>NC_092337.1:204765000-205510000 GCF_046630445.1 Rutidosis leptorrhynchoides
TTAAAATTATGAAATGATTATTTACGTTAAACTAATGAACTCACCAACCTTTTGGTTGACACTTTGAAGCATGTTTATTCTCAGGTACGAAAGAAATCTTCCGCTGTGCTTTTGCTCATCTTAGAGATATTAATTGGAGTCATTCATGACATATTTCAAAAGACGTTGCATTCGAGTCGTTGAGTTCATAAAGATTATTATTAAATCAATTATAGTAAGATATGTTATGAAATGGTATGCATGTCGTCAACTTTAGATGAAATGAAAGATTGTCTTTTCAAAACGAATGCAATGTTTGTAAAATGTATCATATAGAGGTCAAGTACCTCGCGATGTAATCAACTGTTGTGAATTGTTTATAATCGATATGGACTTTGTCCGGATGGATTAGGACGGGTCGTTTCAGTTGGTATCAGAGCGGTGGTCTTAGCGAACCATGTCTGCATTAGTGTGTCTAACTGATAAGTCGTTAGGATACATTAGTGAGTCTGGACTTCGACCGTGTCTGCATGTCAAAAGTTTTGCTTATCATTTTGTGTCAAAAATTACCTGCTTATCATTCTTAGAGAATCACTTGCTTATCATTCTTAGTCTAGACACATTTTACTGCATTGACTGCATGAATAGTGTGTAGACAAAAATTCATATCTTAACGTATCTGCTACTTCATATCTTAACGTATCTGTTACTGTAATTTTGCCTGACAACTTCCGTAGATTCCTCCGTAACTTATGGGATTTTAGTATTATACATGCATATATAAATTATGTATTGCAGAGTACTAATCTACATCTTATAATCTATTTCTTATCGAAAATCATTTATCTGATCGTACGAGATGAATCCTGCAACCAGTTCGAGTCCCTCAGATTTCGATAGCTATTCTGATAGTTATTCCGACATAGAAGTTCACCTAAGCTCCGAAAACAGCGTCATCGGCATGAATCAACCAATCAGCCATTATCAATTCATCTGATGGGTTCGTAGTTGACTTAATTAATGGAAACGCGCAGAAGGCAATCCCTTCCACCAATCGAATTCACCTCTTGACAATGAACCTGAAGCATTTACCGGCGAACCTGTTCGAGACACCATTTTTAGTCTCATTTCCAGGGTAACTCGACAATATTATATTCTATCCACAATTCTGAATCTTATTCATCCGCTCGTTCTGACCGACAATCATCCCGGAGTAATACAAGAAGTCAATGGACTTCGCGCTCTAGTAATCAATTTGGAGAATATGGTGCAAAACGTACCAGCTTCAGCAACATCACCGGCACCAACAATACCATCTATAACAGCATCAGTACCATCAATAATCCATGACTCAACATCTCATTCTGTACCTCGAGTATAATCATCATTCTACATATCGTTCTACATCAATTATCTTCGTTCTTCATGACGATTATGTAATCTCTAATGTTTTAGAGATTATGTATTCTAGTTTTAACGATAAATCAAATGAGATTAATATTATATTAACTCATTAAATCCGTGATTTCATCTGAAGAAAATATATATGTAAGTATATATTCATAAAGATTGTAATTAAAAATTCCTTCGTACAAACTGTTAATGGTGAAAATATTTTAACGGGTAGGTAATACCCGAGGAATATTTAGTTCTCACATTAGTATGTTACACTGTACATTCTTCGAAGATGATTCAACAGTCATTTACTATCCTACTTACAACCATCGATATACATATCCGTTCATCGCAGAATAACCATTTTCATCCAATTTCATATTTGGATTTTTATTTATCAGAATCCAACAAGTGGCATAATGAAGAAAATATTGGACAAAATAAAATTTGTTAGAAACAAACAAATTAACTATGAGAAATTTTGTTAAGAATCCACGCTAACTGTTCCTAGCTAACTGTTCCTAGCTAACTGATTACATTTTATTTATCGCAGTTTATTTATCGCAATTTAATTATCGTAACTTTATTTATCGTTATTTAATTTCTGTTATTTATTTTACACACTTTAAATATCGGGACGCGTATACAAGGTTTTGACATATCATATTGACGCATTTATATATATTATTTGGAATAACCATAGACACTCTATATGCAGTAATGAACGAGTTCTCTATACAGGGTTGAGGTTGATTCTACAATAATATATATAATTTGAGTTGTGATCGAGTCTGAGACGTATACGGGTCACGACACGTATTAATTAATTCGAATATTATATATTGCTAATTGTGGACTACCAACTGAAGACTACTAGCATTGGACAATTAAAATGAATTAAAATATTAATTATAATATATGAAACTAAACATTTCTTCAAAGTTTTCCACTTGATTTCACCCTAAAACCTCATTTGTATCTTGACGATTACAATCTGCGTCCAAACCTTTCGTAATTCTTGAAAACACCTCAATCGAGAGGATGAACCAACCACATTTCATCTACGGAAGAAAAGATTGATGCATATAACTTTTCACCTGAGAAACTCTCGGCAACTGAGTAAACGTTTAACACGTAGTTGTGCTAATTCCTTTAGTGTTATTATTACCCAAAATAACTTTGCATTCCCTTTCCAAATTAGCAAATTTTTTTTTCACAGCTACAACAAGTCAACTTTGACTTTTCGTTCGAAACAACCTTATTATAACCTCGATATATAAGTTTCCCTGTCGTCATCGTTACCGGAGAACCGTTTATATTTCACCACATTAACAGTAAAACTACCAGCAACATCAATGAATTTGGATTTTCCAAAAAATCATTATATTCATTGAAACCCCATCTTGTATTCATCTATACCCTGTAACAATAATTGCTATATCAATTACCGGGAATCAGCAATCAGTATTTTGAATCTCGTAGCATTTCTACATCAATAGTTATATGTATACATATAACAATTATCTCCTAGAATTACGATCTTCAATTCTGAAATTTTGAAAAGGCACCCAGTTTACGAATCGATACTCTGAATGTTGAAAAAGCTGAATGAAGCAGCAGAAACTGTAGGCAACCGTAAACGACTTTAGTCATCGGAAGTTTGATGATAAAGAATAATATGTTGGAAAAGCTCAGAAAAGTTGGAACTGGAAAACGGATTGAGCTAACCACGAAGGAGACCAAGGACAAATACAAGGACCAAACCCTATATTCAAAGGATTCAGGTAATTCTAGATCCGTTGAAAATCTTTAGAGAATATCTTGCTCCGAAGTCATGTTAAAATCTTGCGAAAAATCTTTCTCCATCAACCATCGAACTTAGAAATTCCAAAATATCATCATCAATATCTTCGATATTTCTGAGGATATTTTCATAAATATTCTCGTCCGAAATTATATACCTCTTCGTGCTTCCTGTGTATCATTATATTGGAAACATTCAATAGAAAATTTAGTACCGAAAAACAGATTATGCGAAACTATGAAGAAAACCGTGGACAAATCACAAAGAATAAGTTTGACTTCAAAGAATCCAACAGATTCAATGTTTGCTAAAGTCTTTAGTGAATATCTTGCTCCTTACTCTAAACCCTTGCAGACAATAGTTTCTATCATCCTCTAATCTTAGATATTCAAAGATATTATCTTATCTTTCATTATAAATATCCTCCATATTTCTGAAGATATTTTCATAACTATTCTTATCTGAAATCATTAATCTCTTCATGCTATCAGTGTTATATCATATAAAAACTGTTAGTTTCTATATTCTGTAAACTTTCGAGCTTAAAATATGAATGTTATTGAAGTAATGTTGGGAACGGATCCATGAGTTAGTATAATATAATGACACTTGATCAACGTGATTATATTACAGTAATTCATGCTGAGTTTCTAATGAGACGTGATGATTCACAGATCATAACGTCATCACGTGCCATGTTACATAACTCTTTCATTCTGCGTAATTTCTGGACATATCAAGAATATATATTCTTGATAGTTCTATTCTCAGTGAATCTGGTAATTTAACAAATAAAATCGTGCTATTATGTTCCTTCTTATTTAGAACATTAACAATGTTCATTCTGAAACTTATATCTGCGAATTCTGGACCATTACAAGAGATGCCAAATCGCCAGAAGAAGAAACGAAGGGACAAAGCTCTGAAATAGAAATTGGAGTATATATCGCAGCAAATAGGAGGGAGTATTGACTGTGGATGACAATGATCATAGGAAATAGAAATGGGGACATTGAAATATAAGGGAAGATATAAAGCCCAATAACAACGCATAAATTACAAACCGTGTATATCAATGTTTATCGCAACATAAAGACACGGGAGAATTAAAAGCACTATAACCCCAAGAGCAAAGTAGAAGTAAGCAGATTTCTCGGGTGGAAGTTGGAAAAGGAGAATGATTGTTACGATAGTACGGATAAGGACAAGGATTAGAACTGGATTAAGCATTTTCACAATTTTTGGATGTATGAAACTAAGAAAGAAAGTACAGGAATAGTGAGAATAATGGAACGGAAGAGTTTAATTTATAATGGAAATAGCAGACAGAGTAATCAAGGCAGATCTCTGCATTTAACTAGAGAGATCCCGATTTCCTTATTCGTCGAAGAATCAAATCTTTTAGATTTCGAAGATTTTCTTTATATCCCTTGAATTCCAGAATTCAACCAAGACAACGTCAAAAGTTAAAACGAAACTTCATTTATTCATTTCACTCTTTGGTGATAGCTTCATTCGTACTCTTCGAATAATTGAATTATCTTATCCATATTACTCAACAGTAATAAAATTCTATTTATCAGCTCAAATTTGTCATGAAAACATTTTTAATGTTAGCCATGACCACCTCACTCAAATTTCGGGACGAAATTTCTTTAACGGGTAGGTACTGTAACGACCCGGGAATTTCCGACTAAATTTAAACTTAATCTTTATATGATTTCGATACAATAAGCAAAGTATGTAATGTTGAGTCTAGAAAAATTTGAAACAATGTTCATATATTCAATTGACCTTCGACTGCTCTCGACGATTCATGAACAATTAATTGTAAATAGATATGTGTGTATGTATATATAAATAATAATTCAAAATATAATTTGAAGTATTATATGTTGTAGTTATAAAAAAATTAATAAAATAAAAATAGGATATTATAATAATTATTATTTAAAATATATCTCTATATATAAATAAAGTATATTAAAAAATAAATATTAAATATTTGTAATACTCGTTTGATGTTTCTATTGTTAATTAAGCAAGTTAAATTCAAACTTACGTAAATTTAAAATAAACGGTAATACGAAAATGAGTTCTATAAATTTTAGACTTATTAAAAATGTATTTATGAACTAATTGTTAAATTTTAGCACTTTTCATATTTTACCCATAAATGAGAGGGACAGATGATGCAATTTTTATTTATTAAATTAATGATCGAATTTTATACCATAATGACTAAAATAATTAAATATATTTAATCTAAAAATTTGGGATTTTTAGGAACACTTTTACCTTAACTGTTTAGTAATGGACACGCTCCGTGAAAACTGTCGGAGAATTAAATTCTGTTATGACACGTTTGTTAATAATGAATTAATATTATATGAGTTAGTGGATATTACTCTTTTTCTTTCTTGTCCTTATTTCAAGCTTTACCTTTTGTGTTTTGTAGTCTCATGACCATTTAAATTAAACATGTAATTTTTGGTGTTCACAATCACCTGCATCAACTATTGAATTCAGATAGTATAAGCTCTCTATTTTTACTACCATCTTTCTATCACATTCGATGAGAATCTACCACTTACTATTTATGTATTTTAATTGCTTTATGTTGAATTGAAATACGTAATGCATGAGATTACTGAATTATTATTAGTGTTATTGGGTGTTTGGTGTGTTGAACAAGTTCAAATACTATTTTTATCGGCTTCATGCGGGTAGGATATGAGGAAGAAAACCCATATCCCTTGCCACCTTCAACCTTCATCCGGCGACACCCTCACCCACCGGCTACCACTACCGGCCGACACCTATGACCACCATATCCATCACCTTTCTCGGCAATCATCACCACACAACACCCTACAAACATCGACCCACCATTTTACGAGTTTCAAATGCCTTCCTAATTCTCCATCTGCCATAGTTATTTACATCGCCAAACTCATGATAGTTATTTACATCGCCAAACTCATGATATCTTCTCCCTAATTATTTACGTACCCCAAAAACACGATCTCTTCAAATTCCCTTGATGATGACACGACCACCTGAACTATTGTTGCAACGCCGCCGGCCAATCATTAGGGTCGACCAACTTTATAACCAGTGGAGTGAAGAAAACTCACCCGTACCATCTTGGAACCATCGGTCGCCGGTAATACTCCCACCTTCAATTTTTAATTATCTGAAAGTGATATTTAGGAACCCTAGATAAATTGAATCTATGTTGGATCAAAATTAAATGACACGGGTTCTGAACTGGACATGTAAGGACTTCGAGTAAATTAAAGTAATAATAATTCTTTTCAATATGATGAAATAATTGTTTTCTGGTCTTCCTTGTATAGTATTTTTAATTTTTATTTCTTTATTTAATCATTAACCCAATGAAATTTACTCCTTATTGATACTTAATCACGAGTCAATACGAAATGGTTGAAATGGAAATTTGATCATAAATGATGACATGTTACATGTAGTACTATGATGATGATGCGTATGATTTTGATTAATGATGTTAAGATGATTAGATTAAGAATGACGATTAGATTATGATTATGAAAATGATATATGGTATATGATTATGTAGATCGTAGATGTTAACTATATATAAATGCAACCAAGGGCGGATTCAGGATTTGTTATCATTGGGGTCAAAAAAAAATTTATATAAAAAAAAAGTATAATAATAATAATAATAATAATAAAAAATAGTACCTCGAGTAACAAAATTTTAATTGACAAACTATGATTTTACAAGCTTCTCGAAAACGTCATCAACCATTATAGTTCAATAGGAATAATAAAAGAAGATAAATGAGCATTTTAAATTGCCCGTGACATATTTGACTCGAACTATTTGTCATACTCATATTTTGTAACTAATTGGAACATGCTTATAGGATACAAATTATTGAGGTGCTTTTAATTTTAATGGGGTCGACTAGTGGATTCTAAAATGTTGAGTGGGGTCATGGGCCCCATTAAACATACCATAGCTCCGCCCCTGAATGCAACTATGAAGCGTTTTCAATGACAGAAATACCGTAAAGAATATTTGTGTTAGACTGCAACTTAATTTATCATATGTATATATATTGAATCATAATATGACAATTAAATCTGAAGGACTTCATACATCTTGATATTATATTTTGACACCATCCATCTGAAATCCTGACTTTGCCACTGTGGATATATATAGCTAATATTATAATACATGGTTGATCCTCAACTTAGTGAGTCATATAGCTCATTTATGGAGCGAGGCTTATAATATTGTAATTAATATTATCTCTTATTCAAATGACATGTTGTTTCATTGTTAATGAATAATGAGTAATGTGCGACCAGTTTACGGCTAGATGCGCTACCGGTCTTTAAATTTTTTTTATGCAGTTCAAGATGTCATTAGCTCTTGCACAATTTTTTTTATTTTTTTTATTTTTTACATAACCTTGCTTATAGTAATAACTTACTTTTAACAAAAAAAAATATTAATTATTTATTTACAAGATAGAAAATGAAAGTATATTACTAATATTAATATATAAACTTATTTGATTACTATTACATGTTTTAATATATATAATTGATATAGGTTCGTGAATCCGAGGCCAACCCTGCATTGTTCAATATCGTCGTATGAATATTTTTACTACAAAATATTGTAGGGTGAGTTTCATTACTCCCTTTTTAAATGCTTTTGCAATATATATTTTTGGGACTGAGAATACATGCGCTGCTTTTATAACTGTTTCACGAAATAGACACAAGTAATCGAAACTACATTCTATGGCTGAATTATTAAACCGAATATGCCCCTTTTTAGTCTGGTAATCTAAGAATTAGGGAACAGACACCCTAATTGACGCGAACTCTAAAGATAGATCTATCGGGCCCAACAAGCCCCATCCAAAGTACCGGATGCTTTAGTACTTCGAAATTTATATCATGTCCGAAGGAGGATCCCGGAATAATGGGGATATTCTTATATGCATATTGTGAATGTAGGTTACCAGGTGTTCAATCCATATGAATGATATTTTTGTCTCTATGCATGGGACGTATGTTTATGGGAAATGAAAATATGAAATCTTGTGGTCTATTAAAATTATGAAATGATTATTTACGTTAAACTAATGAACTCACCAACCTTTTGGTTGACACTTTAAAGCATGTTTATTCTCAGGTACGAAAGAAATCTTCCGCTGTGCTTTTGCTCATCTTAGAGATATTAATTGGAGTCATTCATGAAATATTTCAAAAGACGTTGCATTCGAGTCGTTGAGTTCATAAAGATTATTATTAAATCAATTATAGTAAGATATGTTATGAAATGGTATGCATGTCGTCAACTTTAGATGAAATGAAAGATTGTCTTTTCAAAACGAATGCAATGTTTGTAAAATGTATCATATAGAGGTCAAGTACCTCGCGATGTAATCAATTGTTGTGAGTCGTTTATAATCGATATGGACTTTGTCCGGATGGATTAGGAAGGGTCGTTTCAGAAAACTCGCGTCCACGTAACCTTTTACAGCGAGTTCCTCTTCACCAGACCCATATATTAGAATCATATCCTTAGTCCTCCTAAGATATTTCAATATACTTTTGACAGCAATCCAATGACTATCTCCTGGGTTATTCTGGTATCTACTTGTCAAGCTAAGAGCGCATGACACATCCGGTCTAGTGCATATTATTGCATACATGATTGACCCAATGGCAGACGCATATGGGACTTTCTTCATTCTCTCATGTTCATCTTTCGTGGTAGGGCACTGAGATGAACTGAGAAGCGTTCCTCTTTGAATAGGTACCAAACCTTTCTTAGAGTTCTCCATCTTGAATCTTTTCAAGATCTTTTCAATGTATGCACTTTGAATCAAACCTATCAGTTACTTGGATCTATCCCTGTAGATCCCAATCCCCAAAACGTATTGTGCTTCTCCAAGATCCTTAATGGAGAAGCATTTACTTAGCCAAGTTTTAACACTTTGCATTGCCGGAATATCATTTCCAAATAACAATATATCATCCACATATAGTACAAGGAACATGATAGTGCTCCCACTAGCTTTCTTATATACACAAGCTTCATCACCATTTTTAATGAAGCCAAATTTCTTGGCCTCCTCATTAAAACGATGATTCCACATTCTAGATGCTTGTTTCAACCCGTAGATTGACTTCTTTAACTTGCATACCTTTTTAGGATATTTCGGATAAACCAAACCTTCAGGCTGAACCATATAGATATCTTCCTCAAGATATCCATTTAGGAAAGCGGTATTGACATCCATTTACCATATTTCATAATCATAATGGGCAGCAATTGCAAGTAATATCCTAATAGACTTTAGCATTGCCACAGGCGAAAAAGTTTCATCATAGTCAACCCCTTGAGTTTGAGTGAAACCTTTTGCTACAAGTCTAGCTTTATATGTATCCAAGTTTCCATGTATGTCGGTTTTCATTTTGAAAAGCCATTTACAATCAACTAGCCTTGAGCCAGTAGGTTGTGCAACAAGTTCCCAAACCTGATTGTCATACATGGATTGCATCTCAGCGTTCATGGCTTCCTACCATTTATCTTTATCAATCCTTGATAAAGCATCTTGGTAGTTTGTTGGTTCATCCAAATCAACCACATAGCAACCATCCATGAGAAACCCATATCTCTCAGGAGGATTACTAATCCTACCAGATCTACGAACGTCTTGTACACTTTGATCATCCATTTGATCATTCTCAACATTTTCATGTTGAGTGCTAATGTCAACCAATTGTGTATCATCTATTTGATCTTGAACCTCTTCAAGATCTATCTTCCTTTCACTATTACCTTCCAATAGGAACTTAGTTTCAAGGAATTCAGCCTTCCGAGCAACAAATACATTCTGCTCGGATGGATCATAGAAATAATATTCCATATCATCCTTGGGATATCCTATGAAGATACACTTCGTAGATCGAGCATTCAACTTATTAGGGACGTAATGCTTAGGATAAGCTTCACATCCCCATACCTTTAAGTATGACAGAGATGGAGGTTTTCCAAACCACATCTCATGAGGAGTTCGTTCCACTTTCTTGGTTGGGGCCATATTTAGAATACGAGCCGTGGAGCATAGACAATAACCCCAAAATGATAAATTTAACGAGCTTCTAGCCATCATAGATCGAACCATATCTATTAGGGTTCGGTTCCTCCTTTCGGAAACTCCATTAAGTTGGGGTGTTCCAGGAGGAGTGAGTTGCGAGATAATCCCATAACTTTTAAGATGATCTTGGAAAGCATCAGTTAGGTATTCACCTCCTCTATCGGTACGAAGTACCTTGATTGTCTTATTGAGTTGATTTTGTACTTCGTTTTGATATTCCTTGAATGCTTCAAAAGTTTCGTCCTTATGTCTTAACAAGTAGACATATCCGAAACGACTAAAGTCATCAATGAAAGTGACGAAGTATCTTTCACCTTTCCTAGTCATGGGCTTAAAGGGTCCACATACATCCGAATGTATTAATCTCAATAAGTCTTTAGCCCTTTCATAGGTCCCTTTGAAAGGTGTTTTAGTCATTTTGCCTTATAAACAAGATTCACATACATCAAATGAGTCCAGTTCATTTGATTTCAAAAGTCCATTCTTTTGAAGTGTATGCATTCGATTCTTGTTTATGTGACCAAGGTGACAATGCCATAAGTAGGAATCACTCAAATCCCTTTTGAGTTTCTTGGTGTTTGCATGGAACATTGAGCTATTGTATGATGTGTCGTCATGAACCAATTCATAAATACCATTCAAAGGTGAAGCCTTAAAATAGAACACATTATCTAAATAAACATGGATATCATCATTAATGAAATTAAGATTAAAACCATATTGTTTCAAACGGGATACAGAAATAATGTTTCGAGATAAATCGGGTGCATACAAAACATTTTTCAAAATAAGCTCCAAACCACTTGGAAGCTTCAAAACAAAGTCTCCTTGAGCTTTCACTTGCACCCTTGCTCCATTTCCCATGAAGAGACTTGTTGTTCCCGCATCTTGATTACTTCTTTTGAACCCCTGCAACGAATTGCAAATATGAGTTCCACATCTTGTGTCTAATACCCATGTATTCGAAGAAGTAATACTAAGCTCAACGTATACCATATATTCATTACCTGAGGTTTGCCTTGCATCCCTCTTTTCTTTCAACTCCTTTAGATAGATCGGGTAGTTACGTTTCCAGTGACCCATCTCACCGCAACCAAAGCACGGATCTTCTTTGGGGTTTACTTTACCAGCAACCTTTTGCTTCTTGTTTTTGTTGGTTGGGGTAACCATCTTTCCCTTTCCCTTTCCCTTGCCTTGATAGGCGGGCCCTTTCCACTTAGCCACCTTTGGCTTAGAAGTGTTATTGTTTTTGGACCCGCCTTCATTGATCATAAACACGGGTGAAGCCCTTTTAACCATGCTTGCTTCGGCCGTCTTAAGCATGGCATGTAATTCGCCAATGCTCTTATCCCAACCATTCATATTGTAATTCATTACGAATGTGTCAAACCTTTTTGACCAAGAATTAAGGATAAGGTCTGTGGCTAATTCATTAGACACGTTGCAATTTAGACGGTTCACTCGATCAATTAGGCTTTTCATCTTAAGGACATAAGATGAAACGGATTGGGAGTTATCCATCCGACACGCATAAAGAGCTCGAACCATTTCGAAGCTCTCAACACGAGCTTGTTGAAGGAACATCTCCTTCAATTGTGTGATCATGTCATATGCACTATGATGCTCGAAGTCCTTTTAGAGTTCGGGTATCATAGTCCCAAGCATAAGGCAAGATACTTGCACCGAATCGGTGCAATACTTATCCCAATAAGCCATGCCTTCTGTATCATCCTCGTTCGGTTGATCGGGAATGGGGTCTTCCAACACATACACCATATCCTCTAGTTTGAGGACATTTCTTAGATTGCAAAATCAATCCATGAAGTTCGTATGGGTGAGTTTTTCCTTTTTAAGGATTGACCTTAACGATATGTTGTTAAAGTTGATTGGTGCGTTTGGAATGTTGTTGTTATTGGCGGCCATCTACAAAATTTAACAAAGTTGTTTAAGTATCAATTTTAATTTAACAATCAATACCCTTTAAATCCAATTGATATTTATTAAATTTTAGAATCTAACGGTAAACCAAATTTCGGTTAGGTGACCTTTATCCTGTCATTTGATTTAGCTAGGTAGTCATTATATGACAATTGCAATCCTTTTGCAACTTCTAAGTTATGGAATCATGCAATCCTTTTGCATGGCATATTTATTCCATCAACAAATATTTGTTCCTCATGCTTCGGTGACCCTAAGTTCATGATTCTCAAATCAAGTCGTCCTACTTGTGTAAACGTGTAAATTTAACATACAAGTGGTTAGGTGACCTTTATCCCACAAGTGTGCGAAATTTACCGTAATCATATTAGTTTGCTGATAACGGTTAGGTGACCTTTATCCCATTATGAGTTCCCTAATTATTTTTAAGTGTCACACAAAAGTATGGCATTTAACTTGTTTGCCTTGTTAATTAAAGGGATTTTAAGTTTTCATAATTTCTAGTTTAAGAAAACTTTTATGCCATACACCAACATGCATTTAGTGTATGGTACATATGAAAAACCATTTTCATGTCTTGTAATTAAGCCAATTACTTGATATAAACCATTTTATATATATGATCCTTATCATGTTCTTAATAACCGTTTATTAATGTCCTTTTAGCTATTTTTAATTTAACCATTTAAATTGTCGTTTTGCATGTCGTTAATAATGTCTAATTTAACCAATTAAATTGTCATTTTGCTTGTTGTTAACTTGTGATTTACTTGTAGCAACCAAACATATAAACACAATAAACAACCATGCATGCAAAATAAATATGTTCACAATCAAGCCATTTTGGTAGACATTTGTTTAGCCGAAAACAAATGCCACCGGTTAAGGGGTTATAACACAAAGTAGGAGATTTTAAATCTCCCACTTAATCTTGCATCCAAATACTTCTTCTTGTATTCTTCCAAGTTTTTTTCTTGTATCTTCATTTTATTACAAAATATATCCTAATACATTTTGTCTAGAAAATGAAATATAACCTAATCTACTTTACATACCAAATATAAAATAAATTACATAACCAAATGAATAATATTACAAACCAATTGAATTAATATTATTACAAACCAAATGAATGAATAATAAATCAACCAAACATTCAACCAAACACAAGGTCAAGGCTTAGATTGTGAACATTATCATACAACCAAATATGAACAACATGGAACAACCCAAAACCCATTTTGGGAGCCATGAAATTCGGCCAAAATAGTAACCCACCCAAAACCAATAATTTTTGCATTTTACTTTCATGCATGTACATAAAATGTAAAATATATAGTGATTATAATAACTATCTCGAAGTATATTTCAACAACTTCGGCTCTAGATACCATTGTTGGGATTTAACAAGTTCATAATACTTAAAACATTTTGAGAATCAAACTTAGCGAAAGCATGTAAGTATTACCCTTTTAGAACATGTTAAACTTTAACCATTTAAAGTTATCCATCCGACACGCATAAAGAGCTCGAACCATTTCGAAGCTCTCAACACGAGCTTGTTGAAGGAACATCTCCTTCAATTGTGTGATCATGTCATATGCACTATGATGCTCGAAGTCCTTTTAGAGTTCGGGTATCATAGTCCCAAGCATAAGGCAAGATACTTGCACCGAATCGGTGCAATACTTATCCCAATAAGCCATGCCTTCTGTATCATCCTCGTTCGGTTGATCGGGAATGGGGTCTTCCAACACATACACCATATCCTCTAGTTTGAGGACATTTCTTAGATTGCAAAATCAATCCATGAAGTTCGTATGGGTGAGTTTTTCCTTTTTAAGGATTGACCTTAACGATATGTTGTTAAAGTTGATTGGTGCGTTTGGAATGTTGTTGTTATTGGCGGCCATCTACAAAATTTAACAAAGTTGTTTAAGTATCAATTTTAATTTAACAATCAATACCCTTTAAATCCAATTGATATTTATTAAATTTTAGAATCTAACGGTAAACCAAATTTCGGTTAGGTGACCTTTATCCTGTCATTTGATTTAGCTAGGTAGTCATTATATGACAATTGCAATCCTTTTGCAACTTCTAAGTTATGGAATCATGCAATCCTTTTGCATGGCATATTTATTCCATCAACAAATATTTGTTCCTCATGCTTCGGTGACCCTAAGTTCATGATTCTCAAATCAAGTCGTCCTACTTGTGTAAACGTGTAAATTTAACATACAAGTGGTTAGGTGACCTTTATCCCACAAGTGTGCGAAATTTACCGTAATCATATTAGTTTGCTGATAACGGTTAGGTGACCTTTATCCCATTATGAGTTCCCTAATTATTTTTAAGTGTCACACAAAAGTATGGCATTTAACTTGTTTGCCTTGTTAATTAAAGGGATTTTAAGTTTTCATAATTTCTAGTTTAAGAAAACTTTTATGCCATACACCAACATGCATTTAGTGTATGGTACATATGAAAAACCATTTTCATGTCTTGTAATTAAGCCAATTACTTGATATAAACCATTTTATATATATGATCCTTATCATGTTCTTAATAACCGTTTATTAATGTCCTTTTAGCTATTTTTAATTTAACCATTTAAATTGTCGTTTTGCATGTCGTTAATAATGTCTAATTTAACCAATTAAATTGTCATTTTGCTTGTTGTTAACTTGTGATTTACTTGTAGCAACCAAACATATAAACACAATAAACAACCATGCATGCAAAATAAATATGTTCACAATCAAGCCATTTTGGTAGACATTTGTTTAGCCGAAAACAAATGCCACCGGTTAAGGGGTTATAACACAAAGTAGGAGATTTTAAATCTCCCACTTAATCTTGCATCCAAATACTTCTTCTTGTATTCTTCCAAGTTTTTTTCTTGTATCTTCATTTTATTACAAAATATATCCTAATACATTTTGTCTAGAAAATGAAATATAACCTAATCTACTTTACATACCAAATATAAAATAAATTACATAACCAAATGAATAATATTACAAACCAATTGAATTAATATTATTACAAACCAAATGAATGAATAATAAATCAACCAAACATTCAACCAAACACAAGGTCAAGGCTTAGATTGTGAACATTATCATACAACCAAATATGAACAACATGGAACAACCCAAAACCCATTTTGGGAGCCATGAAATTCGGCCAAAATAGTAACCCACCCAAAACCAATAATTTTTGCATTTTACTTTCATGCATGTACATAAAATGTAAAATATATAGTGATTATAATAACTATCTCGAAGTATATTTCAACAACTTCGGCTCTAGATACCATTGTTGGGATTTAACAAGTTCATAATACTTAAAACATTTTGAGAATCAAACTTAGCGAAAGCATGTAAGTATTACCCTTTTAGAACATGTTAAACTTTAACCATTTAAAGTTAAATCCCAATTAGGATCAAGTTATGAAATATACTTACAAACTACATGGAAGAAAAGAGTTTATACCTACTCTAAGCTTGTTGGTAAATGATGAAGATGATGATGATGAATGGAGCTCCAAAAGAATGAAACCTCAAGTTGTTATACCCCAAACTATGCGCCAACACCCTAGCTTTTAGTTAAGATTTATTAGGCACTTAATATGAGCTTGCAAAACCAAGTGAAGAACCTTTTATTCTTCCCAAAAGCTCACAGCAATCAGCAGCAGCAAGGAGAGTGTTTTGCAGTTTTTTCTTGTTGTGTTTTGATGTATTTGCATGTGTGTTAGTGACTTTGGGTCAAGGAACATGTTTATAGATTGATGCAAAAGCATGGCCAACTCAAGAAAGGAATCTCTAGCATGTGCACTTGACTCCTAATGCCACTTCCAACTTGTTTATAAAAAATTAGTTTTATAAAAGTATTAGTTTTTATAAAACCATTTTTATAAACTTCCACATTTAGATATGTATATATATATATATACATTTTATATAAAACCAATTATATAAAATGTAACATAACATTATTAATTATTTAACCTATAAATAATTAAACTCTTATTATATAAATTATTCCATAATTTATACACACATCAAGTAATACAATTTTAGAAAACCAATTTTCATAAAATTCAAGTGTCGCGTATTTAATCAACGATTGAATCGCTAAGATCAAATACGAATAAGGTGTTGGTAAGCTTGTTATTGGGTATGACCTGACTTGGATCAAAACATATTAGCCACGTTAGTTTAATATGTCTCTCGGGCATACGAAATGCCTTCAATAATAATAATAATACATAAATTTATTCGACTTTAATCATATGTGTTAATATATAAATGATATAGGTTCTTTGTATGACTCGAATATTTTTCCTTGTACATATGTGTAATTAAGTTACTTGTATAGTGGAGGTTTTGTTGTATACTTTAAAAGCGAAAAGGATTCTGGCCAGGCCATCTGCGCGCCGCGCGGGCCAGTGGCGCGCCGCGCCAAAAGCTGCTGACAGCTCATCTTCCTTTTTAATTAATTATGGGTGAGGGCTTTTTGGTAATTACACTTGGGATCCGACTTTAAGGCTTGGGATCAGTTGTTGGAGCCTCATTTACTCCATCTTCAACAACCCATATCACTCCCAATTTATTCTAGAGAGAGAGTAAGACCCTAGTGTGAGAAAGCTCAAAATAAGGAAGAAGAAGCTCGAATCGGGTCTAAGTGCAAGCTTTTAAGTCGTTCATCTTCCCTCTAGCTACGTTTTGGTGGTAGTGGTATGCTCTAATCTTGATTTCTTGATTTTATTTTGATTAAGGGTTAGGGTTTGGGGTAGATGATGAACTTAAAACCCATTTGTGGGTGAATTGGGGGGGTTTTGGGTGAAATTGGGTCGAGTAGACTCAAAGATGACTAACTAGGGTTTTCAAAGTGTTAAATTGATGTTTATGAACTTAAATTAGTTAGTAAATTGCTAGCACACCTATATATATGTAAATGGGCGTTGTGTGGGTTAGTGGATGACCCGAAATGGGTGTGTTGACTTTGATTGGTCAAATGGGTCAAAATGGACCTAAGTTAGTTAATGTTTGTGATTAATGCATAAACCTAGTGTTGAAATGTGTTTTAAACCTATCTTGGCTAATGTTAGGGTTTTGGGTGTGAGTTGACCCAATTTTAGGGTTAAGCGTCCAAATGCGTCAAAACGACCTAGTGATGGTGAGTGTTGCGAGTTTGACCAACTTGAATGGATGTTGATTATGTGTACATTGTAATAGGTGTGTTACCTTGAAGTTTCAAGCTTGGTTTATCGATTCAACGAAGGCGTAAGGTGAGTGGAATGATTATACATGTGTGTAAATAATGTATCTATTTGTAGGGCGAGAAAGGGGCCGGGTATATGTTGTCTATAACACCAAGAGTTAGTGATATATTTCGTTGTACACTAACGATGGATATTTTGTTGTTCAAATCGCCCAAGAGTTAGTGATATATTTCGTTGTACACTAACGATTGCTTTTAACGGATATTTTGTTGTCCGTGTCGCCTAGGGGGTTAGTGATATATTTCGTTGTACACTAATGGTTGTTATGAACACCGATGGGAAATTCGAAGTACCATTCCCATGTATTATTGGTTAACCATAATTACGCGTTGTATTGTAGTATATTATATTATTCGGGTTATATATATGATATTGTTGTGCTAGCTTGTGATCTTGAAGGGTTTAGAGTTATACTTGTGATGGTATGCTATGTAAATTGCTAGCGTGTATGAGGTATTTGTATAAGTGCTTGTAAGTAGGTGTATTATATATGTATATGTATAATTATTGTATTTACTAAGCGTTAGCTTACCCTCTAGTTGTTTACCTTTTTAGGATCCGGCTTGGATAAGGGCAAAGGTATTCGCTTGGATTAGTGGCTTGGGGATTATAGCTTTTGGAAATTCGACCGAGACTTGGGTAGTTTAACCCCAAACACCATGCTCGATGTGTCGTTTGGCATTTAAACTTTTTGTGGTCGAAACTCGCGTTATGTATTAAACTTGTAATTTGGGTCGTGTGGGCCCCGCTTCGTAAAACTAATTTTATTAATGGAACGTGTTAGTTTTACATGTATGAGTATGTGGTTGAAAGCGTTTTGTCTAATTATGTCGGGAAAAGGTCAAACATTTTCGTGTAATTGACTTCCGGAGACAGCGGGCTGTCCAGGTGATTCTGCGCGCCGCGCGAATACCTGGCGCGCCGCGCCACCAACTGAACAGCATAAATTTTTTTTTATTTCACATTTTACGCGGGTTGTTCGTGGTTTGGTTTGGGTTGTTACAAGTGGTATCAGAGCATGGTCCAAGGGATTTAGGTGACTTGAGATAGGCGCCTAGACTTAGACTTTTGTGTTGTTGTATTATATTCGGGACTTGTAGGATTACGGGTCGGTGCGGGTTTTGATTAGTTCTTTTATGCATAGGTGGACTAACTATGCTATATATATTGATGTTACTAATCATGTGTTATTGTTTTGAACATCGAGCGAGATGGTTGTGATACGTTTGAGCGTGGCATGGCATATGAGCGTAATAGTGAGTCGCGTCCACTATCACGGTTGCATGTCAAGTCAAGCAAGCATGTGCGACAAGCATTGAGCTAGGTGTGGGGTGTGTGCGGTCATATGCATAGGTATTTATGTGTATTAATTCATTGGTGATGTCTAATCCATTCTTTAATCTTTAGAATGAAGACGAGAAACGGAACGGATACGAATGGCAACGGTGGTCCTTCTCATGTGGAGGAAACGAACGAGATGACCACCAAAATAGAGGCCGCTCTAGAAAACTATCTGTCGGTTTTCTCTCGAAAGGTTAAGCAAATTCTCGATGAGTCGGTTTCGGAACAAATTATCGATATGATTCAAGAACGAATGACCAATGCCGTTAAAGAAGAAGTTGAAAGGAGGTTTAGCTATAAGAACTTCTTGGCGACTAAGCCTCCTCACTTTCACAGGGATCCCGACCCCATGAAAAGTGCGGCTTGGATTTCTGATGTTGAAGGCTGTTTTCGCATGACCGAGTGCCCTCCCGAGAAAAAGACAAGGCTTGCTACTAGTTTGCTAAGGGGCCATGCTAAAGATTGGCTCGATGGTAAGATTGATATGGTGGGTGATGCGGCTTTCGTAGGGTTATCTTAGGAGGAGTTCAAGTAGGAGTTTTTCCTTGAATATCGTACTCAAGCGGACCTTTCCAAATTGCGCAACGAGTTAAGGAACATGCGTCAAGGGTCTTTGGACCTAAACACTCTCAAAATCAATTTTCACGCCAAGGCGCGTTTTTGCCCTAAGTATGTGGGGAATGATCAATTGTTAATGGAAGACTTTCATGTGACCCTTAGAGACGATTTGAAGGGTAAAATTAGTATTGGTCAAGTTGAGACTTTTTCTAAGCTTTTGGCGGTGGCGAAGGGGTTTGAAGCGCAAGCTCCGAGTCCGGTTAGTTATGCGCCAAGTAAAAGAAAGTTTGAAGCTTCTAGTTTTTCGAACAAGAAGAGTAAGAGAGTATCCGAAAGTGTTGGTAGTGTAAAGAAGGGTGCTCCTAGTGTTCATGTGACCACATGTTACAATTATGGGCAAAAAGGTCACTACTCTCGTGATTACCCAAAACCGCGTACTAATGTGATCACATGTTTCAATTGTCAACAAGAAGGGCACCGAAAGTTGAAGTGCCCCGAACTCCTAAATGATCAAGTTAAGAGAATAGAGAAGGCGGCAAGGTCGGCTAGGGGACGTAATTATTTGATGACCAATGATGAAGCCAAGCAATCCAATGAAGTCGTTTCAGGTACTTTCATGGTTAACTCTAATCCGGCAAGGATTCTATTTGATAGCGGTGCAAATTTATCGTTTGTGTCTCTAAAATTTGTGCCTAAACTTAATAAACTTTTAGCTAAGTTAAGTCATCCGGTAGAAGTCGAAATAGAGGATGGCAAGACGGTGCTAGTGGTTGATGTGTGTAAGGATTGTAATGTTGTGTTTGGTTCCGAGAACTTTAAAATTGATCTCATCCCGATGACTTTGGGTGATTTTGATATCGTGGTTGGTATGGATTGGCTCGATCGTAACAGATCCGATATTGCGTGCCATGAAAAGTCTATTCGTGTGAAGACCCCAAGTGGGGGAGAGTTAATTATTCATGGCGATAAACGTAGAAGACCTGTACCGGTATGCACTTTTGCACGGGCATGTCGTTTCCTTGTTAGTGGTGGCATGGATTTTCTTGCCCATGTTGTCGATACTCGTGATGAGCCACCACATATTCGTGAAATTCCGGTGGTAAGTGAATTTGAAGACATTTTTCCGAATGATTTACCGGGTGTTCCGGCGGAAAGACAAGTTGAATTTCGCATTGAGTTGGTTCCAGGAGCTACTCCCATTGCTAAAACACCTTATCGTTTAGCGCCGATGGAAATGCAAGAATTGTTAAATCAAACCCAAGAGTTACTTGAGAAGGGTTTTATTCGACCGAGTGCTTCGCCTTGGGGCGCTCCGGTTTTATTCGTGAAAAAGAAAGACAGAAGTATGCGTATGTGCATTGACTATCGGGAATTGAACAAAGTGACAATCAAGAACCGTTATCCATTGTCTAGTATTGATGATTAATTTGATCAACTCCAAGGTGCGACGTATTTCTCCAAAATTGACCTACGGTCCGACTATCACCAAATGCGGGTCCGTGAGGAAGATATTGAGAAAACGGCTTTTCGTACGCGTTACGGGCATTTTGACTTTGTAGTTATGCCTTTTGGTCTTACGAATGCACTGGCGGCATTCATGGATCTTATGAACCGAGTGTGCCAACCTCTGTTGGACAAGTCGGTAATTGTGTTCATTGACGATATTCTTGTCTACTCTAAGGGTATGAAGGAACACGAACATCATTTACGCGAGGTGTTGAAGACTTTGAGAAAAAAGAAGTTATATGCTAAGTTCTCGAAATGTGAATTTTGGCTAAGGGAAGTTCAATTCCTTGGCCATATTGTGAACAAGGATGGTATTCAAGTAGATCCGGGGAAGATAGAGACGGTGAAGAGTTAGGGACAACCGACTATGCCTACGAAAATCCGAAGTTTTCACGGATTGGCCGGTTATTATCGTCGGTTTATCCAAGACTTTTCAAAGATTGCTTCTCCATTAACTAAGTTGACAAGGAAGAATACGAGGTTCAATTAGGAGAACGAGCAAGAAATCGCTTTTCAATTGTTGAAAGAGAAATTATGTTAAGCTCCGGTCTTAGTGTTGCCGGAAGGTGTAGATGATATGACGGTTTTTTGTGATGCTTCTTTGAATGGGCTCGGGTGTGTTCTAATGCAATGAGGTAAAGTCATTGCTTACGCCTCTCGTCAATTAAAGGAACATGAAAAGAGATAACCGACTCATGATCTTGAATTAGCGGCGGTGGTTCATGCTTTGAAAATTCGGCGCCACTACTTGTATGGTGTCAAGTGTACGATTTATTCGGATCACAAGAGTTTGAAACATCTTTTTGATCAACGGGATTTGAATTATCGTCAACGTAGGTGGATGGACGTGGTGAAAGATTATGATTATAAAATACTTTACCATCCGGGCAAGGCGAATGTAGTCGTGGATGCGTTAATTCGAAAGAGTCAACATCCGGCGTTACGATTGGGATTGTTACGTATGATTATTACTAACGATTTTCTTGAAAAACTTGGTGTGATTCAAATAGAGGCTTACGTTCACAACAAGCATGCGGAACGAATTGTGGGGCAATCAGAATTCATTACGATGGGTTCGCGTGGTTTGTTGTCTTTTCAAGAAAGAGTGTGGGTGCCTAAGATGGGTGATTTCCGAAAGGTGCTTCTAGATGAGGTGCACAAGTCTAAGTATACCATACATCCGGGTGCGACGAAGATGTACCACGATATGAGGAAAGATTATTGGTGGCCAGGCATGAAACGCGACGTTGTTAAGTATGTTGAGCAATGCCTCACGTGTTTGGAAGTTAAAGCCGAACACCAAAAGCCGTATGGTAAGTTGCAACCGCTAGAAATTCCGATGTGGAAGTGGGAGCATATTACCATGGATTTTATTACCAAGTTGCCGAAAACGGCAAGAACCCAATTTGACACTATTTGGGTGATTGTCGATAGATTGACGAAGAGTGCATTGTTTCTTCCTATTAAAGAAGCAATTACATCGGAGGCACCCGCAAAGATGTTCATTAAGGAGGTGATATCGAGACACGGCGTTCCCGCGTGTATTGTTTCGGATCCGGATACGCGTTTTACTTCTCGATTTTGCAAGAAGTTTCATGAAGATATGGGTACGAGGGTGAATATGAGCACGGCGTACCATCCTCAAACGGACGGTCAAACCGAACGTATGAATCAAACGTTGGAAGATGTGTTACGTGCGTATATTATTGATTTCGGTGGTAGTTGGGATGAACATTTGCCTTTGGTGGAATTCTCGTATAATAATAGTTTTCACACTAGTATTGGAATGCCTCCATATGAGATGTTATATGGTAGAAGGTGTCGGGCCCCAATTTGTTGGGGCGAAGTGGGTCAAAGGGAAGTCGGGAGCACCGACTTGGTATTGGAGACAAATAGTAAAATCGATATGATTCGAGCTCGTTTAAAGGCGGTGCAAGATAGACAAAAATCTTATATCGATAAACGTAGGCGACCGATCGAGTTTCAGGAAGGTGATATGGCGATGCTTAAGGTTTCGCCATGGAATGGTATTATTCAATTTCAAAAACGGAGAAAGTTAGCTCCTCGGTTTATTGGGCCATTTAAGGTTTTAGCTCGTGTTGGTGAAGTTGTATATCGATTGGAATTGCCCGAAGAACTTGCGGGGATCCATAACACATTTCATGTTTCCCATATCTGTAAGTGTCTTGCGGATGATTCCACATGGATGCCATTAGACGAAATTGAACTAAACAACAAGTTAGAATATGTTGAAGAGCCGATTGCAATACTTGATGAGAAAGTGAAAATGTTGCGTAACAAGGAGGTGAGGACCTTTATGGTTCAATGGCATCGTAGTAAAGGTTCCGAGTTTACATGGGAACCTGAATAATTTGTGTTGGTTTATCTTCCCTCTTGTCATGCGGCTTGGATCGCGAGGACGCGCTCCGATGTAAGTGGGGGAGAGTTGTAAGACCCGAATATTTTTCCTTGTACATATGTGTAATTAAGTTACTTGTATAGTGGAGGTTTCGTTGTATACTTTAAAAGGGAAAAGGATTCGGGCCAGGCCATCTGCGCGCCGCGCGGGCCAGTGTCGCGCCGCGCCAAAAGCTGCTGACAGCTCATCTTCCTTTTTAATTAATTATGGGTGAGGGCTTTTTGGTAATTACACTTGGGATCTGACTTTAAGGCTTGGGATCAGTTGTTGGAGCCTCATTTACTCCATCTTCAACAACCCTTATCACTCCCAATTTATTCTAGAGAGAGAGTAAGATCCTGGTGTGAGAAAGCTCAAAATAAGGAAGAAGAAGCTCGAATCGGGTCTAAGTGCAAGCTTTAAAGTCGTTCATCTTCCCTCTAGCTATGTTTTGGTGGTAGTGGTATGCTCTAATCTTGATTTCTTGATTTTATTTTGATTAAGGGTTAGGGTTTGGGGTAGATGATGAACTTAAAACCCATTTGTGGGTGAATTGGGGGTTTTGGGTGAAATTGGGTCGAGTAGACTCAAAGATGACTAACTAGGGTTTTCAAAGTGTTAAATTGATGTTTATGAACTTAAATTAGTTAGTTATTGCTAGCACACCTATATATATGTAAATGGGTATTGTGTGGGTTAGTGGATGACCCGAAATGGGTGTGTTGACTTTGATTGGTTAAATGGGTCAAAATGGACCTAAGTTAGTTAATGTTTGTGATTAATGCATAAACCTAGTGTTGAAATGTGTTTTAACCTATCTTGGCTAATGTCAGGGTTTTGGGTGTGAGTTGACCCAATTTTAGGGTTAAGCGTCCAAATGGGTCAAAATGACCTAGTGATGGTGAGTGTTGCGAGTTTGAGCAACTTGAATGGATGTTGATTATGTGTACATTGTAATAGGTGTGTTACCTTGAAGTTTCAAGCTTGGTTTATCGATTCACCAAAGGCGTAAGGTGAGTGGAATGATTATACATGTGTGTATATAATGTATCTATTTGTAGGGCGGGAAAGGGGCCGGGTATATGTTGTCTATACCACCAACAGTTAGTGATATATTTCATTGTACACTAACAATGGATATTTCGTTGTCAAAATCGCCCAAGAGTTAGTGATATATTTTGTTGTACACTAACGATTGCTTTGAACGGATATTTTGTTGTCCGTGTCGCCTGGGGGTTAGTGATATATTTCGTTGTACACTAATAGTTGTTATGAACACCGATGGGAAATTCAAAGTACCATTCCCATGTATTATTGGTTAACCATAATTACACGTTGTATTGTAGTATATTATATTATTCGGGTTATATATATGATATTGTTGTGCTAGCTTGTGATATTGAAGGGTTTAGAGTTATACTTGTGATGGTATGCTATGTAAATTGCTAGCGTGTATGAGGTATTTGTATAAGTGCTTGCAAGTAGGTGTATTATATATGTATATGTATAATTATTGCATTCACTAAGCGTTAGCTTACCCTCTCGTTGTTTACCTTTTTAGGATCTGGCTTGGATAAGGGCAAAGGTATTCACTTGGATTAGTGGCTCGGGGATTATAGCTTTTGGAAGTTCGACCTAGACTTGGGTAGTTTAACCCCAAACACCATGCTCGATGTATCGTTTGGCATTTAAACTTTTTGTGGTCGAAACTCGCGTTATGTATTAAACTTGTAATTTGGGTCGTGTGGGCCCCGCTTTGTAAAACTAATTTTATTAATGTAACGTGTTAGTTTTACATGTATGAGTATGTGGTTGAAAGCGTTTTGTCTAATTACGTCGGGAAAAGGTCAAACATTTTCATGTTATTGACTTCCGGAAACAGCGGGCTGTCCAGGTGATTCTGCGTGCCGCGCGAATACCTGGTGCGCCGCGCCACCAACTGAACAGCATAATTTTTTTTTTTCACATTTTACGCGGGTTGTTCGTGGTTTGGTTTGGGTTGTTGCATTCTTGAATCCGAGGCCAACCCGACATTGTTCAGTTCCGTCGTATGCATATTTTTACTACAAAATATCGTATAGTGAGTTTTCATTTGCTCCCTTTTTAAATGCTTTTGCAATATATATTTTTGGGACTGAGAATACATGCGCTTTTATAAATGTTTGACGAAATAGACAAAAGTAATTGAAACTACATTCTATGGTTAAATTATCGAAATCGAATATGCCCCTTTCTAGTCTGGTAATCTAAGAATTAGGGAACTGGCCCCTAATTGACGCGAATCCTAAAGATAGATCTATTGAGCTCAACAAGCCCCATCCAAAGTACCGGATGCTTTAGTACTTCGAATTTATCATGTCCGAAGGGAGTCCCGGAATGATTGGGATATTTTATATGTATCTTGTTAAGGTCGGTTACCAGGTGTTCACCATATGAATGATTTTTATCTCTATGCAGTGCAAAATGCCTGATATGAGATGATGTTTATGAGAAATGGAAATAAAAATCTTGTGGTCTATTAAAATATTGAAATGATTGTTTATGATAAACCTATGAACTCACCAACCTTTTGTTTGACACTTTAAAGCATGTTTATTCTCAGGTATGAAAGAAATCTTCCGCTGTGCATTTGCTCATTTTAAGGATATCACATGGAGTCCTTCATGGCATATTTAGTACAGTACCTCGCAATGGGACCAATTGTTGATGACTTCGTCCAGATGGACTAGGACGGGTTATCACATCAACAAGAGTCGACATAAAATCGTGAGCGGAAATTGAAAAAATTGAGTCACGTTCTTGAAACCAACTTGAGTTTGTCTATTAGCACCCCTTGTTTGTTACCGATGAAAGAAACCATGATGGCAGTGTCCACATTTATTGAGAAAGATGATAAGATGGAACATTTGGTAACTCCGAAGATGATTGAACCTTACTGACCACCATCCATGAGAAAATCAAATGAGCATGTATCTAGTGGTAACAAAATGGAGAATATGTGTGCTGGGAATGTGTCTGTTGATACACTTGAAAAGTCTGAAGAATCCGATGGAAAAGTAGTCAAAGTAATGGGGAGAACCCTAGAACAACTTGTTGAGCGGTTTACGGGTCACAAGATCAAATTGAATAAGAATGAAAAGGTGAATTCTCAAGTTGATTATGAGATGTTTTCCAATTTAGAGGATCTTGAACGGCCTAAATGTGGGGGAGATAGTGTAAACCCGCCACATAGTTCTTTGAGGCATGATAGTGAGTGTAAGGAATATGTGGATGACTCAGTGCTTGATCGTTTCATGAGGAAATTACATAGATGGGTCCATGATGCTAGGAGTGGGGGGATGAAAGCTTAACCAACCGTCTTGCGTGTAACTTGTCTCCTAAAAAAAAAGATAAATTATTTGAGTTATTGCATGTCGCCAAGGAAGATGATGCATGGTTGGAGTCTAAGTTGAGAAGAGTTAGAGTTAATGAAGATTCTCATAAAGCGAGAGAAGGAGGAATCTTCTACAGCCCTGGAATTAGCTGAAGTATAGAACGAGTCACGTGCACGACTCGGAAATAAAAACTGCACGAACTATGTGTAGAGTTTGTAAGTCTCCTTTATTTTATTTTTACTTTATTTCTATTTTATTTATTTAGTTAAATGAACTTTGTGGGTATATTCACTGCAAGCCCTCACGAGACAAAACTCGTCCACCCGAGGGTTAGATTTGGTCAATTTCTTAGGGGTTGTCCACAACATGGCCTAGATACATTCAAAAAGGTAACTACTTTCTATAAAGATTTTGACATAGGTACAAGAAGAAAGATTGATACGTCTGCTGGAGGAAATATCATGATTAAAACTGCCGAAGAAGCTGAAAAATTAATTAATAAGTTAGCTGCTCACTCCCATGAATGGCACCAAGACTTAGACATTTCATGTTCTGTCAAATCTGTTAGTTATGATTCTAAAGATATGATTAAAGCCATGAATGCACAATTAGGTAATTTAGGAAGGAAAATTGAAAAGCTTACGAAAGAAATGCATATCATTAAGGTAGGTTGTGAAAAATGCCAAGGTCCTCATACTACGAAAGATTGTGTTGCTAGTCTTACTATGGAGCAGGTTGAAAATGTCTCTTATGTGAATCAATATCAAGGAAATACGAACTACCCTAATAATTATAATACACCTTATCCTAATAATAATAAGAATCCACCTGGTTTCTTTCCTGTTAGAGCACCCTTCATTTCAAAATCGTCTCCTAATGCTCAATCCGAGAAGAAATCTAATCTTGAAGAAAGCATCCTAACTTTTATCAAGAATCAAAATGAAGCTAATGATAACATAAAAGATCAACTTTCCCAAGTCCAAAATAATCATCAAGCATCCGTTAAAAGCATAGAACGCAATGTTACTAAGTTGTTAAAACTTGTCATCTGAAGTCTCTAAGGAGGTTCGCTCTGAAAAGGTTAATGTGATTAGAGAAATGAATAAGGTTGATATTTATGAACCTGATTTAAGGTATCCATGCGAATTTGAAATGGTAGAAGAAGAGTATGATCGAGAAATTAAGAAGTTAACTGCTGATGAAGAAGATAAGTCAAAAGATACTAAAGTTCAAGGTCTTGATCGTGATGATGTAATCTTTATGCATGAGTTGTTTGATGAGGATTAAGAGGTTGATAAGAAAGATGATAAAAGTAATGAGGTTACTAGTGAAAAATCTGAATAATCGGTTTGTGAAAATAAAGATGATTGGTTAGCAGACACTATGAAGAAATTGAAAGAAAGAAGAAAAGAAGGTTTCCGCCCTCTTTATTCATTCACAATTGATCTTGTAGATCCATATGCAGCACCTAAGTTTCCTGTTATGCGTAATGATCCTGGGGAATTCCAAATTCCTTGCTTAATTCGTGGTCCCATTCCTATCATGGGATTAGCTGATACTGGTTCTAGCATTAATGTTATGCCATTCTCCTTCTACAATCGTTTAGGTTTTCCATCTTTAGAACCTATCAAAGGAAGTGTTTGTTTTCCTGATAGTCGTTTACACAAGGCGTTGGGGATTGTTAAAGAAGTGGAAATCATTGTTGGTTATGCTTTTTATAAGGTTGATTTTGTGGTTATGGACATGAAAGAAGATCCGATAACTCCTCTAATTTTAGGATCACCGTTTTTAGCTACTGCTCGTGCCACCATTAACTATGCAAATAATACTTTAATCATTCGTTATGGTGCCATGGCTGAATCCATTCCATTTGTTTCGAAATCTAGAATTCCTCGAACAAATGTGAAAATGGTTAAAATTGATAAAGAGGATGATAATGAGCTTACGATTGATAAAATAGTGACTGAATTTATAAAAGAGCAATATAAGATATGTGAAGAATTGAGGAAGCAAATCCATGATTTAGATATTAAATTTGAAATGTCGTTTCGTAGGGGTCTTAACACCACATTGAATTTCTTAGAACAAATTAAAATGTTAAATGAGTATGAGAAGAATAAGTGTGGGGAAAATAAGCCTAAGGAGTGATCCCGTTGGAAGAATGAGTCGCGCAATCAACTCTATAATCAAAACTACCTATCCCTATGTGTGTATTAGAATCATGTTTATCAATGTTTTGTTTTGTTATGAATGTAAGAGCAATATAGCTCCTAAGTGCTAAAATGTTTAAGTGATAAAAGTTATTAATAAAATGTTATGTTTGTGTTATATTTTGCATTGTTTAACAAAATCTTGTCAAGTTGTTAATATTGAATTCAAAGAAACATACGCAAAATGTTCCGCAATTATTCTATGATCCTACAATTAAGTAACATCACTCTTTCACTTATTTCAATTATGTCTTTTATTTATTATTTTAAATGCAATGAAGACATTGCATAAACTAAGTGTGGGGAGGGAAGTGATTAATCACTAAAAAGTTTAAAAAGATACAATTTTTCCTGAAAATTTGATATAATTACAAAAATGGTTACAAATCAATTTTTTTTAGAAGTATAAATTCTTGGGTTAAAGCCAAAAATAGGCTACAAACTTACACAAATGTACCGATGTCGCCCACAAACTCATTTTCGTCTTACTGTCGCCTACAAACTTATAAAAAATGTGCTGATGTTCACATTTCGTTACCGATTACCTGCTGAACCGGTAAAGTTAATTATTTAACTTTTTTTATTCATTTTATATGTCCCGATGTCGCCCATATACTTTCAGTTATGTCCCGATGTCGCCCATATACTTTCAGTTGTGTCCCGATGTCGCCCATATACTTTCAGTTCTATTTCGATGTATCACCGACGTGTCATGACTACTTAGAAGCCACGTAATCAACCATTTTGGTTGACGGTTAAAAAAAGTATTTTGTTTATATTGGCACATTTTTTATAAGTTTGTAGGCGACAGTATGACGAAAATGAGTTTGTGGGCGACATCGGTACATTTGTGTAGGTTTGTAGCCTATTTTTGGCTTTAACCCTAAATTCTTAGTCAAACTTATGTCTTTTTATCTAACTTAATCTTAAAGCTAATAGAACTACTCTCAACTTCAAGATCGGACTACTTGTTTAAGATAAGAAGTAAAAGCCAAAAAATGTGAAACGGTTGCAAACTTATAGCCACTACCATATGGCATAATAAGCATGGACCACTGAGGCAGCAAAAGAGTCCCAAATAAGGGCCAACTTATAAAAATTGCCAAATGTAAAGCAAATGTTAAACATGAAAGCAAAAGAAATGGAAAGTAAAAGAGCCAAATGAACGCCAACAAAAGAAAAGAGTTCCAATGAGAACCATACACTTATAAAAATTTTAGTTAGAAAACAAAAGAGTCCAATGATGACCAAATTGTATAAATTTGACTTAATAAACATTAGGATCTCTTGTACTCCTTGGTCTAGTTCAGACTAGTTCTTCTAATAATAATAAAACGCTAACTTATAATTAGACATATTTTTGACTTTGGAATTTTACTTCCAACTCTATACCTGAAATGTCCCGTTCATATTGATTATAAACGTTCCATATTAATTGATTTCGTTGCGTGGTTTTGACCTCTATATGAGACGTTTTTCAAAGACTGCATTCATTTTTAAAACAACCATAACCTTTATTTTATCAATAAAGGTTTAAAAACATTACGTAGATTATCAAATAATGATAATCTAAAATATACTGTTTACACACGACCATTACATAATGGTTTACAATAGAAATATATTACATCGACATATGTTTCTTGAATACAGTTTTTACACAATATCATACAAACATGGACTCCAAATCTTGTCCTTATTTTAGTATGCAACAGCGGAAGCTCTTAGTATTCACCTGAGAATAAACATGCTTTAAACGTCAACAAAAATGTTGGTGAGTTATAGGTTTAACCTATATATATCAAATCGTAACAATAGACCACAAGATTTCATATTTCAATACACATCTCATACATAGAGATAAAAATCATTCATATGGTGAACACCTGGTAACCGACATTAACAAGATGCATATATAAGAATATCCCCATCATTCTGGGACACCCTTCGGATATGATATAAATTTCGAAGTACTAAAGCATCCGGTACTTTGGATGGGGTTTGTTAGGCCCAATAGATCCATCTTTAGGATTCGCGTCAATTAGGGTGTCTGTTCCCTAATTCTTAGATTACCAGACTTAATAAAAAGGGGCATATTCAATTTTGATAATTCAACCATAGAATGTAGTTTCACGTACTTGTGTCTATTTTGTAAATCATTTATAAAACCTGCATGTATTCTCATCCCAAAAATATTAGATTTTAAAAGTGGGACTATAACTCACTTTCACAGATATTTCCTTCCTTGGAAATAAGACTTGGCCACGGATCGATTCACGAACCTATACAAATATGTACATATATATCAAAGTATGATCAAAATATAATTACAACCATTTTTATTATGTTTTAAAGATTTGAGTGTATTAAGTCAGCTGTCCTCGTTAGTAACCTACAACTAGTTGTTCACAGTTAGATGTACAGAAATAAATCGATATATATTATCTTGAATCAATCCACGACCCAGTGTATACATGTCTCAGGCTAAATCACAACTCAAAGTATATATATTTTTAGAATCAACCTCAACCCTGTATAGCTAACTCCAACATTACTGCATATAGAGTGTCTATGGTTGTTCCAAATAATATATATACATGGGTCGATATGATATGTCAAAACATTTTGCATACGTGTCTATTGTATCCTAAGATTACATAATATATTATAATATATGTATAATACAATATAAGTTAGCTAGGATATGATTTGTATAGATTTGTTAAACATTTCCCGTAGCTAAAAAGATCAAAAATATCCAATTTTGTTTTACCCATAACTTCTTCATTTTAAATCCGTTTTGAGTGAATCAAATTGCTATGATTTCATATTGAACTCTAATTTAAGAATCCAAACAGAAAAAGTATTGGTTTGTAGTCGGAAATTTAAGTTAAATGTCAATTACTAAAGAGGTAGTCATTTCCGTCGAAAGAACGACATCTTGATGACTTTTTTGAAAAACATACTTTCACTTTGAGTTTAACCAAGATTTTTGGATATAGTTTCATGTTCATATGAACAATCATTTTCCCATAAGAAATACGTTTAAATTAAAGTTTATCATAGTTTTTAATTATCTAAACCAAAACAGCCCCCGGTTTTACTACGACGGCGTATATTCGATTTTATGGTGTTCATCATGTTTTCAGGTTTTAAATCATTAAGTTAGCATATCATATAGATATAGAACATTTGTTTAGTTGATTTTAAAAGTCAAGTTAGAAGGATTAACTTTTGTTTGAAAACAAGTTTAGAATTAACTAAACTATGTTCTAGTGATTACAAGTTTAAACCTTCGAATAAGATAGCTTTATATGTATGAATCGAATGATGTTATGAACATCATTACTACCTCAAGTTTTCTGGATAAAACTACTGGAAATGAGAAAAATGGATCTAGCTTCAAAGGATCCTTGGATGGCTTGAAAGTTCTTGAAGCAGAATCATGACACGAAAACAGTTCAAGTAAGATTTTCACTCGAAATAAGATTGTTATAGTTGTAGAAATTGAATCAAAGTTTGAATATGAATATTACCTTGAATTAAAAAGATAACCTACTGTAAATAATAAAGGTTCCCTGATCTTAGATGATTACTTGGAATGGATTAGAAAGCTTGGAAGTAGACTTGCAAACTTGGAAGTATTCTTGATTTTTATGAAACTATACTTATGGAATTTATGAAAAACACTTAGAACTTGAAGATGGAACTTGAGAGAGATCAATTAGATGAAGAAAATTGAAGAATGAAAGTGTTTGTAGGTGTTTTTGGTCGTTGGTATATGGATTAGATATAAAGGATATGTAATTTTGTTTTCATGTAAATAAGTCATGAATGATAACTAATATTTTTGTAATTTTATGAGATATTTCATGCTAGTTGCCAAATTATGGTTCCCACATGTGTTAGGTGACTCATATAGGCTACTAAGAGCAGATCATTGGAGTGTATATACCAATAGTACATACATCTAAAAGCTGTGTATTGTACGAGTACGAATACGGGTGCATACGAGTAGAATTGTTGATGAAACTGAACGAGGATGTAATTGTAAGCATTTTTGTTAAGTAAAATTACTTTGATATGTGTCTTGAAGTCTTTTAAAAGTGTAAGAATACATATCAAAACACAACATGTATATACATTCTAATGGAGTCGTTAAGTCTTCGTAAGTCGTTACATGTAAGTGTTGTTTTGAAACCTTTAAGTTAACGATCTCAATTAATGTTGTTAACCCAATGTTTATTATATCAAATGAGATGTTAAATTATTATATTATCATGATATTATGATGTATGAATATCACTTAATATGATATATACATTAAAATATAAATACAACGATAATCGTTACATATAAGTCTCGTTTCGTAATTCTTGAGTTAGTAGTCTTGTTTTTACATATGTAGTTCATTGTTAACATACTTAATGATATATTTAAATATCATTTTATCATGTTAAATATAGTGTATCAATATCTTAATATGATACATATATATTTAGTAGACGTTATCATAACGATAATCGTTATATATATCATTTCGAGTTTCTTAACTTAGTAATCTCATTTATTATGTATATCACACATTGTTAATATACTTAGTGAGATACTTACTCATAATAATCTCATGTCAACCATATATATATGTCTATATATACCACAACATGTAGTTTTTACAATTTTTGTAACGTTCGTGAATCGCCGGTCAACTTGGGTGATGAATTGTCTATATGAAACTTATTTCATTTAATCAAGTCTTAACAAGTTTGATTTCTTAACATGTTGGAAACATTTATTCATGTAAATATCAATCTCAATTAATATATATAAACATGGAAAAGTTCGGGTCACTACAGTACCTACCCGTTAAATAAATTTCGTCCCGAAATTTTAAGCTGTTGAAGGTGTTGACGAATCTTCCGGAAATAGATGCGGGTATTTCTTCTTCATCTGATATTCATGCTCCTAGGTGAACTCGGGTCCTCTATGAGCATTCCATCGAACCTTAGCAATCGGTATCTAGTTTTGCTTAAGTCTCTTAACCTCACGATCCATTATTTCGACGGGTTCTTCAATGAATTGAAGTTTTTCATTGATTTGGATTTCGTCCAACGGAATAGTGAGATCTTCTTTAGCAAAACATTTCTTCAAATTCGAGATGTGGAAAGTGTTATGTACAGCCGCGAGTTGTTGAGGTAGCTCCAGTTGGTAAGCTACTGGTCCGACATGATCTATAATCTTGAATGGTCCAATGTACCTTAAATTTAGTTTCCCCCATTTACCAAATCGAACAACGCCTTTCCAAGGTGAAACCTTCAGCATGATCATTTTCAAAACCCGACCTTAACCATAAGGACGAATACAATAACATATGATTTTATCGCGAGGTATTGGCCTCTATATGCGACATTTTTCAAAAACTGCATTCGTTTTTACAATACAAACCATAGCTTTTATTACAAATACAAGGTTTAAACAACTTAATAATGATTATCGTTTAGCGATAATCTTAGACTTACAAACTTTACATGTGATAATAACAATACGACTTCCAACATATTTTACATTACAAATCCTCCGATATGCAGTTTTATTTTTGACACAAATATGCATACTCAAGATCTTGCTTAAATTCAACATGTTGCAGAGGAAGCTTTTAGTTATCACCTGAGAATAAACATGCTTAAAACGTCAACATAAAGTTGGTGAGATATAGGTTTAACACCGGCAGCGTTATAAATATAGACCACAAGATTTCATATATAAACGTTTTAATAAAAATATTCTAAGTTGTTGAGCACTTGATAACCATACTTAACATTTAATCAACATCGCATATTCCCTTTATTATGAAATCTTACTACACCGTACCAAGTGTAGTCACCGAAACGAAGTACTGTGCAACCGTTGAATACTGGTCGTCCAGTCCGGTTGGGGTTGTCAGGCCCGATAGATCTATCAACAGGATTCGTGTTTACAATACCTCATGTAAATAGTAGTTACCAAGTTACAGGGAAGTATGCCAGTGGTACAACTCAATGTAGACTATATATTTTTAATCACTTGTGTCCATAACGTAAATCATAAAATGCATGTATTCTCATCCCGAAATATTTAGAGTTTAAAAGTGGGACTATATACTCACTTTTGCCTTGAAGGTATTTAACTCAACTTGGTCTCCGATAGATATCATGAACCTAACCATATATATAATATATCAACATATTTTCTTTTCAAGTAATCGTTATATATATATATATATATATATATATATATATATATATATATATATATATATATATATATATATATATATATATATATATATATATATATATATATATATATATATATATATATATACTTATAATACTTTTAATGTTTTCTTAGTCCGTAGTTAGTAGTCCGATGTTAGTGGTCCACAATTAGTTGCTCAATAAAATAAATAAAGACCCCATTGTATTCGTATTGATCAGAATTAATCTCGACCCATGGTACCATGTTGTCAAATGACGTGTTGCGTACATAAAGTACCGTGTTGTCAAATGACGTGTTGCGTACAATCATGAGGTCTTATGATTAATCTTCTCGTGTTGTTTACGGGTGGTTCAGAAATATATAAAATCAAATCATAAGTAATTATATATAAAATATCATATTATTAGAAAAGATATGATTAATTTACTTTTTCTCCAAATATTTTCGTAGCTAAACTAGCTTCGGATACCCAATCTTGTTTTAGTCGTAGTTTCTTCATTACAACTCCGTTTTTGTTGGTTCAACTTGCCACTTTATTGGATCGAGTAAAATTTTAAGAATATGAACTGAAAATACCTTAGTTTGTATTCAAAATCACAGGTAATAGGTCAAACTTTGGTGAAACTTATGAAAGTGATCATTTTCCATCATAAAAACAACATTTAATGATCATTTTTCTAAAAGTACTTACACTTTGAGTTAAACCATGAAATTTTTATGTGTTAACATATTCATAAGAAATATCATTTTTCCAGAACATGAACTTCCAATTCAAAGTTCAAGATGGTTTTTAATTATCCAACCCAAAACAGCCCCCGGTTGCACTCCGACGATGTAGATTCAGTTTTTAAGATGTTCTTTGTAAAACCAAGTTATATCTTGTTAAGTTAGTATATCATTATGATATATTAAAGGTCTTGAAGTGTTTTAAAAGTTAAGTTAGAATGATCTATTTAGTTTGCGAACAAGTTTGAAATCATTCAAACTATGTTCTTGTTGTTAAAATTTTACAACACAAAATAAGATAGCTATATAAATATGAATCGAATAAAATTATGAACAAGGTTACTACCTCAAGTTACTTGGACAAAGTTACTATAAGAGATGAGAAAAATCCTAGAACCAAAAGAGTGGTGGAGTTGGATTGAAAGGTTGAAAGTAAACTTATATTCTTGGAAGGATTATTGAAGTGTTCTTGGAAGGTTTTTCTTATGATGATTAAGGCTTGTTTTTATGGCTAGATCTTCATGGTAACTTGCTGAATTGAAGTAGGTTCACTAAGGCTTCTAAGTAGGTTAATTAGAGAGTAATTTAGGAGTAAGAATGGTGAGCTAAACATGGTATGGTGATGGTCCTTAAAAACGTGGCCAAAGGGAACAAGGACAAGATTTTTAGTTTGTTATTTTGTGAAATTTGTCATACTAACTTACAAAAGTAGTTACCTCTCCTTTAGGGCAGTAACATGGTTGATTAGAATGTTGATTTGATGTGTATATACTAATAGTAAATATGCATAGAAGCTGGGTATGATACGGGTACATATACCCTAGATGTACGTATAGAAATCTTGAGAAGACGGAACGAGGATTTAAATATTGCTATCTTTTGTAAATATACTTATATTGTTTTATGTATAAAAGCCCTTTAAAAGTGATTAAATACATCTCTATACAATACTTGTATAAACATTATAAGTTATAAGTATTTATGTCAAAGAACGTTTCGTATAGTTATCGTTTTGAAAACTTAAGTTAGTAGTTTCAAAGTATACTTTTATCTTATTGTTATTAGTACACAATGAGATGTTAAACCATCCTTAGATCATGTTAAATATATATAAATACATATATATACACAAACGTATAATTATCGTATGTTATATAGTTCGTGATATCATCGGTCAAATTGGACGGTCAAACGTTGTGTAAAACTCTTTTCAAAAACATAAGTCTCAACAATTTAGATTGCTTATAATGTTGGTAAGGTTTAATTTATGTAAATATTAATCTCATAGGTATAAAATGATTGGAAAAATCCGGGTCGTTACAGTACCTACCCGTTAAATAAATTTCGCCCCGAAATTTTAAAATTGTACCTATTTTGTGTCATCGGGAAACAAATGTGGGTACTTATATTTCATTTGATCCTCTCATTCCCAAGTAAACTCAGGACCCCTTCGATCATTCCAACGAACCTTAACGATTGGTATGTTGCTCTGCTTGAGCCGTTTAACTTCACGGTCCATGATTTCGACTGGTTCTTCTATGAATTGTAGTTTCTCGTCGACTTGGATTTCCTCAAGAGGAATGGTGAGGTCTTCCTTTGCAAAACACTTCTTAAGGTTTGAAACATGAAATGAATTATGTATTCCGGCGAGTTGTTGCGGTAACTCGAGTCGATAAGCTACCGGTCCAATGCGTTCGATGATCTTGAACGGGCCTACATACCTTGGGTTCAGTTTACCCCTTTTACCAAAATGTATTACACCTTTCCAAGGTGACACCTTTAGCATAACCATGTCACCGATCTGAAACTCTAATGGTTTCCTTCGAACATCGGCGTAGCTCTCTTGGCGACTACGGGCCGTTCTCAATCTCTCCTTGATTTGTACTATCTTCTCAGTCATTTCGTGTATGATCTCGGGACCAGTTAATTGTCGATCTCATACTTCATTCCAACAGATAGGGGATATACACTTCCTTCCAAACAGTGCTTCGAATGGTGCAGCTTTAATACTCGCATGATAACTATTATTATACGAGAATTCTGCTAATGGTAGATATTTATCCCATCCGTTTCCAAAATCGATCACACATGCCCTGAGCATGTCTTCAAGAGTCTGAATTGTTCTTTCACTATGCCCGTCAGTTTGCGGATGATATGCGGTGCTCATATCCAAACGGGTTCCCAGGGCCTCCTATAGTGATTGCCAAAACTTTGATGTAAATCTACTATCACAATCGGATATAATGGAAATAGTTATTCCATGCCTTGAAACAATTTCCTTTATGTATAATCGTAATAGTTTCTCCATTCTATCCGTTTCCTTTATAGGCAAGAAATGTGCAGATTTGGTGAGACGATCAACTATTACCCAAATGGTGTCATAACCCCAGGCAGTCTTAGGTAACTTTGTGATGAAATCCATGGTAATACCATCCCATTTCCATTCTGGGATTTCTGGTTGTTGAAGTAACCCTAACGGATTTTGGTGTTCTGCTTTAATTTTGGAACAAGTTAAACATTCCCCAACATATGTTGCAACGTCTGTCTTTAAATTAGGCCACCAATAATGCGTCTTAAGATCTTGATACATCTTTCCAACTCCAGGATGTATCGAGTATCTTGTCTTATGTGCCTTGTTCAATATCAACTTCCTTAATCCACCCAACTTTGGTACCCAAATACGGTTTGCAAATTATCGAATTCCGTCTTCCCGTATAACGAGTTGTTTCCCATACTTCTTCATTATTTCATTTCCTATGTTTTCTTTAGTAAGAGCTTCTCGTTGAGCCTCTTTGATTTGTGAGTTGAGATTCATGCGAATTTTTATGTTCATCGCTCGTACTCGAATTGGTTCCCGTTCCTTTCTGCTTAGAGCGTCAACCACCACGTTCGCTTTCCCGGGATGATAGCGAATTTCACAACCATAGTCGTTTATCAGCTCGACCCACCTACGTTGTCTCATGTTCAGCTGTTTCTGATCGAAGATATGTTGAAGGCTTTTATGATCGGTAAACACAGTGCATTTAACCCCATATAAATAGTGTCTCCATATCTTCAATGCAAACACTACTGCTCCCAATTCTAAATCATGCATCGTATAATTCCGCTCGTGAATCTTCAATTGTCGGGATGCGTATGCTATAACTTTCTTCCGTTGCATAAGGACGCAAACAAAACCTTGTCGCGAAGCGTCACAATATATCTCAAAATCATCGTTCCCTTCAGGTAACGATAAAATAGGTGCTGTAGTCAACTTCTTCTTCAGTAATTGAAATGCACTCTCCTGCTCAGAAGTCCATTCGTACTTCTTTCCTTTTTGCGTTAACGCTGTTAATGGTTTAGCTATTCGGGAAAAATCTTGAATAAACTGGCTAAACCCAAAAATTGGCGTATCTGCGTTGGTGTCTTAGGAGTCTCCCATTTTTCAATGGCCTCAATTTTAGCTGGATCAACCTGAATTCCTTTGCTACTAACAACGTGACCAAGAAATTGCACTTCTTTCAACCAAAATGCACACTTAGAAAATTTGGCGTATAACTGTTCTTTTCTTAACAATTCTAATACCAACCTTAAATGCTGCTCATGCTCTTGCTCATTTTTGGAATAGATAAGAATATCGTCAATGAAAACGATAACAAACTTATCTAGATACGGACTACAAACTCGATTCATGAGGTCCATGAATACAGCTGGCGCATTCGTCAATCCAAACGGCATGACTAAAAATTCGTAATGACCGTAGCGTGTCCGGAAAGCAGTTTTCGGAATATATTCTTCTTTGACACGTAGTTGATGATAGCCTGATCTTAAGTCGATTTTTGAGTACACACATGATCCTTGCAGTTGATCAAATAAGTCGTCAATTCTCGGTAGTGGATACCGATTCTTGATAGTTAACTTATTTAATTCACGATAATCTATACACATCCTAAAAGATCCATCCTTCTTTTTAACAAATAAAATTGGAGCTCCCCACGGTGAAGTACTTGGTCGTATGAATCCTCGGTCCAGTAACTCTTTTAACTCACTCTGAAGTTCTTTTAACTCGGACGGTGCAAGTCTATATGGAGCACGGGCAACCGGTGCAGCTCCTGGTACAAGATCTATTTGAAATTCTATAGACCTGAAAGGAGGTAGTCCCGGTAATTCTTCCGGAAATACATCGGGAAAGTCTCTTACTACATTTACATCGTTAATATTCTTCTCCTTTTCTTCAACTTTCTGTACATGTGCTAGGATGGCATAACATCCCTTTTCTAAGCACTTTCGAGCTTTCAAACAGCTAATGAGATTTATGTTTGAGTTACCTTTATCTCCGTAAATCATTATCATTGATTTATCCTTTTGAGGAATACAAATTGCCTTTTCAGCACACACCACTTCGACTCCTACTTTGGACATCCAGTCCATGCCGATAATTACGTCAAAACTTTCTAATTCTATGGGTATCAAATCAATCTTAAATGTTTCTTCGGCTAAATTTATTTTACAATCACGGTAAATTTTATCGGCTTTAATTAGTTTACCATTAGCTAACTCAATCATGTACTTAGCATCTAGAGGTAATGATGAACAATTCAATTTAGCGTAAAAGTCTCTACACACATAACTTCTATCGGCACCAGTATCAAATATAATAGATGCTGATAAGTTATTAATGATAAATGTACCCGTAACCAGCTCCGGGTCTTCATACGCCTCTCTAGCATTAATAATAAATGCTCTTCCACGTGCAGATCCGTTATTCTTCTCTGGATTCAGGCACTGGCTCTTATAATGACCCTGTTTCCCACACCCATAACAAGTAACAGTGGCCAAGGCAGTTCTATTTGCATTGGTGGCAGGAGTCTTGGTGCCATTGGTATTTGTAACAGGAATCCTACAATCTTCGGCAAGATGACCATTCAATTACAATTATTGCATACCACATTACAATAACCAGAGTGATGTTTGTGGCATCTGTTACATAAAGGATTTCGTCCTTTGTAACCAGAGCTTGAACCACTACCCGCACCTTGCGTGGTTTCTTGTTGGATTGTTGATTACCTTCCCACTTTCTTTTGTTTTCTGATGTCTTGACATCGGTGTTCTTATCTAGAATAATCTGGTCCATCAACTCGTTTGCTATGGTGATGGCTTCGTGAAAAGTCTTGAGTTTCGATGCTGTAACATTTGCTTTGACATTTTTAGGCAAACCATCTTTGTACAGTTCTATCTTCCGTTCTTCGGTTGGTACCAATTCGGGACATAGCAAAGCTAATTCCATGAATCACAGATTGTAGTTGGTGAGTTCAGTACCAATAACTTTCAGGCTTCGTAATTCAGCTTCCAACTTCCTAACCTCGTTCCTTGGACAATACTCGTTGATTAGCATTGTTTTGAATTCTTCCCAGGGAGTATCATAATCTACATCTCCTCCTACGGCCTTCACATAGTTTTTCCACCACGTGAGTGCACTATCTTGTAAGGTGCACGATGCATACTTGGTCATGTCCTTCTCAATACAACCACTGATTTTAAACACAGACTCAATCTTTTCGATCCACCGGGTTAAACCGACCGGTCCTTCTGTTCCACTGAATGATGAGGGCTTGCAACCTTGAAAAGTTTTGTAAGTACATCCCACATGAGGATTTGGGTTAACTGCAGCACCTCTCGCAACCTCGACCCATAACATTCTGTCGTTCACTCGCTGATTGATGAGTTCCTCGATTTCTTGTTCCGTCATTCGGTTCAATCGCGCCATAATCTTCAATAAGAATGAAAAAAAATAATTATTCACATGGAATATTATAGATGTAGTGTGTATTTATAGTACTTCGTAGCTTATTAATAATATGAACCAGTTATTATTATAAAAGCCTTTTCTTCTTATTAGCGTTTTATAATTATATCTAGGGTAGTACCTACCCGTTAAGGTTCATACTTAATAGCTTAGTACGAAAATCAATAACTACCACCCAAATAATACTCAACCATGGAAAATTATTGCATTTCACACTTCACTATTTTACATATGCTTATCTTACATCAAACATTAAGAAAACCACACTAGTAATATTATACAAAACGTTATATGATCCCATGGTTTAAAACAACAGCGCATCATTTAACCCAAAACGTTTGTGTTCAAAGAAATCGCTTAAAGGTTATCTTGACTGTCTCCCTGTGTTTTGGCTGAGGGGCTGAAGAACTGGATACCGGGATAGAACTAATAGGAATAGCAGGAATAGGGGTGGAAGTGTCTGGTGGAGTTAGTGCCACAACACCCTTACTAAACTTGGAATTTGGATTTTCCAATTCAGTAGCCTTTCGTTTCTTTCCTCTTTCAAACTTGTCTTTCGTAATTTCCTGTATTTCTTCCTTCTCAGGATCACTTTCCGGTTCCTCTTCAATTGATTCATCCGAAAATTGTGAGTCTTCCCCAAAGGTGTCGTTTTCATCATCGGATAGGTTAATGACTGGAACACCATCTGAAGATTCTAGTTCGGAGTCGCTGAATGTGATAACAAGTTCTAAGCCAGACATCTATCACATAACAACTAGCAAATTAGTACCACATAATATTTACATATTAATTTTTAACCAACAAGGATAAGCAATAGTTTTCGAAATCAAACACGGTCAAAGTCCAGACTCACTAATGCATCCTAACAAACTCGATAAGACACACTAATGCAAATTTTCTGGTTCCCTAAGACCAACGCTTTGATACCACATGTCAAAACCCGATCTTAACCATAAGGACGAATAAAATAACATATGATTTCATCGCTAGGTATTGGCCTCTATATGCGACATTTTTCAAAAACTGCATTCGTTTTTACAATACAAACCATAGCTTTTATTACAAATACAAGGTTTAAACAACTTAATAATGATTATCGTTTAGCGATAATCTTAGACTTACAAACTTTACATGTGATAATAACAATACGACTTCCAACATATTTTACATTACAAATCCTCCGATATGCAGTTTTATTTTTGACACAAATATGCATACTCAAGATCTTGCTTAAATTCAACATGTTGCAGCGGAAGCTTTTAGTTATCACCTGAGAATAAACATGCTTAAAATGTCAACATAAAGTTGGTGAGATATAGGTTTAATGTCGGCAGCGTTATAAATATAGACCACACGATTTCATATATAAACGTTTTAATAAAAATATTCTAAGTTTTGAGCACTTGATAACCATACTTAACATTTAATCAACGTCGCATATTCCCTTTATTATGAAATCTTACTACACTGTACCAAGTGTAGTCACCGAAATGAAGTACTGTGCAACCGTTGAATACTGGTCGTCCAGTCTGGTTGGGGTTGTCAGGCCCGATAGATCTATCAACAGGATTCGCGTTTACAATACCTCATGTAAATAGTAGTTACCAAGTTACAGGGAAGTATGCCAGTGGTACAACTCAACGTAGAATATATATTTTTAATCACTAGTGTCCATAACGTAAATCATAAAATGCATGTATTCTCATCCCGAAATATTTAGAGTTTAAAAGTGGGACTATATACTCCCTTTTGCCTTGAAGGTATTTAACTCGACTTGGTCTCCGATAGATATCACGAACCTAACCATATATATAATATATCAACATATTTTCTTTTCAAGTAATCGTTACATATATATATATATATATATATATATATATATATATATATATATATATATATATATATATATATATATATATATATATATATATATATATATATGTACTTATAATACTTTTAATGTTTTCTTAGTCCGTAGTTAGTAGTCCGATGTTAGTGGTCCACAATTAGTTGCTCAATAAAATAAATAAAGACCCCATCGTATTCATATTGATCAGAATTAATCTCGACCCATGGTACCGTGTTGTCAAATGACGTGTTGCGTACATAAAGTACCGTGTTGTTAAATGACGTGTTGCGTACAATCATGATGTCTTATGATTAATCTTCTCGTGTTGTTTACGGGTGGTCCTGAAATATATAAAATCAAATCATAAGTAATTATATATAAAATATCATATTAATTAGAAAAGATATGATTAATTTACTTTTTCTCCAAATATTTTCGTAGCTAAACTAGCTTCGGATACCCAATCTGGTTTTAGTCGTAGTTTCTTCATTACAACTCCGTTTTTGTTGCTTCAACTTGCCACTTCCTTGGATCGAGTCAAATTTTAAGAATATGAACTGAAAATACCTTAGTTTGTATTCGAAATCACAGGTTATAGGTCAAACTTTGGTGAAACTTATGAAAGTGATCATTTTCCATCATAAAAACAACATTTAATGATCATTTTTCTAAAAGTACTTACACTTTGAGTTAAACCATGAAATTTTTATGTGTTAACATATTCATAAGAAATATCATTTTTCCAGAACATGAACTTCCAATTCAAAGTTCAAGATGATTTTTAATTATCCAACCCAAAACAGCTCCCGGTTGCACTCCGACGATGTAGATTCAGTTTTTAAGATGTTCTTTGTAAAACCAAGTTATATCTTGTTAAGTTAGCATATCATTATGATATATTATAGGTCTTGAAGTGTTTTAAAAGTTAAGTTAGAATGATCTATTTAGTTTGCGAACAAGTTTGAAATCATTCAAACTATGTTCTTGTTGTTAAAATTTTACAACACAAAATAAGATAGCTATATAAATATGAATCGAATAAAATTATGAACAAGGTTACTACCTCAAGTTACTTGGACAAAGTTACTGTAAGAGATGAGAAAAATCCTAGAACCAAAAGAGTGGTGGAGTTGGATTAAAAGGTTGAAAGTAAACTTATATTCTTGGAAGGATTATTGAAGTGTTCTTGGAAGGTTTTTCTTATGATGATTAAGGCTTGTTTTTATGGCTAGATCATCATGGTAACTTGCTGAATTGAAGTAGGTTCACTAAGGCTTCTAAGTAGGTGAATTAGAGAGTAATTTAGGAGTAATAATGGTGAGCTAAACATGGTATGGTGATGGTCCTTAAAAACGTGGCCAAAGGGAACAAGGACAAGATTTTTAGTTTGTTATTTTGTGAAATTTGTCATACTAACTTACAAAAGTAGTTACCTCTCCTTTAGGGCAGTAACATGGTTGATTAGAATGTTGATTTGATGTGTATATACTAATAGTAAATACGTATAGAAGCTGGGTATGATATGGGTACATATACCCTAGATGTACGTATAGAAATCTTGAGAAGACGGAACGAGGATTTAAATATAGCTATCTTTTTTAAATATACTTATATTGTTTTATGTATAAAAGCCCTTTAAAAGTGATTAAATACATCTCTATACAATACTTGTATAAACATTATAAGTTATAAGTATTTATGTCAAAGAACGTTTCGTATAGTTATCGTTTTGAAAACTTAAGTTAGTAGTTTCAAAGTATACTTTTATCTTATTGTTATTAGTACACAATGAGATGTTAAACCATCCTTAGATCATGTTAAATGTATAAAAATACATATACATACACAAACGTATAATTATCGTATGTTATATAGTTCGTGATATCATCGGTCAAATTGGACGGTCAAACGTTGTGTAAAACTCTTTTCAAAAACATAAGTCTCAACAATTTAGATTGCTTATCATGTTGGTAAGGTTTAATTTATGTAAATATTAATCTCATAGGTATAAAATGATCGAAAAAATCCGGGTCGTTACAGTACCTACCCGTTAAAAAAATCCTGGTCGTTACAGTACCTACCCGTTAAATATTAATCTGCACTTTCTACCATAAAGTGCCTCAAACAGCGCCATCTCAATACTAGAATGATAACTGTTGTTGTAGGAAAATTCTGCTAACGGTTGGTGTCGATCCCAACTGTTTCCGAAATCAATAACACATGCTCGTAGCATGTCTTCAAGTGTTTGTATCGTCCTTTCGCTTTGCCCATCAGTTTGTGGATGATAGGCAGTACTCATGTCTAGACGAGTCCCCAATGGTTGTTGCAACGTCTGCCAGAACCTTGAAAGAAATCTACCATCCCTATCAGAGATAATAGAGACGGGTATTCTATGTATTGAGACAACCTCCTTCAAATACAATAGCGCCAACTTCTCCATTTTGTCATCTTCTCTCATTGGCAGGAAGTGTGCTGACTTGGTGAGACGATCAACTATTACCCAAATAGTATCATAACCACTTGCAGTCCTTGGCAATTTAGTAATGAAATCCATGGTAATGTTTTCCCATTTCCATTTCGGGATTTCAGGTTGTTGTAGTAGACCTGATGGTTTCTGATGTTCAGCTTTGACCTTAGAACACATCAAACATTCTCCTACATATTTAGCAATATCGGCTTTCATACCCAGCCACCAAAAGTGTTTCTTGAGATCTTTATACATCTTCCCCGCTCCGAGATGTATTGAATATCTGGTTTTATGTGGTTCTTTAAGTACCATTTCTCTCACATCTCCAAACCTTGATACCCAAATTCTATCAGCCCTATATCGGGTTCAGTCTTCCCAAATATTAAGATGTTTCTCTGATCCTTTGGGTATCTTATTCTTCAACTTTCTTTCTTTTACAACCCCCTGTTGCACCTACTTTATTTGAGTAGTAAGGTTAGTACGAATAATTATATTCATAGCTTTTACCCGTATAGGTTCTCTGTCCTTTCTACTCAAAGCGTCGACTACCACATTTGCCTTCCCCGGGTAGTATCGAATCTCAAAATCATAATCATTCAACAGTTCAATCCACCTGCGTTGTCTCATATTCAGTTGCTTCTAATTAAATATATGTTGGAGACTTTTGTGGTCGGTATATATAATACTTTTCACTCCATATAAATAATGCCTCCAAGTCTTTAATGCAAAAACAACAGCACCTAATTCCAAATCGTGAGTTGTATAATTTTGCTCGTGAATCTTCAATTGTCTAGACGCATAAGCAATCACCTTCGTTCTTTGCATTAATACACAACCGGGATCTGCTTTGATGCATCACAATAAATCACAAAATCATCGTTCCCTTCAGGCAATGACAATATAGGTGCCGTAGTTAGCTTTTTCTTCAATAACTGAAACGCCTTCTCTTGTTCATCCTTCCATTAAAATTTCTCCCCTTTATGCGTTAATGCAGTCAAGGGTTTTGCTATTTTGGAGAAATCTTGGATGAATCTTCTGTAGTAACCAGCCAATCCAAAAAATTGACGTATATGCTTCAGAGTTTTTGGGGTTTCCCACTTTTCAACGGTTTCGATCTTTGTCGGGTCCACCTAGATACCTTCTTTGTTCACTATGTGACCGAGGAATTGAACTTCTTCCAACCAAAATGCACACTTTGAAAACTTAGCGTACAGTTTTTCTTTCCTCAATACTTCTAGCACTTTTCTCAAATGTTCTTTGTGCTCTTGATCATTCTTTGAGTAAATAAGTATGTCATCGATGAAAACAATGACAAACTTGTCAAGATATGGCCCACACACTCGGTTCATAAGGTCCTGAACACAGCTGGTGCGTTAGTCAATCCAAACGGCATAACCATAAACTCGTAATGACCATAACGCGTCCTAAAATCAGTTTTTGGAAGAACATCCTCCTTTACTCGCATTTGATGATATCCAGAACGTAAATCGATTTTCGAATAAATCGACGAGCCTTGTAGTTGATCAAATAAGTCGTCAATTCTCGGCAGTGGATAACGGTTTTTTATGGTAAGTTTATTCAACTCTCTGTAGTCAATACACAACCTAAATGTACCATCCTTCTTCTTGACAAACAAAACAGGAGCTCCCCATAGTGATGTGCTTGGTCGAATGAAACCATGTTCTAATAGTTCTTACAGTTGGCTTTGCAGTTCTTTTATCTCGCTGGGTGCGAGTCTGTAAGGAGCACGAGCTATTGGTGCAGCTCCTGGTATAAGATCTATTTGAAATTCAACAGATCAATGTGGAGGTAGTCCCGGTAATTCTTTCGAAAATACGTCGGGAAATTCTTTTGCAACGGGAACATTATTGATGCTCTTTTCTTCAGTTTGTACTTTCTCGACGTGTGCTAGAACAGCATAGCAAACTTTTCTTATTAGTTTTTGTGCCTTCAAATTACTAATAAGATGTAGCTTCGTGTTGCCCTTTTCTCTGTACACCATTAAGGGTTCTCCTTCTTCTTGTACAATTCGAATTGGATTTTTGTAACATACGATCTCTGCTTTCATCTCCTTCAGCCAGTTCATGCCAACTATTACATCAAAACTCCCTAACTCTACTGGTATCAAATCAATCTTAAATATTTTGCTACCCAGTTTAATTTCTCGATTCTGGCATATATAATCTGCTGAAATTAATTTACCGTTTGCTAATTCGAGTAAAAATTTACTATCCAAAGGCGTCAATGGACAACTTAATTTAGCACAAAAATCTCTACTCATATAGCTTCTATCCGCACGAGAATCAAATAAAACGTAAGCAGATTTATTGTCAATAAGAAACGTACCCGTAACAAGCTCCGGGTCTTCCTGTGCCTCTGCCGCATTAAAATTGAAAACTCTTCCGCAGCCTTGTCCATTCGTGTTCTCCTGGTTCGGGAAATTTCTAATAATGTGGCCCGATTTTCCACATTTATAACAAACTACATTGGCATAACTTGCTCCGACACTACTTGCTCGGCCATTACTCATTCTGACACCATTTGTTCCTTTCGTTCTGTTAACCCTTGGTCCGTAGACCTCACACTTCGCCGCGCTATGACCATTTCTTTTACACTTGTTGCAAAATTTGGTGCAGAACCCCGAGTGATACTTTTCACACCTTTGGCATAGCTGCTTCTGATTGTTGTTGTTGTTGCGGTTGTTATTGTTGTTGGGATGATTGTTGTAGTTGTTGTTGTTGTTGTTGTTGTGCCATTTGTTGTAGTTGCGATTGATGTTACGTTTGGGATAGTTGTTGTTGTTTTGGTGACTCTTATCACCATTTTCCTCCCACTTTCTTTTGACTAGCTTCACGTTGGCCTCTTCGATCGCCTGTTCTTTAATTCTTCCCTCAATCTGGTTAACTAGTTTGTGAGCCATTCTACATGCCTTTTGTATGGAGGCAGGCTCGTGTGAACTTATATCCTCTTGGATTCTCTCCGGTAACCCTTTCACAAACGCGTCGATCTTCTCTTCCTCATCTTCGAACGCTCTCGGACACAATAGGCACAATTCTGTGAATCGTCTTTTGTACGAAGTAATATCGAATCCCTTTGTTCGTAACCCTCTAAGTTCTGAGTTGAGCTTATTGACCTCGGTTATGGGACGGTACTTCTCGTTCATCAAGTGCTTGAATGCTGACCACGGTAGCGCGTAAGCAGCATCTTGTCCCACTTGCTCTAGATAGGTATTCCACCATGTTAACGCAATACCTGTGAAGGTATGCGCAGCGTACTTCACTTTGTCTCCTTCGGCACACTTACTTATGGCAAACACCGATTTAACTTTCTCAGTCCACCATTTCAATCCGATTGGTCCTTCGGTCCCATCAAATTCTGAAGGTTTGCAGGCAGTGAATTCCTTGTAGGAGCATCCTACATGATTTCTTGCGTCGTTAGCTGTATTGCTAGATTCAGAGTTATTGTTGGTATGTAGCACGACCTGTACCGCGGCTATGTTTGAAGCAAAAAAGGCACGAAATTCCTCTTCGCTCATATTCAAGGTGTGTCGAGTAGTCGGTGCCATTTCTTTCAAAATAGTCAAATGAAACAAGTTAATCATACAGAATATTAAGAGTAGTCAATAGTATCTCGTAGCATAATATGAACTCATTTATAAAAGCTTTTTCTTCATATTAGCATTTTATAAGTTTAAATTCGGGTACTACCTACCCGTTAAGTTCATACTTAGTAGCTAATATACAATTCAACTACTACAATTCCATATGAAAAACTGATTATAATAATATATCACATACAAATATTCTTCAAACTTACAACTTCGCTATATTACATATAACATGAAATATAGTACACTATGATACAGGACAGTTTTGAAGATAAATCTAGTTAATACACAAGTTGTTCATCAAAGGAAATAAAGACACGTAATTCATAAGTCCAGAAACAAGTCATGCATTCTGGTTTCACTAAGACGACTTCCCATCCTTGGTCTTGTGGAAAATAACCGTTATGACCATTGGCTAGGCAGCATGTTGTAATGTCGTCAAAAGGACGAGGGTTTCGTAATGTCCAACAGCCCCGTAATAATCTAAAAACCTTGTTTCTCACCCCAACTACTGAATTCGTCACTTGTGGGAAAGTTTTATTTAAAAGCTGCAATCTGATGTTCTTTTTCTCACTTTGGTAAGAAGCGAACATCACTAACTCGTAAGCATAACATGCTTCTTTATGTTGCATGTTAGAAGCTCTTTCTAATTCACGAAATCCTATGTTGGGATATGTTGAGTCAAAATAGGTTCTTAACCCGTAGCGTAAAATTGCATTTGGGTTCCCCGCATTTAACGCTTTAAAAAAAACACGGCGTAACTTAAAGTCTCCCCAATGTGATATACCCCACCTATAAAAGGAAAGCCTTTTATAAACTAAGGCATTTCTGGAAAGTCTTTCAAATGTTTGACAAGTTAATTTCGCCATAACTAAATGTGCTGATGAATTCTGACCGACTCTAGACAAGATTTCCTTAATCATATCCTCTGGTAGGTCTTCTAAAATATTCGGTTGTTTACCCTTAACGTCCATTTTGTTTTTATACTGTAAAATAGACAAGGATTAGATTCGTAATAACAAACAATACAAGCAATTTTTACATAGAACATAAAAGTACAAACACACTACAATACATTTATTACACAACATGCTCACACCCCTCTAATCTGAATCACTGGTTTCTTCTTCTTCTTCAGACTTGGTTCTTTTTCCTAATCTTCTAGGGATATATGATGTTCCTCTAATACGAGTCGTCGTTTTCCACATTGGTTTAGAAAATCTAGTAGTTTAGAGGTTTCCGGGTTATTGTCACGATATTGAAAATACGGGTGTTGACGGTACATATAAAGTTCATCGGGGTCGGAATCAGATTTCTCTATTTTGATGCCTTTTCCCTTATTATTTTCTTTTGCCTCATTAAATTGGGTCGGGGTAATTTCTATAACATCATCGGAATCCTCATCAGGATCCGATTCATTGAAAAATTGGTAATTTTCCCAATATTTTGCTTCCTTAGCGGAACACCATTGACCATTATTAACTTTGGTCCATTGGTTGAGGATTTTCTTTTATTTGACCGGTTTTCTGTGGTTCCTACTATTTGTGATGACCCGAAAATTTCAGACAAAATTTAAACTTTAATCTTGTATGGTTTCGACACGATAAGCAAAGTCCGTAATATTGAAATCTCAAAAAAAAAAAAAAAAAAAAAAAAAAAAAAAAACTTTGAATTGTGTTCATGTATTCATTTACCTTCGACTGCTCTCGACGATTCACGAACAATTAATTGTAAATAGATATGTGTGTATGTATATATATAAATAATAATTCGAAATATAATTTGAAGTATTATATGTTGTTGTTATTAAAACTTAATAAAATAAAAATAGGAAATTTTAATAAATCTTATTTAAAATATATCTCTATATATAAATAAAGTATATGAAAAATAAATATTAAATGATTGTAATACTCGTTTGATGTTTCGATTGATATTAAGCAAGTTAAATTCGAACTTATATTATTTTAATAAACAGTGATCTGAAAACGAGTTATAATTTATAGGCCTATTAAATATATATTTAGAAACTATTTGTTAAGTTTTAAAAATTTTATAATTTACCTAGGATCGAGCGTGGACAGTTGAGTAATTTTTATTTAAATAATTAATGACTATTATTATAAAATAATGACTAGAACAATTAAATATATTTAATGTAATTTTTTTCTAAAGACTTTTAATCGCCACTGATTAACAATGGAGTACAAAATTCAATCCGTGAGATAAGATCTAAATCAATAATGGACGGCGTCTTTTATACTTTAATAGTGTGATTCATATTAATCCATACTGTTTTCAACTTTCAAGTACAATAATTATTTAAATGAATCCCCCACTTGTTTCAATTAAATTCATCTGTGATTGGAGTTAGTAAAATGATGGTTAGTGTTGTTTTACTCACAAACAAGGATATCCACTTAAACCCATAACTATTTCATGCATACCACTTCTATTCCCTTATTCTTACTCGTTCCCCACCTTTCTACTAATTGTTTTTTTTTCAAACCAATAAAGCATCAATATATAATTTTCTATGTTTGTTGACTGTACTCACAATCTATGATTGTGGATAGCTATACTGTGCTTACTTTTACCTTAGCATATTCTACTATAGATAGATGAAATATACACCTGTGCACATAAATTACATTAAACAAAACATACATAAATATATTTCAACATGACGGGTCACTTAAGAACTTGAATGGACAACAATTTGGACTCTTTTGTTTGGCCATAATATTCCCTTCTAAGATTACTAGCATTGAAGAACAAAAACAACACATATACATATATCAACTTACAAAGGAGAGGAGAAATATCATTCGATAACCAAACCACTACCACCCTCTTCTTTCTTTCTCTTCATTTCTTTTTCAGTTCCTGATCCATGAACTAAACATCACCACCACAGCCGTGAGAAAATACTTCTACTACAGCGGGGTCTGTTTCAAACTACTATAAGACATCCATGACCATCAACAAACACAAACATGATCATTGATTATACCTGCTGTTATCGAACACACTTACAACCATCACTTAAACTACTGCTACTTCCAGTTAATAGTCATTCATTGTTCCTACTTGTTTACTGTTTCTGTCCCAGACCGGAGCACCACCACACGTCACCTGCTGCACCTATTGTGCCTGTCTTCCTGTTCCAAACCACCCCTTAAGCCACCAAAACCATCTGTTATGCTACTGATTCCTGTTTCATCATAATTTGAACAAGGTAAGCCTATTAACTACGATTGCTTCAACTGCTATTTTTTTGTTCCTGGTAGGATTACCACTCAAAAACATATACAAGATCAAATTACATATTACTGTTGCTATTCTGTTTATACTTCAATCCCAACCCACCGTCACAGACCCATTACATCACCTATTGTTTATTGCTATTTCATTTTACTGCTACTGCTATTTGTGTTTTTGTTTCAGTCTGTCATTATCATCAAACCATAATCATAACTACAACTATCAGTATTCTGTTTATGTTTCTATTACAACTGAATCCCACAATCATTATAATCACATCATATAGACTATTTGTTTCTATTTCTATTTATAATTCAAGCAAACCTGCTACTTATATCGTTTCTTTCTGTTTTACAATCCAACCCAAAATTATATATGTACTAGTAATAGATTATTTGTTTTTGTTACTTTTCTGTTTCAATTGAGCCCCAAATCCAAACCCTTCAAGAACCCAAATCCAAACCCTTCAAGAACCGTAGTAACTACTCATGTTCAATTCATTTAAAAAATACAGAATTTATATAAATGGATAAAGAAATTAGGAGAATAACAATCAACTGATTACCTGCTACTAGATCGATTGATCGTGTTGCTACTTTAATAGATCTGCTCCTGCTCCTGTTCTTCGTTGATTAATGGATGATGATGGATGATGATGGATGATGATAGATGATGATTCGATGATGAAAACAGATGATGATGATGAATAGATGACGAGTATATTTTGAGTTTGCTGTGGATGGATTGATCGATTAATGAACCGAGGGTTTTACGAATTTTGATATGTGTCTGGATGTTGCTTTGCCTTCTCGATCTGTTTGTGATGCCAACAATACCATCGATCCCCTCTTTAATGGTATAAATCAGTATTTTTATTTTTATTTCTTATTATTATTATTAGTATTATTAAATTATTAATTATTAAAATTGTTATTATTATTATTATTATTATTATTATTATTATCATTATTATTATTATTTTTACTAACTAGAATCATTAATATATCTATTAAAACTATAATTATTATAATTATTATTAAACTTATCATTATTATTAAAAATATTATTTTTGCTAAAACTAACATTTTTACTTTATATTTTTCTTGTAAAACTATCATTTTTATTAAAAGTTATTATTATTACTATCATTATTATGATTATCCTTAATCTAGTATTATCACAATTATTAAATTTGTAAAACAAAAGATATATATATTTATCACATAAAGTATACTAATATTACATAAAATTCTATTTTAACTAATATTATTTATATAACATTAATTAAATATTGAATGAGTGTCGTAAGGTATTATAAGTATTAATAAAATTATATATAATAATATTAATATTAATACACAACAAAATATATAAACTTAATTGATTTATATTATGAGTTAATATATAAATAAATGATATAGGTTCGTGAATCCGAGGCCAACCCTGCATTGTTCAATATAGTCATATGTATTTTTTACTACAAAATACATTAGTTGAGTTTCATTTGCCCTTTTTACTTTTTACATTTTTTAGCTGAGAATACATGCAAATGCTTTATTAACTGTTTTATAATATTTATATGCGTGAGTTTCATTTGCATTTTTACCCTTTATATTTTTGGGCTGAGAATAAATGCGCAATATTTATAAATGTTTTACAAAATAGACACAAGTACGTGAAACTACATTCTATGGTTGAATTATCGAAATCGAATATGCCCCTTTTTATTAAGTCTGGTAATCTAAGAATTAGGGAACAGACACCCTAATTGACGCGAATCCTAAAGATAGATCTATCGGACCCAACAAGCCCCATCCAAAGTACCGGATGCTTTAGTACTTCGAAATTTATATCATGTCCGAAGGAGGATCCCGGAATGATGGGGATATTCTTATTATATATGTTGTGAATATCGGTTACCAGGTGTTCAATCCATATGAATGATATTTTGTCTCTATGCATGGGACGTATATTTATGAGAAATGAAAATCTTGTGGTCTATTAAAATGATGGAAATAATTATTTATGTTAAACTAATGAACTCACCAACCGTTTGGTTGACACTTTAAAGCATGTTTATTCTCAGGTACGAAAGAAATCTTCCGCTGTGCATTTGATCATTTTAAAGATATTACTTGGAGTCATTCATGACATATTTCAAAAGACGTTGCATTTGAGTCGTTGAGTTTATCAAGATCATTATTAAGTCAATTATAGTTGGATATATTATGAAATGGTATGCATGTCTGTCAACTTCAGATATAATGAAAGGTTGTCTTTTCAAAACGAATGCAATGTTTGTAAAATGTATCATATAGAGGTCAAGTACCTCGCGATGTAATCAATTGTTGTGAATCGTTTGTAATCGATATGGACTTCGTCTGGATGGATTAGGATGGGTCTTCACAGTTGGTATCAGAGCAGTGGTCTTAGTGAACCGGGTCTGCATTAGTGTGTCTAACTGATAAGTCGTTAGGATGCATTAGTGAGTCTGGACTTTGACCGTGTCTGCATGTCAAAAGTTTTGCTTATCATTTTGTGTCGAAAATTTCTTGTTTATCATTCTTAGAGAATCACTTGCTTATCATCCTTAGTCTAGACACATCTTATTGCATTAATTGCATGAATAGTGTATAGATAAAAATTCATATCTTAGCGTATCTGCTACTTCATATCTTAGCGTATCTGTTACTGTAACTTTGCCTGAAAATTTCCGTAGATTCCTCTGTAACTTATGAGATTTTAGTATTATATATGCATATGTAAATTATGTATTGCAGGGTACTAATCTACATCCTATAATCTATTTCTTATCGAAAATCCTTCATCTGATCGTACGAGATGAATCCCTCAACAAGTTCGAGTCCCTCAGATTTCGATAGCTATTCCGATAGTTATTCCGATAGCTATTTCGACATGGATATTCACTTAAGCTCCGAAAGCGGTGTCACCAGAATAAATCAATCAATCAGCCATCCCCAATTCATCTGATGGGTTCATAGTCGACTTAATCAATGGAGACGCGAAAAAGGCGATCCCTTCCACCAACCAGATTCACCTCTTGGTGAAGAACCTGAAGCACTTACCGGCGAACCAGTCCGAAACATCATTTTCACTCCCATCTCCTGAATAGCTCGTAACGATTACGAAATATCCACAATTCTAAACCTTATTCATCCGCTCGTTCTGACCGACAATCATCCTGGAGTAATAAGTCAACGAACTTCGCGCTCGATTAATCAATTTGGAGAATATGGTGCAAAATGTACCAGCTTCAGCAACATCACCGGCATCAACAGAACCATCAGTAACAACACCAGTACCATCAACAATCCATGCTTCAATATCATCATCTGTACTTTGAGTATGATCTTCATTCGACATGTCAAATATGTAATCTCTAAAGTTTTAAAGATTATTTATTCTAGTTCTAACCGAAAAGCAAATGGGTTTAATATTATATTAACTCATTAAATCCATGAATACATCTGAAGAAAATATATATGTATATATGTTTTCATAAAGATTGTAATTAAAAATTCTCTTGTACAAACTGTTAATGGTGAAAATATTTTAACGGGTAGGTAATACCCGAGGACTATTTAAATTTCACATTAATAAGTTACATTGTACGTTCTTCGAATCTGTTTCAACAGTCATATACTATCCTACTTACATCCACCGATATACAAATCCGTTCACCATAGAATAACCATATTCATCCAATTACATATTTGGATTTTGACCTATCAGAATCCAACAAGTGGCATAATGAAGAAATAATGGACACAATAAAAATTGATTAGAAACAGATTAATTAACAATATGAAATTCTATTAAGAATCCACGCTAACAAAATCCTAGCTAACTGTTCCTAGCTAACTGTTAATTCCGTATTACCATTTAATTATCGCAATTTATTTATCGCAGTTTATTTATCGCAATTTACATTCTCATAATTTTATTTATCGTCATTTAATTTCTGTTATTTACTTTACGCACTTTATTTATCATCATTTAATTTCTGTTATTTATTTTACGCACTTTAAATATCGGGACACATATACAAGGTTTTGACATATCATATCGACGCATCTATATATATTATTTGGAATCACCATAGACACTCTATATGCAGTAATGATCGAGTTCTCTACACAGGTTTGAGGTTGATTCTCAAATAATATATATACTTTGAGTTGTGATCGAGTCTGAGACATGTACACGGGTCACGATATTTAGTAATTAATTCGAATATTAGATATTAAACTATATATAAATTATTAGACTATTAATTGTGAACTATCGACTGTGGACTAATAACGTTGGACAATTAAAATGAATTAAAAATATTGATTATAATATATAAAACTAAACAATTCTTCAAGTTTGCCACTTGATTTCATCTTAAACCTCATTTGTATCTTGACGATTGCCATCTGCGTTCAAACCTTTCATGATTCTTGAAAACACCTCAATTGAGAGGATGAACCAACCGCACTTCAACTATGGAAGAAGAGATTGATGCATATAGTTATGCACCTGAAAACACTCTGAACCTGAGTAAACGTTAACACGTATATGTGCTAGCTCCTTTAGCGTTGTTATCACCAAAAATAACTTTGCAATCCCTTTCCAAATTAGCCAATTTTGTCACAGCTTCAACAAATCAACTTCGACTTTTCGTTCGAAACAACCTTATTATAACCTTGATAAATATATGTGCTCTTTTATGGTTACAGGGGAACCGTTTATATTTCACCATATTACCATCAGCATTTAATCAGCTAACAACACAATTTTTCATGAAATCACCCCGGATTGATGACCAACGACTCAGATGTGGCTGCATTAAATGCAGAGGAAACAGTAAAATTGTAGATGACCTGAATGGCCAAGAGTTTGATGATAAAGAATGGAGTGTTGGGAATGCTCGATTAAAAATTTGGTACTGAAAAATGGATTGAGCTAACCATAAAGGAAACCAAGGAGAAATAGAAGTAACATACCCTAAACTCATAGAACCCAGATAAATCTAGATCCGTTGAAATCTTTAGAGAATATCTTGCTCTAAAGTCATGTTAAAATCTTGCGAAAAATCTTTCTCCATCAACCATCGAACTTAGAAATTCCAAAATATCATCATCAATATCTTCGATATTTCTGAGGATATTTTCATAAATATTCTCGTTCGAAATTATATACATCCTCGTGCTTTCTGTGTATCATTATATTGGAAATATTCAATAGAAAATTTAGTACCGAAAAGCAGATTATGCGAAACTATGAAGAAAGCCATAGACAAATCACAAAGAATAAGTTTGACTTCAAAGAATCCAAATGATTCAATGTCTGCTAAAGTCTTTAGTGAATCTCTTGCTCTTTACTCTAAACCCTTGCAGACAATAGCTTCTATCATCCTCTGATCTTATATATTCTGAAATATTATCGAATCTTTCATTATAAATATCCTCCATATTTCTGGAGATATTTTTATAACTATGCTTATCTGAAATCATTAATCTCTTCGCGCTATCAGTATTACATCATATAGAAAATGTTAGTTCTATATTCTGTAAACTTTCGATCTTAAAATACGAATGTTATTAAAGTAATGTTGGGAACTGATGCATGGGTTAGTATAATATAATGACACTTGATCAACGTGATTATATTACAGTAAGTCATGCTGAGTTTCTAATGGAACGTGATGATTCACAGATCATAACGTCATCATGTGCCATGTTACATAACTCTTTCATTCTGCTTAGCTTCTGAACATATCAAGAGAGTATATTCTTGATAGTTCTATTCTCAGTGACTCTGGTAATTTGACAAATCAAATCGTGCTATTACGTTCTTTCTTGTTTAGAACATTAAGTTCATTCGAAACTCCATACTTACGAATTTTAGACCATTACTCGCTTATTTAGAGATCGAGGAGAGAATAAAAAAGGCAAGGAGCTCCAAAATATAAGAGAAAATATAAAGTCCAATAACAACGCGGAGGTTACAAACCGTGGATATTAATACGAATAACAATAAAAAGACACGGTAGGATTAAGAATAGTATCATCCCAAGGTACTAGTAGAAGTAAACATATTTTTCTGGTGGAAGATTGAAAAGAAGGGTGACATAAATGATAATTAGAAGGATATAAAGGATTAGAACGGAATTAAGTATTTTCACAATCTTTTGAATGTATGAACTAAGAAAGGAAGTATATGAATTGTGAGAATAATAGAACATAAGAGTTTAATTTATAATGGAAATATTAGACAGAGTAATCGAAGCAGATCACCGTATTTAATTAAAGAGATCTTAATTTCCTTATTCGTCGAAGAATCAGATTTTATAGATTTCTAAGATTTTCTTTTAAATCCCTTGAATTCTGGAATTCAACCAAGGCAACGTCAAAAGTTAAAATGAAACTTCATTTATTCATTTCACTCTTTTATGATAGCTTCATTCATACTCTTCGAATAATCGAATTATTTTATCTGTATTATTCAATAATGATAAAACTCTATTTATCAGCTCATATTCGTCAGGAAAACATATTTATTGTTAGCCATGACGACCTCACTCAAATTTCGGGACGAAATTTCTTTAACGGGTAGGTATTGTGATGACCCGGAAATTTCCGACAAAATTTAAACTTTAATCTTGTATGGTTTCGACACGATAAGCAAAGTCCGTAATATTGAAATCTCAAAAAAAAAAAAAAAAAAAAAAACTTTGAATTTTGTTCATGTATTCATTTACCCTTCGACTGCTCTCGACGATTCACGAACAATTAATTGTAAATAGATATGTGTGTATGTATATATATAAATAATAATTCGAAATATAATTTGAAGTATTATATGTTGTTGTTATTAAAACTTAATAAAATAAAAATAGGATATTATAATAATTCTTATTTAAAATATATCTCTATATATAAATAAAGTATATGAAAAATAAATATTAAATGATTGTAATACTCGTTTGATGTTTCGATTGATATTAAGCAAGTTAAATTCGAACTTATATTATTTTAATAAACAGTGATCTGAAAACGAGTTATAATTTATAGGCCTATTAAATATGTATTTAGAAACTATTTGTTAAGTTTTAAAATTTTTATAATTTACCTAGGATCGAGCGTGGACAGTTGAGTAATTTTTATTTAAATAATTAATGACTATTATTATAAAATAATGACTAGAACAATTAAATATATTTAATGTAATTTTTTTCTAAAGACTTTTAATCGTCACTGATTAACAATGGAGTACAAAATTCAATCCGTGAGATAAGATCTAAATCAATAATGGACGGCGGCTTTTATACTTTAATAGTGTGATTCATATTAATCCATACTGTTTTCAACTTTCAAGTACAATAATTATTTAAATGAATCCCCCACTTGTTTCAATTAAATTCATCTGTGATTGGAGTTAGTAAAATGATGGTTAGTGTTGTTTTACTCACAAACAAGGTTATCCACTTAAACCCATAACTATTTCATGCATACCACTTCTATTCCCTTATTCTTACTCGTTCCCCACCTTTCTACTAATTGTTTTTTTTTTCAAACCAATAAAGCATCAATATATAATTTTCTATGTTTGTTGACTGTACTCACAATCTATGATTGTGGATAGCTATACTGTGCTTACTTTTACCTTAGCATATTCTACTATAGATAGATGAAATATACACCTGTGCACATAAATTACATTAAACAAAACATACATAAATATATTTCAACATGACGGGTCACTTAAGAACTTGAATGGACAACAATTTGGACTCTTTTGTTTGGCCATAATATTCCCTTCTAAGATTACTAGCATTGAAGAACAAAAACAATACATATACATATATCAAAATACAAAGGAGAGGAGAAATATCATTCGATAACCAAACCACTACCACCCTCTTCTTTCTTTCTCTTCATTTCTTTTTCAGTTCCTGATCCATGAACTAAACATCACCACCACAGCCGTGAGAAAATACTTCTACTACAGCGGGGTCTGTTTCAAACTACTATAAGACATCCATGACCATCAACAAACACAAACATGATCATTGATTATACCTGCTGCTATCGAACACACTTACAACCATCACTTAAACTACTGCTACTTCCAGTTAATAGTCATTCATTGTTCCTGCTTGTTTACTGTTTCTGTCCCAGACCGGAGCACCACCACACGTCAGCTGCTGCACCTATTGTGCCTATCTTCCTGTTCCAAACCACCCCTTAAGCCACCAAAACCATCTGTTATGCTACTGATTCCTATTTCATCATAATTTGAACAAGGTAAGCCTATTAACTACGATTGCTTCAACTGCTATTTTTTTGTTCCTGGTAGGATTACCACTCAAAAACATATACAAGATCAAATTACATATTACTGTTGCTATTCTGTTTATACTTCAATCCCAACCCACCATCACAGACCCATTACATCACCTATTGTTTATTGCTATTTTGTTTTACTGCTACTTCTATTTGTGTTTCTGTTTCAGTCTGTCATTATCATCAAACCATAATCATAACTACAACTATCATTATTCCGTTTATGTTTCTATTACAACTGAATCCCACAATCATTATAATCACATCATATAGACTGTTTGTTTCTATTTCTATTTACAATTCAAACAAACCTGCTACTTATATCGTTTCTTTCTGTTTTACAACCCAACCCAAAATTATATATGTACTAGTAATAGATTATTTGTTTTTGATACTTTTCTGTTTCAATTGAGCCCCAAATCCAAACCCTTCAAGAACCCAAATCCAAACCCTTCAAGAACCGTAGTAACTACTCATGTTCAATTCATTTAAAAAAAATACAGAATTTATATAAATGGATAAAGAAATTAGGAGAATAACAATCAACCGATTACCTGCTACTAGATCGATTGATCGTGTTGCTACTTTAATCGATCTGCTCCTGCTCCTGTTCTTCGTTGATTAATGGATGATGATGGATGATGATGGATGATGATAGATGATGATTCGATGATGAAAACAGATGATGACGATGAATAGATGACGAGTATATTTCGAGTTTGATGTGGATGGATTGATCGATTAATGAACCGAGGGTTTTATGAATTTTGATATGTGTCTGGATTTTGCTCTGCCTTCTCGATCTGTTTGTGATGCCAACAATACCATCGATCCCCTCTTTAATGGTATAAATCAGTATTATTATTTTTATTTCTTATTATTATTATTAGTATTATTAATTATTAAAATTGTTGTTATTATTATTATTATTATTATTATTATTATTATTATTATTATTATTATTATTATTATTATTATTATCATCATCATTATTATTATTATTTTTACTAACTAGAATCATTAAGATATCTATTAACTCTATAATTATTATTAAATTTATCATTATTATTAAAAATATTATTTTTGCTAAAACTAACATTTTTACTTTATATTTTTCTTGTAAAACTATCATTTTTATTAAAAGTTATTATTATTACTATCATTATTATGATTATCCTTAATCTAGTATTACCACAATTATTAAATTTGTAAAACAAAAGATATATATATTTATCACATAAAGTATACTAATATTACATAAAATTCTATTTTAACTAATATTATTTATATAACATTAATTAAATATTTAATGAGTGTCGTAAGGTATTATAAGTATTAATAAAATTATATATAATAATATTAATCTTAATACATAACAAAATATTTAAACTTAATTGATTTATATTATGAGTTAATATATACATAAATGATATAGGTTCGTGAATCCGAGGCCAACCCTGCATTGTTCAATATAGTCATATGTATTTTTACTACAAAATACATTAGGTGAGTTTCATTTGCCCTTTTTACTCTTTACATTTTTGAGCTGAGAATACATGCAAATGCTTTATTAACTGTACTATAATATTTATATGCGTGAGTTTCATTTGCCTTTTTACTCTTTATATTTTTGGGCTGAGAATACATGCGCAATATTTATAAATGTTTTACAAAATAGACACAAGTACGTGAAACTACATTCTATGGTTGAATTATCAAAATCGAATATGCCCCTTTTTATTAAGTCTGGTAATCTAAGAATTAGGGAACAGACACCCTAATTGACGCGAATCCTAAAGATAGATCTATCGGGCCCAACAAGTCCCATCCAAAGTACCGGATGCTTTAGTACTTCGAAATTTATATCATGTCCGAAGGAGGATCCCGGAATGATGGGGATATTCTTATTATGTATATTGTGAATGTCGGTTACCAGGTGTTCAATCCATATGAATGATATTTTGTCTCTATGCATGGGACGTATATTTATGAGAAATGAAAATCTTGTGGTCTATTAAAATGATGGAAATGATTATTTATGTTAAACTAATGAACTCACCAACCGTTTGGTTGACACTTTAAAGCATGTTTATTCTCAGGTACGAAAGAAATCTTCCGCTGTGCATTTGATCATTTTAAAGATATTACTTGGAGTCATTCATGACATATTTCAAAAGACGTTGCATTTGAGTCGTTGAGTTTATCAAGATCATTATTAAGTCAATTATAGTTGGATATATTATGAAATGGTATGCATGTCTGTCAACTTCAAATGTAATAAAAGATTGCCTTTTCAAAACGAATGCAATGTTTGTAAAATGTATCATATAGAGGTCAAGTACCTCGCGATGTAATCAACTGTTGTGAATTGTTTGTAATTGATATGGACTTCATCTGGATGGATTAGGATGGGTCTTCACACTATTCCCCCCTCCGGAACCACTTCTTCTTCCGGTTCCTCTTCTTCTGGTTCCTCTTCTTTCGGTTCCTCTTCTTCCAGTTCTGTTTCCTCTTCTTCCGGTTCTTCGAGAACTTGTGAATCATGCCAATATATATTTACATGTTAATAATATATAGTTTCCAACAAAAATGTTAAGCAAACATTTTTAAAGAAAACACGGTCGAAGTCCAGACTCACTAATGCATCCTAACAAACTCGATAAGACACACTAATGCAAATTTTATAGTTCTCTAAGACCAACGCTCGGATACCAACTGAAATGTCCCGTTCATATTGATTATAAACGTTCCATATTAATCAATTTCGTTGCGAGGTTTTGACCTCTATATGAGACGTTTTTCAAAGACTGCATTCATTTTTAAAACAACCATAACCTTTATTTTATCAATAAAGGTTTTAAAAACATTACGTAGATTATCAAATAATGATAATCTAAAATATACTGTTTACACACGACCATTACATAATGGTTTACAATAGAAATATATTACATCGACATATGTTTCTTGAATGCAGTTTTTACACAATATCATACAAACATGGACTCCAAATCTTGTCCTTATTTTAGTATGCAACAGCGGAAGCTCTTAGTATTCACCTGAGAATAAACATGCTTTAAACGTCAACAAAAATGTTGGTGAGTTATAGGTTTAACCTATATATATCAATTCGTAACAATAGACCACAAGATTTCATATTTCAATACACATCCCATACATAGAGATAAAAATCATTCATATGGTGAACACCTGGTAACCGACATTAACAAGATGCATATATAAGAATATCCCCATCATTCCGGGACACCCTTTGGATATGATATAAATTTCGAAGTACTAAAGCATCCGGTACTTTGGATGGGGTTTGTTAGGCCCAATAGATCTATCTTTAGGATTCGCGTCAATTAGGGTGTCTGTTCCCTAATTCTTAAATTACCAGACTTAATAAAAATGGGCATATTCGATTTTGATAATTCAACCATAGAATGTAGTTTCACGTACTTGTGTCTATTTTGTAAATCATTTATAAAACCTGCATGTATTCTCATCCCAAAAATATTAGATTTTAAAAGTGGGACTATAACTAACTTTCACAGATATTTCCTTCCTCGGAAATAAGACTTGGCCACAGATCGATTCACGAACCTATACAAATATGTACATATATATCAAAGTATGATCAAAATATAATTACAACCTTTTTTATTATGTTTTAAAGATTTGAGTGTATTAAGTCAGCTGTCCTCGTTAGTAACCTACAACTAGTTGTCTACAGTTAGATGTACAGAAATAAATCGATATATATTATCTTGAATCAATCCACGACTCAGTGTATACACGTCTCAGGCTAAATCACAACTCAAAGTATATATATTTTTGGAATCAACCTCAACCCTGTATAGCTAACTCCAACATTACTGCATATAGAGTGTCTATGGTTGTTCCAAATAATATATATACATGGGTCGATATGATATGTCAAAACATTTAAATACGTGTCTATGGTATCCCAAGATTACATAATATATTAGAATACATGTATAATACAATATAAGTTAGCTAGGATATGATTTATATAGATTTGTTAAACATTTCCCGTAGCTAAAAAGATCAAAAATATCCAATCTTGTTTTACCCATAACTTCTTCATTTTAAATCCATTTTGAGTGAATCAAATTGCTATGGTTTCATATTGAACTCTAATTTAACTATGAGAAATTTTGTTAAGAAACCACGCTAACAAAACCCTAGGTAACTGTTCCTAGCTAACTGTTAATTCCTTATTACATTTTATTTATCACAGTTTATTTATTGCAATTTAATTTTCGAAATTTTATTTATCGTCAATTAATTTCTGTTATTTACTTTACGCACTTTATTTATCGTCATTTAATTTCTATTATTTATTTTACGCATTTTAAATATCGGGACACGTATACAAGGTTTTACATATCATATCGACGCATCTATATATATTATTGGGAATAACCATAGACACTCTATATGCAGTAATGATCGAGTTCCCTATACAGGGTTGAGGTTGATTCTACAGTAATATATATAGTTTAAGTTGTGATCAAGTCTGAGACGTATACGGGTCACGACACGTATTAGTTAATTCGAATATTATATATTAAACTATATATGAATTATTGGACTGTCAACTGTGGACTATCGACTGTGGACTAATAACATTAGACAATTAAAATGAATTAAAATATTGATTATAACATATGAAACTAAACAATTCTTCAAGTTGCCACTTGATTTCATCTTAAACGCCATTTGTATCTTGACAATTCTAATCTGCGTTCAAACCTTTCATGATTCTTGAAAACCTCTCAATTGAAAGGATGAACCAACCGCACTTCATCTATGGAAGAAAAGATTGACGCATATAGTTATGCACCTGAAAACTCCCGGACCCTAAGTAAAAGTTTAACACGTGTCTGTTTTAGCTCCTTTGGCATTGTTATTACCGAAAATAACATTGCAACTCTTTTTCAAATTAGCCAATTTTATCACAGCTTCAACAAATCAACTTCAACTTCCATTCGAATTAGCCTTATTATAACCTAGATATATAAGTTTGCCTGTCGTCATCGTTACCGGAGAACCGTTTATATTTCACCACATTAGTAGTAAAATTACCAGCAACTTCAATGAATTTGGACTTTCCAAAAAATCATTATATTCATTGAAACCCCATCTTGTATTCATCTATACCCCTTAACAATAATTGCCATACCAATTACTGGGAATCAGCAATCAGTATTTCGAATCTCGTAGCATTTCTACATCAATAGTTATATGTATACATATAACAATTATCTCCTAGAATTACGATCTTCAATTCTGAAATTTTTAAAAGGCACCCAGTTTACGAATCGATACTTTGAATGTTGAAAAAGCTGAATGAAGCAGCAGAAACTGTAGGCAACCGTAAATGACCTTAGTCGTCGGAAGTTTGATGATAAAGAATAATATGTTGGAAAAGCAACGGATAGAGTTAACCATGAAGGATACCAAGGACAAATATAAGGACCATACCCTATATTCAAAGAATCCAGATAATTCTGGATCCGTTGAAATCTTTATAGAATATCTTGCTCCGAAGTCATGTTAAAATCTTGCGGAAAATCTTTCTTCATCAACCATCGAACTTAGAAATTCCAAAATATCATCATCAATATCTTCGATATTTCTGAGGATATTTTCATAAATACTCTCGTCCAAAATTATATACCTCTTCGTGCTTCCTGTGTATCATTATATTGGAAACATTCAATAGAAAATTTAGTACCGAATAGCAGATTATGCGAAACTATGAAGAAATCCATGGACAAATCACAAAGAATAAGTTTGACTTCAAAGAATCCAAATGATTCAATGTCTGCTAATGTCTTTAGTGAATATCTTGCTCCTTACTCTAAACCCTTGCAGATAATAGTTTCTATCATCCTCTGATCTTAGATATTCCGAGAATAAATATCCTCCATATTTCTGGAGATATTTTATAACTATTCTTATCTGAAATCATTAATCTCTTCGTGCTATCAGTATTTCATCATATAGAAACTGTTAGTTTCTATATTCTGTAAACTTCGAGCTTAAAATATAAATGTTATTGAAGTAATGTTGGGAACTGATGCATGAGTTAGTGTAATATAATGACACTTGATCAACGTGATTATATTACAGTAATTCATGCTGAGTTTCTAATGAAATGTGATGATTCTCAGTACCATCATCTTGTGCCATTTACACGACTCTTACATTCTACCCAATCTCCAAACATATTAAGAACATATCTTCTTGATAGTTCTATCTTTTTGGATATTCTGGAAATTTGCCAAATCAAGATCGTGCAGTTACAATTTCTTTCTTAGAACATTAATTATGTTCATTTCAAAATCCATACCTACGAATTCCGGACCATTATTCGCTTGACTTGAAGTCGGGAAGAGGAGACAAAAGTATGGAACTCTTGAATATAAAAGAAAATATAAAGCCCGACAACAACTCCGAAACTATAAACCGTGTATATCAATGCGTATAGTAATATAAAGACACGGGAGAATGAAAAACACTATAACCCCAAGGTAATGGTAGAAGAAAATAATTTCCTCCGGTGGTAGATGAAAAAGAAAAATGACAGATATGAAAGTTAAGAGTAAATCAAGAATCAGTACTGGATGGAGCATATTGACGAATGCTTTAAAAATATGAATTAAGGAAAAAGAATGGAAGGTGTGAGCTGTGGAAATAAGGAAACGAAGGGGGTGGATTTATAGTAAAATATCCGACAGAGCAATCGCAACAGATTATTGCATTTAATCAAAGAATATCCTAATTTCCTTAATCGCCGAAGAACCAAATCTTATCGCAAGGATTTTCTTTAAATCCCTTAAATTCCGGAAATCAATCGTGACTACGTCACCAGTTAAGACAAACCTGCAATTACTCATTTCAATCTTTTATGATAGCTTCACTCGTACTCTTCGAGTAATCGAATTATTTTATCTATATTAATCAATATTGATAAAACTCTATGTATCAGCTTATATTCGTCATAATAACATTCTTACTGTTAGCCATGACGACCTCTATCAAATTTCGGGACGAAATTTCTTTTAACGGGTAGGTACTGTGATGACCCGGGAATTTCCGATCAAATTTAAACTTAATCTTTATATGAATTCGACACGATAAGCAAAAATCTGTAATGTTGAGTCTCGAAAAGTTTGAAACTATATTCAGGTAATCAATTACCCTTTAACTGTCACGACGATTTACGAACAACTATTTATAAATAAATATGTAAATACATATATAGATATAAAAATAAATATAAGTATATATGTGATATTTTGAATTAATAAAGTATATTTTATACATTAGGAATTCAAAATTTAAAATAATAAATATAATAAATAAATTACCATTATATGTATATATTATTAGGAATATATACATATGAATTCTAATTATTAATATAATGTGATATATAATATTTAATAAATATTATTACATAATATAGTTTAAAGTTAACATATTATTACAAGTTAAAATATAAATGTTATATCAATATTATTATTATTACTTTCATTATTATTACTAATGTTATTGTTGATATTAATAATTGTTTCATTAATATTACTAATTCTAATATGAAATATAAAATAAATAAAGTTTGATAAGTATAAGTTATTATATTATTATTAATATAAATATAATTAATATCACTATAACTAATATTATTTTAAGTATCATTAATAAGATTATTGTTATCATTATTATCATTATTTGAAATAAAAGTATTTAAATTGTTAGTATCAATATTATCATATTATTATCATTATCAATAAATATCATTACTATTAATATTAATATTAGTATTATTAATCATTAGTAGTATAAATATATGTATAATTGTTAAATATCAAGATTTAAGAATTAGATATATATTTACATATATATATATATATATATATATATGCCACTACATATATATATATATATATATATATATATATATATATATATATATATAAATAAATTAGGAAAACAGTATTAAAATTATAAAGATAAATTAGTATTATTATTATTATTAGTAATAATATTTTAATTAATATAGTTATAATCTTAGTTATCAAATAATAATTATATAAATTATACAGAATCCAAATTTGATTGAGTGTAGCTATCAAACTGTATATATATCTTATTTCCTGTCTATAATTCATACATCATGGTTCAATACAAACAAGAATCAGTTAGAAATTACTTTCAACCTTTTGATTTTTATTATATTATTTGGTGTACCCGATTATTCCCTCTGTCGAGTCAATCAAGCCATTAAACAGATGTGAATTTAAACCATTAGCTGTAACTACAACTGTTAGCATCTATATAATGTTTCACTACTGCAAATTGAGCGAAAATAACAAAAAATAATAAGAAATTTTAAAGGTACAGCTCGTGTTTCTCTGTTTTGAGTCAGTTTCTAAAAACTTCGAATAAATGCTTTATCTCAAATTCTAGTAATGCAATTCTATTCTAAATACCACGTTTAAACTTCCTGGAAGGTTTCAAATCCTAATCTTTTGTATCGAAGAAGAATTTTGGAGTCAAAGTTTGAGTTTTAAAAAGTCAACTGCTGTTCTTCATTCAAATTCGATTTTTCTGTTTTGAATTGAGTTAAATTGATGGTTCCTCTAGTTTCAAGTATGGATTTTAAATACATCTCATGTACAAAGTTTCTGTTAAAAAGGTTTTAAATGCGAAAATCAATTTTGAGTTAAAAACCTTCTTCAGCGACGTTCTATTTTTTTGCAGCTGTTGTTTATATATATTTTTTTCTGTTAATTCAGTTCAACAACTTTCGAATGTTTCTGTTTCCTTATCACACTTAATTTCAAAAAAATTAAATTCGTGGTTATGTATAGATTGCCCTGGATCGACTGGGTTGTAGAAGAAGAATAGGACTCATAATATATACGGGTTAAATAAGAACGGGTTTGGAATAATTTCAGATAAAGGGCTACAGCCCAGCTGGTATGAGGGGATTCGGGTGTTCGAGAGGTCAAGGGTTCGAGCCTTGTTGGGGCATATTTTTTTTAGAGTAGCTTTTACAATGGTATACTCTTTTATTCTAATATTATTATTATTATTATTATTATTATTATTATTATTATTATTATTATTATTATTATTATTATTATTATTATTATTATTATTATTATTATTATTATTATTATTGTTATTGTTATTGTTACTAGCATTATTATTATTAAGATTATCATTAATATAATTATCAATATTGTTATTATTAGTAATATAATTATTATTATTATCTTTACGAAAACAAATATTAGGATAAAAATTATCATTTATTAATATTATAATGATAAAAACTAATATTATTAGCATTATTATGAAAATGATAAAATTATTTTTTTCATTAATATTGATATTATTAAAATAAGTATTATAATAAAACTTACTTGTATTATGATTATAACTGCAAGTATGAAAATTATTATTATTATCACTAAGAGTTGTATTTTTGTTATTATTAAAATTATGATTAGGATTATTATTAGTATTACTATTATTATGAAAATAATATAAGTTATCATTAATTTTATTAATATAAGTTATCATTAATTTTATTAATATTAGTATTAGTAACACTTTTGTAACTATTAGTACTATTATGTTTATTAGTAAACAAATGTATCAATAATAACAATATCATTATTTTTATTAGTATTATCATTTTTTATAAAGTTATTATTATTATTATTATTAGTAAATCATTAATATCATAACTATCTTAAACAGTAAAATTAATATTTTTACAAGTGATATTATTAATATCATCGTTACTATCACTGATAGGGTTATTATTAATATATGTATATTATTAATGTTATTATCATTAGTTTTACTAATATTAACTTAGTATAATAAAACTATTGTTTTGATAAACAAACTAAATACATACATAAACATCCATATTTAACACATATAACATAACAAAATTTAATATCTTTATATTCAAAATGAACATATAAAACATATATATATATTATTAACATAAAAATAATATAACTAATACATTTATATATATATATATATATATATATATATATATATATATATATATATATATATATATATATATATATATATATATGTATTCAATTACAACTATGAATATTAATAAATATACAAATGATATAGGTTCGTGAATCCGAGGCCAACCTTGCATTGTTTAGTTGTTCAATGTCGTTATATGTATTTTTACTACAAAATACAATACGGTGAGTTTCATTTGATTCCCTTTTTACTCTTTACATTTTTGAGACTGAGAATACATGCACTTTTATAAATGTTTGACGCAATAGACACAAGTACCTTAACTGCATTCTATGATAGAATTATCTGGAATTAGGGTTGATTATTATGACACGCATTAGCCCCCGGTTTTCGTTAGAGCGTATGAACTCCCGAGCCGGGTGGATGGTTTATTATTTATGACATTTTGGCACCGGTTGTCCTATATTTTATAAACATGTGTTCAGCCGTGGGGTGTAAAGACCAGCACAGAGGTTCTATATATTTTGAAGGCACATGTATTCAGCCATGGGGTGAAAGACCGGCACAGATGGTTACTATTATATTTTGAATCCTCACCAGGTGTTCTTCATATGAAAGATATTTTTGTGTGCAGTTGGAATGGGACTTCTGCACGTTTTATAATATTTAAAATCTTGTGGTCTATTAAAATGATGAAAATGAAATGATTACTATAAACTGATGAGCTCACCAACCTTTTGGTTGACACTTGAAAGCATGTTTATTCTCAGGTTTGAAAGAAATCTTCCGCTGTGCATTAGCTCATTTTAAAGATATTACTTGGAGTCATTCATGACATATTTCAAAATACGTTGCATTCGAGTCGTTGAAGTTCATTAGAGATTATTATTAAGTAAATGACAGATTAGGTCATTTATAGTTTGGATATTATGAAATGGTATGCATACCTGTCAACTTTCGATGAAATGAAAGTTTGCCTTTTAAAACTGAATGCAATGTTTGTAAAATGTATCATTTAGAGGTCAAGTACCTCGCGATGTAATCAACTATTATGAATCATTTATAATCAATATGGACTTTGTCCGGATGGATTAGGATGGGGTGTTTCATAAAGAGTCCGATGGGGAGGTAGTCAAAGTAATGGGGGAAACCGTATAAAAACTCGTTGAGCGGTTTGGAGGTCACAAGATCAAAGTTAATAAGAATGAAAAGGTGAATTCTCAAGTTGATTATGAGGTGTCTTCCAATTTAGAGGATCTTGAAAGGCCTAAGTGTGGGGGAGATAGTGAAAACCCGCCACATAGTTCTTTGAGGCATGATAGTGAGTGTAAGTAACATGTGGATGACACGGTGATTGATCGTTCTATGAGAAAATTACATAGACGGTTTCTTGATGCTAGAAGTAGAGGAGATGAATGTTTAGGTAACCGTCTTGTGGGTAACTTGTCTCCTAAAGAAAGAGATAAATTGTTTGAGTTAATGCATGTAGCCAAGGAAGATGATGCATGGTTGGAGTCTAAGTTAAAAAAAAGTTAAGAGTTGATGAAGGTTCTCATAAAGCGAGAGAAAGAGGAATATTCTACAGTCCCGGAATTAGCTGAAGTGGAGAAAGAGTCGCGTATATGACTCGAAAATAAAACTGCACAAACTATGTGTAGAGTTTGTAAGTGTTCTTTATTTTATTTTTACTTTGTTTATATTTTATTTTTATTTATTTTTAGTTAAATGAACTTTGTGGGTATGTTCACTGCAAGCCCTCACGCGACAAAACTCGTCCACCCGAGGGAATCAGGTGGTTTAAAGGCTTGTTGCACATGCTAAGTGCAATCGTGTTTCCTACAAAAGTGGACTAGTTAGTATTTTACGTTTTCTTTTTGTTTTTTTAAGTTGTATGGAAGGAATTAATGGAAGCATGAAATTAAAGAATGATGAATGTTGATGATGATGTAATGTGCATTATATGAGTACCAAATGGTGGATGGGTAATACCCTGGTAATATGTTTTGTTATTTTCTAATTTTCACACATTTATTTTGGTCTTAAATATGCATACGAGATGATGCGTGTGGAACAATAAATCATTTACCCTCAAAATTTATACAAGATTCAAACACTATAAATAAGCACACATAACTAACGAGAACTTAGAACCCGGTTATTATAGCACTTTAATGTAAGTATTCGTTTCAAATTCGTCTCAAGAGAGCGGTGTAAGTAAAATAAATGAAACTATTAATTGTCCTAAGGTTTGTTTGATTGGGGTTTTGATTGATTTTAATTAACAACTAAAACATGCGCAAGTAAACAAACTTAAACTTAACAGTTAAGACAAGTAACAAGTAACGAGTAACTATATATTAAGAACTAATTCAATTAACTAAGTAGTGTTCACTTACCTAATCCTCTCTATGCTTGGATTTCCCCATTTTACCCAAATTGTTATTGCATTAGTTGTTGAACTATTAAATGTTTTGTATTAGTACCAAACTGAAAAGTCCCGTTCATATTGATCATAAACGTTCCATATTAATTGATTTCGTTGCGAGGTTTGACCTCTATATGAGACGTTTTTCAATGACTGCATTCGATTTTAAAACAAACCGTCACCTTTATTTTATCGATAAAGGTTTAAAATACTACGACGATTATCAAATAATGATAATCTAAAATATAACGTTTTCACGTGATTATTATATAATGGTTTACAATAATAATACAAAACAATATATGTCTTCGAATGCAGTTTTTAAACAATATTATACAAATATGGACTCCAAATCTTGTCCTTAATTTAGTATGCAATAGCGAAAGCTCTTAATAATCACCTGAGAATAAACATGCTTTAAATGTCAAAAAAAAAATTATTGGTGAGTTATAGGTTTAAATCTATATATCAAATTGTAATAATAGACTACAAGATTTCATCTTTCAATAACATGCAATCTTCATAATAATCATTCATATGTTTGAACACCTGGTAACCGACATTAACAAAATGCATCTAAAATATCCCCATAAATAATATCGAAGTACTAAATCAGTTCAAATTCTCTGACTGGGGCCTGTCAAAGCTCATAGATCTATCTTTAGGATTCGCGTCAACTGGTGGCAATTATAATAAACACTAATTCTTAGGTTACCAAGTTCAACAAGGGCGATATCTGGTATAACGATTCAACATAGAATGTAGTTTCAATTACTTGTGTCTATTTTGTAAATCATTTTCAAATCTGCATGTATTCTCATTCCAAAAATATTAGATATTAAAAATGGGTCTATAACTCACTTTCACAGATTTTTCCTTCGTCGGGAAAATAAGACTTGGCCACAGGTCGATTCACGAACCTATAACAAATACGTACATATATATCAAAGTATGATTGAAATATATTCACAACATTTTTTTATTACGTTTTTTATGATTTAAGTTTGTTAAGTTAGCAGTCCTCGTTAGTAACCTACAACTAGTTGTCCACAGTTAGATGTACAGAAATAAATCAATATATATTATCTTGAATCAATCCATGACCCAGTGTATACAAGTCTCAGGCTAGATCACAACTCAAAGTATATATATTATTTTGGAGTCAACCTCAACCCTGTATAGCTAACTCAAGCATTACTTCATATAGAGTGTCTATGGTTGTTCCGAAATATATATATATATGGGTCGATATGATATGTCAAAACATTGTATACGTGTCTATGGTATCCCAAGATTACATAATATGTATAATAAAATATAAATTAGTTAGGATATGTTTAGTCTAGATTTGTTACAAAATTATCGTAGCTAAAACTAGCAAATTTATCCAATTTTGTTTTACCCGTCATTTCTTCGTTTCAAATCTGTTTTGAGTGATTCAAGTTGCTATGGTTTCATAATGAACTAAAATTTATGAAACTAAACAGAAAAAGTATAAGTTTATAGTCAGAAATACAAGTTACAAGTCATTTTTTTAAAGAGGTAGTCATTTCTGTCGAAAGAACGACATCTTGATGACCATTTTGAAAAACATACTTTCACTTTGAGTTTAACCATAATTTTTTGAATATAGTTTCATGTTCATAATAAAAACCATTTTCCCAGAAGAACAACTTTTAAATCAAAGTTTATCATAGTTTTTAATTATCAAACCCAAAACAGCCCGCGGTGTTACTACAACGGCGTATGTCCGGTTTTATGGTGTTTTTTGTGTTTTCAGGTTTTAAATCATTAAGTTAGCATATCATATAGATATAGAACATGTGTTTAGTTGATTTTAAAAGTCAAGTTAGAAGGATTAACTTTATTTGCGAACAAGTTTAGAATTAACTAAACTATGTTCTAGTGATTACAAGTTTAAATCTTCGAATATGATAGTTATATATATATATATATATATATATATATATATATATATATATATATATATATATATATATATATATATGAATCGAATGATGTTATGAACATCATTACTACCTCAAGTGTAGTAGGTAAACCTACTGGAAATGATGAAAAATAAACTTGAGCTTCAAAGGATCTTCGATGGCTTGGAAGTTCTTGAAGTAGAATCATGACACGAAAACAAGTTCAAGTAAGATTACTACTTGAATTAAGATAGTTATGTATATAGAAATTGAACCAAATATTGAATATGATTCTTACCTTTGATTTAGAATGAAAACCTACTGAGATTAACAAAAGTTTCTTGATCTTGGATGATTACTTGGAATGGATTTGAAAGCTTGGAAGTAATCTAGCAAGTTTGAAAGATTTATTGAAGTGTTCTTGAATGGTTGTTTTTATGATGATTAAAGCTTGTAATTGAAGATAAAAGATGGTGAAAATGCTTGGAGATGATCAAGTATGATGTTAGGAGTATTTTGAGAGAGAATTTGGAGTGTAAGTATGAGAAAATGGGATGGAAAAATGAGGTGAAATCATAAAAACATTTTTACTCATTATAAAGAAATAAAAGATTCTTAAGTTTGTTTTCTTGCTAAATAATTCATGCTAGTTGACAAATGGTTGGTTCCACATGTTCCTTAATCATTTAGGTTGCTAAGGAGCAGATTTTTATGTGTATATACCAATGGTGTGTACATCTAGGAGTTGGGTATTGTACGAGTACGAATACGGTTGCATATGAGTAGAATTGTTGATGAAAATGAATGAGGGTGTAATTGTAAGCATTTTTGTTAACTATAAGTACTTTGATATATGTCTTGAAGTCTTTCAAAAGTGTACTAATACATCTAAATACACTACATGTATATACATTTTAACTGAGTCGTTAAGTCATCGTTAGTCGTTACATGTAAGTGTTGTTTTGAAACCTTTAAGTTAACGATCTTGTTAAATGTAATTAATTCATTGTTATTATACTTAAATGAGATGTTAAATTGTTATGTTAACATGATAACATGGTGTATGAATATATCTTAACATCATATATATATATGTTAAAATACTATTACAACGATAATCGTTACATATATATATTGTTTCGAAATCCTTAAGTTAGTAGTCTCATCTTACTTGTATAGTTCATTGTTAATACACTCAATGATATACTTAATTATTATTTTATCATGTTAAATATAGTATATCAATATCTTAATACAATACATATGTATTTAGTAATACGTTGTTATAACGATAATCGTTATGTATATTGTTTCGAGCTTCATAATTCAATATTCTCATTTTTTATCTATATCACACATTGTAAATATACTTAGTGAGATACTTACTTATCATAATCTCATCTTAACCATATATATGTCCATATATATATCATCATGTCATTTTTACAAGTTTTAACGTTCGTGAATCGCCGGTCAACTTGGGTGGTCAATTGTCTACATGAAACTCATTTCAAATAATCAAGTCTTAACAAGTTTGATTGCTTAATATGTTGGAAACATTTAATCATGAAAATATAGTTTTTATTTAATATATAATCATGGAATAATCATAGAAAAGTTCGGGTCACTACACAAACCTTAATCAAATTATACTTTGCAAACTCACATAAGTATTGAATTCTAAGATCAATTTAAGCATGATTGGTCATTGAGATTATGCTTGGGTTGAAATCAATTAGAACCCTTCAACTATCAAAATCACTTAAGATAATCGAACACCACTATGTTGACTAAAGGCCAATTGAAAACCAACTTAAATCAAGAACACAATCACTAAAAATCCTTAATCTAGTTGTCTAGATCACTATAAGTGTTGAAGCATAAATTGATTCCCTTCTCAAATCACTGAGAGAGCTACTCAATCTATGTAATCAAAGCAAAGCCTAAAACAAATGCATTGCAATGGATCTATAGCTAACACAATAACATTTATTCATGTATTTCATTTAAACAACTTCATCCAATTGATTTAGGGAAAATCCTTGCATTAGAGATTCATAGATAAGCAAACACAATCAATTTAGCCAAGCATGGCTTACACTAATCATAAGCATTGAAAAACAAATAAACCTGATATTGAGTTATTACACGTATTTAATTCAAAACTAGAGAAATAATGGTGGAGATTACAACCCAAATACAAAGAGAAGAAGATCTAGAGCTAAACTATGATGGAACTTGAGCTTGCCTCCTTCAATTCACCTTCAAACTCCAATAGATTGTGTAATTAGGTTTTTAAAAGTGAAAATTAGACTTGAAATTGCAGCTTTCATTGAAATGACCCAATCTCTTTTCTTTTATAGTGCTGAAAAATTCTGGGCTGAACAGCGACAGGAGCGCTGATTTTAGATGAGGAGCGGCTCTTTTGGCTTTTTTCAGGAGCACCACTTTTGTGATTAAGTGCGGCACTTTTGTATTAAGAGCGGCACATTTGGCTATAAGGAACGACACTTTTGGCTACTGGTGGACAATGGTGCTAAAACGTATACAAGAACGTCGCTTTTCTATGAGGTGCGACGCTTTTGTCCATTAGGAGCGGCACTGTTCTATTAGGAGCGGTGCTTTTGGAGCTGATTTCTGTACTTGTCATTTTTTTGCCTCTTTTAATTAAGACTTGGTCAACTTTGCACAAAATCAAGCTTTTAGCCTTGAACCAACACACTAGCGTAAATAAACAACTTTCAGGCCCAATGATCCCCAAAACCGAATGAATGAGGGAGATATTGCGAGATAAAACATGTATAATTAGAGTAATATCGGACTCTTACATTTGAACCTTGCTTGTCCTCAAGCAAGTAAATCAACAAAACAAGACTTGGAGATAAATAGCATTCAATGATCAAAGCCAAAGTGCAATATTTGGGCAATAAATGGTACCTCCATGTATGAGCACTTTGATGGCTAGAATAAACTCCAAACACTTGCATTTGCTAAGGACCAAGCATACATCATCTCTTCTTCTTCTATTACTAACAAAAACTCAATGCAACACTTCAAACAATCTTCAAATACCATCAAAATCGACCGCAATTTAAGCCTAAACTAACAATCTCCACATCCTCTCAATCTCCTCAAGCAATCAAGCAAATAAACACATATATATGCTCCCTAGGAAGGCTCAAACATACACAAGTTTTGCACTTTAAGAATAGACATATCAAGATTCGAGCTTTTTAGTGCAAACCTTCTTAGGAGCTTCTTCAAACAATAGGATCGACGAGTTTTCATCTCCACCATCTGAATCTTCGAACCTCAATCGAACAAAAACTACCCACAAGCTTCACTTTTGTTAAATGGAGCACCTATTTGCATGAGTTACCCAAGAAAAAAGTTTCAGCCTTAAGGAAGACAAGGCTTTAAGAAAACCATTTTCGTTTTTGAAAAGGGAAAACGAGCCAAGTTGTGAAACTAGACAAGTTTTCCGAAATTTTATGGTTTAAAAGCTTTGTGCATTTCAAAGCCATCCCGGTTTTGGGATAACCGCATGGATAACTAATGCCCCGGTATATCGCTGAAGTGAACTACATTCCGGTGTCGAAAGCGATGAGACACTAACTATCTTGGGCTCATAAGGTGATGTGCATACAAGCCATCCCGGCTATGGGATTACCGTACGGATAGTTACTTCCTCCGTATATCACCGAAGTGAACTACTCTCCTTTTGGAAGCGATGAGAAAGAAACTACCTTGGGTGTATGAATTGACGGTGGGTCCATTGCGCGATACTTTGAAGACTTTACTTCCAAGCTTAGGCCTTTTTGGTACAAAACTTAACTAGGGAGACTTTACTCCCAAGCTTGGAACACAACATAACTTGGAAGACTTTACTTTCAAGTTTGGAAGACTTGACTTCCAAAACAACAAATAGGAGGACTCGACTCTCCCGGGAGTGTCAAAGCTCAAAGCTTTTATTCACTCAGCTACTTCCTACATAACAAGCTTTTGGTTAAACTACCTTTCCATAATTGATAGAACAAAATGGTGCCATAGCTTTTGGTTATGGCGTGTGTTGTCTAGAAACAGTAGCACGAAGCCATTGCTCTTCATCAAGAAGATAGCACACAGTGAAGCTCGGTGGCTCCTCTTCCCACCGTATGATACATCGATCAAAACATCGTGAAATGATGAGACAGCCAATGTCAATATAAAATGGTGTGGATTAGGAAGTCTCCCACACCAAGTGAAACGACATTCGGGAGACTTGACTCCCTATCATGGATGGACTTAAAGCATAAAGCTTTAAACACTTGGTTTTGGTGCACCACATGAAAGACTTTAACTTTCATGGAAAAATTTTGATATCATCATTTTAAGCACAAATTCATTTAAAAAGTGAAAGACTTTACTTTCACTATGACAATTGCAAGTATGAAACAAAAGGAAGACTTTACTTCGTAAAATTTGAAGCATAAGACTTTACTTTTACTTTTGAAAAACCAAGTTTATTACCATATTAGTGATTATGATTTGTATTAATGTAATGGTTAAAAACTGGTTCCAAAAATTAGATCAACGTTGCAAGTTTCTATCTTTATGAAGTATATGTGACAAGTTTAACACGAAAAAGTTCAAAATGACTCGAGATTTACTCTCCCCCTACATTTAGTTTGATGCAATGCCCTCATTGTATTAAATAATGAAATTAGAAAAATTGAGGTACATTTTGAAAATAGAATAGAAGAGAGATGGAATAAAAACCGGCATAGATCAAGTAATCTTTATTGCCATCAATCAAATAAACATAATCACCAAAGATTCAAGTCAATGAGCTTGACACTTCACCTTAATGCCAGGCTTGGATCAATCATCAAAATGTGTATTCTGCCACTAAGAACCACAAACAAGCAAAAGTACCACAAACATCCACAATATTATTTACGCACGCACAATTGTAGAATTATTACAAACATGATTGTGACAATGTGTGAGATAGCAATACAAGTGTACTACCTCACACCAAAACAATAAACCCAAGTTTTCACACACAATGATTAAATCAATTAAAGTTACATGCCAAATCATAAAGATAAATTGTTTCACAAATCATAATGAAGATTGATTACCAATTACCCATTGTGTGTCAGATGTGCCTCTAGATGTTCCCTCCTTGATAGTCATCATAACCAAAACGAGGTATCCAAAGTTTCTCCGACTCATTGAAATTCACCCTCAAGAACTTTGCAATTTTTGCCACGTAGTGACCACCGACACTTGAGAGCATAGACTTATTGCTACTTGCATCAAATAGATAACTTGCGATGAGGTTGGGGATGTGAACATGCTTGTGCTTGTGAACCCGTTGAACCTGTGACGACCCAGAGATTTCCGACCAAATTTAAACTTAATTCTTATTTAATTTTGACACGATAAGTAAAGTCTGTAATATTGAGTCTCAAAATTTTGAATTTGTTTTATGAAATCATTTGACTTCGATCATTTCCGACGATTCACGAATCTTTTTTTGTAAATAGATAAAAATATATAAATATGTAAATATAAATAATTATGCATAAGAATAATAATAAACTATTTTATGCAATATACAATTTGTTATAAATAAATATGTAAATTAATATAAGATATATCAAAATTTATTATAAAAGTGAATATATAAAGTATGTTATATATATATATATATATATATATATATATATATATATATATATATATATATATATATATATATATATATATATATATATATATATATATATATATATATATATATATATATATATATATATAAAAGTAATTTTGAAGTTATTTAGTAAACGACGGAAACGCTCATTTGTCATTCAATTGATAGTAAACGAATTAAAAAGGAACTTATATTATTTTAAAATAAACGGTGATCCAAAAATGAGTTCTATAAATTTTAGGCTTATTAAAAATGTATTTAGGAACTATTTGTTAAGTTTTAAAACTTTTTATATTTTACTTGGGGTTGGGAGTGAATAATTAATGTAAATTTTATTTAATAGTTAATGACAGAATTTTATACCATAATGACCAGAATAAATAAATATACTTAATGTAAAAATTTGGAATTTTTCTGTGGACTTTTATCCCCCACCAATTAGCAACGGAGTACGATACACTATCAGTGATAAGGCGTCGACAGAATATTACAAATTAACCCGGCTGCTAACTGTTGGCTTTATGACTTCCTGTACTCCTTCCAATCACTTGATATCTATTAATTATTATTATAATTATTATTAATATTAAAATTAAAATCTTTATATATAACTCCATATATATATATATATATATATATATAGAAAGATGGAGATTAAGGAAACACATCACCTATCTTCTTTAATAACAGAATCACCACAACCACCATGAAACCCATTTACAACCCACAACTCCTTTGTGATTTAACTAATGCGATTTACTTCTGTTTATGGTCTCTGAGTAAACCACCAAGCTTTAAACCACTACTCTAAACCATCACCTAAACGGCTGCCTTAATTGTCACACCCAAATTATTGACCCCGTCTAAGGTACATAATGAGTAGTACTGTACCGGTTTATCAGCTACATACGATCATAACTATCACCTTCATCGTTTTCGTTAATCATCAAAATCAAAACCCACCATCACTCGAGATCAACCACTTCCATCCGTCACCACTTCACCACCGTAAACCACCATGGCAACATCGCCACCTCAATCCGTCACCTACCTCTCTCTTTCCCTCTCTAAAACTTGTTTTAATTTATATTCTATGTTTTTGTTTTTTCGGCCAAACAAAACACCACACCTGCAACTTATGATGCTACAGTGGTGATTAAATAACGAAGTTGATGATGAATATTGATGGTAACGATGATGCCGTGGTGATATGATGATGGTTGATATCGTGATGATGATGACGATGATTATACAATAATGATGAAGTTATGATCACAGGAAGACGATGAAATAAGTTAATGATGAAACTGTTCATACCTCACGCTATTGTTTGAACTATCACCATCACCGTGAACCAAACCAAAAACCCTTGTTGCAGTTACGTTCTTTAATTCTTGTTGTTGCTGCGTTTGCCATTTCACTTCCTATTCGAAAAACAACCAGAATACTCCCTGCAATTTCTGTTCGATTGCAACTACCGTTCCAGATGTTGCAACAGTGAAGAAAGATCGAAGGAGATGAATAGTATCAGAGATGATAACAAATATGATGATGACGGTTTATAGATGATGGGGATAGTGCACGATGATGAAGATAAGATACGTGTGGGTGATGATACAGGAGGTCGAAGACATGATAATGGATGATGATGTTTATAACATGATGATCATACGTATATAGTGGTGTTAATGATCATGACGTGATGATTATGATTAGATTATGATAAGATGAAGATGATGAACGATTACTTTTACTGTTATTTTGTTCGACTAATTGCGGCTACATCGTGACTGCACTTCGCATAAAGAATATGTGTATAAATTGAACCCTTGTTTTAATGTTAATTGGGCCATAAAACTTGCAGCATGTGTTTTTTCCTAATAGTTGTTGGGCCGAGCTTATGCTTTTCTGTTGGGCCGAGTCACACATGGGCCATTCAAAGTTTTGATATCCGCTGCTATGATTTTCGCTGAAGTAACGGGTTTTATGTATTTAGAATAGGAATTATTTCGATAAATTAGAATTAGAGGAATGGTTTGAGAATGCTTTGGGTGAATGGGAGGTCGTGGGTTCGAGCCCTGTCTGGGCATTCTTTTTGGGAAAACTCTTTGAGGTGGTTTTACTTATTATTATTAGTATTAGTATTATTGTTATTATTATTATTAGTTGTTGTTATTATTATTATGATAATTGTTGTTACTCTTAAGATATCAAAAGTATCATTATTACTAAAATTTTCATTATTTAAAAATACCTTTTTATTTAAAATTTCATTACTATTATTATTATTATATTATTATAACAAATAAATATTTTGTAAATAAAAATATGCTTATAAATATATTAATATTACCTATAATTATACATTAAGAATACTAACATTTCTATTATATATATATACAAAATAAATACACATATAACATAAGATATATAAATATAAATAAAATATATATTAGAATTTAGTACAAATTATATATAAATTACAACACTAAATATATAAATACTATATAATTAATAGTTGGAATTATTTGAATTACTATAATATGTGTTAATATATATAACTGATATAGGTTCGTGAATCCGAGGCCAACCCTGCACTTGTTCAATGACGTCATATGTATTTTTACTACGAAATACAGTATCGTGAGTTTCATTACTCCCTTTTTAATGCTTTTGCAATATATATTTTTGGGATTGAGAATACATGCGCTTTTATAAATGTTTTACGAAATAGACACAAGTAAATGAAACTACATTATATGGTTGAATGATCGAAGCCGAATATGCCTCTTTTTACTTGGTAACCTAAGAATTAGTAAACCAATCTACTAATTGACGCGAATCCTAAAGATAGATCTATTGGGCCTAACGAACCCCATCCGTTGTAGCGGATGCTTTAGTACTTCGATGTTGTTTTATCATGTCCGAAGGATTTTTCGAATTGATAGGGGATATTCTTATATGCATCTTGTTAATGTCGGTTACCTGGTGTTCAATCCATATGAATGATATTTTTGTCTCTATGCATTGGACGTATATTTATGAGAACTGAAAATGAAAATCTTGTGGTCTATTAAAATGATGAAATGATTATTTATGTTAAACTAATGAAGTCACCAACCTTTTGGTTGACACTTGAAAACATGTTTATTCTCAGGTATGAAAGAAATCTTCTGCTGTGCATTTGCTCATATTAGAGATATTACTTGGAGTCATTCATCAAGATTATTATTAAGTCATGTAACAACCCAAACCAATAACCAACCAAATACGCGAAACAAAATTATTATTTTTTTACAGTGGAGTGCGCCACGCGCACCACCTCAGGATGCGCGGCGCGCACAGGTCAGTTTTCAGTTCTGTCCGGTTTTGCAATTTTTCAAATAAAGATCTCCCACTTCTCGACATATTTAGATGAAACGCTTTTCACAACATGTCATAATGGTTAAAACCCACACGATTCAATAATAAAATGAGTTTTACAAAACGGGGCCCATATCGGCCATTTTACGAGTTTCATACAAAACACGAGTTTGGACCACGTTAGTTTAAATTCCAAACGACACTAAGAGCATGGTGTTTGGGGTTAAACTACCCAAATCTCGGTCAAACTCCAAAAGCTATCACATCCAAAAGCGTCCCCTATCAAACAACAAGCGGGAAATCTCTAATCCAACCGTACGCCCTTACCCTTGTCATCGCCCGTGCCTATAAAAAGATAGACAACGAGAGGGTAAGCTAAAGCTTAGTGAATGCAATAATTATACATATACATATATAACTTATTACTTGCAAACACTTACAACAAATCCGCATACATACTAGCAACATAATTAGCATACCTTTATAATGTATAACGCTAAGTCCTCGATAACATAAGCTAGTATAAAAATATCATATAACGCAACAATACAATATGTACAACACAATACATATGCATTAATGTTCACAACATCCATTAGTATTCGAATCCCAAGGCTAGCTCAACGAATGGTATCGTCAACATCGAACTTAATTCCCATTCGTCCCAATAAATGTGGTATCGTCAACATCGAACTTAAATCCACATATGAGGTATCGTCAACATCGAACTTAAACCCTCATCGAATTTCACTACAATAGCGGTATGGCTTCGTCAACATCAAACTTTAAATCCATACATGAGGTATCGTCAACATCGAACTTAAACCCTCATCAAAACGAACCAACAATACATTCTAGGATATGGTTTCGTCAACACCGAACTTTAACCCATACCCTACAAGTAAATAAATCATATACATACATATATAATTATTCCATTCACCTCAATGATTTGGTGATGATTTTATACTTCTGAATGCTTCAAAGCCGAGTACCTAATACAATAAGTACTCAATCAACAAACAAACTTGTTGGGCTAAACACCAACAATTCACTCAAGTGCATTTAATGACTTAAATGCATTAAATGCCCCATTTTCACCAAAACCGCCCCTTAAGGGTCAAGACCATCATCAATCACTTAAAAGATAGTGATTAAGGTCTATCAACACTAACTATAACACAATTAGGGTAATTCATACCCATAATCTCCAACTAGGTCAAACCCCTTTGACTCATTTAAAGTCAACACACCCATTTCGGGTCATCCACTAACCCAACTAACACCCATTTACCAATTAGCTAGGTGTGCTAGTAATTAACTAACCAATTAGGACTCATAAACATCAATTAACACTTTGAAATCCTAGGTTAGTTACCATTGAGTCTTCATGACTCCAACTTACCCAAGAACACCCAAAATCAATAAATATGGGTTTTATGTTCTTCGTTTACCAAAATCTTAACCCTACACAAAATCAAAGTAAGGAAATCAAGATTAGAGCTTACCACTACAACCACAACGTATCTAGCGAGTAGATGAACGACTTTAATACCCGTACTTTGGCCCGAGAACAACTTCTTCCTCTTGGATTTAAGCTTTCTCACTCAAGAAATCACACTCTCTCTCCAAAATTAAAGTGAAGAAGATAAGGTTGATGAAAATGGAGTGATTGATACCCCAAGATCTGACCTACTGGCCTTTAACTCGTCCACAAGTGAAATTACCAAAAATCCCATCAAAATATCTGAATAAAAGAGCCGGATCCGGCTATAGTGAACAGTGCGCGGCGCGCACCATTAGGTGTGCGCTGAGCGCACCTAGCCCAACTCAGCTTCTGACTTCTGTTTGATTACACAACTTCACCCACACGCTATGTACCATATATACCCGACTGTACAATGAAGATTAGGGTCTTACAACTCTCCCCCACTTGAATCGGAGCGCGTCCTCGCGATCCAAGCCGCATGACAAGAGGGAAGATACACTAACACAAACTCTTCGGGCTCCCAAGTAAATTCGGAACCTTTACTACGATGCCATTGAACTTTAAAAGTTCTCACTTCTTTATTTCTCAACCTTTTGACCTTCTCATCGAGTATGGCAATCGGCTCCTTAATATATTCTAACTTATTGTTTAGCTAAATCTCGTCTAACGGTACCCAAGATGAATCATCCGCAAGACACTGCGGAGATGGGAAACATGAAATGTATTATGGATCCTCGCAAGCTCTTCGGGTAATTCCAAACGATACGCGACTTCACCAACACGAGCTAAAACCTTAAATGGCCCAATAAACCGAGGTGCTAACTTTCCCCTTTTTTGAAACCGAATAATACCTTTCCATGGCAAAACCTTAAGCATCACCATGTCATCTTCTTGAAATTCGATCATTCGTCTACGCTTGTCGGCATACGACTTTTGTCTATCTTGAGCCTTTTTCAAATGATCCCGAATCATATCAATCTTGCTATTCGTTTCTAAGAACAAAATCGGTACTCCCGATTTCTTTTTGACCAATCTCACCCCAACAAATTGGAGTTTGACATCTTCGCCCATAAAGCATCTCATAAGGTGGCATCCCGATACTAGTATGATAACTATTATTGTACGAGAATTCCACCAAAGGTAAGTGCTCATCCCAACTACCTCCGAAATCAATAATACACGCCCGCAACATATCCTCCAATGTTTGATTTGTACGTTCGGTTTGACCGTCCGTTTAAGGATGATACGCCGTGCTCAATTTCAATTATGTGCCCATATCTTCATGAAACTTTTCCCAAAACCGAGATGTGAATCGAGTATCTTGATCCGAAATAATACATATAAGAACCCCATGTCGAGCGACTACTTCCTTGATAAACAATTTAGTCAAGGTTTCCGATGATATCGCTTCCCGAATGGGAAGAAACAAGGCACTCTTCGTCAATCGATCAACTATCACCCAAATCAAATCGAATTGGGTTCTCGCTGTTTTTGGTAACTTTGTGATGAAATCCATGGTAATGTACTCCCATTTCCACTTTAGGATTTCTAACGGTTGTAACTTACCATACCGCTTTTGGTGCTCGGCCTTAACTTGCAAACACGTGATGCATTGCTCAACATACTTTACAACATCACGTTTCATGCCCGGCCACCAATAATCTTTCCTTAAGTCAAGATACATTTTCGTCGCACCCGGATGAATGGAATACTTTGACTTATGTGCTTCATCAAGTAGCACTTGTCGATAATCACCCATCTTAGGCACCCACACTCTTCCTTGAAAAGACAACAAACCACGCGAACCCATAGTAATGAATTCCGATTGCCTCACAATTCGTTCCGCATGCTTGTTGTGAACGTAAGCTTCAATTTGAATCACACCAAGTTTTTCAAGAAAATCGTTAGTAATAATCATACGTAACAATCCTAATCGTAACGCCGGGTGGTGACTCTTTCGACTTAACGCATCCGCGACTACATTCGCCTTGCCCGGATGATAAAGTATTTCACAATCATAATCTTTCACCACATCCATCCATCTACGTTGACGATAATTCAAATCTCTTTGATCAAAAAGATGTTTCAAACTCTTGTGATCCGAATAAATCGTACACTTGACACCATACAAGTAATGGCGCCAAATTTTCAACGCATGAACAACCGCCGCCAACTCAAGATCATGAGTCGGATATCTTGTTTCGTGTTCCTTTAATTGTCGAGAGGCATAAGCGATGACTTTACCCCTTTGCATTAGAACACACCCGAGCCCATTTAAAGAAGCATCACAATAAACCGTCATGTCTTCCACACCTTCTGGCAACACTAACACTGGAGCTTGACATAACTTCTCTTTTAACAATTGAAAAGCAATTTCTTGCTCGTTCTCCCAATTAAATCTTGCGTTCTTTCTTGTCAATTTCGTCAATGGAGAAGCGATCTTAGAAAAGTCTTGGATAAATCGACGATAATAACCGGTCAATCCGAGAAAACTTCGGATTTTCGTAGGCGTAGTCGGTTGCCCCCAACTCTTTACCGTCTCAATCTTCCCCGGGTCTACTTGAATACCATTTTCGTTCACGATATGGCCAAGGAATTGAACTTCCCTTAGCCAAAATTCACATTTGGAGAATTTAGCATACAACTTCTCCTTCCGCAACGTCTTTAACACACCTTAAAATGATGTTCATGTTCCTTCATACTTTTCGAATAGACAAGTATGTCGTCAATGAACACAATCACCGACTTGTCCAACATAGGTTGGCACACTCGGTTCATAAGATCCATGAATGCCGTCGGTGCATTCAAGGCATAACTACGAATTCAAAATGCCCATAACGCGTTCGAAAAGCCGTTTTCTCGATATCTTCCTCCCGGACTCGCATTTGGTGATAGCCGGACCGTAGGTCGATTTTGGAGAAATACGTTGCACCTTGGAGTTGGTCAAACAAATCGTCGATCCTAGGCAAAGGATAACGATTCTTGATCGTCACTTTGTTCAACTCCCGATAATCAATGCACATCCGCATGCTACCATCTTTCTTCTTTATGAATAAAACCGGAGCGCCCCAAGGCGAAGCACTCGGTCAGATAAAACCCTTTTCAAGTAGCTCTTGGGTTTGATTTAACAACTCTTGCATTTCCGTCGGCGCTAAACGATAAGGAGTTTTAGCAATGGGAGTAGCTCCCGGAACCAACTCAATGCGAAATTCAACTTGTCTTTCCGCCGGAACACCGGTAACTCATCCGGAAAAATGTCTTCAAACTCATTTACCACCGGAATTTCACGAATGGAGGGTGGGTCATCTCGAGTATCAACAACATGGGCTAGAAAAGCCATGCCTCCACTAACAAAGAAACGACGTACCCGTGTAAAAGTGCATATCGGCACAAGTCTTCTTCGTTTATCACAGTGAATAATTAACTCTCCCCCACTTGGGGTCTTTACCTGAATAAACTTATCATGGCATATAATATCGGCTCTATTATGATCGAGCCAATCCTACCAACGATGATATCAAAATCACCCAAAGTCATTGGAATGAGATCGATTTTAAAATTTTCGGCACCAAACACAACATTACAATTTTTACACACATCAACCACTAGCGCCGTCTTGCCATCCGCTATTTCAACTTCTACCGGATGACTTAACTTAACTAGCGGTTTATTTAACTTAGGCACGAATCTTGGAGAAATAAACAATTAATTGGCACCACTATCAAATAGGATTCGTGCCGGATTAGAGTTAACCATGAAAGTACCTAAAACGACTTCGTTGGATTGCTTGGCCTCCTCATTCGTCATCAAATAGTTGCGACCCCTAGCAGTGCCCGCCGCTTTCTCCAATCGTTTAACATGATCAGTGTTCAAGTCGGGGCACTCCGAATTTCGGTGTCCTTCTTTGTTGCAATTAAAACAAGTGAGCTTGTTTATTGAAGGATGCTTTGTACAATCCCGAGCCAAATGACCTCGTACCCCACAATTGTAGCAAGTAGGGATAAAGTTCCTGAAACCTCCCTTTTCACACTATTTACACTTTCGGAACCCTTCTTGTTCTTGTTCTTCTTGTTGGAAAAGTTAGAATGACTAGAACCTTTAAACTTTCTTTTAGAAAAAGTGAAATCACTTTTCCTTGGAACCTCTGGCTCGAAACCCCAAGCCAACTCAAATAACTCTTCAAAAGACTTAGCCGCTCCTCGACTAATCTTACCCTTATACTCATCATTCATGGTACGGTAGAAATCATTCATTAGCTTGTGATCGTCACCAACATATTTCGGACAAAAACGAGTCTTTGCCAAGAAGGTAGACTTGAGAGTAACCAAGTCCATCGAACCTTGTTGCAAATGGTGCAACTCATCCAGGATTCTATCAAGATCGGAAGAAGTTCGGTATTCTTGGAAAAATTCCTTCTTAAACTCCTCCCATGTCAAGCTCATGCATTGCTCTTCACCATATAATTTGATTTTATTGTCCCACCACAACTTGCCTTCTTCGCACAACATGTTAGACCCATACCTCGTCTTCTTCTCGAGAGGACACTCCGCGGTATTGAAAGCTCCCTCGATATCGGAAATCTAACAAGTGCTTTTCAATGGATCCCTCACCCCATTAAACATCGGAGGTTGAATATCCTTGAAATTTTTGTAGTGGAAGTCCCGCCTTCCACCCCCACCATTACCTTCACCCCCTTCGCCTCGAGGATAAATGTTTCTAGCTTCCAAAGCCTCCTCTATTGCGGCTTTCATTCGTTTGTTTTTCATTTCAGTCACTTGTCCATCAACTGACTCTTGGAAAACCTTTCGAACATCTTCAAGAAAATCCTTTTTTAGCCTTTTAAAGATGGCCTCGACCTTGGCCGTGAGTTCAACTGTGACGACCCGGAAATTTTCGACTAAATTTAAACTTAATCTTTTATTGATTCCGACACAATAAGGAAAGTCTATTAAACCAAGTCTCAAAATGTTGGAACTATTTTTCATGAATGCATTTGACCTTGACTAATCCCGACGATTCACGAACAACAAATTTTAAATAGTTACATATAATATAATTTTTAAATATTAAATAATTAGTAAAATGAAATGTTAATATATGAAATTACAAATTGAATTATAGTTGTTATATTAGTATTTATGTTATTACTTTCATTATTATTAGTAATATCAATGTCAATATTATTATTATATGTATATATAATGTATATATGAAATTGGATACATTTAATTACTAATATTATTGTTATTATTAGTGATATCATTATTATTGTAATTGGGATTTTAGTTATTATTAAAATTATTATTATATTTATTATTTTTATAAATAACCATTAAAATAAAAATTAATATTTACATTATGATATATTCATTAATAATATCATTTTTATTCTTATAAATTATTATCATTAACATGATAGATAATATTATTATTTATTATTACTATTTATTAAATTATTATTTTTATGAATACTACTATTATTATTAATCTATTTAATTATTCATTAATATTAAATATGTAACAAAATCGTATATATATGGATTTGGCAATCAGAATCTGTTTTACATCCATGTCAAACTGTAACTAGTTTTGTTTTTGGTCTTCAATTTGTTAACCATCGTTATTAAATCGTACCAATTTGTGGAAATATGTAAAGTGATTTTGTTTACTTATTCCTGGAAGAATATTACTGTCGACCAAATTGGGATACGAAAGCCATTGAAATAATTTGTATTATTAATAACTCACTCAGTCATTCCTTATCATTAATAATTAAAACCAACACATATTACATACATATCATCCTTCTTGTTTTGTTTCAAACCACCCATAAACCAAAACTATAACCCATGATAAGAACACTTGCTAAAGATCAAGCCAAACTCAATCATAATTCACGACTGTTATTCGTTTTGATTAAAGACCACCTTCGTCACCATCTTCTTCATGTTAAACCAACCTTGAAACCGTTTGATATATTTTATTTGTTGTTTTGTTTGCAGCACCACCTTCACGACAATCATATTAGCACCTAGAATCACCCAGACTTTACTTTAATTATCGTTCCTGTTTCTTTCCTTTGATCAAACACAAGAACCCAACACACCATCAAGTTTCACTGTAGCCTTCTGTTTTCTGTTACTACTTAAGGCAGCTGAAATAAACACATCGATAACCATCACCTCTTTCTATTCTTCTCTCTCCAAATTTTATAACCCATTTCTACTGGTAATCCTTGTGTTTCAATCGATCAACACACCTGTAAATCATGACTAACAAACTGCTGTAGTAACTGTTTTTCATGCTGCGAATTATTTCTGTTTCATCTCTTCATGTTACAAAATGGTGGAAGATAAAAGAATGCAGCTTGTTTCAATTAAAGGTAATCACCAAGTCTAATTTTTTTTTGTGTGCTCCCCACTAACTAAAGAGAGTGGACCAAGGTATTCCTACAAGTTGATGTGCCAAACCAAAAACAATTAGTAAAGTTAAATACTGAACTCTTTGGCATCGGACTTCAAATTGGACATTTAATTAATACATGGACATCTATGATTGTAAAGTAATGAGTTGACTTAGCCTTTCAAATTTTGGCCCACCTAAATTATCACAAGACAAAAGAAATACTAAGGGTGGCCGACATGTTATGAGTGGTTACGTTATTTGAGGGGCCAATGTAGATTTCCATAAGTTGAAACAACATTTCCATGACTATTATATCACTATAAGATTCTATTAGATTTAAGTTTACAATTAAATGATGAACAAACCCACGAAAACTTGCATATCGGATGCCATTGTTTCTTTTTCCTTCCTGTCGCCATCACCCAAACACCACTTGCAAATTTAAATGTAAACCGACACCTTTGTAGGGCATAGGGCATGAGAACTCTACCGCTCACAATTCTAAACTAAACTTTTGAAATTGGGTACCTAATCTTGGGCCAGAATCAAAGTTGGTTGTTGGGTTTCAGTTTCTGAGTTGGTCCGAGAGATGGACTATGATGATGATAATCATACATGATTAAGGATGATTAATGAAGTTCACGATAATGATTATGAACGGGTCGATGATTATGAGGTTATTGTAGGATGATGATGTTAAATGATAAAAATAATGATGAAGGAATGATTATGATTAACAAATGAAACATAAAATAACACGAGTTAATGATGTACTATTTTAGATGAATGATGATGATATCACGATATGGTATGATGATATTAAGATAATAATGAGATGATTATGATATAAGAATGAGGGAGATTTTAGATCATGATAATGATGATGAAATGATAAGTGGTTGATGAAGACGAACTAATTAATCATGCGGGTTATACCAAAGCAAATCGTTGGTTCGTTGGTTTAAAGGTTTTAAAGGGTTAGCGGGACGTCGCGGGTTCAAACCCGGACTTGGGCATTTTTTTAGGGCTACTCCTTTGAGGTAGTTTACTTATTTATCATCATTATTATTATTATTATTATTATTATTATTATTATTATTATTATTATTATTATTATTATTATTATTATTATTATTATTATTATTATTATTATTATTATTATTATTATTATTATTATTATTATTATTGAAATGATTTTTATATAAACACATTATTATTTTTAATATTATTATTATTAATTTACATTATTATTAAAAACTGTCATTATTATTATCAATACTATTTTAATTATCATTATTATTTTAATTTTCATTTTTATTATTATTTTTATAACAAATAAATATTATACTTATATTACATATAATTATATACTAAACATATTAACATTATTTTTATAAATATTACAAATAATAAATTATTGATAAAATACAAATATACGTATTAAGATATCTACATGTATAAATATTAATCATTTTAAATATATACAAATTAAATACATATAATATATAAACTAAGATAGAATATATATAAATTTGTTCGATTACAAATATATGTGTTAATATACATTAATGATATAGGTTCGTGAATCCGAGGCCAACCCTGCGTTATTCAATATAGTCATATGTATTTTTACTACAAAATACATTAGGTGAGTTTCATTTTCCCTTTTACTCTTTACGTTTTTGGGCTGAGAATACATGCAAATGCTTTATTAACTGTTTTAAAATATTTATATGCGTGAGTTTCATTTACTCCCTTTTTAAATGCTTTTGCAATATATATTTTTGGGACTGAGAATACATGCGTTGCTTTATAAATATTTGATGAAATAGACACAAGTACTTAAAACTACATTCTATGGCTGGATTATTAAACCGAATATGCCCCTTTTTAGTCTGGTAATCTAAGAATTAGGGAACAGACACCCTAATTGACGCGAATCCTAAAGATAGATCTATTGGGCCCAACAAGCCCCATCCAAAGTACCGGATGCTTTAGTACTTCGAAATTTATATCATGTCCGAAGGAGGATCCCGGAATGATGGGGATATTCTTATATACATATTGTGAATGTCGGTTACCAGGTGTTCAATCTATATGAATGATATTTTTGTCTCTATGCATGGGACTTATATTTATGAGAAATGAAAATCTTGTGGTCTATTAAAATGATGGAAATGAATATTTATGATAAACTAATGAACTCACCAACCTTTTGGTTGACACTTGAAAGCATGTTTATTCTCAGGTATGAAAGAAATCTTCCACTTTGCATTTGCTCATTTTAGAGATATTACTTGAAGTCATTCATGGCATATTTTGAAAGACGTTGCATTTGAGTCGTTGAATTCAACAAGATTATTATTAAGTCAATTATAGTTGGATATATTATGAAATGGTATGCATGCCGTCAACTTTCGATGTAAAGCATGTTTGTCTTTTAAAAACGAATGTAATGTTTGTAAAATGTATCATATAGAGGTCAAGTACCTCGCGATGTAATCAACTATTGTGAACCGTTTGTAATCGATATGGACTTCGTCCAGATGGATTGAAACGGGTCTCTACATCAACGTCCTCACTCGTACTTCCGTCATTGGTGTCGTGTCCATTTATCATCTTCATTCTATAAAACGAAGTAAATTAAGCAACGAAACGAAAGGAGTTAACACATACGTATATACATACACACCACACTACCCCATCTTGCTCAACAATCATCGTACATTGCTTGTTTGACACGATTTGAACCCGTAACAATGGTAGCTAATCATTGTTACGAGAGCACGTCGCATTAACTTGCTAGTACAACGTCTATCTCGCTTGATGACTGCTAACACAACACAAAACAATTAGCACAAGGTTAGTTCACATAAACCTAAACACTAATCAACTCCCGGTTCGACCCGTCTCCTACAAGTCTCGCATAAAGCGCGTACACAAATAAGTCTAAGTCTAGGCACATATCTCAAGTCACCTAAATCCCTTAGACCATGCTCTGATACTACTTGTAACAACCCAAACCAATAACCAACCAAATACACGAAACAAAAATATATTTATTTTACAATGGACTGTGCCACATGCACCACCTCAGGGTGCGCGGCGCGCACAGGTCAGTTTTCAGTTCTGTCCGGTTTTGCAATTTTTCAAATAAAGATCTCCCACTTCCCGACATATTAAGATGAAACGCTTTTCACAACATGTCATAATAGTTAAAACTCACACGATTCAATAATAAAATGAGTTTTACAAAACGGGGCCCACATCAGCCGTTTTACGAGTTTCATACAAAACACGAGTTTCGACCACGTTAGTTTAAATTCCAAATGACACTAAGAGCATGGTGTTTGGGGTTAAACTACCCAAATCTCGGTCAAACTCCAAAAGCTATCACATCCAAAAGCGTCCCCTATCAAACAACAAGCGGGAAATCTCTAATCCAACCGTATGCCCTTACCCTTATCAACGCCCGAGCCTATAAAAAGATAAACAACGAGAGGGTAAGCTAAAGCTTAGTGAATGCAATAATTATACATATACATATATAACTTACTTACTTGCAAACACTTACAACAAATCTTCATACATACTAGCAACATAATTAGCATACCTTTATAATGTATAACGCTAAGTCCTCGATAACATAAGCTAGTATAATAATATCATATAATGTAACAATACAATATGTACAACACAATACATAAGCATCAATGTTCACAACATCCATTAGTATTCGAATCCCTGGGCTAGCTCAACGAATGGTATCGTCAACATCGAACTTAATTCCCATTCGTCCCAATAAATTTTGTATCGTCAACATCGAACTTAAACCCACATATGAGGTATCGTCAACATCGAACTTAAACCCTCATCGAATTTCACTACAATAGCGGTATGGCTTCGTCAACATCGAACTTTAAATCCATACATGAGGTATCATCAACATCGAACTTAAACCCTCATCAAAACAAACCAACAATACATTCTAGGATATGGTATCGTTAACATCGAACTTTAACCCATATCCCACAAGTAAATAAATCATATACATACATATATAATTATTCCACTCACCTCAATGATTTGGTGATGATTTTATACTTCTGAATGCTTCAAAGCTGAGTACCAAATACAATAAGTACTCAATCAACAAACAAACTTGTTGGGCTAAACACCAACAATTCACTCAAGTGTATTTAATGACTTAAATGCATTAAATACCCCATTTTCACCAAAACCGCCCCTTAAGGGTCAAGACCATCGTCAATCACTTAAAATCTAGTGATTAAGGTCTATCAACACTAACTATAACACAATTAGGGTAATTCATACCCATAATCTCCAACTAGGTCAATCATTAACCCCTTTGACTCATTTAAAGTCAGCACACCCATTTCGGGTCATCCACTAACCCAACTAACACCCATTTACCAATTAGCTAGGTGTGCTAGTAATTAACTAACCAATTAGGACTCATAAACATCAATTAACACTTTGAAACCTTAGGTTAGTTACCATTGAGTCTTCATGACTCCATCTTACCCAAGAACACCCAAAATCAACAAATATGGGTTTTATGTTCTTCGTTTACCCAAATGTTAACCCTACACAAAATCAAAGTAAGGAAATAAAGATTAGAGCTTACCACTACAACCACAACGTAGCTAGCGAGTAGATGAACGACTTTAATACCCGCACTTTGGCTCGAGAACAACTTCTTCCTCTTGGATTTAAGCTTTCTCACTCAAGAAATCACACTCTCTCTCCAAAATTAAAGTGAAGAAGATAAGGTTGTTGAAAATGGAGTGAATGATACCCCAAGATCTGACCTACTGGCCTTTAACTCAGGCACAAGTGAAATTACCAAAAAGCCCATCAAAATATTTGAATAAAAGAGCTGGATCCGGCTACAGTGAACAGTGCGCGGCACACCATCAGGTGTGTGCTGAGCGCACCTAGCCCAGCTCAGCTTCTGACTTCTGTTTGATTACACAACTTCACCCACACGCTATGTACCATATATACCCTGCTGTACAATGAAGATTAGGGTCTTACAAGTAAATTATAGTTGGATAACTTATGAAATGGTATGCATGCCGTCAACTTTCGATGTAATGAAAGTTTGTCTTTTAAAAAACGAATGCAATATTGTAAAATGTACCATATAGAGGTCAAGTGCCTCGCGATGTAACCAAATGTAATGTATTCGTCCAGATGGATTAGGACGGGTCTCTACAGTACCAACCAAATATCAAGCAATGTCATCTTGTCAACATTTTCGTGCAGTGAATAACTAATTTAGCAAAGAACCTTTGGATGAACCTAAGTACATGAAGGTCTCGCACTTGGCCAAGTACATGAAGGTAACATTAAGTGATGAATAATGGTAGAGACCTACACACTCCATAAATTGGCTCATGTTAAGCCGCATTTCCGCTCCCCCAACCTAAATGTGAGGTAAGTGTCTAACCATGAAGAACGGACCTTGAAATGGACCCTAAAGGTTGTTAGGAATTCACGGGTTAACAAAGGGTAAATCTCCTCTTGGATGAAAAGTAGTGGCTCCCAAGGGTACATAACTTTTTGAAAGTACTTAACCTTAAACGCATCCCGAATCTCATGTCCTAACTCCGCTAATTCCAATTGAGTCCAATAAATGTACTTGGCTGGGCACACTAGCATATTTATCCTATTCATCATCCTAGATCTCAAAGTTTCATCACGCAAAATCACTTGCAACCAATCATGAACATCGGTGGACTTTGTAAGTCTCTTCCCTTTTTTGTGACCCTGAAATCGATTCAACAAACAACAAATGCAAGGATGGTTTCGCAATGTTAGCACAAATCAAATATCTCGCATTCAAACATTGATGGGGCAACATGTCCCTACATTTAATTTCAGAGCAAAAGCTTCACAACATGCAACTATGGACAATACGACTTAATTGCAAAAAGTAAACTCTAGTCAAAGTCTAATTCGTTCAAATTTAGCTAAGACAAAGAGCATTCAACAAATTATCACAATTCTTCATGTTATAACATCCATAGGCTTGCAGACAAGCACAACATCACTAATCACATGCTTAGATTGGTCAAACCAAGTCAAACCTTAAACTTATAAACCCTAATTTGCAGCCAATTGCAATTCATACAAGCATGAAAGATGGATTCAAAGCAATATAATCATGGCAACCTATCAATTAAGCCTTAATAACATCAATTATCACTCCAATTTGACTCAGAATCAAAAACCCCCAATTTGGGATGAACCCTAGAATTTCAAATTCAAAATCGATGTAAATAATTATGCAAATCATGTTAATAAACATCAATGTAACCTAGATTCATTAATAATTCTACCATTAACATCATTAATCAAGCAGAATAAACAAATCAAACATAAATAGAAAATTAACAAAAATCACAAGAATCATGTTAAAGATTGAATTTAAGTGATGGACTCTTACTTTTTCCTTTTTAATGATTGAAGATATGCAAGAAAATTGAAGAAATTTGAAGTTTGATAGTGATTAGGGTCGATTAGGGTTTGAGAAATGCGCCATTAGAGAGAAAACATGAGTTGTGGGTGAAAAAGTGAAGTGTTTGGTCGTGTAGGAGGTTTAAGTACACAGGTCCAGGAGCGCCGCTTTTAATTCAAAAGAGCCGTTCCTGGAGAACAATAACGCCGCTTTTTGAGACAAAGCGTCGCTCTTTCCTACTGTCCATTTTTGGTCCCAAAACACAAACAAATGCGTCGCTTTTTGAAACAGGAGCGCCGCTCTTTACGAGAAAAAGCCCCGCTTCTAGCTCAAAAGCGCCGCTTTTGTACCTGAATGTAGTTTTTCAGTTTTAAGTCCATTTTGACCCGTTCACAAACTATTTTTGGTATTTTCTAGTTTACCATATGCATGAAATACAACTACATGCAAATGCAACCTATTTAAACATAATATCATACAAGTCTATATGAAATGTTATCCTAAATGCACAAATATACACAAATGTGATTGTTTTGGTCACGGGTCTATCACTTGACTCGTTTTAGCACAAGGGTATTCATGGTGGTTTAAAGTCGATGTCCCCAAGCTCGATTGGCTTGACTTCATCATTAAAGAGTTTCAAACGATTCCCGTGAACTTTAAATGGGTTGCCCTTTCCAATCAACTCAACAAATCCTTTTTCAAGTATGCTTTTAACAACAAACGGCCCATGCCATCTTGATTTAGACCGACCGGGTGAATTTTTGAAATCAAGATTAAATAATAAGACCTTGTCACCTGGTTTGAACCTTTGGTGTTTCACATAGTGATTATCCACATTGACTTTTTCCTTTAAAACCGCTTTTTGCAATGACTTCTTTTTAACTTTGTCAAAAACACATTTTTCATCCTTTTTAAGAGCTTGGGTGGATTTAACCACCTTCTCAACAACATTCTCCACAATTGGGTTAAACGAAACCTTTTTACCAGCAACAACCCCTCTACATTTAGGTTCAAATTTACTTCCTTGACCATGTTGGGTTTAATTAAAACATTCCCACATGCTTCCTTACCAACAATACATTTACAAACTTTTTCAAAATCATTTTTATCACAAGATTTCATAAACATTTCAAACTCTTTCTCAACATCAAAATCCTCAATTTTATCAAATTGGTCAACAACCGAAGTGTTAACCTCCAATAAAACCTTTAAATCATTTTCTTCACACAAATCCATGACCTCGATTTGACATAAAGACTTAACATTTGACAAATTTGGTTTTTATCAACTTCATGCACATAAAAATCAAGTCTTTTGTCCTTCACCCCGATACTTAATTTATTTTGTTGCACATAAAAAATTGTATCGGTGTTTACAAAAGTTCGTCCCAAAATTATTGGGACTTTGTTATCCTCGTTCATTTCGAGGATCACGAAATCGGCCGAAAAAGTTAAAATACTAACTTTTACCACAAGGTCTTCGGCTATGCCTATTGATGTATCAAACGTTTGGTTTCCCATTTTTAATACCATCCGGATCAGTTTTAGTTTCCCAAGATTTAACTTTTTATAAATTGAATAAGGCATAAGATTTACACTAGCCTCAAGTTGACAAGTGCATCATACACTTCCGACCCGCCCATCTTACATGGGATTACAAACTGACCGGGATCACCCAATTCGGGAAGCATCTTTTGTTTTTGCAAAATGGCCGAACATTCCTCTACGAGATATGTGGCCGATACCTCCTCATATTTGCCTTTTGAAGTTAAAATATTTTTAATTAACTTCCCATAGTTAGGCATGCCCCTAAACACTTGGATGAGCGGCATGTTGACATGAACTTGTTTCATGATTTCCATGAAGTCCCTTCGTTGAGTTTTAACTTTTTCCTTCCTCAAAGCTTGCGGATATGGAATCAGTTTCATGTACTTCCTTAAAGGTTCTCCTTCATTCTTTTTACCCTTATCCCTTCTTGGTTCATCCTTTTCAATCCTTACCTCTCGCGAATCCCCATTAACACTTGATTCATTCTCAACGGTTTGTGAAGTAGGTGTAATAGGGTTTGGTGTTTGGGTTGGGGTTGTTGGGATTTGTGGTTCATCATAAGTTAAACCGCTTCTTTTTGAAATGGCATTGACAAACTCAATTTGGTTGACTTTTTCAATAGGGATAGTTCTTGTGTTGTTGTTGTTGTTGTTGTTGTTGTTGTTGTTATGGTTATGTTGGTTTTGGTTCTTGTTGTAATTGTTGTTGGGGTTGACTTGAGTGTTGGATGGCAAGGTGCCTTGAGGTCTTTCGGCAACTTGGTTTGAAAGTCGTCCAGCTGTGCTTTCTAGGTTTTGAAATGAAGCTTGTTGGTGCTTCAATTGTTGCTTTAAGAGCTCGTTCTCTTTTAACAAAAATGCTTCGGTTGTTTCCGCCTTCTTGATATAATTTTGCATGATTTCTTCTGAACTCTTTGAAGGTTGGGATTGTTCAGTGTTTTGTTGAGGTTGTTGATTGTAACCTTGGTTATTTTGTGGTTGACTATAACCTTGGTGGTTTTGATAATTCGAATTTGATTGGTTGTTATAAGGTTGATTGTTGTAAGGTTGTTGATTTTGGTATTGAAAATTGTTGCTTCGGTTTTGGTTATAGTTGTTGTTGTAACCTTAGTTTCGGTGTTGGTTTTGGTTTGTAAATCCGGGTGGTGTATTGGTTTGATTATTGAACGAGACTCGCTTTTGGTTAGGATTTTAGTAGCCTTGGTTTGATGTTCGACCCCGTTGATAGTTTTGATTACTCACATAGTTAACATGAGCATCCGAATTCATGGGAATGTCACCCCAATCAACATGGTTGCATTGATTAATTTGGGGACAATTCTTGATGAGATGTGGTCCTTCACACCTTTGACAACCTACTTGCATCGCAACTATCGATTGTTGTAGCCTTTTCAACTCTTTCCCATACATTTGAAATTGATTATTTAGGCTTGCTAGAGTGAATTGACCTTTTTCACTCTCCACTTGGGCTACATTTTTCCTTGGTAAGTCTCGTGGTGAAGGGTTCCATTTGTAAGTGTTGACCGACATATCCTCTAACATGGTTTTGGCCACATTAGGTGACTTATACATAAAAACTCCTCCCGAAGATGCATCGAGAGTTTGTCTTTTCATAGCATTAGTACCCCGGTAGAATGTGTTGATGTATTCTTTCTTAGTCAAACCATGCGATGGACAAGCTCTTAGCATTTTCTTAAATTGTATCCATTCATCATACAAAGACTCATCATTCCGTTTAGTGAATCCATTAATCTCCATTCTAAGGCACTCCGCCTTTGATGGTGGGAAAAAGTGATTGACAAAAGCTTTGGTTAAATCTTGAAAACTCCTAATAGAATCAGAAGGTAGGTTCCTTAACCACACCTTCGCATCACCCTGAAGAGTAAAGGGGAATACTCTTAACTTGAAAGTGTCATCGGTAACATCTTTGTTCTTGTAGTTGTCACAAATATCATTAAATTGTTGAATGTGTTCAAACGGATTTTCCTCTATCAACTCATGAAAGAGCATATCCTTGATCATTTTGAAGAGGTTGCCCTCGATCTTCCAATTATCGGCCCCAGTTGGTGGTTTTGTAATGGCGGGAGGCACCAAGGTAGGTGCAACCAACCTAGCATTCCACATCGGAGTGTCATTTGGATCATTTTGTTGCTCTTGATTAACCGGTATTTGGTTGATTGGATCACCCTCTTCAACTCCGTCCATATCTACTAAACAAAATGACAATTCCTTAATACCCTTTCTTATGTACGCTTTTAAACCCCGTGCACGTGTTTCTCCAGATTGGAAAATGGATGTGTAAACTATTGATCCTTTTAGGATCTTGTTTTCATACACCAAAGTACCTATCCTTCAATCACAACACTAACACAAACGGTTTTCCAAATACAAAATAAAATATAAAAACAAGAAAAGTAACTTTTGTAAGGGTAGCCCCTCACAAAAGGATCAGACCATTAAAAGCTTAAACCAAATATTCCACTAGCTAACCGCTCCCCGACAGCGGCGCCAAGAAAGTTGTTGATGCGTATGGAACAATACATCATTTACCCTCAAAATTTATATAAGATTCAAACACTACAAATAAGAACACACAATTAACGAGCACTTAAAACCCGGTTATTATAGCAATTTAATGTAAGTATTCGTTTCAAGTTCGTCCCATGAGAGCGGTGTAAGTAGAATAATTGAAACTATTAGTTGTCCTAAGGTTTTTTTGATTGGGGGATTTTGATTGATTTTAATTAACAACTATGACATGTGCAAGTAAACAAACTTAAACTTAATAGTTTAGACAAGTAACAAGTAACGAGTAACTAAATATTAAGAACTAATTCAATTAATTAAGTAGTGTTCACTTACCTAATCCTCTATATGCTTGGATTGCCCCATTTTACCCAAATTGTTATCTCATTAGTTGTTGAACTATTAAATGTTTAGCATCACTACCAAACCTTACTCAAATTATACTTTGCAAACTCACATAAGCATTGTATTCTAAGATCAAGTTAGGCATGATTAGTCATTGAGATTATGCTTGGGTTGAAATCACTTAGAACCCTTAAACTATCAAAATCACTTAAGACAATCGAACACCACTATGTTGACTAAAGGCCAATTGAAAACCAACTTAAATAAAAAAACACAATCACTTGAAATCCTTAATCTAGTTGTCTAGATAACTATAAGTGTTGAAGCATAAATTGATTCACTTCTCAAATCACTAAGAGAGCTACTCAATCTATGTAATCAAAGTAAAGCCTAAAATAAATGCATAGCAATGGATCTATAACTAACACAATAACACTTGTTCATGTATTTCATTCAAATAAATTCATCTAATTGATTTAGGGTAAATTCTTAGATTAGAGATTCATAGATAAGTTAACACAATAAATTTAGCCAAGCATGGCTAAGATTACACTAATCATAAGCATTGAAACACAAATAAACATCATATTGAGTTATTACAAGTATTTCCCATCTTCTATTAGGGAGAGGAATCCTTGCCATCTGATTGGTCCACGTGGCGCTCTCACTCACATAGATTTACTATTCACGCTATTTACACTTTTTTATACATATATTTTTTTACATTTTTTTATATTGTATATTTTTTTATTTATTTTACATAAACATATAATAAATGTGTGGAGAGTAGTTGGATCTGAACTGTAGCGAATTGTTGTTCACCACACCCTATTGCGTCCTCTTCAGTCCGTCCGCCATTCTCTTCTTTCTAACCCTATCTTTTCCCTCACCCTCTTGCTTTCTCCATTTACATTCCTCCTTTCAGTTGCCTAAGTTGGATTATTCAGAGTTAAATCAGGTATGCTTGATCGATTTCTTTTCAATTAAGCGAATTTTTTCTTTAATTTTGTTTGCTATTGCAGTCTGAAAATCGAATTACTTTTGAAGTTGAACGATTTCATTACAGGTATGATTAATCGATTTCATTACAGGTGTGCTTAATCACTCTTGCTTTCTCCATTTAGGTTCCTCCTTTCAGTTAAGCGAATTTTTTCTTTAATTTTGTTTGCTATTGCAGTCTTAAAATCGAATTATTTTTGAAGTTGAACGATTTCATTACAGGTGTGATTAATCGATTTCGTTACAGGTGTGATTAATCATTTTCGTTACAGGTGTGCTTAACCGATTTCATCTCGATTGAGATTTTTTTTCCTTTCACTTTGCCTTTCAGGTTAACACGGATAGTTGTTCTGTGTTGTTTAAAGCTTTGTTGCGCCTTTTACATAATTAGTATAAGAGATAAATAATAAATAATTTGTATTTTAATCTTTTTTTGGTTTGTTTTTATTGCTGTTAATAGATGAAATAAATAATTGTGCTGTATTTTTTTTCATTTTTTCCTTTGTTTTAATTGCTGTGAATACATGAAAAATAATTTGTATTTTAATCTTTTTTCTATTTTTTTTAATTGCTGTGAATAGATGAAATAAATAATTGTGCTGTATTTTTATCTTTTTTTTTCCTTTGTTTTAGTTGCTGTGAATACATGAAAAAATACATCTTATATGAATGAGGTTTTATGATTTCTTATTTCTTCTAATACACTTGAAGTATATATGGTTCTTTATTATTAATTTTGTGGGGGTATATTTTTATGTCATTAACAATGTATACTTTTGTGGGATATATTTTTATATCTTTTTTTGGGATGAGCAGACGAAGAAGAGAGGCTGAGCAGGGGTTGGTCGCGTACTATTTCTGCCACTCCAACTGTTACCAGTTAAAAATAAAAATAAGGATACCTTGGCGTGGCAACACTTATGCAACTGTTGATGTTTGCAGCTGATAATGCTAAAAACGAACACATATTTCATAGCATTATCCTTCAAGAAAGACAAGCTTTTAGTTGCAATTGTTCTATTTACAAGTTATATTCATTTAAATAATAAAAGGTGAAGACAAAAGACAGATTCGACGATTTGAAGACGCAAACATCCAAAAAGCTAAAAAGTACAAAGTACAATCCAAGTGTTTCAAATTATTGATGAGAAACGTCTAGAAATTACAAGGGTACAAGCCGTGAAATGAAAAGTACAAGAAATTAAATAGTACGCAAGGACGTTCGAAAATCCAGAACCGAGACATGAACCAACTATCAGCATGCGACGCAACGGAGCAAAAATTACAAGTCAATTATACACAAGAATTTAAAATAATATATAATTAATTATATATATTATTATATATTATAATTATAATCAGCCCACGTTTAATTCACTATGGTGAGCTGGAATCTAAAGCTCCGCACTCGCAGAGCTGTGAAGCACAAAAACTCCGCAGTCGCGGAGAATAACAGTTCAAAGTGGGCCTATAAAAGGCCGCGCATTCTGATCGATTTCATTCATTCCTTTTCCTTCTTTCTATCTACGTAAAAAATATATATATATATATATATATATATATATATATATATATATATATATATATATATATATATATATATATATATATATATATATATATATATATATAAATATAATTATAATTATAATTTTAATTTAAAGTTTAATAATAATAAGGTTATAGTGCCGAATGTTTTAAGTTTGTAAGTCGAATTTCTATCCGTGTAACACTACGCGATTGATACTCATTGTAAGTTATGTTCAACCTTTTTAAACTAATGTCTCGTAGCTAAATTATTATTATGATTATTTAATTCGAAGTAATCATGATGTTGGGCTAAATATTAAAGACGGGGTTATTGGACTTTGTACCATAATTGGGGTTTGGACAAAAGATCGACACTTGTGGAAATTAGACTATGGGCTATTAATGGGCTTTATATTAACTAAACGATACCTCGTTAATTTAATATAAACGTTACAATTTGACGTATGTATATATAACCACATACGCTTAATCGGGTACGGTGGGTGAGATATTTATAAATACGAATTATTGTTCATTGGACCGGACACGGTGATGGATTAATAGTCACTGGACTCATTAAAACATGGGTGGATTACATTCAAGGGTAATTGGTGTAATTATTAACAAAGTATTAAAACCTTGGATTACACGCAGTCGATAACCTGGTGTATTCATTAAACAAAGTATTAAGACCTTGTTACAGTTCGAATCCCCAATTAGTTGGAATATTTGACTTCGGGTAATAAGATTAATTTGACGAAGACTCTCGCACTTTATAATTATGACCGATGGACTATTATGGATAAAACCAGATGGACATATCGAATAATCCAGGACAAAGGACAATTAACCTATGGTAATAAATTAAAATCAACACGTCAACATCATGATTACGGAAATTTAAATAAGCATAATTCCTTTATTTTATATCTCATCGTACTTTTAATTATCTCAATTTTATTTATCGTCATTTTATTTATCGCACATTTAATTATCGCACTTTTATTTATCGTCATTTACTTTACGCTTTAAATTAAGTTGTATTTATATTTAATATTTTACATTAGGTTTTAATTGTGACTTAAGACATAAAATCGACAAACCGGTCACTAAAAACCCCCCTTTTATAATAATAATAATATTAGTTGTATATATATATATATATATATATATTGATACAAATATAGTTTAAAATAAATATAGCGTTAAACTCAGCTAGCTCCCTGCGGAACGAACCGGACTTACTAAAAACTACACTACTTACGATTAGGTACACTGCCTATAGTGTTGTAGCAAGGTTTAAGTATATTCACTCTATAAATAAATAAATAACTTGTGTAAAATTGTATCATATTTAATAGTATTTCGCAATAAAAATATAACTATTTCGTATACACCTCGCATAACATCAGCAGCCATGGTGGATTTTGAATCCCATTTTCTCCTAAATTGTCAATGTCAGGTATGTGCTTATTGAGTTTTTAAAAACAAAATGTTCATTACAGTGTTCGCTTGTATTTTGAAAAAACTGTAGTTTTTTAAGTTTTTCGTGAGTGTTATGTTACATGTTGTTGATAGCGCAGGCGACGTTAATGCTTATATTCATGGTACTTGGCGTGGCAACACTCAGATGGCATTTAATTTATGCAACTACTGATGTCTGCAGCCAGGGTGGATTTTTAATCCCCTTAAACCGACCCGCGTTAATATGGGGTTTGGAAAATAATTTGTTCGAATCTTGGCATGGCAATCTCTGTATTGTAGCCATGACGATCCGTTTTTCCTTCTGTGACTTTATGCACATAAATGAGCTTCGCGGTTTGTCTTTTTTCAGTTACATTTCCTTAACTGTTATGGTTGTTTGTTATTTCAGATATATTATATGGAAAGCTACAAAAGACAATGATGATCAATTTTGTATGATATGCAAGCGTTCATAAAAGTTGTAACCATATACTGGCGTGGCAATCTGCAGATTGCAGCCATACGATTCAGGCTTAATTAGTTGAGTTTATGCATCAATTTGAGTCTCGATTTATTAGCCGGTTTTTTAGTGGTTCTTGGTTTTCGATGATCTTTATTGTTTGATCTATTGTTGGAAAACTTAGAAAATGGATGCTCAATTCGAACACTATTGATTGAGTGTTAATAAAAAATAAAATCGTATATTGGCGGGGCAAAATGCAGATTGCAGCCATACGGTTTGATACTTTCTTAGTTGACTTTATACATCGATCTAAGCCTCGGTTCATTGTTATATTTACTTACTTTACTTTATCCATCGATCAAAGTTGTTGATAGCTGCATGTTATTATTCAGTTATTTGTGTTAACAATCTGATTTGCTTAACTGTTTTGGTTGTTCGTTATTTCAGATGTATTCTATGGAAAGATACAAAAGGCAATGATGATCATTTTTATATAATATGGAAGTGTTCATAAAAGTTGTAACCGTATGCTGGCGGGGCAATCTGCAGATTGCAGCCATACGATTCTGGATTAATTAGTTGACTTTATGCATCAATTTGAGACTCGGTTTCTTAGCCGGTTTTTTTTTGTTCTTCGTCTTCGATGATCTATATTGTTCGATCTATTGTTTGAAAAGATAGAAAATGGATACTCAATTCGAATGCTATTGGTTGACTGTTAATAAAAAATAAAATCGTATACTAGCGGGGCAAAATGCAGATTGCAGCCATACGGTTTGATGCTTTCTTAGTTGTCTTTATACATTGATCTGAGCCTCAGTTCATTGTTATATTTACTTATACTTTACTTTATCCATCAATCATAGTTGTTGATAGTTGCATGTCATTATTCAGTTATTTGTGTTAACAGTCTGATTTGCTTAACTGTTATGGTTGTTCGTTATTTCAGATGTATTATATGGAAAGATACAAAAGGCAATGGTGATCATTTTTGTATGATACGGAAGTGTTCATAAAAGTTTTAACCGTATGCTGGCGGGGCAATCTACAGATTGCAGACATACGATTCAGGATTAATTAGTTGACTTTATGCATCAATTTGAGGCTCGGTTTCTTAGCCAGTTTTTTTCGGTTCTTCATCTTCCATGATCTTTATTGTTCGCTCTATTGTTTGAAAAGATATAAAATGGATGCTCAATTCGAATGCTATTGGTTGACTGTTAATAAAAAATAAAATAGTATACTGGCGGGGCAAAATGCAGATTGCAGCCATACGGTTTGATGCTTTCTTAGTTGACTTTATACATCGATCTGAGCCTCAGTTCGTTGTTATATTTTCTTACTTTACTTTATCCATCGATCATAGTTGTTGATAGCTGCAAATCATTATTCAGTTATTTGTGTAAACAGTTTGCAGATTTTCTTAAGACAGACAAGATATTCAACAGAGAAAATTGCTTTACATGGGCTATCCAGTTGAATAACAACGAAGAAGATGAATTGCTAGGGTTTAGGGTTTGGGGTTTAGGGTTTAGTGACATTGAAGATTCAGAGTTAAGAGCACTATTTGAGGTAAATAATAATATTTATTGAAACTTTTTAAATTAGTTGACTTTAGATTATGGTTTAAAGTTATGCTTTGTCAGTCGTATTCTTGATAATTATATTTAGTGACTTTTAAAAAAAAGAAGAAAAAAAACCTATATTTAGTGACCTAACATATTTATTTATTATGTGTTTTGTACAAATGCAGTGATATTAGGACGCCTTCCACACGCTGGTAAACATAGGGTTTTTTTGTGATGATATCGTACTCCGATATTCGTGATGCTCGAACTGCCATGTGTTCGTTGCGAAATAAGCATTTGCGGAGAAGGAAACTATACATCCATTACTCAATTCCAACGGTTAATTCCCCTCCATAGCTAATTCCCCTCCAAGTAATACTTTTTAAAAATGTTTGATATATGACATAAGTTATCATGTGTCTCCCGTTAGGTAGATTGATTATTTAAACGCTTTGTGCAGTTTCAGCTCGATCATGATAGAATTGCCAGTGGGGAAGATATTTGAACAACTTTAATGATTAAAAGGAGCCCTACTAAGTAAATAACAACTCCTTTATTTTTATTATCAAACAAATTAGTAATTAAAGTGTTACTAATTTGAAATGTTTTATTAATCTTTTAGGTATACTTCAAAGATATCGCTAAACGCCATTGGAAGCCATCAGAGAGTTACGCCTAACTTCTAAAGATATCAGACCAGTCCTTACAAATCTTCTGAATCTGTATAATGGCAATTGGGAACTAATTGAGGAAGATAATTATCGAACTCTTGCAGATGCTATATTTGAATCACTGATGTATGGTGATTGCATCTAATAATATTTTTGATTGGAAATATTAAGAACATGTGGGATTTAACTCATGATGCAGAGCTGCTAATGGAACTGCCCTAATAGTGCACATTTGAGACCGCATTGGATGATTTGACTATGAGTGATAACTATTAAACGCGCGTTATTACTCATAATCAAATCAGCCAATGCAGTCTCAAATGTGCACTCTTCAGGCAGTTCCATTAGCAGTTCAGTATTAAGAGTTAAATCCCACATGTTCTTAATATTTACAATAAAAAAAATTACATGTAATCACTACACATCAGTGATTCAAATATAGCATCAGCAAGAGCTCGATAATTATCTTCCTCAGTTAGTTCCCTATTGCCATTATAGTATCTGCAAGAGTTAGATAATTATCTTCCTCAGTTGTCTTCCTCAATTAGTTCTCAATTGTCGTTAATCTAAGTTTGTAGTAGTTAGGTAATTGATGATGTAAATTATAGTCGGTGATTTCGAATATATAACCTATAACCTATAAACGCCATTTTCGCACCATTAATACTTTGCCAACCGTTATATTTATAGATTTTTCTTTGATAATGTATAGCCGCGTAGAGCGTACCTTCAATCTTATTTAATTCAAAACTAGAGAAATAAAGGTGGAGATTATAACCCAAATACAAAGAGAAGAAGATATAGAGCTAAACTATGATGGAACTTGAGCTTGCTCCTTCAATTCACCTTCAAACTCCAATAGATGATGAAATTACGATTTTGGAAGTAAAAATTGGACTTGGAATTGCAGCTCTCATTGAACTGACCTAATCTCTTTCCTTTTATAGTGCTGAAAATTCTGGACTGAACAGCAACAGGAGCGCCGCTTTTGGACGAGGAGCGGCGCTTTTGGCTTTCTTCAAGAGCACCGCTTTTGTGATTAAGTGCGACGCTTTTGTATTAAGAGCGGCGCTTTTGGCTATAAGGAACAACGCTTTTGGCTACTGGTGGAGAATGGTGCCAAAACGTATACAAGAACGTCACTTTTCTGTGAGGTGTGGCGCTATTGTCCATTAGGAGCGGCGCTCTTCTATTAGGAGCGGCGCTTTTGGAGCTGATTTCTGCATTTGTCATTTTCTTTGACTCTTTTGATTAAGACTTGGTCAATTTTTGCATCAAATCAAGCTTTTAGCCTTGAACAAACTTTAGCGCAAATAAACAACTTTCAGGCCCAATGATCCTCAAAACCGAATGAAATGAGGGAGATATTGCGAGATAAAACATGTATAATTAGAGCAATATCATGAGGGCGTAGCATTGTTTAAGTGTGGGGGAGAGGGAATTAAAGTTTTTGGGGTAAATGATTTTGGTTTGAACTTAAAATGAGTAAAACAATATGATTATTACAAATGAAAAATATTTAATCATAATTTCATAGACATTGTTGAGAGAGTTATGAAGTAAGTGAAGTGGCATGTATGTTAATGGGTATTAAGAAAGAGTTGGTTGTTATGCAATTTTTAAAGAAGTGAAGCACCTAAATTGACTAAAAAAAATAAATTCAAATTTTAAAGTTAAGAAGTAAAGTCTTCTTAGTTGTGTTTCACCATGAGGTTTTATATCTGTCGGAGGTTTCAAGTCCATCGAAACGAGGAAGTAAAGTCTTCCGACTTATGTTTCAAAAGAACTTTTAGTGCAGTTTTTTAACCATGAAATGGTGAAATTAATAAGTACAAAATGCCATTTCCTGTTCATTCACATCTTGTTTTGATACCGGGAGCAAATGCTAGTGCTTGAACTTGTTTCATGTTGCTGTCCAAAACCAGGATTAGTTGTGGATGAGACTAGCCTAACCCGCAGTTTACTGCAAAATAGCCAGTTTAGGAGCTAGATAAATATTCCTAAACGCGAGCCTTGTTGGGGCGTATAATACCGCCAAACTAGAGCTCTATGGGGCCAAATCCATAAAACCAGATTAGGGACGGATAAATATTCCTAAACACGAGCCTTGTTAGGGTGTATAATACCGATAAACTAGAGCCCGATGGAGCTAAATTCATCAAAACTTTCTCTCATTATAAGTCACGTGGGACTTAAATTCCACGACCCTCCTTCGATTGTCCACACTGATCCGAGAGTCACCGGAGGCGTTGTTGAGACATGAGATGAGTGCGGTCATCCTAAAACACCGGGAGAACCAAAGGGGTGTCTTCAGACACTCTGGCACACCAACCTTTAAAACGAAGATGGAATTAACGGTAACGCTTCCAGTTTAACAACTAGAGCGTAGTATGTAACTAGTATCATGGTTCTTTTATCATCATTTCTGGTTCGTATGGTGGATGGATCTCACTTGACTCTTGGTTCATTTGAAGATTACAAAAGTTCGAGGTTCTTTAATTTCCTACTATGAAATATTTGTTCAAGATGAGATGCTACTATAATCAAGATACAATTTGGGAAGTTAGAGTTGGTTAATTTCAAGTGGGATCCATGTCGGTGGATTTTATTATTCATATTGAGTTTAAGGTTTTTCGGTTCTACATATGTTTTTGAAGACTTATCATTTGGTAGAGATTATTGAGTTGGAGATTGTTTGAGGACAAACAATGGCAAGTGTGGGGGGAGTTGATCGGGTCATAAACGCCGATCATTATGGATGTTAAGGGTTGAATTTTATGTGTATATTTGAGGTTTAAAATGCTTTTTTATGAGGTTTTATAACGGGTAACGATTTGGATTGAAAACGCGAAATATGGAGTTTAAATGAGAAAAAAAAATAACTAGTCCCAGCCGCAATTTGCGGCCATTTTGCGGCCATTTTTGTGGTTGATTGGGTTTGAATTTGGGACAGGTCCAATAATGGCGCCTTTATGTGGCTATTTTTGCGGCCTGGCCGCAAATTGCACGGTTGGAAGTATTTTTTATAAAATTTGAGGTTGAATTTGAGGGATTTTCTACTTGGGAAACGCTTTACTTGATACCTATAAATAGGAAACCTTAAGCTACAAATTAATCATCATTCTCATCAGTTCTTAGAGCCCTAATCACACTAAATCACATCACAAAATATCATTATTCAAGATTCAAGTCAAGATTAAAGAGGTGTTCTTCATGCAACTTCAAGAAATCATGTTCATCATCTCCAACATGAGTGGCTAGTTTCTTTATCTTTATTCCTTTCATGAACAATTGATGCATGTGTTTATCATTCAAGTTTATGTGGTTTGTAATGTTATAAAACTTATGTCTTTTGAATTATGATGTTATAAACCGATTGTTTATTGATCAATGCAAGTCTTATGATTTTGATTATTGCAAGTTGAGTTATAGTTATTTAACATTGTGCTCTTGATCCAACTTAGTGTTAATTAGATTAAGAATAAAGACATAGTGTCTAGGTTGAATAGTTCAATCTTAAAATAGTTAGAATTGATAGACCTAAGAAATATTGTTTATGAGATTTGATCAATACTTGATGAACATAAGACATGTTTGAATGAATGAATGCTAGATTGGGATTGTGAAGGGATAAAGGCCTTTAATCTTATTGTTTATAATTTTAATCTTTCAATTGTGCTCTTAGTTTAAGCATTCAAGTTTCAAATTAATTGGTTAATCTTAGTTACTTATTAGTTAAACAAACAACCAAATTCTGAAAATTGCTTGTGCTTAACCATTATTTCCCGTAGAACGAATCCTACTTACCCTATCTAAAGTAGAATAATTAGGTACATTTTTGACAGGCCCTTCGACACCGATCAAGGAGATGCGCAAGTATGCCTGGGACCAGTTCATAACTCTAAAGCTTGTGCTCTCAGGGTTGGTTACGCGTGCTTACAATTCTCCCTCAATGAACGAGGCGTTCAACAAGGCGGTTTGCACCATAAAGGCGGCTGAGAGGTGTAGGTTCTGGGAGTTTTTAAAGAAACACGTTGAGCGCACCACTGTCCCGCCATCTGTTGTGGCCAAGAAGATGCCTTCGGGCGCTGTGGAGGAGGAAAGCACTACCATGTTCGCGCTAGAGTGCGTAGATGTGCCCAACCTTACCGCCATGATGCAAAGTGGAGAAGCGACCGCCGAGCAGTTGTTGAACGCTGTTTTGTAACTTTTACTTTTTTGTATTGTATGCGCATTGCCCTTTTTGTAATCAACTATTTATGAAATGAAAATTTTGTTCCTTTAAGTAATGTCTCTTCTGATTGTGCTATTACTTTTATTACTTGTATTTAATCGTTGCATATGCATAATACCTGATATAGATTAGCACTTGTAAATTGTGGTGACACCAATTGCGCGTGTATTGACTTTATCATTTTTAGCACGTTACGTGCATGGTTAAACAAAGTTAAATTTGTTATTTGTATATCATACTCAAGGCATGTCAGCGCGTAATTTATCATATATGTAGTCGTGCACACAACATAGACTTAAACTACGCACACTGGTATCTGCGCATCGAGAGTCTTCTAAGTGCACCAACCCTTAGGCTGTGTTCTCGAGTTTTTTTTTTCTATGGAAAGGAATGGGGTGGAGAGGGAAGGAGTGCAAATTGGAGGAAAAGAATGAAATTTGAATTAATTTACATGTGTTCAAGAGTTGCACAGAAAAGATATGAAATGAATTAAAATAAATAATTTTACAATAATATCTTTTCAAATGTTTCAACCATGATATTAACTTGTAAACAATTATATTTAAGCAAATTAGTTGAAAAGTAAATAAATAATCTTCTCAATCACAAATGAAAGTTAAAATTCTTAATATAACAATCCTATGCTATTGAATATTGGTATTTATAAAATGAAATGGTGATACTGAATACTATATACTTCACGAGACTTTAAATCCAAATCATATGATTTATATTCATATACACTAAATATAAAAATATAAAAAAATAAAACAATAAAGCAGATGACAAATGTTAAAGCGAGATCTGTGCATACATATCAAACCAATATAATATTTGTTAAATATAGTCATATGCAAGAAGATGACAAGTATTGTTATTTTCAAAGAGGAAAGTAATTCAATAGCTATCATCATACATGTGAGTTTTCTTTATCATTTGAATAAAAGAGTGTGGACATAGGAGGCTGTCGACAGAGAAAATACATAGAGAAGATGACGTGATGCAAAATTTATGTAGGTAGTGAGCTTAAATATCAAGTAAGAGTAGGCACAGATTTGTCCTTAAGGCCACTCCCTATCGTAACTAAACTATTCATCCTCTTAATCTTCCACATCAGCGCCACATCAACACCAATATCCTATAACTAACTCATAATTAAACACTCCCTATAATGGCTAAAACAATACTCCTCTTAATATACAACGTACAAGCAATAAAGCATCAACTCCAACAATAAAAAGCCCACTGGACCCACAATTCCTATAACTAAACTTAAAACTTCCGTTAAATTGATGGTGGATGCGGGTAACTAAAGCGGGTAACTATCTCGTGCCTATGGTTAGTTACGGGTAATGATGGATAATGAACGGGTAATGAGTAGGTAATGAACTATAGGGAATGGTCTAACTATATATGTAGCCTAATTTCCTTCCTTCTCTGCCCAATTATGGACGGAAATAATTTACTACATGATCTCCTCCCTAATTCACTCGATTCCATTCCTCTCCATCCTAAAAAAAAATCTCAAGAATGGCTTTTTATAATTTTTTCCTTTGATTTCTTTTCCACTCCACTCAAAAAAACTCGAGAATGCAGCCTTAGGATTGAGGTCAAGGGCGACCAACCCCATCGCTTATAGTCATGACATGCATATCTCGTATTCTGCGCGGGTGGGGCTAGGAAAAACTAATGTCCGTCGCCTTCCGGTAATAATATCTAGCTCGTTGCCAAAAGAGCTTCTGCAGCGCGGGGGTTGGACAAAACACCTCTTCAAAGGCAGGAGTTGTAACATCCCGCGTTTTTCCGTTAAATTTATTTTTAACACGTCTTTTTTTTGATAATATCTTTCATTATCTAAATTCGTATCTTTCGTTAACTAACGTTTTTAATATTCCCGTTATTTAATTATAACATCACTCGTTTACTCGAACGTTTTTAAAATATTCGTTGGTTAATTCCCGCACCTGCTTTGAAACTCGGGGGACCAAAGTTGCAAAGGGGCCTAACTAGTTGACTAGGTCAACTAGTCAAACCCCACGATCACCACACATTCACTTCACCTCTCTTCTTCCTTTTTTTTTCTCTCTAGCTCAAGAACACTCTTTTTCTCTCAATCCATTCAATCATCATCTAAATCCGATTGGAGAAGCAAACATCAAAACAAATTACATATTTGGAATCCTCTCTTCATCCTCTTCGATTTGGTACAAATTTCATAGCTTGGGGTAAGGTTTCTAAAAACACTAGATTTCTCTAAATTCATTTTATATACTTGAAATGGTGTTAGTTAGTGTCTATGGCTCGTGTCTAGCATGAATATATGAATTACTAGCTCGATTTGTTGTCTTGAGTAACTAGTTTGAACATTTGAAATGGGTGTACTTAATCTTTGATTTTGGATGATTAAATGTTGTTTAAATGTTAAAGTTCATATTTTAATTGTGTTACTAGTATCACTAGCTTCGTTTTGATGCGTAGGTTGATTAAGAAAATTTCAAACACATGATTATTGATTTTTGTGAATTTTGGTTAGGGTTTGATAGACTTAAAACGAACTTTTGATATTTTGAATGCCATGAAATGTTATTAGTTAGTGTTTAGTTGTATTGTATTTTCATTACCTTCAAAACGGCGTATCATATGTGTAACTTGGATCCCCGAATCTTAAAATGCGTTTTATGAACATGAAACGTTGATTTTGAACGTTTAATGATCATTTATTGAGGTTTCCTTTGTTGTTAATGATGGAATTGATTGACGAAATGTGTTTAGTTGTATTCCTCTTTAAATTAGCTTTTCAACGATATAAGATACGTGTTCTGATTGTTAACGAGTCAAAAGTTATGGTTGTTTGAAGTTGAAATCGTCTAAGTGATAAACTGCCCTGGAATGGCTGATGCAAATGCAGATGCGGCGCATCTGCCTCAGATGCGGCGCATCTGAGGCAGACTGCCCAAAATGTCAATTTTCGCTTAATTCTAAGTATGCTACGTACCCCCGATCAACATGAAACTTGGCCAACATGCTCATATATGATTTCTAAGCTTAGGAAAATAGTTCGGGACCCGACCTGAACGTGTTGACTTTTTCGTTGACTTTGACCAAGTTTGACTTTTAGTTAAACTTAACAAAACACTTATGCAATCGTTCTAATCTTATTTTATACTTGATTCTTGCATGAAACTTGACAACGTGATTCACATGCTATATAATGGAGTCGTAACGAGCCATGGGACTAATTGAACACATTTCGCCCGACCTTGTGTCGTAACCGGTTAATTGATACAACTTACTTGTTTAGGTCAAGGCTAAGCAACTTTCATGCACACGTTTACTTTGTGAAGTACATTTATACTCGTGCACTCGAGGTGAGATCATAGTCCCACCTTTTCAACAACTTTTATGTTTTAAACTATGGGAAGAGAAACATATACGTATCATACTTTTATGCTTTGAACACAAGTACGAAAACAAACATTCCACGTGCGAGTTTGAACAAAAAGCCTCAATTCAATTATCATTAGTTACACTTGCAGGGTGTAAACGAGAACTTATATTATGTGATCACATGGGCTTGACGAGCCTCATTCGGACGGTTCGCTACCGTTAGCGGATGAAATATATTTTCGAGTCTAGTGTATGTTCTAACACAATGCAAAGGGTGTAAAACAGTTAAGTCTTGATAATTGGGTCCTCGCGAACAACAACTTTTAGAATGCAAACGATTTAGATAATCAACTTATATTAAATCTTGTGGTTCAAATGCACGTTTACTAATACACCTATGATTTCACCAACGTTTTTCGTTGACAGTTTTCTATATGTTTCTCAGGTTTATACATGGCTATTTGATACATGCTTCCGTGTACACTCATACTTGCTTGGGGTCAAGCATACATGCATACACTCTGATTACTTGCTTGGAGTCAAGCATACATACATACTTACGCTATTTATAGCAACCGTGATTTTAAACTAATTATGTCACAAGTTATTTCATTTATACTTTACTACTTTTGTAAACTTAAACTTGTTGTCGATCCGTTTGGTAAACTAAACATTGTAAATCTTGTACGTTTCAAATGAATGCGACAAAATTTTGGTCAAATGTGTCTCACATAGGGACTACGACCACGTAACGGGACCTAAGTAGACAGCGCCGTCAATGACGATTTTGTCGGGTCGCTACAGATGGTATCAGAGCATTGGTTGTAGGGATCTAGGATGTGCATTAGTGTGTCTGACAGAGCCGTTAGAACGCATTAGTGAATCTAGACTACAACCGGATAGTTAGCCATTGCATTTCTGACATACATTTGCTATAGATAGCACTTACTTGACTACTTGTGCATTATACTTAAATCATTCTTGGGCAAACTTCTTATTGGTACCAAGCTTTCATCATACGAACTCGTATTCTGTAACTTTCTGGTAACACACGTAATTTCATGATTCATATGCGTATGGATGACGACGAATTCATTAGTCACACTTGTTCGGGAACTCTGTGAAGCGACCCGTCCTAATCCATCAGGACGAATACATTACATTTGGTTACATCGCGAGGTACTTGACCTCTATATGATACATTTTACAAACATTGCATTCGTTTTTGAAAAGACAATCTTTCATTACATCGAAAGTTGACGGCATGCATACCATTTCATAATATATAGAACTATAATTGAATTAATAATAATCTTGATGAACTCAATGACTTGAATGCAACGTCTTTTGAAATATGTCATGAATGACTCCAAGTAATATCTCAAAAATGAGCAAATGCACAGCGGAAGATTTATTTCGTACCTGAGAATAAACATGCTTTCAAGTGTCAACCAAAAGGTTGGTGAGTTCATTAGTTTATCATAAATAATCATTTCCATTATTTTAATTGACCACAAGATTTCATTTTCCATAAATATACATCTCATATCAGGCATTTCGCAAACTGCGTAGAGATAAAAATCATTCATATGGTGAACACTTGATAACCGAACTAACAGGATGCATATAGAATATCCCCATCATTCCGGGACTCTCATCGAACATGATAATCGAAGTACTAAAGCATTCGTAACCCGAATGGGACGTGTCAAGGTCCATAGATCTATCTTTAAGATTCGCGTCAATTAGGGGCTATTTCCCTAATTCTTAGGCTACCAAGCTAAAAAGGGGCATATTCGATTCGATAATCCAACCATAGAATGTAGTTTCGATTACTTGTGTCTATTTTGTAAAATATTTATAAAAGCAGTGTATGTATTCTCAGTCCCAAAAATATAAAGGGTAAAAAGGCAAATGAAACTCACTCTACAATATTTTGTAGTAAAAATATTCATACGACGATACTGAACAATGCAGGGTTGGCCTCGGATTCACGAACCTATATCATTTGTATATGTATTAATACACATAATTTTAATCGAACAAAAATATACCTATAGATTATATATTTAAAATAATAATATTAATATCACTAGTATTGGTATTAGTATTGAATTTTGGTGTTAGTATTGAAAGTAATAATTATAACAACTTATATTTATAATTAAATTTAATATATTGGTATTATATTTTATTGATTATACTATATAATATGCATTATATAATATCTTATATTGAGTATTAATTTCTTATACAATTTAATGCATGTACATGGTACATATAATAATCATATACTGAAATCATATATATATTTATATATAAACTCATGTTAGTAATAACTTAGTTATATTATTTTAATTATTTAATTCAGATGATTAAACTGCATTCCATAATTCCAAAACATTATATGTACCTATATATATATATATATATATATATATATATATATATACATATACATATTTACTTACAACATATGTTCGTGAATCGTCGGGAATAGTCAAGGGTTATTGCATACATGATAATAGTTCAAAAATTTTGAGACTCAAGATTACAGACTTTGCTCATCGTGTCGGGAACATATAAAGATTAAGTTTAAATTTGGTCAGAAATCTCTGGGTCATCACAGTACCTACCCGTTAAAGAAATTTCGTCCCGAAATTTCTTTAACGGTGGTCATGGCTAACAATAAAAATGTTTTCATGATGAATATGAGTTGGTAAATAGAGTTTTATCATCATTGAGTAATATGGATAAAACAATTCGTTTATTCGAAGAGCGCGAATGAAACTATCAAAAAAGACCGAAATGAAGTGAGTATAGGTTCGTCGTGACTTTTGACATTGTCTAGGTTGAATTCCGGAATTCAAGGGATATAAAGAAAAATCTTCGAAATCTAAAAGATCTGATTCTTCAGGATTTATGGAAATAAAGATCTCTATAATTAAATACGGTGATCTGCCTCGATTTACTCTGTCTGATATTCCCATCATAAATTAAACTTTTTCTGTTCCATTCTTTTTACCATTCCTATACTTTCTTTCTTAGTTCATACATCCAAAAGATCGTGAAAATGCTTAATCCCGTTTTAATCCTTGATATTTTTCTAATTATCATTTATGTCATCCTTCTTTTCAATCTTCCACCAGGAAAATCTGTTTACTTCTACTATTACTTTGGGTGATTCTATTCTTAATTATATCGTGTCTTTATATTGCTATTCGTATTAATATCCATAGTTTGTAATCTCCGTTTTGTTATTGGGCTTAATATTTTCTCTTATATTTTGGAGCTCTTTGCCTTTTTATTATCCTCCCGACCTCTAGTAAAGCGAATAACGCTCCAGAATTCGTAAGTATGGAATTTCGGATAAACATCATGTTCTAAATAAGAAAGAATGTATTAGCACGATTTGATTTGCCAAATTATCAGAATCATTGAGAATAGAACTATCAAGAATATATTTTCTTGATATGTTCGGAGGTGAAGTAGAATGAAAGAGTCGTGTAACATGGCACATGATGACGTTATGATCTGTGAATCATCACGTTCCATTAGAAACTCAGCATGACTTACTGTAATATAATCGCGTTGAACAAGTGTCATTATATTATACTAACTCATGCATCAATTCCCAACACTACTTCAAAAACATTCATAATTTAAACTCGAATTTTAAAGAATTTTAGAAACTAAAGCAGTTTCCTTTATGATGTAATATAGATAGCACGAAGAGATAAATAATTTCGGACGAGAATATTTATGAAAATATCTTCAGAAATATCGAAGATATTTATGATGATATTTTGGAATTTCTAAGTTCGATGGTTGATGAGGAAGATTTTCCGCAAGATTTTAACATGAGCACGGAGCAAGATATTCGTTGAAGGTTTCATTGGATCCAGAATTACCCGGATTATTTGAATATGGTATGGTCCTTGTATTTGTCCTTGGTCTCCTTCTTGGTTAGCTCAATCCGTTTTCCAGTTCTAACTTTTCTGAGCTTTTCCAACATACTATTCTTTATCATCAAACTTTCGATGATTAAGGTCGTTTACGGTTGTCTATGGTTTCTGCTGCTTCATTCAGCTTTTTCAACATTCAAAGTATTGATTTGTGACTGAGTGCTTTTCAGAATTTCAGAACGAGAGATCATAATTCTAAGAGATAAATGTCATACATATAACTGTTGAGGTAGATATGTTGTGAGTATTCAAAGTACTGATTGCTGATTCCCGGTAATTGTTATGGCAGTTCTCGTTACAAGATGCGTATGAGTATATGATAGGGTTTCAATGAATAAATATAATGATTTGTCAGAGAGATTTAAGCCAAAAAGCAACGAGGTTGCTGGTACGTCTGCTGGTAATATGGTGGAATGTAAAAGAATTCTCCAGTATCAAAAGGGTAATTATATATATCAGGATTATAGTAAGGCTACTTCGAATGAAAAGTCGAAGTTGACTTGCTGGAGCTTTGACAAAATTGGCTACTTTGAAAAGGGATCGCAAAGTTATTTTTGCTAATAAATGCCAAAGGATCTGACGCGGCTACGTGTTAAACTTTTACTCAGTTGCCGAGAGTTTCTCAGGTGCATATCTATATGCATAAATCTTTCCTTCCTTAGATGAAATGCAGTTGGTTCATCCTCTCGATTGAGGTGTTTTCAAGAATCATGAAAGGTTTGAATGCAGATTGTAATCGTCAAGATACAAATGAGGTTTAAGATGAAATCAAGTGGTAAACTTGAAGAATTGTTTAGTTTCATATGTTATAATCAATATTTTAATTCATTTTAATTGTCCAATATTATTAGTCCACAGTCGATAGTCCACAGTAACAGTCCAATAATTCATATATAGTTTAATATATAATATTCGAATTAATTAATACGTATCGTAACCCATGTACATGTCTCAGACTCGATCACAACTCAAATTATATATATTATTGTAGAATCAACCTCAACCATGTATAGAGAACTCGTTCATTACTGCATATAGAGTGTCTTTGGTTATTCCAAATAATATATATAAATGCGTCGATATGATATGTCAAAACCTTGTATACGTGTCCCGATATTTAAAGTGCGTAAAATAAATAACAGAAATTAAATAACGATAAATAAAGTGCGTAAAGTAAATAATAGAAATTAAATGACGATAAATAAAATTGCGAGAATGTAAATTGCGATAATTAAATTGCGATAAATAAAATGTAATCAGTTAGCTAGGAACAATTAGCTAGGAACAGTTAGCGTGTATTCTTAACAAAATTTCTCATAATTAATTTGTTTGTTTCTAACAAATTTTATTTTGTCGAATGTTTTCTTCATTATGCCACTTGTTGGATTCTGATAAATCAAAATCCCAATATGAAATTGGATGAATATGATTATTCTGTGATGAACAGATTTGTATATCGGTGGATGTAAGTAGGATAGTAAATGACTATTGAATCCGATTCGAAGAATGTACAGTGTAACTTATTAATGTGAAATCTAAATATTCCTCGGGTATTACCTACCCGTTAAAATATTTTCATCATTAACAGTTTGTACAAAAGAATTTTTAATTACAATCGTTATGAAAAAATATATATACATATATATTTTCTTCAGATGTAATCATGGATTTAATGAGTTAACATGATATTAATCTCATTTGCTTTTCGGTTTGAGCTAGGATAAGTAATCTCTAAAACTTTTAGAAACCACATATTCTTCGTAGAATATTTCTTCAATGAAGTTATGAATTAATACTTCATCATTCATTGTTGTTGGTACTCCTTGGTATCTATGGTGCGTATGACGTTGATGTTCGTGTGACAGATTGTGAAGTTAAGGTTTGCGATGCGGTTGTTGTTGGTGGTGGTAATGGTACTGTTGGTGTTGGTGGTGGTGATACTGATTATGCTGCTGGTGCTGCTGCTGGTGTTTGTAACCTTTGCACCATATTCTCCAAAGCCACTACCCGAGTGCGAAGCTCGTTGACTTCTTCTATTACACCGGGGTGATTGTCGGTTCGGACGAGCGGATAAATATGATCTAGAATTTGGTATAGTATATAATCATGATGAGATACCCTGGAAATGAAAGAGAAAATGGTGTTTCGGACAGGTTCGTCGGTAAGTGCTTCAGGTTCTTCGTCAAGAGGGCAATGTGGTGGATGGAAAGGATCGCCTTCTTCTTGTCTCCAATGATTGAGGAGGCTACGAACCCATCCCCAATTCATCCAGAATAGATGATGACTGATTGGTTGATCCATTCCGGTCACACTGCTTTCGGAGCTTGAGTGGGATTCCATTTCGAAATCCGAGGGACTTGAACTGATGAAAAATTCCATTTCGTACGATTGGATAAAGGATTTTTCGATATAAAATGATTTTCCGGCTATCGGGTGGTATTCTATTTACATAGGATATCTATATATATATATATATATATATATATATATATATATATATATATATATATATATATATATATATATATATATATATATATATATATATATATATATATAGATCAAAAGATTTCGTAGATTATGGAGGAATTTGCGGGATATGTTAGGCAAAGTTTAAAGTAACAGATACGATAAGATATGATTTAGCAGATACGCTAAGATATGAATTTTGTCTATACACTACTCATACAATTAATGTAGCAAGACGTGTCTAGACTAATAATGATAAGCAGGTAATTTTCTAAGGATGATAAGCAGATGATTTCCGACTAGAAATGATAAGCAAAACTTTTGACATGCAGACACGGTCGAAGTCCAGACTCACTAATGCATCCTATCGACTTATCAGTTAGACACACTAATGCAGACCTGGTTCACTAAGACCACCACTCTGATACCAACTGAAGCGACCCGTCCTAATCCATCAGGACGAATACATTACAGTTGGTTACATCGAGAGGTACTTGACCTCTATATGATAAATTTTACAAACATTGCATTCGTTTTTGAAAAGACAATCTTTCATTACATCGAAAGTTGATGGTATGCATACCATTTCATAATATATACAACTATAATTGACTTAATAATAATCTTGATGAACTCAATGACTTGAATGCAACGTCTTTTGAAATATGTCATGAATGACTCCAAGTAATATCTCAAAAATGAGCAAATGCACAGCGGAAGATTTCTTTCGTACATGAGAATAAACATGCTTTCAAGTGTCAACCAAAAGGTTGGTGAGTTCATTAGTTTATCATAAACAATCATTTCCATTATTTTAATAGACCACACGATTTTATTTTTCCATAAATATACATCTCATATCAGGCATTTCGCAAACTGCGTAGAGATAAAAATCATTCATATGGTGAACGCTTGATAACCGAACTAACAGGATGCATATATAATATCCCCATCATTCCGGGACTCTCATCGGACATGATAATAGAAGTACTAAAGCATTCGTAACCCGAATGGGACGTGTCAAGGTCCATAGATCTATCTTTAGGATTCGCGTCAATTAGGGGCCATTTCCCTAATTCTTAGACTACCAAGCTAAAAAGGGGCATATTCGATTCGATAATCCAACCATAGAATGTAGTTTCGATTACTTGTGTCTATTTCGTAAAATATTTATAAAAGCAGTGCATGTATTCTCAGTCCTAAAAATTTAAAGGGTAAAAAGGCAAATGAAACTCACTCTACAATATTTTGTAGTAAAAATATTCATACGACGATACTGAACAATGCAGGGTTGGCCTCGGATTCACGAACCTATATCATTTGTATATGTATTAATACACATAATTTTAATCGAACAAAAATATTATTGTTAGTGATGTAATTCATATATAGTAGATCAATAAGTTTCATTATATATATATTTTTATTTTATATATAGATATATTAATATAGTTAAGTTATGTGTATTAAATATATATGTATATATATAATCTTTATTTTTATGCTTATAACCTTAATAACGTCATTAATACTTTTATTTTCATAATCGTAATTATTTTAATAATAATGATATAAGAAAATACTGATAACGATAATAATGATAGTTTTAGTAAAAATAATACTTTTAAACGATTGGTCTAATATTAGTTTCAGAATAATAATAATTCTGATAATAGTAAATTTGATAAAATTGGTAATTTTACTAATAATGGTAAATTAAAAATATTAGTTTTAGCAGAGATAGTATTTTTAATAGTAATGGTAAGTTTAATAATAAATATCGTTCTATTAAAAAATTTTAATGTTCGTATAATTAATAATACTAAAATTAATGTTTAAAGGGTACTCCAAATATACTATTATTAATGATAACGATACTTAATCTTCTTAGTAATAATAATAACTACAACTTAACTATACATATGATAAGAATGCTAATATTAATGAAGACTATAATTTACATATTAATATTTTTAGTATAAAATGATCATACTTGGTACTAATTATAATGGTAATGATATTAATTGTATTAATGGTAGTAATAATAATAATAATAATAATAATAATAATAATAATAACATTAAATCGCTAACTAATAACATTAACAATATTACCAATAACAATAACAATAATTTATAATAATAATAATAATAATAATAATAATAATAATAATAATAATAATAATAATAATAATAATAATAATAATAATAATAATAATAATAATAATAATAATGATATATAGACTACCTTAGAGATCCATTTTAAAAAGATTTGCACCAGGCAAGGATCGAACCATAGACCTCTCGTTCCCACACCAACACCCTGAACCATCTACACTGCTTACTATTTTCTGTTTTACATCACCTGCTTATTTCTATATTATGCATTTTCTATTTTCTATTTCATCTTCATCGCCAAGTACCAACTGACCAAAACTAAAATCTCACAACCAAGTTTAATTATCTTATGTAAACTAGTAATTTAAATAGAAATAATTCAGTGTGTGGGGATTTGGAATTACCAACGAAGGAACAAAAATAAAAACAAAAGATTGCATCAGCAGTTTACTCGATAAAGAAAAAAAGAAAAAAATAAATAAACTCAAATTCAACTTTCGAATTCTAGCTCGTTTCAGATAAATATTATAACACGAATTAGATTTTAAAACGTTCATGTAATCTTTCTGTAACTTCAATTGAACCCATAACATCCAATTGAAATTGAATTTTTCCAAGAACATGACTGTTTGACTTTTTCATTGCGAACTTTGACTCTACAATTCGAATTTGTTTTAAAGAATTGGAAACTGAAATTTTGAAGATATTTTGAGTAAAAGATTCCTAACAAAGCTATGTTAATGGATTCTAACAATTATTTTGATTTCGAATTTTGATAGTAAGCGAGTTGGAACAGAGGTTTCGCTAAAAAAAGAAGAAAGAAAGAAAGGAATAAATAACATCTGTTTTCTTTAAATCAACTTGTAGAATTGGGCTATAACCTGTTGTTCGAAAGATTGATTCCAAAAAAAATAATTGCTCAAGGTCTTGTGGTAGGGTTCCATCTTCACAGATGTAACATAAAAATATAGATAATAGAAAGAAAACAAAAAATAAAGATTCAGATAGATATACAACTAAATACGCGTACATATCCGTTTTTTATATAATACATATAACTAGTCTTTATTATCTATATATATTTGTATTTAATTGTATTTATAAACTATCTGTATTTATGTATTTATGTATTTATATATCATAAATAATCTTATTACTTAACAAATATAAAAATAACAATATTACTCTTAATACTATAACTAATAAAATTTCTTTAATAATATCCTAGTAGTAATAATATTATTATTAATGATAATAATAATAATATGAATAACTATATGTATCAGAATTATACCTATAGATTATATATTTAAAATAATAATATTAATATCACTAGTATTGGTATTAGTATTGAATTTTGGTGTTATTATTGAAAGTAATAATTATAACAACTTATATTTATAATTAAATTTAATATATTGGTATTATATTTTATTGATTATACTATATAATATGCATTATGTAATATCTTATATTGAGTATTAATTTCTTATACAATTTAATGCATGTACATGGTACATATAATAATCATATACTGAAATCATATATATATTTATATATAAACTCATGTTAGTAATAACTTAGTTATATTATTTTACTTATTTAATTCAGATGATTAAACTGCATTCCCTAATTCCAAAACATTATATGTACCTATTTTTATATTTATATATACATATATATATACTTATTTACTTACAACATATGTTCGTAAATCGTCGGGAATAGTCAAGAGTAATTGCATACATGATAATAGTTCAAAAATTTTAAGACTCAAGATTACAGACTTTTCTCATCGTGTCGGGAACATATAAAGATTAAGTTTAAATTTGGTCAGAAATCTCTGGGTCGTCACACTCTGTCTCCCGGATTGTTATTCGCCACTGTTTCAACTTACTATAGGTTTCCCACTGGTGTTTCTTACTATCTACTATTTCGTGTTACTACCATCACTACTCTAGGTGAGTATCGTCGTCACTACTTATCACTACGATTGCGTACTACTCGTTATCATGATTCGTTGCACTTCTCGTACCGAAATACATTATTGTTTGACTCGAACCGCTTTGACATGAACACTCATTTATAAACTTCACTCGAGAAACGCATCTTCAGAGTTGCACAAATTCTTTTGATTCAATACGAGTCACGTTAGAGACGTCGTTACACTTTGTTCATTTTAAATCTTCACGATCACCCGAACTTGATTTTATGGAGTGATGTGGGAATGGAGGTATGAGTTAGCATAATATAACGACACTCGATCAATGTGGTTATATTATGGTAAGCCATACCAAAGTTCTAATGACACGTGATGGTGATTGGACTCGATCAACCTAATCACCACCATGTGCCATGTACATGACTTCATTTTTCTAGTTGGACATCCGAAAAACTCCGAGAATACTGATAACAACCATACCCGGGACACACCTTCGATTATTGTCGAACCATATTTATGCTTCCGAACGAATGACAAATTCTTTCAACTTCAAACGAATGTTATACATGTATACTATCTCATTTTCGCGCAGTTTTATCGACGAACTACAATAGGCTTGTTATGCTCACATCGAGGCGGAAACTTCTCTCGCCTTACACTCGTACTTTCGTACAAGGAAATTTTTTATCTAAATTCTCAATGGAGAGGGAGACTCTTCACATTATACTAGTATTCTCCACGAGGGTGAATAGTCCTAACAAACGTTTTTCAGAAACCGATAAGAATCTTGCTCTAACAAACGTTTTCGGAAACCAATAAATCTTCCGCGGCGCGAATTTCTTGAGAACCTTGTTCTAACAAACGTTTTTTAGTCTTAACAAACTTGTTCAAATATATCTTAAAGAACTGTACCTCGTTTCGGATCGAGATCCTCGTTTCACTTCTAGAATTCGGAGTGCCTTACAAAAAGCCTCGGGACCACGTTAAAACATAAGTACTGCGTATCAACCACAAACTGACGGACCAAACAAACATACGATTCAAATCTTGGAAACCATAATACGAGTTTGCGTTATCAACTTCAAATTTACTTGAGAAAAGTCTTTGCCTTTAACCGAATTCTCTTACAACGATAGTTATCACACGAGGATTAACGCCACACCTTTCGAAAACTCATATAGCTGCAATTGTCGTTTTCTAAATTGTTGAACCGAAGTAGGTGACAAGCAAACCACCGGGCCCGAACACATTCATGAAATAACCATTAAAATCATTCAAATCCAAGAAAGGCTCAAGACAGCCCGTAATCGCCACTATGCCGATATTATACGTAAACCTCTCGAATTCCAATTCGGTGACCGCGTAATGTTAAAAGTCGCACCTTGAAAAGGTGTAATCCGTTTCGGGAAATGTAGAAAACTAAATCCGTGATATTTTGATCCTTTTAAAACCTTGGGGCGTTTTGGACCCGTTGCTAGCCATTTAGATTTTCCGACTCGTTTGAGTCTCCGTTCATCCTACATTCCATGTATCAAACTTGAAAAAGTGTCTTGCTGAACAAGAACTTGTATTCCTTTCGATGAGCTTACTATCGATGACAAACTCTACTTCATAGGAGAACCGATTGAAATTATGGATCGTAAAGCCGAACCTTAAAACAACGTAAAATCCCGACCGCCAAAGTTCGTTGAAATGCCCAAGGAAATACCTTCACTTATTCATAGAATTGGCAACGCAAGGTTTCGAAGAAGAAGCAACAACTACTACTTCCAACTAAATTTCGGGACGAAATTTCTTTTAAGGTGTAGGTAATGTAACATCCCGCGTTTTTTCGTTAAATTTATTTTTAACACGTCTTTTTTTTTTGATAATATCTTTCATTATCTAAATTCGTATCTTTCGTTTACTAACGTTCTTAATATTCCCGTTATTTAATTATAACATCACTCGTTTACTTGAACGTTTTTAAAATATTCGTTGGTTAATTCCCGCACCCGCTTTGAAACTCGGGGGACCAAAGTTGCAAAGGGGCCTAACTAGTTGACTAGGTCAACTAGTCAAACCGCACCATCACCACACATTCACTTCACCTCTCTTCTCCTTTTTTTTTCTCTCTAGCTCAAGAACACTCTTTTTCTCTCAATCCATTCAATCATCAAAACAAATTACATATTTGGAATCATCTCTTCATCCTCTTCGATTTAGTACAAATTTCATAGCTTGGGGTAAGGTTTCTAAAAATACTAGATTTCTGTAAATTCATTTTATATACTTGAAATGGTGTTAGTTAGTGTCTATGGCTCGTGTCTAGCATGAATATATGAATTACTTGCTCGATTTTTTTTCTTGAGTAACTAGTTTGAACATTTGAAATGGGTGTACTTAATCTTTGATTTTGGATGATTAAATATTGTTTAAATGTTAAAGTTCATGTTTTAATTGTGTTACTAGTATCACTAGCTTCGTTTTGATGCGTAGGTTGATTAAGAAAACTTCAAACACATGATTATTGATTTTTGTGAATTTTAGTTAGGGTTTGATAGACTTAAAACGAACTTTTGATGTTTTGAATGCCATGAAATGTTATTAGTTAGTGTTTAGTTGTATTGTATGTTTCATTACCTTCAAAACGGCGTATCATATGTGTAAATTGGATTCCCGAATCTTAAAATGCTTTTTATGAACTTGAAACGTTGATTTTGAACGTTTAATGATCATTTATTGAGGTTTCCTTTGTTGTTAATGATGGAATTGATTGACGAAATGTGTTTAGTTGTATTCCTCTTTAAATTAGCTTTTCAACGATATAAGATACGTGTTCTGATTGTTAACGAGTCAAAAGTTATGGTTGTTTGAAGTTGAAATCGTCTATGTGATAAACTGCCCCAGAATGGCTGATGCAGCCGCAGATGCGCCGCATCTGCCTCAGATGCGGTGCATCTGAGGTAGACTGCCCAAAAATGTTAATTTTCGCTTAATTCTAAGTATGCTACGTACCCCCGATCAACATGAAACTTAGCAAACATGCTCATATATGATTTCTAAGCTTAGGAAAATAGTTCGGGACCCGACCCGAACGTGTTGACTTTTTCGTTGACTTTGACCAAGTTTGACTTTTAGTTAAACTTAACAAAACACTTATGCAATCGTTCTAATCTTATTTTATACTTGATTCTTGCATGAAACTTGACAACGTGATTCACATGCTATATAATGGAGTCGTAACGAGCCATAGGACTAATTGAACACATTTCGCCCGACCTTGTGTCGTAACCGGTTAATTCATACAACTTACTTGTTTAGGTCAAGGCTAAGCAACTTTCATGCACATGTTTACTTTGTGAAGTACATTTATACTCGTGCACTCGAGGTGAGATCATAGTCCCACCTTTTCAACAACTTTTACGTTTTAAACTATGGGATGAGAAACATATACCTATCATACTTTTATGCTTTGAACACAAGTACGAAAACAAACATTCCACGTCCGAGTTTGAACAAAAAGCCTCAATTCAATTATCATTAGTTACACTTGCAGGGTGTAAACGAGAACTTATATTATGTGATCACATGGGCTTGACGAGCCTCATTCGGACGGTTCGGTACCGTTAGCGGATGAAATATATTTTCGGGTCTAGTGTATGTTCTAACACTACGCAAAGGGTGCAAAACAGTTAAGTCTTGATAATTGGGTGCTCGCGAACAACAACTTTTGGAATGCAAACGATTTAGATAATCAACTTATATTAAATCTTGTGGTTCAAATGCACGTTTACTAATACACCTATGATTTCACCAAAGTTTTTCGTTGACAGTTTTCTTTTTGTTTCTCAGGTTCATATATGGCTATTTGATACATGCTTCCGCGTACACTCATACTTTCTTGGGGTCAAGTATACATTCATACACTCTGATTACTTGCTTGGAGTCAAGCATACATACATACTTACGCTATTTATAGCAACCGTGATTTTAAACTAATTATGTCGCAAGTTATTTCATTTATACTTTACTACTTTTGTAAACTTAAACTTGTTGTCGATCCGTTTGGTAAACTAAACATTGTAAATATTGTACGTTTCAAATGAATACGACATAATTTTGGTCAAACGTGTCTCACATAGGGACTACGACCACGTAACGGGACCTAAGTAGACGGCGCCGTCAATGACGATTTTGTCGGGTCGCTACAGGAGTGCGCTGGTTATTCGCGACCGTTCGTACTAGTCCAAGTTAAAGAACTATTTTGCTTCAATATATGGCACAAGGATTTTCGCAAACAATATCTTGGAAAAGGAAAACATAGGCGCATTGCCAACATTGATTATAGTAGTTTATCTACTAGCGTAGTTACATAAATAGTACAATGACATTCTTCTTAAAGCAATACATAACAACGTAATTCGAAACTACAAAACCCTTAACATTATTCCTGCGCTTGCTCCGCGCAAGCTTGTGACTATCCATCGTAATCCCCACCATCTTCTGCCACTGCTGACAAGCTACCTTCTTCTTCTTTCTCTCCAATTCCCACTGTCATACCCCCCAAATAGGGCCGGGGGTAAATATGACTTTTCCAATATCATCACACAGGTATATAAACGAGAACGACTCTAAATGAGACGTTTAATAAATTCAATAATTTAATTGCAGAGGAAAACGAATTGTTTTACATGGTAAACCCAAAAGTAATTAATGTTTAACAAATGCTAAATATAAGAAATGTGGACTCCAATGCAACAGCAAGCAAGCAACATAGGGCAGTACATAAGCTATTCATCACCTGAGACAAACATGCTTGAAATGTCAACACAATGGTTGAGTGAACATCATAGGTTTAATAATTAATAGGTTTAGACCACAAGATTTATTTCAAAACATCAAAATATTTAATATGCCATGAGTTATAATATCGAGCTAAACATTAACCCCTGACACTGTACGGGTGTCGGTAATCATTATTATGTACCCCCTTGATGATCAGTCAATGGGTAGAGACGTCGCTCTCAATAGGCCTACTTACAATAATTAAGCTTGCAACATTTTAATTCCATCAATTAACGATATTATGGCGGGGATTTGCATGTAAGAATACAAGTTAACAATAATCTCACGAAGTTGCATATCAAAAGTTTAAGCACTTGTGTCTAAATTGTAAATCATTTAAAGCAAGCATGTGTCTCACCCCTAGATTTATAAAATACATTAAAATATGTAAAAAGCGAGGCTATGAGTTCACCTTAGTAGCACAGAAGAGTTATTCCACAAGAGAAATGAATTGAACAGAAGCTCGTGATCGAAATCTCAACATAGAGATAGAATGTATGATCAGACATTGCCTAAAAGACTTAAGTATAATAATTATACTAATGATGATTTCTAAAATAATTACCATTTTCAGAAAGTTACTATTTATGGAAAGTTTCCACTTATAGAAACTTTCTAATTATAGAAAGTTCGGGTTATAATCTATAACAAGACTTTGTACACCTTTACCCAAATCTCATTGCTATCATACAAGTCACTTGAATGATCAGTTATTACCGGGCACCCAGGATTCTTGACCAGAATCTATGTCATGACATTCAAAATCCACAAGCGATTCCCATAAGGCAACAACGACCACCCTAGGCCATATGTAGCGGTGAGGTTCGTATATAGTGCACATTATCTTGATTATAACCTCCACATATTTTAGGTGTATAGAATTTTATTATATAGCTAAGTTATATATATATATATATATATATATATATATATATATATATATATATATATATATATATATATATATAGTTACTATTCGTATTATATAACTATTAATAGTTTAATAATTATATATGTATTATTAATCAAGCTAATACTACTAACTTATGACATGAATTAATCAATATTTATAATATACTAATCATTATCCCATACAATATATAACATAAATGTGTTATATTATTTATTACTTAATTTACAAGATACTTATTAATATAGTACTTTATTAACCCAATATTATCCTTAAATACCTAAATAATTAATTAAATACTTAATAATTATATACATAATTTTTATAGTTTTAGTTAATTATAAAAATCAGTAGAAAATTTAAGAAAGTAATTTTATTACAATTTTGTATATATATTTTTTTCCCATCTTAATTTAATCACAAAACAAGTTTAATTCTACATAAAATACTAAATAAACATAAATAATTTTTTTTAAAATTTTTATAAGTTTATTACAGTTAATTAAACTGTATAAAAATATTAAATAAAAGATTTCTTTGTTTTTACAATTATTTCCTTATTTACCTCCTAGTTACATAATAAGAGAGTTTAATTATGTGATAATTATTAATTATACCCATAAATTAATTTTTATAATTTTATCAGACCTACAAAAAGTTTATTAACTCAGAAAAATTATTTATTATATTTTATTTACTGTATATATTTTTATTACGAATTTCACCTTTTTTCATCATTAAATAAGACAAAATTCAAATTTAATTTTTATAAAATATCCACTTACCTAATTAATTAAATTAAATATCATAATGTACTGGAAAAATATTTGTATATCTTAATTAGCCTTTTTCCTATTTTTTTATAAATATATATGTATACCGTATATATATATATATGTATATATATATATGTATGTATATATATATATATATATATATATATATATTAAAGAACTATTTTAATTATAAAAATGTATTATAATTTAGAAAAATTATTTTTCCTAGATCTCATATCACTTATTAATATTTAACATGTATAATATATAATTTAATAAACTCAATACATAATTATTATTTATTTTTAAATGGTTCGGCTGAAAAATACAAACAAAACTTTTAAAAATACAAAAATGAATTATTTTTCTGAAAATTAATTTTTATAAAACTCATTCATCATGCTAATAATTATCATGTAGAAAGTTAGATTTAATTACGCTTATAACAATTAAAAAAAATTATTGTTTTTGTTGTTGTTGTTGTTGTTTTCGGCCGAACAAAAAAAAACAAGAAAAAAAAATGAAAAAGAAAAAGATAGAAAAAGAAACGAAAAATCTTACAAATTTTTCTAAGGTTTGAATGCACCCAAAAGTTTGATACAAAAATTATGGGGTTTAAGGATGTATTTATAGTTGAATAATACTTGGAGAACAAGAAATACAATTTTAATTAATTAATTAAAATTTTTTTTTCCTTTTTTAGTTTGGCCGACTTTTAGGCCTTTTTCTTTTTTTTCTTTTTTATTAAAAGGTACATTCTAGAATTATTTGTATTTTATTTCCTTTTATATAATTAACATAATTTATTATATATTTATATATATATATCGGTATATATATATATATATAAATACATATATTTTTATATTAAATTTACAAATTTATATTTGTCACCCATTACTTAACCAATATATATATACTCATAAATATATTTTATTTACATTTTATTTACACTTATATAGAGTACATACAATTTAATATGTAATATATACACTTAATAATAATAATAATAATAATAATAATAGTAATAATAATTATAATAATAATAATAATAATAATAATAATAATAATAATAATAATAATAATAATAATAATAATAATAATAATAATAAGAATAATAATAATAATAATAAGAATAATAATAATAATAATAATAATAATAATAATAATAATAATAATAATAATAATAATAATAATAATAATAATAATAATAATAATAATAATATCATTATTAGGGTTAGGGTCACATTAAATAATTAGGGTTTACACTAAATGATTAGGTTTAGGGTTTAGTTCATTAATGACGAGTATTAGGGTTAGGGTTTGGTTTATGAATATTAATTACTTCATTTATTATTTCTGATAATAACCCTAATGTAATGTACAAATCAACAATGAAACCCTAGGGGCATTATAGTCATTACAGGGTGGAAAAATGAGGGTTGTTATACCCATTGTCTGATTGCTCGGGACCTGTTTAGACCAGTTCAATTTTTTTTGTAAATCAACAAATGCACGTTAATATGCATTACGTCCAATAAAGCGTGCATTTTATGCTTTGGATTATACAAGATTGTGCTCATTTAAATACGGTAAATGCGCTGAACTGTACGCGCACGAAGCATCTATTTACGTCAAGTAGCCCTTCAACCTATCTTACAATTGTGAAATCAATAATTAGCATAAATACATGATGCTGATTATGATTGTCTCCAGACGGCCTTGATGCCATTGTTGCGATTCCAGCTTTCGTATGAGAATTGCAACATACCATGCGCGATGAAAAGCACTGCCTCAAACTTCTGCAACGATAGATATCCTAACAGCGCATCATAGTCAGATGTTATGCGCACGATGCTGAATTCCACTTTCTTAGTCCGTTTCTTCATCTGGTTATCATCATCTTTGAGTTGAAGCTCGACCCCCAAAGTTCCCAGGGTCAGTGTCAGATTATCGGAGAGTCTCCGAAGTCTGTCTTTCGACGGATTTAAGCTACGTTTGAGTTTGTGCTAAAGTTTCCTATAGCAATGTTCAAACATGATATCTGTGCTGCCACCAGTGTCCACGCAGAGGTGCTTGATCTTGAGTCCAGACTTGGGCAAACATCCTCCAACTAAGATGAGGTCGCACTTGGCTTCCTGAACTTCGATACATGATGTAGCGTATGGTGTCTTCAGCTGCGCACAAATGTTCATGCGCTTCTCTAATGGTTTCATCTAGTGTCTCTGGTGTTCTCTTTCGTAATTTTTGCCACAACTGCACGTGATGCTCTTTATATATTCCATGAATGAATCCCGAAACCTTCCGTGATTCTGCCAAATTGGGGATGCACGCTACTTCTCGAATGTACCTATCAATATACTATCCCATAGACTCACCACGTTCTTGTTTGATGTCATGACACTCGACATGAGTCTTTTTAGATGCTCTCATGTTGTGAAAGTTGAGCAAGAAGCGTTCCCTCAAATCATGGTAGGAGATGATGAGTCACGCAGGAAGGTTATTGAACCATTGATGTGTTATTCCCTCGAGAAGGGGAGGGAATTCAGCCCATTTGCCTTCATATTTTTGCAAGAAGTCATCAGGGTTGGAGAGTCCGTCATAGTACCCTAATGTATGTGGGATTACAGGTAAGGTGGGAGCGACGTAGTTAAGTATGCGAGACGCGAACTTTTCAGAAGTGGGTGCGGTCTCGAACGGCGGCTTAACGCTAACCATCAGCTCTGCCTTCCCCGGTTTCTTAAATTCTTTAAGCATGTCATATGGTGCAGCCTTCATTAGCGAGTAAATCAAGTTAGCTTGGTTTTGGATCGCTCTTCAAGTGTTAGGATGCTTGGCTCAGAACTCGACACTGAATTGAGAGGTATCTGCCGAGATACATAAACTGCTGGGGTCGGGCGTGATTCTGTTGTCAGCGCCATCTAATAAAACCCCATGCTCAGCTGATTGCTCTGAAAGTTCAACTCTTACGCGTCAAACCCCATTTTTTCATGGCTTCTATTGCGCTGGCCGGTGTAGAGGGTGTGCGCAATTTGATACTTGAAAACTCGACATTAGTACCATGCGCAGATGACCCAGTTGTGTTAATGTATATGGAAATAGTTCCCACATATGTGGTGCTCGTTGTAGTGACCCGAACTTTTCCATGTTTATATATATTAATTGAGATTGATATTTACATGATTAAATGTTTCCAACATGTTAAGCAATCAAACTTGTTAAGACTTTATTAATTGAAATATGTTTCATATAGACAATTGACCACCCAAGTTGACCGGTGATTCACGAACGTTAAAACTTGTAAAAACTATATGATGACATATATATGGTTATATATATAGTTAACATTATATTATGATAATTAAACATATCATTAAGTATATTAACAATGAACTACATATGTAAAAACAAGACTACTAACTTAATGATTTTGAAACGAGACATATATGTAACGATTATCGTTGTAACGACATTTAATGTATATATATCATATTAAGAGATATTCGTAAATCATAATATCATGATAATATAATAATTTAAAATCTCTTTTGATATTATAAACATTGGGTTAACAACATTTAACAAGATCGTTAACCTAAAGGTTTCAAAACAACATTTACATGTAACGACTAACGATGACTTAACGACTCAGTTAAAATGTATATACATGTAGTGTTTTAATATGTATTTATACACTTTTGAAAGACTTCAATACACTTATCAAAATACTTCTACTTAACAAAAATGCTTACAATTACATCCTCGTTCAGTTTCATCAACAATTCTACTCGTATGCACCCGTATTCGTACTCGTACAATACACAGCTTTTAGATGTATGTACTATTGGTATATACACTCCAATGATCAGCTCTTAGCAGCCCATGTGAGTCACCTAACACATGTGGGAACCATCATTTGGCAACTAGCATGAAATATCTCATAAAATTACAAAAATATGAGTAATCATTCATGACTTATTTACATGAAAACAAAATTACATATCCTTTATATCTAATCCATACACCAACGACCAAAAACACCTACAAACACTTTCATTCTTCAATTTTCTTCATCTAATTGATCTCTCTCAAGTTCTATCTTCAAGTTCTAAGTGTTCTTCATAAATTCCAAAAGTTCTAGTTTCATAAAATCAAGAATACTTTCAAGTTTGCTAGCTCACTTCCAATATTGTAAGGTGATCATCCAACCTCAAGAAATCTTTGTTTCTTATAGTAGGTTATCATTCTAATACAAGGTAATAATCATATTCAAAATTTGGTTCAATTTCTATAACTATAACAATCTTATTTCAAGTGATGATCTTACTTGAACTTGTTTTCGTGTCATGATTCTGCTTCAAGAACTTCGAGCCATCCAAGGATCCATTGAAGCTAGATCCATTTTTCTCTTTTCCAGTAGGTTTATCCAAGGAAATTAAGGTAGTAATGATGTTCATAACATCATTCGATTCATACATATAAAGCTATCTTATTCGAAGGTTTAAACTTGTAATCACTAGAACATAGTTTAGTTAATTCTAAACTTGTTCGCAAACAAAAGTTAATCCTTCTAACTTGACTTTTAAAATCAACTAAACACATGTTCTATATCTATATGATATGCTAACTTAATGATTTAAAACCTGGAAACACGAAAAACACCGTAAAACCGGATTTACGCCGTCGTAGTAACACCCTGGGCTGTTTTGGGTTAGTTAATTAAAAACTATGATAAACTTTGATTTAAAAGTTGTTATTCTGAGAAAATGATTTTTATTATGAACATGAAACTATATCCAAAAATTATGGTTAAACTCAAAGTGGAAGTATGTTTTCTAAAATGGTCATCTAGACGTCGTTCTTTCGACTGAAATGACTACCTTTACAAAAACGACTTGTAACTTATTTTTCCGACTATAAACCTATACTTTTTCTGTTTAGATTCATAAAATAGAGTTCAATATGAAATCATAGCAATTTGATTCAATCAAAACGGATTTAAAATGAAGAAGTTATGGGTAAAACAAGATTGGATAATTTTTCTCATTTTAGCTACGTGAAAATTGGTAACAAATCTATTCCAACCATAACTTAATCAACTTGTATTGTATATTATGTAATCTTGAGATACCATAGACACGTATACAATGTTTCGACCTATCATGTCGACACATCTATATATATTTCGGAACAACCATAGACACTCTATATGTGAATGTTGGAGTTAGCTATACAGGGTTGAGGTTGATTCCAAAATATATATAGTTTGAGTTGTGATCAATACTGAGATACGTATACACTGGGTTGTGGATTGATTCAAGATAATATTTATCGATTTATTTCTGTACATCTAACTGTGGACAACTAGTTATAGGTTACTAATGAGGACAGCTGACTTAATAAACTTAAAACATCAAAATATATTAAAAGTGTTGTAAATATATTTTGAACATACTTTAATATATATGTATATATTGTTATAGGTTCGTGAATCAACAGTGGCCAAGTCTTACTTCCCGACGAAGTAAAAATCTGTGAAAGTGAGTTATAGTCCCACTTTTAAAATCTAATATTTTTGGGATGAGAATACATGCAGGTTTTATAAATGATTTACAAAATAGACACAAGTACGTGAAACTACATTATATGGTTGAATTATCGAAATCGAATATGCCCCTTTTTATTAAGTCTGGTAATCTAAGAATTAGGGAACAGACACCCTAATTGACGCGAATCCTAAAGATAGATCTATTGGGCCTAACAAACCCCATCCAAAGTACCGGATGCTTTAGTACTTCGAAATTTATATCATATCCGAAGGGTGTCCCGGAATGATGGGGATATTCTTATATATGCATCTTGTTATTGTCGGTTACCAGGTGTTCACCATATGAATGATTTTTATCTCTATGTATGGGATGTGTATTGAAATATGAAATCTTGTGGTCTATTGTTACGATTTGATATATATAGGTTAAACCTATAACTCACCAACATTTTTGTTGATGTTTAAAGCATGTTTATTCTCAGGTGAATACTAAGAGCTTCCGCTGTTGCATACTAAAATAAGGACAAGATTTGGAGTCCATGTTTGTATGATATTGTGTAAAAACTGCATTCAAGAAACTGATTTCGATGTAACATATTTGTATTGTAAACCATTATGTAATGGTCGTGTGTAAACAGGATATTTTAGATTATCATTATTTGATAATCTACGTAAAGCTTTTTAAAACTTTATTTATGAAATAAAGGTTATGGTTTGTTTTAAAAATGAATGCAGTCTTTGAAAAACGTCTCATATAGAGGTCAAAACCTCGCAACGAAATCAATTAATATGGAACGTTTTTAATTAATAAGAACGGGACATTTCAGTTGGTATCAGAGCGTTGGTCTTAGAGAACCAGAAAATTTGTATTAGTGTGTCTTATCGAGTTTGTTAGGATGCATTAGTGATTCTGGACTTCGACCGTGTTTTCTTTAAAAATGATTGCTTAACATTTTTGTTGGAAACTATATATTTTTAACATATGAATATTATGTGATATATTAATCTCTTAACGTGTTTGATATTATGTGATAGATGTCTACCTCTAGAACAAGTCCCATTGACTCACCTAATAATAATGAAGAGTCAAATGTAAATTGGAATTATTCGTGGACTGATTCACAAGTTCCCGAAGAGGAACCGGAAGAAGAGTCGGAACCGGAAGAGGAATCGGAACCGGACGAAGAATCGGAACCGGAAGAAGAATCGGAACCGGTGGGGGAAATAATAAAATGGTTAAGTAAAAGAGAATCCTCAACCAACCGACCAAGGTTAATTATGGTCAATGGTGTTTCCGCCAAGGAAGCAAAATATTGGGAGGATTACCAATTCTCCGATGAATCGGATTCCGACGAGAATTCCAATGATGTTATAGAAATTACCCCAACTGAATTTAAAAAGGCAAAAGAAAATAATAAGGGAAAGGGCATAAAAATAGAGAAATCTAATTCCAACCCCGATGAACTTTATATGTGTCGTCAACGCCCGAAGTCCTTAAGTTGTAACAATGACCCGGGAACCTCTAAACCACCAGGTTTTTCTAAACCAATGTGGACAACGACGGCTCGTATTTGGGGAACATCATATATCCCTAGAAACTTGGCAAAACGAACCAAAACCGAAGAAGAAGAAACGACCGAGTCGGAATAAGATAGTTGTATTCGTGTGGTGTAATATATGTAATATAGTGTTCTTATGCTTTATGATATATGTAAAAATTGCTTGTATTAATAAGTATTTTTTTTATGAATCTAACTCTTGTCTATTTTACAGTTTAAAAACACAAAATGGATAGACAACCCAATATTTTAAGAGACCTACCCGGAGACATGATTGATGAAATCTTGTCTAGAGTCGGCCAGAATTCCTCGGCACAACTATTTAAGGCGAGATCAGTTTGTAAGACATTCGAAGAACGTTCCAAGAATGTCTTGGTTTATAAGAGACTTTCGTTTGAAAGATGGGGGATATCACATTGGGAAACCCATAAGTTACGATGTGTTTACTTTGACGCATATATTGCGGGGAACCCAAATGCTATTTTACGCAACGGGTTAAGAAATTATTTTGACTCAATATATCCGAATATTGGACTTCGTGATTTAGAAAAAGCGGCTAACATGCAACATAAAGAAGCATGTTATGCTTACGGATTATTAATGTTCGCTTCTCACCAAAGTGAGAACAAGAACATCGGGCTACAACTATTAAACAAAACGTTTCCACAAGTGACGGAGTCGGTAATTGGGGTAAGAAATGAGGTTTTTAGATTATTACGGGACTGTTGGACATTACGTAACCTTCGTCCCTTTGATGACGTTACAACACGCTGTCTTATCAACGGCCATAACGGTTATGTTGCACAAGACCAAGGATGGGAAGTAGTCCTAGTAAAACCAGAATGCATGACTTGTTTCTGGACGTATGAATTACGTGTCTTTATTGCCTTTGCTGAACGACTTGTGAACTAGCTAGAATTGTCTTCACAACTATCTTGTATCAAAGTTATTATGTGATATATTTCATGCTTTATGTAAAATAAGCGGTATTGTAAGTTTGTAAAATATTGTATAAAAGTTTGAACGCGAAATATTATTATAATCAGTTTTTCATATAGAATTGTAGTAGTTGAATTGTATATTAGCTACTAAGTATGAACTTAACGGGTAGGTGCTACCCGAATTTAAACTTATAAAACGCTAATATGAAGAAAAAGCTTTTATAAATGAGTTCATATTATGCTACGAAATACTATTAACTACTCTTAATATTCTGTATGATTAACTTGTTCCATTTAACTATTTTGAAGGAAATGGCACCGACTACTCGACACACCGTGAATATGAATGAAGAGGAATTCCGTACTTTTCTAGCTTCAAACATAGCCGCAGTACAGGCTGCGCTACATACCAACAATAACCTTGGATCTAGCAGTACAGGAAATCGTGTAGGATGCACCTACAAAGAATTCACTGCCTGCAAAACCTTTGGAATTTGATGGAACCGAAGGACCGATCGGATTGAAACGGTGGACCGAGAAGGTCGAATCGGTGTTTGCCATAAGTAAGTGTACTGAAGAGGACAAAGTAAAGTACGCTACGCATACCTTCACAGGTCCTGCGTTAACATGGTGGAATACCTATCTAGAGCAAGTGGGACAAGACGATGCGTACGCACTACCGTGGTCAGCATTCAAGCACTTGATGAACGAGAAGTACCGTCCCAGAACCGAGGTCAATAAGCTCAAGACGGAACTTAGAGGGTTACGAACCCAAGGATTTGATATTACCACGTACGAAAGACGATTCACAGAATTGTGCCTATTGTGTCCGGGAGCATTCGAAGATGAGGAAGAGAAGATCGACGCGTTTGTGAAAGGATTACCGGAAAGAATCCAAGAAGATATAAGTTCACACGAGCCCGCCTCCATACAACAGGCATGTAGAATGGCTCACAAACTCGTGAACCAAATTGAAGAAAGAATTAAAGAACAGACTGCTGAAGAGGCCAATGTGAAGCAAGTCAAAAGAAAGTGGGAGGAAAACGGTGATAAGAATCACCAATACAACAACAACAGCAATTACAACAATAATTGCAACAATTATCCCAACAATCGCAACATCAATCGCAACTACAACAAACGGCCCAACTACAACAACAACAACAACAACAGCAACTACAACAATCATCCCAACAATAATAATAACCGCAACAACAACAACAATCAGAAGCAGCTATGCCAAAGGTGTGAAAAGAATCACTCGGGGTTCTGCACCAAATTTTGCAACAAGTGTAAAAGAAATGGTCATAGCGCGGCGAAGTGTGAGGTCTACGGACCAGGGGTTAATAGAACGAAAGGAACAAATGGTGTCGGAACGAGTAATGGCGGAGCAAGTAGTGTCGGAGCAAGTTATGCCAATGTAGTTTGTTATAAATGTGGAAAACCAGGCCACATTATTAGAAATTGCCCGAACCAGGAGAACACGAATGGACAAGGCCGTGGAAGAGTTTTCAATATTAATGCGGCAGAGGCACAGGAAGACCCGGAGCTTGTTACGGGTACGTTTCTTATTGACAATAAATCTGCTTACGTTTTATTTGATTCGGGTGCGGATAGAAGCTATATGAGTAGAGATTTTTGTGCTAAATTAAGTTGTCCATTGACGCCTTTGGATAGTAAATTTTTACTCGAATTAGCAAATGGTAAATTAATTTCAGCAGATAATATATGTCGGAATCGAGAAATTAAACTGGTTAGCGAAACATTTAAGATTGATTTGATACCAGTAGAGTTAGGGAGTTTTGATGTGATAATCGGTATGGACTGGTTGAAAGAAGTGAAAGCGGAGATCGTTTGTTACAAAAATGCAATTCGCATTATACGAGAAAAAGGAAAACCCTTAATGGTGTACGGAGAAAAGGGCAACACGAAGCTACATCTTATTAGTAATTTGAAGGCACAAAAACTAATAAGAAAAGGTTGCTATGCTGTTCTAGCACACGTCGAGAAAGTACAAACTGAAGAAAAGAGCATCAATGATGTTCCCATTGCAAAAGAATTTCCCAATGTATTTCCGAAAGAATTACCGGGATTACCCCCACATCGATCCATTGAATTTCAAATAGATCTTGTACCAGGAGCTGCACCAATAGCTCGTGCTCCTTACAGACTCGCACCCAGCGAGATGAAAGAACTGCAGAGCCAATTACAAGAACTTTTAGAGCGTGGTTTCATTCGACCAAGCACTTCACCGTGGGGAGCTCCTGTTTTGTTTGTCAAGAAGAAAGATGGTACATTCAGGTTGTGTATCGACTACCGAGAGTTGAACAAACTTACCATCAAGAACCGCTACCCACTACCGAGAATCGATAACTTATTTGATCAACTACAAGGCTCGTCTGTTTATTCAAAGATTGACTTACGTTCCGGGTATCATCAAATGCGGGTGAAAGAAGATGATATTCCAAAGACTGCTTTCAGAACACGTTACGGTCATTACGAGTTTATGGTCATGCCGTTTGGTTTAACTAATGCACCAGCTGTGTTCATGGACCTTATGAACCGAGTGTGTGGACCATACCTTGACAAGTTTGTCATTGTTTTCATTGATGACATACTTATTTACTCAAAGAATGACCAAGAACACGATGAACATTTGAGAAAGGTGTTAGAAGTATTGAGGAAGGAAGAATTGTACGCTAAGTTTTCAAAGTGTGCATTTTGGTTGGAAGAAGTTCAATTCCTCGGTCACATAGTGAACAAAGAAGGTATTAAGGTGGATCCGGCAAAGATAGAAACTGTTGAAAAGTGGGAAACCCCGAAAACTCCGAAACACATACGCCAGTTTTTAGGACTAGCTGGTTACTACAGAAGGTTCATCCAAGACTTTTCCAGAATAGCAAAACCCTTGACTGCATTAACGCATAAAGGGAAGAAATTTGAATGGAATGATGAACAAGAGAAAGCGTTTCAGTTATTGAAGAAAAAGCTAACTACGGCACCTATATTGTCATTGCCTGAAGGAAATGATGATTTTGTGATTTATTGTGACGCATCAAAGCAAGGTCTCGGTTGTGTATTAATGCAACGAACGAAGGTGATTGCTTATGCGTCTAGACAATTGAAGATTCACGAACAAAATTATACGACGCATGATTTGGAATTAGGCGCGGTTGTTTTTGCATTAAAGACTTGGAGGCACTACTTATATGGGGTCAAAAGTATTATATATACCGACCACAAAAGTCTTCAACACATATTTAATCAGAAACAACTGAATATGAGGCAGCGTAGGTGGATTGAATTGTTGAATGATTACGACTTTGAGATTCGTTACCACCCGGGGAAGGCAAATGTGGTAGCCGATGCCTTGAGCAGGAAGGACAGAGAACCCATTCGAGTAAAATCTATGAATATAATGATTCATAATAACCTTACTACTCAAATAAAGGAGGCGCAACAAGGAGTTTTAAAAGAGGGAAATTTAAAGGATGAAATACCCAAAGGATCGGAGAAGCATCTTAATATTCGGGAAGACGGAACCCGGTATAGGGCTGAAAGGATTTGGGTACCAAAATTTGGAGATATGAGAGAAATGGTACTTAGAGAAGCTCATAAAACCAGATACTCAATACATCCTGGAACGGGGAAGATGTACAAGGATCTCAAGAAACATTTTTGGTGGCCGGGTATGAAAGCCGATGTTGCTAAATACGTAGGAGAATGTTTGACGTGTTCTAAGGTCAAAGCTGAGCATCAGAAACCATCAGGTCTACTTCAACAACCTGAAATCCGGGAATGGAAATGGGAAAACATTACCATGGATTTCATCACTAAATTGCCAAGGACTGCAAGTGGTTTTGATACTATTTGGGTAATAGTTGATCGTCTCACCAAATCAGCACACTTCTTGCCAATAAGAGAAGATGACAAGATGGAGAAGTTAGCACGACTGTATTTGAAGGAAGTCATCTCCAGACATGGAATACCAATCTCTATTATCTCAGATAGGGATGGCAGATTTATTTCAAGATTCTGGAAGACATTACAGCAAGCATTAGGAACTCGTCTAGACATGAGTACTGCCTATCATCCACAAACTGATGGGCAGAGCGAAAGGACGATACAAACGCTTGAAGACATGCTACGAGCATGTGTTATTGATTTCGGAAACAGTTGGGATCGACATCTACCGTTAGCAGAATTTTCCTACAACAACAGCTACCATTCAAGCATTGAGATGGCGCCGTTTGAAGCACTTTATGGTAGAAAGTGCAGGTCTCCGATTTGTTGGAGTGAAGTGGGGGATAGACAGATTACGGGTCCGGAGATTATACAAGAAACTACCGAGAAGATCATCCAAATTCAACAACGGTTGAAAACCGCCCAAAGTCGACAAAAGAGCTACGCTGACATTAAAAGAAAAGATATAGAATTTGAAATTGGAGAGATGGTCATGCTTAAAGTTTCACCTTGGAAAGGCGTTGTTCGATTTGGTAAACGAGGGAAATTAAATCCAAGGTATATTGGACCATTCAAGATTATTGATCGTGTCGGACCAGTAGCTTACCGACTAGAGTTACCTCAACAACTCGCGGCTGTACATAACACTTTCCACGTCTGGAATTTAAAGAAATGTTTTGCTAAAGAAGATCTCACTATTCCGTTAGATGAAATCCAAATCAACGAAAAACTTCAATTCATCGAAGAACCCGTCGAAATAATGGATCGTGAGGTTAAAAGACTTAAGCAAAACAAGATACCAATTGTTAAAGTTCGATGGAATGCTCGTAGAGGACCCGAGTTCACCTGGGAGTGTGAAGATCAGATGAAGAAGAAATACCCGCATCTTTTTCCAGAAGATTCGTCAACACCTTCAACAGCTTAAAATTTCGGGACGAAATTTATTTAACGGGTAGGTACTGTAGTGACCCGAACTTTTCCATGTTTATATATATTAATTGAGATTGATATTTACATGATTAAATGTTTCCAACATGTTAAGCAATCAAACTTGTTAAGACTTGATTAATTGAAATATGTTTCATATAGACAATTGACCACCCAAGTTGACCGGTGATTCACGAACGTTAAAACTTGTAAAAACTATATGATGACATATATATGGTTATATATATAGTTAACATTATATTATGATAATTAAACATATCATTAAGTATATTAACAATGAACTACATATGTAAAAACAAGACTACTAACTTAATGATTTTGAAACGAGACATATATGTAACGATTATCGTTGTAACGACATTTAATGTATATATATCATATTAAGAGATATTCGTACATCATAATATCATGATAATATAATAATTTAAAATCTCTTTTGATATTATAAACATTGGGTTAACAACATTTAACAAGATCGTTAACCTAAAGGTTTCAAAACAACATTTACATGTAACGACTAACGATGACTTAACGACTCAGTTAAAATGTACATACATGTAGTGTTTTAATATGTATTTATACACTTTTGAAAGACTTCAATACACTTATCAAAATACTTCTACTTAACAAAAATGCTTACAATTACATCCTCGTTCAGTTTCATCAACAATTCTACTCGTATGCACCCGTATTCGTACTCGTACAATACACAGCTTTTAGATGTATGTACTATTGGTATATACACTCCAATGATCAGCTCTTAGCAGCCCATGTGAGTCACCTAACACATGTGGGAACCATCATTTGGCAACTAGCATGAAATATCTCATAAAATTACAAAAATATGAGTAATCATTCATGACTTATTTACATGAAAACAAAATTACATATCCTTTATATCTAATCCATACACCAACGACCAAAAACACCTACAAACACTTTCATTCTTCAATTTTCTTCATCTAATTGATCTCTCTCAAGTTCTATCTTCAAGTTCTAAGTGTTCTTCATAAATTCCAAAAGTTCTAGTTTCATAAAATCAAGAATACTTTCAAGTTTGCTAGCTCACTTCCAATCTTGTAAGGTGATCATCCAACCTCAAGAAATCTTTGTTTCTTACAGTAGGTTATCATTCTAATACAAGGTAATAATCATATTCAAACTTTGGTTCAATTTCTATAACTATAACAATCTTATTTCAAGTGATGATCTTACTTGAACTTGTTTTCGTGTCATGATTCTGCTTCAAGAACTTCGAGCCATCCAAGGATCCATTGAAGCTAGATCCATTTTTCTATTTTCCAGTAGGTTTATCCAAGGAAATTAAGGTAGTAATGATGTTCATAACATCATTCAATTCATACATATAAAGCTATCTTATTCGAAGGTTTAAACTTGTAATCACTAGAACATAGTTTAGTTAATTCTAAACTTGTTCGCAAACAAAAGTTAATCCTTCTAACTTGACTTTTAAAATCAACTAAACACATGTTCTATATCTATATGATATGCTAACTTAATGATTTAAAACCTGGAAACACGAAAAACACCGTAAAACCGGATTTACGCCGTCGTAGTAACACCGCGGGCTGTTTTGGGTTAGTTAATTAAAAACTATGATAAACTTTGATTTAAAAGTTGTTATTCTGAGAAAATGATTTTTATTATGAACATGAAACTATATCCAAAAATTATGGTTAAACTCAAAGTGGAAGTATGTTTTCTAAAATGGTCATCTAGACGTCGTTCTTTCGACTGAAATGACTACCTTTACAAAAACAACTTGTAACTTATTTTTCCGACTATAAACCTATACTTTTTCTGTTTAGATTATTAAAATAGAGTTCAATATGAAATCATAGCAATTTGATTCACTCAAAACGGATTTAAAATGAAGAAGTTATGGGTAAAACAAGATTGGATAATTTTTCTCATTTTAGCTACGTGAAAATTGGTAACAAATCTATTCCAACCATAACTTAATCAACTTGTATTGTATATTATGTAATCTTGAGATACCATAGACACGTATACAATGTTTCGACCTATCATGTCGACACATCTATATATATTTCGGAACAACCATAGACACTCTATATGTGAATGTTGGAGTTAGCTATACAGGGTTGAGGTTGATTCCAAAATATATATAGTTTGAGTTGTGATCAATACTGAGATACGTATACACTGGGTCGTGGATTGATTCAAGATAATATTAACTGTGGACAACTAGTTATAGGTTACTAACGAGGACAGCTGACTTAATAAACTTAAAACATCAAAATATATTAAAAGTGTTGTAAATATATTTTGAACATACTTTAATATATATGTATATATTGTTATAGGTTCGTGAATCAACAGTGGCCAAGTCTTACTTCCCGACGAAGTAAAAATCTGTGAAAGTGAGTTATAGTCCCACTTTTAAAATCTAATATTTTTGGGATGAGAATACATGCAGGTTTTATAAATGATTTACAAAATAGACAAAAGTACGTGAAACTACATTCTATGGTTGAATTATCGAAATCTAATATGCCCCTTTTTATTAAGTCTGGTAATCTAAGAATTAGGGAACAGACACCCTAATTGACGCGAATCCTAAAGATAGATCTATTGGGCCTAACAAACCCCATCCAAAGTACCGGATGCTTTAGTACTTCGAAATTTATATCATATCAGAAAGGTGTCCCGGAATGATGGGGATATTCTTATATATGCATCTTGTTATTGTCGGTTACCAGGTGTTCACCATATGAATGATTTTTATCTCTATGTATGGGATGTGTATTGAAATATGAAATCTTGTGGTCTATTGTTACGATTTGATATATATAGGTTAAACCTATAACTCACCAACATTTTTGTTGACGTTTAAAGCATGTTTATTCTCAGGTGAATACTAAGAGCTTCCGCTGTTGCATACTAAAATAAGGACAAGATTTGGAGTCCATGTTTGTATGATATTGTGTAAAAACTGCATTCAAGAAACTGATTTCGATGTAACATATTTGTATTGTAAACCATTATGTAATGGTCGTGTGTAAACAGGATATTTTAGATTATCATTATTTGATAATCTACGTAAAGCTTTTTAAAACTTTATTTATGAAATAAAGGTTATGGTTTGTTTTAAAAATGAATGCAGTCTTTGAAAAACGTCTCATATAGAGGTCAAAACCTCGCAACGAAATCAATTAATATGGAACGTTTTTAATTAATAAGAACGGGACATTTCACTCGTCGCCCATGGTATTGGTCACGTAGTCTCAGGAGTTTTCAAACCTTGCGCTTGAGTCTCCGGCGAAAGAGGGAGAGTAGTTCGTGTTGGCAATGCACTTGTACCACTGTTCGCATATGTATCCGTCGGCTTGGATACTCTTGGTACTTGTGGTCATGCTGGAACTGCCTTCGAAACATCCGGTTGACTCGCCATTTCCTTCGCGCTACGCTTTGAATTACCCAGGACTGAAACATACACAGAAAAGAAACGTTTGAGGGTAAAGAAATTTTAGGAAAAAAGATTTTAACAAAACCTTTTAACTTAGAGTCCCACAGATGGTGCCATTTGATTAAGCATAATATGGTCTAATGGGTTCGGTTCATGCAAGATCAACAATAAAGGGGGATTTAAGGGTTCCTTGAATTTAATTCTCCGGTCTGAAGTACCGTGAGTAACCCTCATACGAGATAATGATCTCAGAAATGGTGGTTAAATATGACCCACCATCATTCAGGTTAGCTGTAATTGATGGCTTAAGGGCAGTGTTAGGATTTTTGTTGTAGCAACGTTACCTGAAACCACAAAGTGTATCAAAGAGCTATTCTGGTCGCGTAGGTTAACTAGGGTGATATTGTGAATTAAATGCAATCGAGAGTGATTTTTGGTGAAGTGGAGATGATTCCTAATCGCTATGTATTTCTAGCTCAAGTTACATATATTTATACATGTGAGCTTTTGTCCCTTAGTGCCACGTAGGGGGACAAAAGGACATGTTAGTGTCACGTCGTCTTGTCGTTGTCCTTTTATTCCAAAATGCTATAAAAGTGCTTCCATTATTTTAGTGTTGTCCCCTTTATACCCTTCTTGTCCTTTTCTGGCCGTTATGCAATGTGAGGATTGTACCATCCTGTCACAGGTGTCCTTTTTTGCTTTAGTGTCGCCATAGTACATTTCTAGCCTGGTTCATGCCATTTAGATGTCGCCATGTTTAAACTGTGCGGCCATCATTGAGGGCATATTATTAAGGCATAATCGGATGGCGTGTGAGCAAGCGCATTGACACGGTCTTGCGCAATTATTATGGGGCGATGCGCGCCATTCTGATGTTGCGCAATGGATGTGCAGCTATGCGCATCATTATCAAACTTACTAAGTATGGTAATTTTTTGGTGCAGTTTTGATCTTGTATTCTAACACTCCCCCTCAAGTTGAATAGTGAGGTTTCCAATACGCTGAATAAATTTTCAGTTGACAGATTTGGTGAGAATGTCAGCTAGTTGATCTTCTGATTTGATGGACGGGAGAGAAATTATTTCTCCTTCTAATTTCTCTCTAGTAAAGTGTCGGTCAATTTCAACATGTTTTGTTCGGTCATGTTGAACTGGGTTTTCGGAGATGGTAATGGACACTTCGTTGTCGTAAAAAATTTGACTAGCTTCTGTTGGAGGGAATTGGATTTCAGTTAATAGTTTTTGAATCCATAAAGCTTTGGCTACTCCCTTTGTTATCCCTCTGAATTCGGATTCAGCACTTGACAGGAAAATGACTTTTTGTTGCTTGCTTCTCCATGTAACTAAGTTTCCCCCAACTATAGTAAAGAAACCTGATGTAAATCTTCTAACTCCCTTTTCTCCAACCCAACTTGCATGTGTATATATTCATGTTTCAAGATGCCCATTTCTTCTAAATACGACTACATGACCTGGTGTCTTCTTTATGTATCAAATGATCCTCATTGCAGCTTCCATATGGTGAACCTGGGGTTGATGCATAAATTGGCTTACAACTCCAACTGCATGTGCTATATCTGGTCGAGTGTGAACAATATAAATGAGTTTTCCCAGTATCCTTTGGTATTGCACTTTATCGGTTGGTTGGAATCATCTTTCATAAATAGCTTTTAATTTGGAATCATTGGACTTTTCACTAGTTTGCAATCAATCATCCCTATTTTTGCAAGAGGATCAAGAATATATTTCTTTTGATAGAGAAATATTCCATGTTGAGATCGTAATACTTCAACCACCAATAAGTATTTAAGTCTTTCCAAATCTTTTATTTCAAATTCTTTAAAAAAATTGGTTTTTAAGTTTGAGATTTCCTCTTTATCATTTCTCGTGATAATCATGTCATACACAGATAATTAGACACGTAATAAGGTTGTTTCTTCATTTAAGAAAAAGAGTATGATCCGAGTTACTTTGTTTAAACTCATGTTTTAATCTCCTAAACCAAACTCGTGGAGATTGCTTTAGCCCATATAAAGATTTTTTAAGTTGATAGATGATACGGCCGAAACGGACGGTTTTATTTGTGCGGTGTCGTTAGGTCGCAACACGTCAGAATCAGCCACCAAATGGAGGGGGGGGGGTACTGTTTTAAATTTATATTTAGCGGGGCCTAAATCATACTACTCCTTATTATGAGTAAGGGAAGTATGACCTTGAGTCATTGATAGGTCAGATCATGTTGAGATTAGAAGAAAAGACAAGTTAGAATGAGATTCGGTAAGTGTAAAGGAGACTCGGTATGAGAGAGAATCAATAAGTTTTACATTCCACAGCTTCTAGAACTCAGTTACAATGCAATGGCTATCTAATTAGGACTACTTAGGTTCCTTATATAGCCCTCTTCTAAGGAACCATCATTTAAGCTTATTTCACATTAACACTATACAACTTCGGGGTCCTAACAATCTCCCCCTTAGTGTTAAATGTGAACTTTACAATATAATCCTATTTAAAACAACTAAAGGAACTTTGTTCATCTGAAGTGAACTTTGGTTTTGAATCCTTTGAGATTCTTATATCTTCGTATGTTCACTCTTGTCTTTGGACGACTTTTCAATCTTTTGAGAATGTATTTAACAATCTCATTATCTTTAGTTGAATAGCAGTTATCGATCAATCTCCATCTCAAGTATTTGAAAGCATACATCAACGTTCCATCTGAGTATCTTCTGAAATCTGAGACTCTGATGAAGACCTTTGTATAGTGAGAATTGACAAACACAAACCCATAAGGATAGTCACTCACTTCAAGTAAGGACATATATCTTAGCTCTTCGATTACTTGATTTGGCGCTTTGATTTCAAGTTTTTTGTGTCCAGATTCCAACACCATCTGAAAATCGTGAACAGACATCCATCTCATCGAGTCAAGAATAAATTTGTAGACTGCCTTCATCGCGGTAGCATGATAAATTGTTGCAGATTCATTCAAGTCAATCAAGTAATTGTAGATGAAAATAATGTCGTCCATCTTCAGTTTATCAAAATCCGCTTCAGAGAGCTGATAATCCTCATCATCCATTCTTATTACCTGAAACACTGGAATCTTCACTCCATCCTTATTAATCATCAAAACCTTATTTATGCTTTTGATCTCTGAATTCCGCTGCTCTTGAAGTTTTTCTTCATTTTTCAATTTAAATTTGTTGCGAAGACTCAGATAAGCTTTGAGATATTCCGGATTCTTATGATATTTCTATACACCCAGAACACTCATTGATTTAGAAAGGACGATCAGAATCACCATAGATTCTATACGCTTGTTGTTCAATGAATGGTGAACGAAGAATCATCTTCTCTTTTTCCTCACTTAGCTGGAAATCAGCATCACGCTCAAAAACAATCTCTGCAATTTGAAATGGAACATTCAGATCAGGAGGAGTCGTAGTATCTTCCTTGCCGTTAGAGAAAATCTCCTTTTCAAAGTGTATCCCAAATTCATCAGTTGGAGATGACAAGTTAACAAATTGATGATCATTGAATTCATTGGTGACATTTGACTACCCCTTCAAAATATCTTCAATATTATCAAAGTTTGGATTGTCCTCTTGAGCTGACTTATTCTCTACTTGATTAGCTGAATCCATAATCATAAGCATCCCTGAGTCACCCTCTATCTAACCTTCCGATTCATTTAGAAAACTTTCACACTAGATTTCCTCAATTTCATCACTTTTAGAATCAGCTATATCAACAACATCTTGATCCTTATGTTGACTAGATGCACCAATTTCATAAGAACTTTGAAAACCGCTGGACTGATAACCACTTTGTCTATTCTCCCCCTCATGAAGATTTTCGGGATCGAAATCATCATGATAAGGCATGTGAATTGGTCCAGGTGACTTGCATGGAGATAAATGTTATACTATCCTTGCTTGCTCAAGATAAATCATCATAGTCTCGCGAACTTCATCAAGATCAGTTCGTTTAGCAAACTCAGCAAGATATAGTTCCTCTACCTCATTATCAGAGAGATATCTTAATCCATATCTATTCGAAATCTGAGAAGGTGACCCAGTTGGTGAAACAACGGTGTAACCACGAACAACATCTGCATCAGCAGCAACTGTTAAAGGCAATATCGGTGGAAGTGTTTGATTTACCATGAGGGCAGGTAAGGATATACGTGCGGTATTATACTTATATGTAGGGCTGTACATACTACTATTCAGATTTGTGAAATCCCCTTCTGATGGAGGTTGGGCAACAACCGGAGTTTTCGTCGGTGAAGTTTCTTTCGAAGCATCCGCCTCCATGACTTTAGTCTCATGGGACTCTGACAAAGTAGTAGAACTACCCGTCGGTTTAAACCTCGTAGAGATATTGCTATCTCTGACTCCTGAAATCATTGATATACCATGAGGTGGTACATCTCTTTCAGTTAATGACTCTTCCTCCAGATCTTGAGATTCAGAATCTAGAAAAGAAGTGGTTTGAACTAATGGATCACTTTCATGAACCAAGGGATCAGTCTACTAGAAGTCTGATAAATATCCCGAAGGATTGTCATGTTGACTCATTTCCATGGGACGCGGTAGATCTCCCTCATCAAGATAAGCCGGACCTCGAGGCCCTGTTGTACGTTGAGGCACAAGAGGATTTCCAGCCGATACGCAGGGTGCCTTTTCAAGACTTTTCGGCTCCCCTTCGGCCGTTCTGGACTTCAATGAATGAGTTTCCTCAATATATTAAGTCAACGCAGACTTTACTGCAGAGGAAGACTTTACTTCCTTAGATGCTGAAGCATCTTGCTGTGTAGGATTTATTATTAAGTCCTGTTTAGATTGGATGGGCTTATTGGTCTTTTTACCATCCATGCGTTTAGCTCCCTTGCCTACCGAAGCTTGCGCTTCATTTAGCGTAGGGCTTACTATTATTATTGGATGTGATACGGAGATGGGTGAGGGTGACCTAATCGACTGTAGGTCTTGGTCAATATCACCAATGATTGGAGTAACTGTTTGGCAGACGATGGGTGTCGAAGTCCTAGATCTAGTTACTCGTTGGGTTGGCAGAGTCTGAATCATCTCATCAGGTATAAATCGAGTTCTTTTAGGAGAATGTTCAGGAGATGATTCAGTTGCTGAAGAATCAGTGTCACTACTCTCTTCGGGTGTTGTTAAAAGGGTTGGTTCAATCCTAGATAATCTAGGTTCCCTGATCCTCACGGGTTGAGCATGGTGTTCTATCCTAGAACATTTGAGGTTCACCCTAAGTAGAGGATTAGCTGGCCCGGTTGGTTGTACTACAATTTCCTCTACAACCTCTGGGGCTGGAACCGTGGCGGGTTCAAGTTGTGCTTGTTGTACCGGGTTCAGAAGAGGTATCCCTACAGCCTCAAAATATGAACACATTCGAGCGTCTTGAGGTGCAGGTAGCCTCACAAGCCAATTTGGAATCGGCGCAGTGAATTGATTGTCAGATACCATAGGTGTATTCATCTTCAGCTCCCCAAATCTTTTCATTTGTAATCCATGTGTACCTGGTACAAATATATTTTCATTTCTGCAAGCATTTATAGCATCATGGATAAAGATACAGAAAAACCTTTCACAAGAGATGTATGAACCCCTTGGCTTATCAACTTGGGCCTGACCTAAATCTCATAGAAGTTCTGCATAGTCAGGAGTCTCTACTCTTGTGAATGAGTAGAACAGCCTCAGCATTGGCACTGTCAAGCTATCTGATCCACTCCTTGTCAACAACAAGCATCTGTTGATGATTGAGAAGATCATATACCACCTTGAGTGCAAGTATTTCTTTTGAAACTTAGCCGGTGGAACATTGGTAGCTCCAACATAACCAAGATCAAAAATTGAAGACATCATCTGCTGAGTAGCAGGGAAAGCAGGAGCATTTTGAACAAAAGAAAGCTGAAAGATCCTCCTGAAATCAGCCTTTGTAATACTCCTCATCCCTTGAACTCCTCTTAGCTCAAACTCAAATCGAGCTTGTGTACCCTCTGGATTTGCAGCAGTAGGTTGGGTAGCTTCCACAAACCTAATAGTTCTGTTCAGTAGCTCCAGATCTGTTACAGGCACACTGGCACTTGAGCTTAGAGCAAGCCACATTGTATGCCTCTCTAGTATTGCAGTCCAGTAATTGCAGGGAATGTTGGTTTCAGAGTTGATAAAGTGATTGTTCGCCATTTAGCTGTATAAATAAGATATAGAAGACCACAAGATGTTTAACATAAAACACATATCTCTATTCTTATTTGCCTTTTGAAATCCTTTGTATTTTTCAAGTTTTATAATTTTTATGGTTTTTCTAAGTTATAAAAATCATTTATTCCAAATATGAACAAGTGATTGACAAACATGACATTCATATGATATTCATCACAGTACAAAATCATCATGCAAAGCCAATTATATAACACAAAGAATCAGAACAACACTTAGTCAAATTTAAGCACAAATCAAGCAGATTCGGTAGTCATGAAAACTTGAGATTCTGTAACCAAATAAGCTTAATTTTTCATACCAAAGACTTAAATAAAGCATGCAAGATTTATCAAGTTGGAAAACACATTATTTTTAAAGTACCAAATTACAGACTCGATAAAATGCCAAGAACAGATTCGGTATCTTCAAAAATCACACATAATCATCCAAACATGCATATTGAGTCTTATATCATGCAAAAATATGATCATAATCAATTAACAACTCAATCAAAGTATAAAAGCATGTTAATCATTTGAACAGACTCGGTACTGTAGCAAGAACACATTCGGTATGTACAGAATCCATCAAATACTCAATTAAACATGTAATCAGACTCGGTCAATTGATAGATCAACTAATTTAACATAGATTTGACAAGAACTTATGTTTATTAACCAAATCAGATGAGTTTAATCTAAGAATTAAGAAACTCGACTCAGATTTGGTATAATCAACACTTTTTCAAAATTAAGTGTCACAATCATGTTATTTGCATTATTTTCTGGTTTACAAATGTCCAATCATCTCAGATCTACAACATGGGATACTTAAATTTGATTAAAACAAGAATATACCAAAGATTTGAAGATACAGAGAGACGGATTCGGTAGATTAGGTAGACTCGGTAGATTAGTTCAGATTCGAATTAGAGTAAAGTGAGAGAAAGTTTGACTTTGACCCTGCTATTTATAGATACCGAATATTTTGAAGACATGGGCTTTACCAAATGGGCCTTAAATACCGAATACAGTCCAATTTCAGATTTAAACATATTGACTTCAAATTTTGACAAATCTTTATCAAAAATCATTCAAGACTATCACATTTTTTATGAAAAACATTTCTGAGACAATTTATGAAAATTTGGAACTTACCGAATCTGTACTGTTGGTTGTCAGATTCGGTATAATGCTAAAATTAGCATTTATTCATTTAAAATTCACATCTTTTTAGATTTTATCTTTTCCAATTTTTATGAATTTTATAAAACAAGATTTGCACTTAGAAAATTTTGAGTTATGTACAAAGTACAAATCTTCAGTGATACCAATTATTAAAACGGGTTGCATACTGAGATGTATACAAGCCTTAGTGAATTATTTTCAGATATAAACAAAGAATTTATGAAATTCACTTTTGAAAAACAATTTTCTATTCATTTTCTTCCATTTTCTCCCCCTCAAAATGTGATATACAAGAAAGTAAATCACCATTTTGATATTTTCCCAAGAAAAAGAATTAACTCCCCCTTGAAATATGATATCAATGAGTTACTCCCCCTTTTGTAATCATTGAAACTTAATCCCAGGAAGTTAACATAGATCTAAAAGGCTCCCCCTTGAAAGATGTTAACTAAAGCATAAGAAATCAGTTGCTCCCCCTAGAAAGTATCTACTCCCCCTAAACACAAGATCCCAAGTATAAGTCCCAACAGATCTAAGGAATGTCAAGCACTATACTCTACCATGCCAATCTCTATGATCAAAAACTTTAGCCTAAGTTCATCTAAAGGCTTAGTGAACATGTCAGCTAATTGCATTTTGGTAGGCACAAAGTATAACTCTACATCTCCTTTTTCTACATGGTCCTTAATGAAATGATACCGAATATCAATGTGTTTAGTCTTAGAATGTTGGACCGGGTTGCTTGTGATTGCTATAGCACTTTGTGAATCACAGTAAATTGGGGTCTTAGAAATCTTAAAGCCATAGTCCAAAAGTTGAGTTTGCATCCACAAAACTTGTAAACAACAGTGAGCTGCAGCAATGTACTCAGACTCAGATGTTGATAAAGAAACACAGTTCTGCTTTTTAGATGACCAACCAACTAGCATATTCCCCAACATCTGAATTGATCCAGATGTGCTCTTTCTATTGACATGGCAACCGCCATGATCCGCATCAGTATAAGCACTGAGATTGAAATCAGATCCATGAGGATACCAGATTCTAAGGTTAGGTGTACCTTTAAGGTACTGAAAAATCCTAACAACCGCTTTGGAGTGTGATTTCTTAGGGTTTGACTGAAAGCGGGCACAAACAGTTACAGTGAGACGACCCGACCCAATCCTTCCGGACGGAATCTTCGACAGTTGGTTCCATTGCGATGATCGACTCCAAGTAATGTCCTTAATATGAATTAATGCACAGCGGAAGACTTAATTTGTACCTGAGAATAACATGCTTTAAAATGTCAACATAAAGTTGGTGAGATATATAGGTTTGATGCTAGCAGTGTTATAACAATGGACCACAAGATTTCATATTCAAAAACATAATACACTCGCAAGTGTATGAAAAGCATTCCAAGCAATGGGCACCCGGTAACTAGCCTTAACAAGAGTGTGTACCCCTGAGTTATAATAATATGTGCACCGAATCAAGTGCGTTCAGTTAACCTCGAAGTACTAAACACCCGTTCTTCTAGTTTACTAGAACAACATCTGGGTGGGGGTGTAAAACCCAATAGATCTATCTTTAGGATTCGCGCCTACCAGTTCATAAACCAATAGTTAAAGTTACCAAGCTAGGGGATTTTTGATTCAAACCCATGTAGAACGTAATTTTAGTCACTTGTGTCTATAACGTAAATCATTTATAAAAATAGCGCATGTATTCTCAGCCCAAAAATATTTAAAGTTTAAAAAGGGACTATATACTCACCATACTGTATTTTGTAGTAAAAATACATATAACATCATTGAATACGTATAAGGTTGACCTTGGATTCACGAACCTATAACATTTGTATATTTATTAATACGCATAATTGTAATCGAACAAAATTATATTTTATATCTTAAATTATATATTTTATATATATTTAATTTGTATATATTTATTATAGTTTTATATATATATATACATATGACTATTTTTATATTTGGAAATTTATCAATTTGTTAAATGTAAATATTTATATATAATCTTAATATATTTAATTAAATGTATTATGGTGGTTGCAAATAATATTCTACAATGTAGAAAAATATTTATTTATTATAATAATATTGTTAAAAAATAATAATGATAATAATTTTAAATGATAATTTTAATAATAATATAGAGTTTTATCAAATGATAATAATAATAATAATAATAATAATAATAATAATAATAATAATAATAATTATAGAATTAATGATTTTTCTAATAATAATAATTATGATATTTATTATTAATAACTATAATGATATTAATACTACTAACCTACTACTTTTGACATTAATAACAATAATGATAATTACAAATAATAATAATAATAATAATAACAATAATAATAATAATAATAATAATAAAAATAATAATAATGATAATTATGATAAAAGAAAACTACCTTAAATATTCGGCCCAAAAATAGACATATTGACCCTGCCGGGGTTCGAACCCGAGACCCCTCGCTCCCACGCATAACACTCTAACCGTTGGGCTATTGCCCAGTTTCTGTTTTAACTTGGTTTTAATTGTTTATAACCAGTTTACACGTATCTTCTTCCTCGTCAAACAATTTCTGAAACTCTAGTACCACTCATGACCTCAACATCCTAATTCGTTTTATTAATCAGAAACGAACCAAAGTTTTTCGTAGCAATTAATAATCAGACAAATAAACAAATATATAAAAAAAAAATAGCAGGTCTGCTATTCGCAAGTCTTGAAGAACACCGAATCAGTTCCATGTTTTTAAAACGTTTCAGACCAAACTTTGCAAATGAAATAAGGTTTAAATTGTTCATATAAACTTTATGGACCTTTAATTTCAACAGAAAAACTTTATAATTCTCTAATTCGATCTCTGAATGTTCGCTTGGCTTTAAAAACCCAAAGTTTAACTCCCAAATTCAAAATCGTTTTGAGGAATTGGATACCGAAAGTTTACAGAAAGTTTTATTGAAGAATTCCTAACATATCTACATTTAAAGATTTTGAAAACAGATACAAATTCATAAGATCGATTAGGATAGACACGGGCAGAGGACCAATGGCATCGTTCTATCCTTCGTTTCTGTTTAATTAAATCGAGATTATAGTTACAGTTTATATTTGATGATTGATTGTGAACTCAAATAAGTGTATCTATAAACTTGATTAATCGACATATATATAAACTCATATAAGTTCACGGGTTTACAGTAATTGTCAGAAACAGATAAAAGTAAGAGAGTGAAGTATATATATATTCTTCATTACACGTTTTCATTTATATAAATATATATATATATATATATATATATATTTTATTAATTAATAATAATAATAATAATAATAAAAATAAAAATAATAATACTAATTAATAATAATTATACCAATAACAATAATGCTATTAATATCATTAATAATTATGATACTAATGGTAATAAAAATGATAATAATAATCTTCTTTATAATACAAACATTGATATTAATATCAATATTATAATAACATTAACATTATTAATAATACAACTTAATCATAATAGAATTTTTATTTATATATATATACATATGTTCAAAGGATGATAAAACAATAATAATGTTAATAATAATAATATTAATAAGTAGGGTAATTCTAAATAATGATGATGATACTAATAACAACTTCGAAATACAAATAATAGTAATAAAGATAATATTAATGATAGTAATATCAATAATAGTAATAATTGTGTTATTTATAATTATAAATGATAGTGATACTAAAAATTACAAAATTTGATAAATTTAATAAGTTTACTAATATAAATAATAAAATGATAATAATAATATAACAATTATATTTTAAGCTTGTAATTAAGTTGATGTAATATTTAATAGGTATGTAATATATATATATATATAATTATTACATGATATCTTTTGTCAAATGTAGAATATTTATAAATTATATATAACTATATATATATACCATTACTTAAATATATATACTTATTTAATTTCATATTTATTTACAAACAAACTGTTCGTGAATCGTCAGACATGGTCAGAGGGTAATTGATTAACTAAATATAGTTTTCAAACTTTCTAGACTCAACAATACAGATTTTGCTTATCGTGTCGGAAACATATAAAGATTTAGGTTTAAATTTGGTCGGAAATTTCCGGGTCGTTACAGTACCCACCCGTTAAATAAATTTCGTCCCCGAAATTTGGTAGAGGTTGTCATAGAAACAATAGGAATGTTTTCATGACAAGTATGAGGTATTAATGGAGTTTTATCAGTATTGAAAGATATAGATAAAATAATTCGATCAAGTGAAGCGCACGAGTGAAGTTATCACAAAATAAATTGAAATAAGTGAATATGGAATTGTTTTAACCGATGACGTGGTTATGATTGATTTTCGGATTTTAAGGGATTTAAAAGAAAATCTTGAAAATCTAAAAGATTTGATTCTTTGACGAATAAGGAAATTATGATCTTCTTTGATTTAATGCGGCAATCTGTTTCGATTCTTCTTTCGGATATTTCACTATAAATCCACTCCTTTTGTTTCTTTATTTCCACAGTTCACACCTTCTATTCCTTTCCCTTAATTCCTTCTCTTTCATCTACCACCGAAGGATTTTATTCACTTCTACTATTATCTTGGGGTTATAGTGTTATTAATCTTCCCGTCCTCAAGTTAAGCGAGCAATGGTTCGGAATTCGTAGGTATAAGATTTGGAATGAACATAGCTATTGTTCTCAGAAAGGAATGGTAATGGCACGATTTTGATTTGTCAAATTACCAGAATATCCAGGAAGATAGAACTATCAAGATGATTTGTTCTTAATACGTTTCGGAGTTGAATAAAATGTAAGAGCCATGTAACATGGCACATGATGATGGTACTGTGAATCATCACATTCCATTAGAAATTCAACATGACTTACTGTAATATAATGAAGTTGATCAAGTTTCATTATATTATACTAATTCACGCATCAGTTCCCAACACTGCTTCAAAACATTCATATTTTAAACTTGAAGATTTCAGAATTTAGAAACTAACACAGTTTCTTTTATGTTGTAACGCAGATATTACGGGGAGATAGATGATTGCAGATAGGAATAGTTGTGAAAATATCTTTAGAAATATGGAGAATATGTATAGCGGAAAATATGAAGATATCTTATAATATCTAAGATAAGATGATGATGAATAATATCATCTGAAAAAGTTTAGAATGAGGAGTAGGGTTCATACTGACGGTTTCAACAGACACTGAATCATTTGCATTATTTGAAGGCAGGTTCATTCCTTGTATTTGTTCTTTGTTTCCTTCACGATTAGCTCAATCCATTTTTCAGCACTAAATTTTCTATCGAGCGTTCCTAACATTCCCTTCTTTATCATCAAACTTTTGGCCATTTAGGCCATCTAAAATTTTACTGTTTCCTCTGCATTTAATGCAGTCATATCTGAATCGTTGGTTATCAATCCGAGGTGTTTTCGAGCGAATTGTGTTTTTAGATGATTAAACGCTTATGGTAGTATGGTGGAATGTAAAAGGTTTTCCGATAGCGACTGCGCAAGAATAACGTATATATCGAGACTAACCTTTCTGAAAAGTCGAGGTTAACTTGTTGAAGCTGTGATAAAATTGGCTAATTTGGAAAGGGATTACAAAGTTATTTTGGGTAATAATAACACCAAAGGAATTATTACTGCTACGTGTTAAATGTTGACTCAGTTTTCGAGAGTTTTCAGGTGTATAACTATATGCATAAATCTTTCTTCCGTAAACGAGGTGCGGCTGGTTCAACTTCTCGATCGAAGTGTTGTCAAGAATCATGAAAAGATTTGAATGTAATTGTAACTGTCGAGATACAAATGAGGTTTAAGATGGAATCAAGTGGCAAACTTGAAGATTAGTTTAGTTTCATATGTTATAATCAATATTTTAATTCATTTTACTTGTCCATAGTTAGCAGTCTATCAGTCCGATTGTCCAATGGTCCAATAGTTCAACAGTTCAATATATTCATATATAATTTAATATATATAATTAATACGTATCGTGACCCGTGTACCGGTCTCAGTGTCGATCACAACTCAAAGTATATATATATTTTGGAATCAACCTCAACCCTGTATAGCCAACTCCAACATTCACATATAGAGTGTCTACGGTTGTTCCGAAATATATATATAGATGGGTCGATATGATAAGTCGAAACCTTGCATACGTGTCCCGTTATTTAAAATGCGTAAAAGTAAATAACAGAAATTAAATGACGATAAATAAAATTGCGAGAATGTAAATTGCGATAAATTAAATGTTAATCAGTTAGCTGGGAACAATTAGCCGGAACAGTTAGCGTGAAATCCTATCACAATTCCAATTAATTAATTCGTTTGTTTCTAACACTTTTTATTTTTGGTCCAATGTTTTCTTCGTTATGCCACTTGTTGGATTCTGATAGGTCAAAATCCAAATATGAAATTTGAATAGAAATGGTTATTCTGTGGTGAACGGATACGTATATCGGTAGTTGTAAGTAGGATAGTAAATGATCGTTGAATCAGATTCGAAGAATGTACAGTGTAACTTATTAATGTGAATTCTAAATACTCCTCGGGTACTACCCACCCGTTAAAATATTTTTATCACTAACAGTTTGTACAAAAGAAATTTTTTTTTTTTTTTTTTTTTTAATTACAATCTTTATGAAAATATACTTGCATATATATTTTCATCGGATGTAATCATGGATTTAATGAGTCAAAAACTCATCTGATTTACCGTTAATACTAGATTACATAATCTCTAAAACTTTAGAAATTACATATTCACCATGTCGAACGAGGAAAAATGAGGTAGAATGATACGTAAAGCGAAGATAGCCGATGTAGATCGATGTGTAGAACGAAGTTCATACTCGAAGTACAGATGGTAATATTGAGGCGTGTAATGTTGATATTCGAGGTACAGATTGTGATATTGAGAGTTACGGCGCGGTTATGGTTTAGAGATGATAAGGGTACTGTCGACGTCGATGATGGTAGTACTGATTATGCTGCTGGTGCTGCTGCTGGTGTTCGTAACCTTCGTACCAGGTTCTCCAAAGTCGTCACACGAGCGCGTAGTTCGTTAACTTCTTCTAGTACTACGGAATGATTGACGGTTGAAGCGAGTGAATGAATAAGATTCGAACTATGGGATAGTATGTAATCGTGATGGGATACTCGGAAAAAGGGGAGAGAAAATGGTTTCTCGAACAGGTTCGCCAGTAAGCGCTTCAGGTTGAAAAAGGGCAATTTGGTGGATGGAAGAGATCTTCGACGTGAAATGATTTTCGGATATCGGATGATATTATAACTATATAGAATATCTATATGTATTTCGTAGACTACAGAGGAATTTACGGCATATATCAGGCAAGTCTACAGATATTCTAAGATATGAATCTTGTCTATACACTATCGATGCACTAAATGCAGTAAGACGTGTCTAGACTTATGAATGATAAGCAGGAAATTCCCTAGGGATCATAAGCAGATGATTTCCGACTAGAATGATAAGCAAAACTTTTTGACAGGCAGACACGGTCAAAGTCCAGACTCACTAATGTATCCTAACAATTACCAGTTAGACACACTAATGGGAGACCTGGTTCGCTAAGACCAACGCTCTGATACCAACTGAGACGACCCGACCCAATCCTTCCGGACGGAATCTTCGACAGTTGGTTCCATTGCGATGATCGACTCCAAGTAATGTCCTTAATATGAATTAATGCACAGCGGAAGACTTAATTTGTACCTGAGAATAACATGCTTTAAAATGTCAACATAAAGTTGGTGAGATATATAGTTTTGATGCTAGCAGTGTTATAACAATGGACCACAAGATTTCATATTCAAAAACATAATACACTCGCAAGTGTATGAAAAGCATTCCAAGCAATGGGCACCCGGTAACTAGCCTTAACAAGAGTGTGTACCCCTGAGTTATAATAATATGTGCACCGAATCAAGTGCGTTCAGTTAACCTCGAAGTACTAAACACCCGTTCTTCTAGTTTACTAGAACAACATCTGGGTGGGGGTGTAAAACCCGATAGATCTATCTTTAGGATTCGCGCCTACCAGTTCATAAACCAATAGTTAAAGTTACCAAGCTAGGGGATTTTTGATTCAAACCCATGTAGAACGTAATTTTAGTCACTTGTGTCTATAACGTAAATCATTTATAAAAATAGCGCATGTATTCTCAGCCCAAAAATATTTAAAGTTTAAAAAGGGACTATATACTCACCATACTGTATTTTGTAGTAAAAATACATATAACATCATTGAATACGTATAAGGTTGACCTTGGATTCACGAACCTATAACATTTGTATATTTATTAATACGCATAATTGTAATCGAACAAAATTATATTTTATATCTTAAATTATATATTTTATATATATTTAATTTGTATATATTTATTATAGTTTTATATATATATATACATATGACTATTTTTATATTTGGAAATTTATCAATTTGTTAAATGTAAATATTTATATATAATCTTAATATATTTAATTAAATGTATTATGGTGGTTGCAAATAATATTCTACAATGTAGAAAAATATTTATTTATTATAATAATATTGTTAAAAAATAATAATGATAATAATTTTAAATGATAATTTTAATAATAATATAGAGTTTTATCAAATGATAATAATAATAATAATAATAATAATAATAATAATAATAATAATAATAATAATAATTATAGAATTAATGATTTTTCTAATAATAATAATTATGATATTTATTATTAATAACTATAATGATATTAATACTACTAACCTACTACTTTTGACATTAATAACAATAATGATAATTACAAATAATAATAATAATAATAATAACAATAATAATAATAATAATAATAATAAAAATAATAATAATGATAATTATGATAAAAGAAAACTACCTTAAATATTCGGCCCAAAAATAGACATATTGACCCTGCCGGGGTTCGAACCCGAGACCCCTCGCTCCCACGCATAACACTCTAACCGTTGGGCTATTGCCCAGTTTCTGTTTTAACTTGGTTTTAATTGTTTATAACCAGTTTACACGTATCTTCTTCCTCGTCAAACAATTTCTGAAACTCTAGTACCACTCATGACCTCAACATCCTAATTCGTTTTATTAATCGGAAACGAACCAAAGTTTTTCGTAGCAATTAATAATCAGACAAATAAACAAATATATAAAAAAAAAATAGCAGGTCTGCTATTCGCAAGTCTTGAAGAACACCGAATCAGTTCCATGTTTTTAAAACGTTTCAGACCAAACTTTGCAAATGAAATAAGGTTTAAATTGTTCATATAAACTTTATGGACCTTTAATTTCAACAGAAAAACTTTATAATTCTCTAATTCGATCTCTGAATGTTCGCTTGGCTTTAAAAACCCAAAGTTTAACTCCCAAATTCAAAATCGTTTTGAGGAATTGGATACCGAAAGTTTACAGAAAGTTTTATTGAAGAATTCCTAACATATCTACATTTAAAGATTTTGAAAACAGATACAAATTCATAAGATCGATTAGGATAGACACGGGCAGAGGACCAATGGCATCGTTCTATCCTTCGTTTCTGTTTAATTAAATCGAGATTATAGTTACAGTTTATATTTGATGATTGATTGTGAACTCAAATAAATGTATCTATAAACTTGATTAATCGACATATATATAAACTCATATAAGTTCACGGGTTTACAGTAATTGTCAGAAACAGATAAAAGTAAGAGAGTGAAGTATATATATATTCTTCATTACACGTTTTCATTTATATAAATATATATATATATATATATATATATATTTTATTAATTAATAATAATAATAATAATAATAAAAATAAAAATAATAATACTAATTAATAATAATTATACCAATAACAATAATGCTATTAATATCATTAATAATTATGATACTAATGGTAATAAAAATGATAATAATAATCTTCTTTATAATACAAACATTGATATTAATATCAATATTATAATAACATTAACATTATTAATAATACAACTTAATCATAATAGAATTTTTATTTATATATATATACATATGTTCAAAGGATGATAAAACAATAATAATGTTAATAATAATAATATTAATAAGTAGGGTAATTCTAAATAATGATGATGATACTAATAACAACTTCGAAATACAAATAATAGTAATAAAGATAATATTAATGATAGTAATATCAATAATAGTAATAATTGTGTTATTTATAATTATAAATGATAGTGATACTAAAAATTACAAAATTTGATAAATTTAATAAGTTTACTAATATAAATAATAAAATGATAATAATAATATAACAATTATATTTTAAGCTTGTAATTAAGTTGATGTAATATTTAATAGGTATGTAATATATATATATATATAATTATTACATGATATCTTTTGTCAAATGTAGAATATTTATAAATTATATATAACTATATATATATACCATTACTTAAATATATATACTTATTTAATTTCATATTTATTTACAAACAAACTGTTCGTGAATCGTCAGACATGGTCAGAGGGTAATTGATTAACTAAATATAGTTTTCAAACTTTCTAGACTCAACAATACAGATTTTGCTTATCGTGTCGGAAACATATAAAGATTTAGGTTTAAATTTGGTCGGAAATTTCCGGGTCGTTACATACAGCAAGTGTAATGTCTGGTCTACTTGTAGTCAGATACATTAAAGAACTAACCATGCTTCAATAAAGCATAATGTCAAAGGGTTTCCCAGTAGCATCAGCATCCAGTAAAGTCCTCATTGGGGTTGTCATTGGTTTTAAAGCAGTCATTTTAAAATATTTTAGCATATCATTGATATACTTTGTTTGACTGATAAAAATCCCATTTGGTAATTGTTTTACTTGTAACCCCAAGAAGAAATTTACCTGGTCAAGCATGCTCATTTCGAATTTATTGCCATAAGGTCACTAAATTCTTTGCATAAAGCAGGGGACGTGGAACCAAAAATAATGTCATCAATGTAAATTTGAACCAAGAGAATGTGACCGTGGTTTTTATGGATGAATAGCGTTGCATAAATTGTTCCATGAGAGAAGCCATTGTCCAGCAAATACTTTGTTAAGGTCTCGTACCATGCACGCGGTGCTTGCTTCAGACCATACAAAGCTTTCTCCAACTAGTAGACATGGTTTGGATGAATGGGATCGACAAAGCCTTCTGGTTAATCAACATAAACTTTCTCTTGAAGATGACCATTCAGAAAAGCAGTTTTGACATCCATTTGAAACACCGTGAACTTCATATGAGAAGCAAATGCAAGGAAAAGATGAATAGCCTCAATCCTAGCAATCGGAGCAAACGTTTCGTCATAATCAATACCCTCTTGTTGTCGATATCCCTTGGCCACAAGACGTGCCTTATTTCGAACCACAATTCCATCAGAATCCTTCTTGTTCTTAAAAATCCACTTAACCCCTATTGGTCGTTGACCCGTTGGTCTTGGAACTAATCGCCATACTTTTAGACAATCAAATTGATTGATCTCTTCTTGCATTGCTACCACCCAGTTTGGATCTAGTAAAGCTTGAGCAACCATTGTTGGTTCAATGTTACTAAGAAAGGCAGTGTATAGACACATATTCCGAGTTACCCTTCAAGTGGAGACTGGAGCAGATGCATCACCAATGATAAGATCAATTGGATGACTTTTAGTCCATCGATTATTATGTGGAAGAGGTTGTACATCAGTGGTATCCATTGAAACATCAACCGTTACTGACGTTGAGCCTTGATCCGCTTGATCTGATGTAACACTTTCTAATGGATCTATTTGAGTATCTGGAGAAACAACTGGAGTTGTATTAATAGATGTATCTTGAATTGGTTCAACATTAGCATCAGGAGGTGGGAGGGAGGATGAAGAAGAAACGGGTGAATCAGTTGGTGTTGTATCTTCATCAAAAAGACTTGATTGAGTCTCCATAGTAGTTGACTGTGATGGTGTAACCGATACGACTTGAACATTCGAATTCCGTTGAGGAGCATAAAGACTATCAAATAAGATATCCAGTTCCTCTACTGTTACCGTAGGAACACTCTTCTTCAAGAAAATTGAATTTTGTACGGAAGAAGAAGTAGTTAGGTTAGGATCGGGTTTTGAACTGAGTTGTTCAAAAGCCATTCCCGATAACTCATCGAACCTTACATTAATGCTTTCCTTGATCGTCTTTGTCCGTTTGTGATAGACACGATAAGCCACTGTGTTCTAAGAATAACCGAGAAATATGGCCTGATTGCCATGATGATCAAACTTTCCGAGGTTGTCAAAATTGTTAAGCACATAGCATATACAACCAAAGACACGGAAATATTTGACATTCGGGCGTCTACCATATAGTAACTCATAAGGAGTTTTATCAAAACGTTTATTAATGATACAACAATTTTGGGTATAACATGCAGTGGAAATGGCCTCCCCCACATTTTCGGAGGTAGTTTGGAGTAAGCAAGCATCGTTCGAGCTGCTTTTCACAACGTACGATTACTTTGTTTGACTACTCCATTATGTTGTGGGGTTCGTGCAGTAGAGAACTGATGTTTAATGCCTTGGTCTTTCAAATAACTATCAAGCAGGTCATTCTTAAATTCCGTCTCATTATCAGTTCAAACTCTTAACATGTTTGTTAAAAGAGCGTTGAGTATTTTTAATGAACTCAATGATAATTGCGGGGGTTTCTGACTTAGTCCTTAGAAGGAAAATCCACGTAAATCGGGTATAGTCATCTACAATGACAAGCACATGTTTCCGGCCACCAAGGCTATAAATACGCATGGGTCCACATAAGTCCATATGTAATAATTGCAAGGATGATGAAGTACTGGGGTTTTGTTTAAGTGGATGATTAGTCCGTTTCAACTTACCCATCGCACATGATGGACACACATGATGCTTATCATATTGAAAGCATGGAATACCATCAACTAAGTCTTTAGAGACCAATCGATTAATACCCTTGTAATTGACTTGTAATTCAGGTGATGCCATAACCATGAATTTTTCTTTGTTAAACGAGTAACCAAACACATGGTTGCATGTGAGGGTGCATCATTGAGGTCAATAGTATAAAGTGAAGCACAATGTTTACCAACAAGGAGATCGTTTCCATTAGTGGATTGCACCGAGCATTGACTAACAAAATTGGCTGACACTAAATAAACTGCACCCCTGATGTGCAGCGGGGTGTATACAAAATAGTTTATATTTTACTAGGAAAAACTATTAAATACGATACAATTTTACACAAGATATTTATTTATTTATAGAATGGATATACTTAAACCTTGCTACAACACTTATAGGCAGTGTACCTAATCGTACAGTAGTGTAGTTTTTAGTAAGTCCGGTTCGTTCCACAGGGAAATCTTTAAACAAAGCTCAACGCTATATTAGTTTACTTTTATAAAAATACAAATATATATATAAGTAATATTATTATTATAAAGGGGGGTTTTTACCGTTTAATGACCGGTTTGTCGATTTTAAAACTTTAGTCGCAGTTAAAACCTAATGTAAAATATAAAATAAATACAAGACTTAAATTAAAGCGTAAAGTAAATAATGATAATGAAATTGCGAATAATAAAAATGCGATAAAATAAAATTGCGATATTTAAAAAGTACGATAATTAAAAGTGCGATTAAATAACAATAAATAAAAGTGCGATAATTAGAAGTGCAATTAAATATAAAATAAAGGAAATTAAATATGAAATAAAAGAATTATGCTTATTTAAACTTCCGTAATCATGATGTTTGACGTGTTGATTTTAGTTTTATGCCCATGGGTTAATTGTCCTTTGTCCTGGATTATTCAATATGTCCGTCTGGTTTTTGTCCATAACAGTCCATCAGTCATAAATATAAATTGCAAGTGTCCTCGTCAAATTATTATTATACCCGAAGTTAAATATTCCAACTAATTGGGGATTCGAATTGTAACAAGGTTTTAATACTTTGTTTAATGAATACACCAGGTTATCGACTGCGTGTAAACCAAGGTTTTACTACTTTGTTAACAATTACACCAATTACCCTTGAATGTAATTTCACTCCTGTTTTAATTATTCTAGTGGCTATTAATCCATTCCCGTGTCCGGTTAAATGAACGATTATTCGTACATATAATTACCCCGCCCATCGTGTCCGATTGAGTGTATATGGTAATTATAGGGATGCCCAATTGTAAATCTTTATATTAACATTAACAAACTTTCATTTAGTTAAACAAATATAAAGCCCATTAATAGCCCATAGTCTAATTTCCACAAGTGTCGTTCTTTTGTCCAAACCCCAATTATGGTACAAAGCCCAATTACCCAATTTTAGTAATTAGCCCAACATCATGATTACTTCGTTTTAAATAAGCATAATAATAACTTAGCTACGAGACATTAATATAAAAAGGTTGAACATAACTTACAATGATTAAAAATAGCGTAGCGTTACACGGACAGAATTTCGACTTACACCCTTACAACATTCGCTAACATACCCTTATTATTAGGATTTAAAATTAAAATTAAAATTAAAATATAAATTATATATATATATTACGTATATATTGAGAGAGAGAGATAGATATTATGTGTTTAAAACTCGGCAGAAAACTGGCTTTATATAGGACCTGACCAGCATTTTCACTCCATGCGACTCGCATGGATTTTGTGCCTCTGGCCATGCGAGTCGCATGGCCACCCTGGATCCAGCCAAATTGGTTTGTTTTCTTCTTGCCGACGTAATATAATAATAATATATAATATAATATATAATTATATATAATTATATATATATTATATTATATTCTTGTGCATAGTAGACTAGATATTTTTGGTCCGTTGCGTCGGGCGTTTCTTCTTGGCTCAGGTCCCGGTTCCGGATTTTCGGACGTCTTCGCGTATTATTTTATATCGTGTACTTTGCGTCTTGTAACTTTGTACTCTTGTCATTTTGAGACGTTCCTCATCAATATTTTGAACCTTTTTAGTTGTCTTTTGTACTTTTGAGCTTTTTGGTCGTTTGCGTCTTCAATTCGTCGAATCTGTCTTTTGTCTTCACCTTTTATTTTTTAAACGAATATCACTTGTAAATAGAACAATTGCAACTAAAAGCTTGTCTTTCTTGAGGAATAATGCTATGAAATATATGTTCGTTTTTAGCATTATCAAATATTCCCACACTTGAGCGTTGCTTGTCCTCAAGCAATATCGTCTTGAAATACTAGAATCACTTCTTTATTCTTCACACTTTGTACATCAGTGATTTCTATACGGCGGTATAAACAATGGTAGTAACGATATGGTTTACAGTCCCACATGACTATAAAAATTTAGATCCATTAAGGAAATTGGATCTTTATGAAAACATTTGATCTTTTGAAAATTAAATCTAGTTTTTACCCTAGATAAGTTTTCCGGAATAACCCTTTACCGGTGTTTGCAAAATATTTTTGTGGGTTTGGTGGGTTTCATATTTGAAAATTTTAGCTCAAAACTTGCGGTTTTGTGTCACCCACTTGCTAACCTTGTATTAGGAAAGCAACACGTCCAGTTTACTTGTTCCGTATATTACCTTTCAGCAAACTACCGTCCGGTTGTAAAGGAAAGCGTTGAACAAGCAACTGTTAAGGCAATGTCCCGTGACATGCTTTTGATTATGGTCTATAACGTGTCGGACGCAATTACTATCCTTGGTAGGAGCAATAGTAAAGCTCACCCTTATAATTTTTCGGTCTGGCACAAGGTCATGTCTTTGACCACTATGCAACCACCGTTCTTACGGTTGACACCCGATTTAGTTCAGGTGACCTAATGAATTCCAGTTGAATTCCTAGGATTTTACGTTCAATGGTAATGAACGCATTGAAAATAGGGTTTTCAGAAAACAAATCGGTTTATAATTTTGATCAAAATATTTTCTCGTTTAAGCTCGAGTTTAGATATCATTGAATTCCATGAGTTTGAATTCTCAATCTTTAAGGTCAATCTCAAGGATTGAGTAATATCAGGCTTAAAAGCTGATTTTTAATCTTTAAGAAGATTATCCTTTCTGGGGATCTGATTCATTAGTCTTATCCAGCTAATTTGCACGGTGCCTCCCCATTGTACGAGATAAATCCTTCTCATGGTTAGGATAAATCTGACCACTTGGCGACCCTGTTTGATGCTGAGGTCCGTGGATTTCCTGCTGATTTTAGTGATGACTTTTCTAGATTTTTCGTCAACCTACAGCTGGTCTGGACGACAACTTCATGACCTAAATCAAGAAGCGCGTGTCTTTTTCGGAAGACTTTACTTCCTTCTAATGATGGAATTGATTCATCGTGTAGATCCATCTCTTCAAAGTTTCCAAATATATTGGCGTTTGTTTGCTGAATGATAAATGGTGCACGTCATTTGTTCATTCCGTCTTGTTGTTATTTCACATATATTTTGCATCTTGTCGTCAAAATTACTTGCTTTTGCTGAACTTAATGCCAGTCTTTGAAAACGCGTTGTTTTATCCTGTTTTGTGCATAACATAAAATACATACAATACAAATATAATCATACATGTAATTTGAAATGGAACTTTGGCATCCCACTTTCAAATTATAAGAAAAATATTAGTACACAATAATAATAGAAATATCAAACATTACATAAATGTAATTAAAATGTTAAGTGTTTAAAATAATAAAAATATAAATTACCAACTTATCTCTACTGATCAGGAGGTGGGTTAGGAGGAAAATTAGGATATGGATCCCAATTCATGTTCGCGTCCGGGTTCCATGGCTGATTATAGGTGAACTGGTATGCTGCGTCATAATCATATGAATCATAGGGTGGTCTCATTTCTGGCTGATGTGCGGGATAGTATGCGGGTCGGGTCGGATAATACATCTCGCCAGGCTGCAACTGGCTTATAATTTGGCGTTGATGATAATCCCATCGGCCATGCTCTCGTTGCCGGGAATGCTCGTAGTCATTCCGACGTTGCCATGCCTCGTACTGCATATGCCTATCATAGTTCGTCATGTATTCATCCTCCATACGAACGCCTAAATCAAGAGCAGTCTCCCGAACAACTCCTATAATGTTGTTCGCCTCTTCCATTTCGTCATCCGAACCTCTTTCTACCTGTCGCTGAGGTCCCTCGTATCGATATACCCGACCACGTCTCATCAATAATACCCTTGCACCGTGATAAAGGTTTGAACTTATAGTTTCACCTTCGTCCTCTATTTCGTTCATTGGACCCCCTTGGTGCTTATCCACACCTAAATACTCTCCAATGAGAGTAATGAAAATACCACCACCTATAATACTCCCCGATTTCATCCCCGAAACTACATTAGCGAGATAATAACCAACACAATAGGGAATGTTAACGAAACTCCTCGGGTCTCTAATACACTTGAGGTAGAACAAATCGTTTACGGTCAATTTCTCCTTATTCTTACCCCTTTGTGTAATTGTGTTTGCTAAGAATCTATGAATCACCCGGAGTTCAGCTCTATCTATATCTAAGTATGTATGATTTCCACTGGCGTGAAATTCATTAAAGTGGGACATACGCCTCCAGACGGCGTTAATATCAAATTCCCTATCTATCCTTTCTCCTTGGGCAATCAGGCTATTACAGTCGGGGCTCAAAAGTTCAGCAGGGGTGTAAATCTGTAAGGCCCTGGCTAAATCTATCATGGACATTCTGTACATGCATCCACCTAACAGAAATCTAATAAAGCTTCTATCATCTATCCTCCTAACATCACTGTTTAACTTAATAGTACTAAGTAATTCTATACACCATTCCCTATATATGGTTCTACGAATTGAAAATAGGCGCATCCAATCGTTAAACTGAGAATTACCATACCTTTGCACCAATAATTCCCGAATCGGTTCGGCAAGGTCAACTGTTTCCAAAGGTACCCAGTCAATTGCCCTTGGCATTTCAACAACCTTAAAGTAGAGAATGTGCATGTTCTTTTGATAATCTGGATACTCTATCCAACATCGATCAAATCTCAGATTTGGGTGTAACTGATCTTCATTAATGTCTAAGCTCAGAATCATTTGATGTGGAGCGAATTGACGAAACTGATTCATGAATAATTGATCTTGATCGTGATATGGAATATGTTGATCCTCATGTTGTTCTTCTTCTTGTTGCATATGTTGTTCTTGTTCATAAAACATTTCTGGTTCGGGCTCTGGTTGTCTGGACGATGATGCACCGTCCGTATCTGTATTTCTCTGCAAAACACATTAAACACAAAATTTGTGCATCCAAATATGCATTAGTGTTAGCAAAATAATAACTTGAAACAATTATGATGACATGTTCAATTCATAACACATTTTATACACATTTTCTTAACAATAACAATTCTACACTTTTACATACGAAAATGTGTACAATGTTTTATCACATTTAAACTCTTAAACATGTCAACAATAATCATTATAGCAATTAAACACTTGTTACATGGCATTCAAATCAAACTAGTGCTCATTTTCATATTTTTGTCAAGTCTACACTTTGTCAAATAAGCATATACGAAAAATGTACATCAATTTCATAAGCATTTATCTCAAATAACATGCCAAAATAATCACTACTAGCAATGAAACAAGTTTCAAATGGCCTTTATATCAATTTAACCTAGTTCATGAATTTTTAGACTTAAAAAGTCTACTTTAATTCTCAAAATCATGTTTAGGCTCAAAGTTTGGATCAATTAACTACCTAAACATGTTACACTACTTAATTTAGCAACAATTCATGACAAAAATCGGCCATAACCTGTTTATATCAAAAAGCCCCAAATTGCTCAAGAACACAAACCCTAGATTCTTAAAAATTTGAAGTTTTTAGCTTCAATTCATGTTAAATAGCTTCTATCTAGGATATACATGCATAATATAATAACAATTTAGCTCTAATTACACCTAAATTTAACAAAATCAAAATATAAATTTTCTAGCTCAAGAACACAAAAAATTGGAATTTAAAGAGATTAGGGGTGAAATCTTTACCTTTCTCCTGAAGGGGTTGAGACTACTGAATCTAGGCATGATTGTTGTGAAGTTTTGCAAGAAATTTGGTGAATTTTGGTGAAAAATTGAGAGGGTTTTGGAGTAAGTTCGTGTATGTGTGTGTATTGTGAGAGACAGAAGCAGGTCGACTGGAATTTTGATCCTGGCCAGTTTTTATTAGCCATGCGAGTCGCATGGTATAAGCCTTACCCCCATGCGACTCGCATGGGGTGTATTTTCTGGATTTTAATATTTTTTTTTTTTTTTTTTTAACTATAAAACCTTAAACTTTTAAAACATAAATTAAATAAAATTTTAAAAATTTTGTTTCTTTTTAAGACGAGGTCGTTTCGGGACGATGCCCTAGTCCGTCCCTCGACAAAATTTTAAAATTTTGTCATTTTCAAGCGATTGTTTTAAAAGCTTAGATTTTTGGATTTTTTAATTTTTTTGGCATACTTTAAATCAATAAGATTAAAAATAATGATAATAAAAGTTCTCGTCCCTCCCTTGGGTAAAGCAATTTCGGTTCAAAGACCTAGTCTTCAACTTACGACGAATTTTAAAAATCATATTTTTAACTTAATGAGATAAAGTAAATTTTTGTTTTTAAATTCACACAACTTAAATATGAAATTCAAAATTATTATTAAAAATTCACACCAAACTTAAAAATTAAAATGCATAAAATTAAAAATTAATATTTTAAAAATTAAAAATTCACACCAAACTTAATTTTAAAAATTCATAAATTCATATCAAACTTATATTAATTTTTCAAATATTTACAATTTTAAATATATTGTTTTTACAAAATTTACAATATTAATTTTAGATTTAAATATTAATTTTAAAAACATGGTAAAAATAAAATTAAAAATCTTTTTGTCTTTTTATCCCACTTTAATCAATCAAATATTATCAAAAATATGCGCCCCTCTTTTCGGTAAAGTAATTTCGGTTCCAAGACCTAATTTGACTCATGACGAATTTTTGAAATATTTTGGGTTGATTGATTAAAGATATTTATACCTTAAGAATAAATGTTAAATTTCGCAGTGATGTAATAAATTTTTGAATTATATCAATAATTTCGGTCGCCAAACCTAATTTTATTCAATACCAATTTAATACTTTTTAGCGAACAAATTAGCGTTTATTATCAAAAGGTTAAAAATAAAAAATAAAAATAAAAACTGTACAGACATACCTGTAAAATAGATTTCTTAGTTATATGATCTATTCCATTCATAAGATAGTCGGTTTAATTGATTTTACATGGCTGCATAGGCGTAACCTCGAGCATTCATTGTCTTTTCTTCTAAACATATGAACGGTCCGTCTCTGCATAAAGTAACAAATTCGGTATTTGAATAGGTTTGATTATTTGAACATTTACCTCCATGTGACCATTTTCCGCATTTGTGACATCTTTCTAGGTGTCGTGCTCTTCTTTTCGCTGCGGATTTTGATTTTCCTTTACCAAATTGTAACTTATTATCTTCGCCTCTGGATCCTTTTCTAACTCCGTCCATTCTTTCTCTGATTACTGATACTAATTCGCTCGGTAGTATATCATTATTTCTTTTAGTGATCAAAGCGTGTAGCATTAGACCATGGTTTAGTTCACAGGAAGTCTTCATTTCGTAGAAACCTAAAAAAATAAAAATTCAGAATGGGGGGAGAAGACTAGTTCTTTAGGGTCTGCTAGGGAAAGACCATATGTGTTCCATTTTCGAGAACTACACGAAAACAGACAATCTAACTCTAACAGAAATATATATTATCCTTTAAAGACTTGATTCTCCCCACACTTAGTTAGCTGTGGTGTCGAAATTGTGATTAACTTCGTTGTCGACTTCCATCGGACCATGTATGTAATGTTTAACTCTGTGACCATTAACTTTAAATTCAATCCCATTTGAATTTATTAATTCTATCGTTCCGTATGGGAAAACTCTCTTGACTATGAATGGTCCAGACCATCTTGATTTCAATTTTCCAGGAAATAGCTTGAATCGTGAATTGAAAAGAAGAACTCTGTCTCCTTCTTTGAATTCTTTTGAACTTCTGATTCTTTTATCATGCCATTTCTTCGTTCTTTCTTTATAGATTAACGAATTTTCGTATGCTTCATGTCTTATTTCTTCTAATTCGTTTAGTTGACTTAATCGTAGACGTCCGGCTTCATGTAAATCAAGATTACATGTCTTCAAAGCCCAAAATGCTTTGTGTTCAATTTCTACTGGAAGATGACATGCTTTTCCATAAACAAGTCTAAAAGGTGTGGTTCCAATTGGAGTTTTGTAGGCTGTTCTAAAAGCCCAGAGTGCATCCTCCAATTTAATGGACCATTCCTTCGGATTTGATCCTACGGTTTTCTCTAGAATACGTTTTAAAGCTCGGTTGGTATTTTCAACTTGTCCACTTGTTTGTGGATGATATGCTGTGGAGATTTTATGAGTTACTCCATATCTTTTAAGAACTTTCTCAAGTTGATTATTACAGAAATGAGTACCTCGATCACTTATTAAAGCTTTCGGTGTTCCAAACCTTGCAAAAAGACGTTTTAAAAAGTTGACTACAACTCGTGCATCGTTAGTTGGGAGAGCTTGTACTTTCGCCCATTTAGATACATAATCAATGGCGACGAGTATATATAAATTATTATGAGATTTTGGAAATGGACCCATAAAGTCAATACCCCAAATGTCAAATACTTCACATACTTGGATGACATTTTGTGGCATTTCATCACATTGACTTATTTTTCCGGCCCTTTGACATGCATCACAGGATTTGCAAAGAAGGTGTGCGTCTTTGTAAATTGTAGGCCAATAGAATCCAGCTTCATAGACTTTTCTTGCTGTTAGTTGAGGCCCATAATGCCCTCCTGTTGGTCCTGTGTGACAATGGTTTAAAATTTTACTAGCTTCATCTCCAAATACACATCGGCGTATTATTCCATCGGGACAACTTTTAAACAGATGTGGATCTTCCCAGAAATAGTGTTTTATATCACTGAAGAATTTCTTTCGTCTTTGGTACGATAATCCTTTTTCAAGGAATCCACAAACTAAGTAGTTTGCATAGTCTGCAAACCATGGAATTTCTTTATAATCTATCTTCAATAGATATTCATCAGGAAAGTTGTCTTGTATGGCCGATTCATTTAGAACTTCTAATTCGGGATTTTCAAGACGAGAAAGATGATCAGCGGCGAGATTTTCTGCTCCCTTTTTATCTCGGATTTCAATATCACACTCTTGTAAGAGTAAGATCCAACGGATTAATCTTGGTTTAGCATCTTGTTTTGAAAATAGGTATCTAAGAGCAGAATGGTCGGTATAGACCACCGTTTTTGCTAGAACGAGATATGATCGAAATTTGTCAAAAGCAAAGACAATAGCAAGGAGTTCTTTTTCAGTAGTTGTATAGTTCGTTTGTGCTCCTTGTAATGTCTTACTAGCATAATATATAGGTTGAAATCGTTTTTCAATCCTTTGTCCTAAAACGGCTCCCATTGCAAAATCACTTGCATCGCACATTAGTTCAAATGGTAGATTCCAATTTGGTGTTATCATGATCGGTGCATTAGTGAGTTTTTCTTTAAGAATATTAAAAGATTTGATACATTCATCTGAAAAGATAAATGGCGCATCCTTTTCTAGGAGTTTATTCATAGGAGTGGCAATTTTAGAAAAATCTTTTATGAAACGTCGGTAAAAACCTGCATGCCCTAGAAAACTCCTAACTCCTCTAACATTTGTGGGATGTGGAAGTTTAGCAATTACATCTACTTTAGCTCTATCCACTTCAATTCCTTCTTTTGAAATTTTATGTCCAAGAACGATGCCTTCTTTAACCATGAAATGGCATTTCTCCCAATTAAGTACTAGATTTGATTTTTCGCATCTAATTAGCATTCGTTCTAGATTAACTAGACATGATTTAAATGTATCACCGAAGACTGAAAAGTCATCCATGAATACTTCCATGCATTCTTCTATCATGTCGTGAAAAATCGCCATCATACACCTTTGAAAGGTTGCAGGGGCGTTACAAAGTCCAAATGGCATGCGTTTGTAAGCAAAAGTACCATAAGGGCACGTGAATGTGGTTTTCTCTTGATCCTCGGGTGCTATTGGAATTTGAAAATATCCGGAAAATCCATCTAGAAAACAATAGTAACTATTTCCGGCTAATCTTTCCAACATTTGATCTATGAAAGGTAAGGGAAAGTGATCTTTTCTGGTGGCGTCATTTAATTTTCTATAATCAATACATACACGCCATCCTGTTACAGTCCTAGTAGGAATAAGCTCATTTTTTTCATTTGTAATGACAGTCATGCCACCCTTCTTAGGCACGCATTGAACCGGGCTTACCCATGGACTATCAGAGATTGGATATATCAAACCTGCATCTAGCAGTTTAATAATCTCTTTCTTAACTACATCTTGCATATTAGGATTTAGTCTTCGTTGGCGTTGCACATACGTTTTATGACCTTCTTCCATAAGGATTTTATGTGTGCAATACGAAGGACTTATTCCTTTAATATCATGAATCTTCCATGCAATGGCTGGTTTATGAGCTTTCAACACAGAAATGAGTTGTGATTTCTCATTTTCAGAAAGAGAAGACGATATTATTACAGGTAATTCAGATTCACCATGTAAATAAGCGTATTCCAAATGGTTTGGAAGTGGCTTTAACTCTAATTTCGGAGGTTCTTCTATCAATGATTTATATCGATATCTGTCTTCTTCTTTTAGCATTTGAATTTCTTCTGTTGTTGGTTCATATCCATTAGCTATAAGTGTAGCTAAGATTTCAGCTTCATCAATTGGTTCATTACCTTCTCCTAAAGAACATTCTCCTGTTCCTTGTAATTCTGGAAATTCTTCTAATAATTCTGCATGTGTATCTATAGTTTGAATATAATAACATGTATCATCTGCAGATTGTGGCTGTTGCATTGCTCTATCAACTGAAAAGGTAACACTCTCATCCTCTATACGTAGGGTCAGTTTTTTACCGAACACGTCTATCATTGCTTTAGCCGTGTTTAAGAATGGTCTTCCTAATATGAGAGGAACTTGAGAATCTTCTTCCATGTCCAAAACAACAAAATCTACTGGAAATACTAAAGTACCAACTTTAACTAGCATGTTCTCCATTATCCCTCTAGGATATTTTATTGATCTATCGGCTAGTTGTATGCTTATTCTAGTTGGTTTCAATTCTCCAAGGTCTAGTTTAGCGTATAGTGAATACGGCATTAGATTTATACTAGCACCTAAGTCTGCCAATGCTTCAATTGAACTAAGACTACCCAGAAAACATGGAATTGTGAAACTTCCTGGATCAGATAGTTTTTCTGGTATCTTATTCAACAGCACTGCTGAACAATTAGCATTCATAGTAACAGCCGAGAGTTCTTCCATTTTCTTTCTATTTGAGATTAGATCTTTCAAGAATTTAGCATATCTTGGCATTCCTGAAATCACATCAATGAAAGGAAGATTTACATTTATCTGTTTAAACATATCCAAGAATTTGGATTGCTCGGCTTCAAGTTTTTCCTTCTTCATTTTACTCGGATAAGGAAGTGGTGGTTGGTATGGTTTAACATAAGGTTTATCCTTAACTGTGTTATTTTCATTAACCTTTTCAACTACCGGTTCTTTTTCCTTATCTTGATCAGGTTGTGGTTCTTGTGGAGTAGGAATAGTTTCATCGGAAGTTACAGGTATTTCAGGTGGTTTAAGTGTTGTACCACTTCTTGTGGTAATAGCTTTAGCTGTTTCATTCCAGGGGTTAGCATTTGTATCACTAGGTAGACTTCCCGGTTTTCTTTCACCTATTAACCTTGCTAGGTTACTTACTTCTTGTTCCAGATTTTGAATAGAAGCTTGTTGATTTCTAAATGCTTGAGCATTTTGTTCATTTGTTTGTTTTTGAGATGTGAAAAACTGTGTTTGAGTTTCAACTAGCTTCGTCATCATATCTTCTAAATTCAGCTTTTTATCATCGGTTTGTTGTGGTGGTTTGTTTTGAAAATTCGGTCTTTGCTGATTGTAAGTATTATTGGATACTTGTTGATTGCTAGGACCTTGTTGGTTGTTGTATGGAATATTTCGGTTATAATTCTGGTTTTGATTGTAAATCGGTCTTGGCGGTTGATAATTATTCTGATAATTATTTCCAGGCCTTTGGTTTATGTATGAAATATTCTCTCTTTGTTCCATTGTTAATTCAATACTGAGACAATCTTTTGTCAAATGTGGTCCTCCACACTGCTCACAACTAATTCGTATAGCATGAATATCTTTAGTCATCTTTTCCATTCGTCTCTCGAAAGCATCTATCTTTGCCGAAATGGAATCTAAGTCATGGCTAGAATCGGCTCTAGCTGCTTTAGATGATCTAATGATATCTTTTTCTTGGTGCCACTCATGTGAGTGGGAAGCAGTGTTATCAATAATTTTGTAAGCATCAGTTTCGGTTTTCTTCATAATAGAACCACCAGCTGCTATATCTATATCTTTCCTTGTAGTGATGTCGCATCCTCGGTAGAATATTTGTACTATTTGACAGGTGTCTAAACCATGTTGCGGACATCCTCTTAATAACTTTCCATATCTTGTCCACGCCTCATATAGAGTTTCATTTGGTTTCTGTGTGAACGTAACAATTTCTGCTTGAAGTCTTACGGCTTTAGATGCAGGAAAGAATTGTTTAAGAAATTTGTCAATTAAAACGTCCCATGTATCGATCGCCCCTTCAGGTAACGATTCCAACCAATCTTTGGCTTCTCCCTTTAAAGTCCAGGGAAATAACATGAGATATATCTGTTCATCCTCCACTTCTCTTATTTTAAATAGTGTGCAGATTCTATTAAAGGTACGTAGATGTTCATTTGGATCTTCCTTCGGCGCACCACTAAATTGGCATTGATTAGTCACCATGTGTAGAATTTGTCCTTTGATTTCATAATCTGGCGCATTAATGTCTGGATGAGTAATTGCGTGACCTTGGCCAGTGCGTTTAGCTCTCATTCGGTCTTCCATACTTAAAGGTTCCAGATTCTCCATAATTGAATTTGTTGAATCGGTATCACTAGATGATTCTGATTTAATAGTTTGTTCCTCAACAATCTCTGTTTGAATGATTGGTGGTTCCGGAGGAAAGTTTAGTGGTTCAGGATCTACGAACCGTTCCTGAATATTCTCTGGATTCTCAATTGTGAGGTTGGGTTCAAAAAATGGATTATCGGAAATTTGAACTGAAGTACTTGGTTGACTGGATGACGATTCTAAAGAAAAATCTACGGCGGTTATATTTGTTAAACGATGTCTTGATCGAGTTACAGGTGGTGAACGTACAAAAGGTGATGAACGTCTTGCTCGGTGCATTCACTGAATATCCTATTAGTTTTTAAAAGGAAAGAAAAATTATAATAAGTTATCTAATTAATAGACTTTTCTGATTTTGCCCACGTTTCGAATAGCCAAAAGATGCAGCAGAGGGGCAGGATTCGTTTGGTCTCAATATAATTGAGGACTGTTTGGCTCCAATAACCCGGTCCACGTACAAATCCAACTATTACTACGAACCAGAAAATTTTGATGTCTATCAATTTAACCACTTAAAATAAATTTTCGTAATTTTAAGAAATTTAGATAAGAAGTAGAAAAAAATTCTAAGTCCTAAAACTAGAATAGCGAGAAATAAGAGAGAAAAAGAGTTCGTCGAAAAAGGTTGAAAAAGAAAAAATGGTTGAAAAATAAAAGGTGACGGAAAAATAAAAGAAACTTATAAAAACTTAAAAATACTTGACTAACCTAACCTTATTACTACAACTAACTTAAAATTATAATCGCAAATTGAAATTACTAATTGGAATGCTAATTGGTACATAGTAAAAGGTCTAAAAATATTAAAGCTTACAGGAAAAACTAAATCCCAAATGGAAATAACTTAAAAAGAAACTAAAACTTAAAAAGGCGTCGCAAAATTCTAAAGCACCTAATACTTAATCTAAAGAAAAAGCACTTAAGGAATTCTACGGCAAAGCCTAAAAATCTAGGAGTAAAAATCACTATAGCAAAAACTAAGTTTAAAATTAAATATGAGCTAAAAGATACAAATATTACGCTACAACGATTAAAAAGGAACAAAATATAAAAGTTATAAAAAGTTATAAAAATATTAGATTTTATAAAAATATTATTTTTATATTTTTTATATTATAGTATTAAGTAAATAAATAATAAAACTAAACAAAAGTAAAAATAACTAAATAAATTAAAAACTTAATTATAATAATAATAATAGTTTTAGGGTTTAAGTAATAATAATTAAATAATATCCGTAATAAATGCGTGATTAGGGTTTGGATGTGGCCTGGTCAACCCCTTCATGCGAGTCGCATGGAATAAGGGGGTGGGTCATGCGACTCGCATGAACACCCTGAACTGGTTCAATTGGATTGGTTCAAATGACAGGTCACGTAATTATTTAATATTTATTTTTAATATCTGTTTTATATATAATATAAGATATAAATATATAATTTAAATAAAAACTTAATAAATTACTAAAATAAAATACAAATACTTTAATATTTTGTAAATAATAAAGAAAAACTTAAAATACACTTTAAAATATGTTTTTTTTTTATATTAGCGTTGCGCTTCCGGCGTTTAAGAGTGTTCCCCGGCAGCGGCGCCAAAAATACTTGATGTGCAGCGGGGTGTATACAAAATAGTTTATATTTTACTAGGAAAAACTATTAAATACGATACAATTTTACACAAGATATTTATTTATTTATAGAATGGATATACTTAAACCTTGCTACAACACTTATAGGCAGTGTACCTAATCGTACAGTAGTGTAGTTTTTAGTAAGTCCGGTTCGTTCCACAGGGAAATCTTTAAACAAAGCTCAACGCTATATTAGTTTACTTTTATAAAAATACAAATATATATATAAGTAATATTATTATTATAAAGGGGGGTTTTTACCGTTTAATGACCGGTTTGTCGATTTTAAAACTTTAGTCGCAGTTAAAACCTAATGTAAAATATAAAATAAATACAAGACTTAAATTAAAGCGTAAAGTAAATAATGATAATGAAATTGCGAATAATAAAAATGCGATAAAATAAAATTGCGATATTTAAAAAGTACGATAATTAAAAGTGCGATTAAATAACAATAAATAAAAGTGCGATAATTAGAAGTGCAATTAAATATAAAATAAAGGAAATTAAATATGAAATAAAAGAATTATGCTTATTTAAACTTCCGTAATCATGATGTTTGACGTGTTGATTTTAGTTTTATGCCCATGGGTTAATTGTCCTTTGTCCTGGATTATTCAATATGTCCGTCTGGTTTTTGTCCATAACAGTCCATCAGTCATAAATATAAATTGCAAGTGTCCTCGTCAAATTATTATTATACCCGAAGTTAAATATTCCAACTAATTGGGGATTCGAATTGTAACAAGGTTTTAATACTTTGTTTAATGAATACACCAGGTTATCGACTGCGTGTAAACCAAGGTTTTACTACTTTGTTAACAATTACACCAATTACCCTTGAATATAATTTCACTCCTGTTTTAATTATTCTAGTGGCTATTAATCCATTCCCGTGTCCGGTTAAATGAACGATTATTCGTACATATAATTACCCCGCCCATCGTGTCCGATTGAGTGTATATGGTAATTATAGGGACGCCCAATTGTAAATCTTTATATTAACATTAACAAACTTTCATTTAGTTAAACAAATATAAAGCCCATTAATAGCCCATAGTCTAATTTCCACAAGTGTCGTTCTTTTGTCCAAACCCCAATTATGGTACAAAGCCCAATTACCCAATTTTAGTAATTAGCCCAACATCATGATTACTTCGTTTTAAATAAGCATAATAATAACTTAGCTACGAGACATTAATATAAAAAGGTTGAACATAACTTACAATGATTAAAAATAGCGTAGCGTTACACGGACAGAATTTCGACTTACACCCTTACAACATTCGCTAACATACCCTTATTATTAGGATTTAAAATTAAAATTAAAATTAAAATATAAATTATATATATATATTACGTATATATTGAGAGAGAGATAGATATTATGTGTTTAAAACTCGGCAGAAAACTGGCTTTATATAGGACCTGACCAGCATTTTCACTCCATGCGACTCGCATGGATTTTGTGCCTCTGGCCATGCGAGTCGCATGGCCACCCTGGATCCAGCCAAATTGGTTTGTTTTCTTCTTGCCGACGTAATATAATAATAATATATAATATAATATATAATTATATATAATTATATATATATTATATTATATTCTTGTGCATAGTAGACTAGATATTTTTGGTCCGTTGCGTCGGGCGTTTCTTCTTGGCTCAGGTCCCGGTTCCGGATTTTCGGACGTCTTCGCGTATTATTTTATATCGTGTACTTTGCGTCTTGTAACTTTGTACTCTTGTCATTTTGAGACGTTCCTCATCAATATTTTGAACCTTTTTAGTTGTCTTTTGTACTTTTGAGCTTTTTGGTCGTTTGCGTCTTCAATTCGTCGAATCTGTCTTTTGTCTTCACCTTTTATTTTTTAAACGAATATCACTTGTAAATAGAACAATTGCAACTAAAAGCTTGTCTTTCTTGAGGAATAATGCTATGAAATATATGTTCGTTTTTAGCATTATCAACCCCAAACCCTCAACATATGAGACCCATTTTATCGTTATGCCATTTTTCACAAAATCTCCATAACCCGTTATTACTGCAATCTCATCGTTTCCAAAAGTAACCGTTCCAAGGAATTTGTCAACGAAATTGACAAGTAAGGATTTATCGCCCGTCATGTGTCGAGAGCAACCGGAATCGATATACCTGTAGTGACCCAAACTTTTCCATGTTTATATATATTAATTGAGATTGATATTTACATGACTAAATGTTTCCAACATGTTAAGCAATCAAACTTGTTAAGACTTGATTAATTAAAATAGGTTTCATATGGACAATTGACCACCCAAGTTGACCGGTGATTCACGAACGTTAAAACTTGTAAAAACTATATGATAACATATATATGATTATATATATAGTTAACATAATATTATGGTAAGTAAGTATCTCATTAGGTATTTTAACAATGAGTTATATATATAAAATTGAGTTTATTGAATTAAGAAACTCGAAACGATATATATAACGATTATCGTTATAACGTCTTACTAAATACATATGAATCATATTAAGATATTGATACACTATGTTTAATAATGATAAATGATAAGTAAACATGTCATTAAGTGTATTAACAATGAACTACATATGTAAAAACAAGACTACTAACTTAATGATTTCGAAACGAGACATATATATAACGATTATCGTTGTAACAACATTTAACTATATATCATAATAAGATATATTAATATATCATAATATCATGATAATTTAATAATTTAACATCTCTTTAGATATAATAAACAATGGGTTAACAACATTTAACAAGATTGTTAACCTAAAGGTTTCAAAACAACATTTACATCTAACGACTAATGATGACTTAACGACTCAGTTAAAATGTATATACATATAGTGTTTTATTATGTATTCATACAATTTTGAAAGACTTCAAGACACTTATCAAAATACTTCTACTTAACAAAAATGCTTACAATTACATCCTCGTTCAGTTTCATCAACAATTCTACTCGTATGGACCCGTATTTGTACTCGTACAATACACAGCTTTTAGACGTATGTACTATTGGTATATACATTCTAATGATTAGCTTTTAGCAGCCCATGTGAGTCACCTAACACATGTGGGAACCATCATTTGGCAACTAGCATGAAATATCTCATAAAATTACAAAAATATGAGTAATCATTCATGACTTATTTACATGAAAACAAAATTACGCATCCTTTATATCTAATCCATATACCAATGACCAAAAACACCTACAAACACTTTTATTCTTCAATTTTATTCATCTAAGTGATCTCTCTCAAGTTATATCTTCAAGTTCTAAGTGTTCTTTATAAATTCTATAAGTTCTAGTTTCATAAAATCAAGAATACTTCCAAGTTTGCTAGCTTACTTCCAATCTTGTAAAGTGATCATCCAACCTCAAGAAATCTTTCTTATTTACAGTAAGATATCTTTCTAATACAAGGTAATACTCATATTCAAACTTTGGTTCAATTTCTATAACTATAACAATCTTATTTTGAGTGATGATCTTACTTGAATTTGTTTTCGTGTCATGATTCTGCTTCAAGAACTATCATGCCATCTAAGGATCATTTGAAGCTAGATCCATTTGTCTTTTTTCCAGTAGGTTTATCCACAAAACTTGAGGTAGTAATGATGTTCTTAACATCATTTGATTCATACATATAAAGCTATCTTATTCGAAGGTTTAAACTTGAAATCACTAGAACATAGTTTAGTTAATTCTAAACTTGTTCGCAAACAAAAGTTAATCCATCTAACTTGACTTTTAAAATCAACTAAACACATTTTCTATATATATATGATATGCTAACTTAATGAATTAAAACCTAGAAACACGATGAACACCATAAAATCGGATATACGCCGTCGTAGTGAAACCGGGGGCAGTTTTGGTTTGGATAATTAAAAACTATGATAAAATTTGATTTTAAAGTTGTTCTTCTGGGAAAATTATTTTTCATATGAACATGAAACTATATCCAAAAATCATGGTTAAACTCAAAGTGGAAGTATGTTTTCCAAAATGGTCATCTAGATGTCGTTCTTTCGACTGAAATGACTACCTTTAAAAAATGACTTTTAACCTGTAATTCCGACTATAAACCTATACTTTTTCTGTTTAGATTCATAAAATAGAGTTCAATATGAAACATAGCAATTGGATTCACTCAAAATGGATTTAAAACGAAGAAGTTATGGGTAAAACAAGATTGAATATTTTTGATCTTTTTAGCTACGGGAAATGTTTAACAAATCTATACAAATCATATCCTAGCTAACTTATATTGTATTATACATGTATTCTAATATATTATGTAATCTTGGGATACCATAGACACGTATGCAAATGTTTTGACATATCATATTGACCCATATATATATGTTATTTGGAACAACCATAGACACTCTATATGCAGTAATGTTTGAGTTAGCTATACAGGGTTGAGGTTGATTCCAAAAATATATATAGTTTGTGTTGTGATCTAGCCTGAGACGTGTATACACTGGGTCATGGATTGATTCAAGATAATATATATATCGATTTATTTCTGTACATCTAATTATGGACAACTAGTTGTAGGTTACTAACAAGGACAGCTGGCTTAGTAAACTTAAAACAGTAAAACCTATTAAAAATGTTGTAAATATATTTTGAACATACTTTGATATATATGTACATATTTGTTATAGGTTCGTGAATCGATCCGTGGCCAAGTCTTATTTTCGAGGAAGGAAATATCTGTGAAAGTGAGTTATAGTCCAACTTTTAAAATCTAATATTTTTGGGATGAGACTACATGCAGGTTTTATAAATGATTTACAAAATAGACACAAGTGCGTGAAACTACATTCTATGGTTGAATTATCGAAATCGAATATGCCCCTTTTTATTAAGTCTGGTAATCTGAGAATTAGGGAACAGACACCTTAATTGACGCGAATCCTAAAGATAGATCTATTGGGCCTAACAAACCCCATCTAAAGTACCGGATGCTTTAGTACTTCGAAATTTATATCATATCCGAAGGGTGTCCCGGAATGATGGGGATATTCTTATATATGCATCTTGTTAATGTCGGTTATCAGGTGATCACCATATGAATAATTTTTATCTCTATGTATGGGATGTGTATTGAAATATGAAATCTTGTGGTCTATTGTTACTTTTGATATATATAGGTTAAACCTATAACTCACCAACATTTTTGTTGATGTTTAAAGCATGTTTATTCTCAGGTGAATATTAAGAGCTTCCGCTGTTGCATACTAAAATAAGGACAAGATTTGGAGTCCATGTTTGTATGATATTGTGTAAAAACTGCATTCAAGAAACACATGTCGATGTAATATATTTCTATTGTAAACCATTATGTAATGGTCGTGTGTAAACAGTATATTTTAGATTATCATTATTTGATAATCTACGTAATGTTTTTAAAACCTTTATTGATAAAATAAAGGTTATGGTTGTTTTAAAAATGAATGCAGTATTTGAAAAACGTCTCATATAGAAGTCTAAACCTCGCAACGAAATCAATTAATATGGAACGTTTATAATCAATATGAATGGGACATTTCAATACTAAACACAGACGTCGAAACCCTAAAAACGTTAATTTCCTAGAGTTTAGGTACCCAAAGTTTCTTGGGTCCTCTACGGTTAGTACCAACAATAAACTTTGGATCAACAATGAGATAATCACGTAAAGTATCATGCAATTTAGACAATAAAGAATCATTTAAAATCACATTACATGAAGCATCGTACGCAATATCAAGTTTTACATCATTATCAGAAGTCTTAACACACAACTTATTCCAAGCAGATGTTTTGTTCACATACGAAAATTGAAAGACATGAGATGATTTCCTAGGTCGACTAGCAGATTGCTTTAGTTTGGTTGCTACTTTCTTAGTCGTGGACTTAGGAACCCATACAGACTTGTAAGTCAACTTTGGATTATGACCTGTGACACGAAAAACACCTCTGTTAGTTAGACGTCCAAACTTTTTAGTTGACACATGAGATGATTGATTTTGCAATATTTCCAATTTGATTTTACGTTCCTTTGCATCATACTCACTCAAATCAGGTTTTGGACTCGTGTGTTGTGTTGACTTGACTGATTTCGTTAAAATACTTTCCTTTGATTGATTTGACATTTGAATCATAGGAATCTTTTCAGTTAACACATAACCATTTTGAGAATGAACTCTCTTGACAACAAATTGGGTTGAATGTGCAACTTTTGAAACACGTTTACCAAATTGAGAACGTAGTGGGTTTTGAAGAATAGTAATGGATTTTGCATCCGTGGATGTTGTTGTTCCCTTCCCTTTCTTAGTAATCCCACCAACACAGTCAGGCACATTGGTTTCAACAGTAGATGATTGCTTAAGTGTGTTAGCCTGTTTCAGTTGAATTATTTTTTGTTTTAAGCTCTTAATCTCAAGACTTAATTCCTCTGCAGAAACTAGCACGTCACCTTCATTAAAATCATAAGTACATTCTTTCTTAGGAAGTGGAGGCAACTTATCACACAAAGCAAGCATTTGTTCTAATGATTGACACTCAAGTTGCAAATCAACATTTTCCTGTTCAACTATACCTAATATACGTTTCAAGTTTCGTACAACAGGTATGTTTGCGTAAAATTCATTCAAAGGATCAATTGTTGTGTCAAAGTCTATCAAGTTTTCAACAGTTGGTTCATCTCGAGGTTCTACCTTTACATCTAAATCAGTTTGACCTAGGGATTCTGCCTCAAAGAAGACAGTTAGTTCAAGTGCTAGGTCTTCACAGAAAACATTATCAGAACACGCAGGTAAGACCGGTAGAATTGGTTTCACATCCAAAGTTGGTTCATCAAACACCTCATCTATGCCAGTAATGCTAGAACTATGTGACGACCCGGGAATTTCTGACCAAATTTAAACTTAATCTTAATGTGAAATCAACACGATAAGCAAAGTCTGTAATGTTGAGTCTCAAAATTTTTGAACTGTTTTCGTATATTCAATTGACCTTCGACTGTTCCCAACGATTCACGAACAAATAATTGTAAATAGATATGTGTGTATATATATATGTATATAAATTCCATATTTGAATATTAAATATTCAGTATATATATATATATATATATATATATATATATATATATATATATATATATATATATATATATATATATATATATATATATATGTTACATATTTAATAATATGTAATATTAATATTTAATATAATAAGTTAATTATAAATTATATTTGTTATAGTAATATTATTGATACTTTCAATATTAAAATCTATATTAGTAATATAAATATGAAAAAATATATATATAAGTAAATGATTATATTATTGTAATTAGTATTATTAATAGTATCATAAATAATAATATTATTATTATTTTATAATTACTCTTATCTTTATTATTATTATCTGTATTATTATAATTAATATTATTAATATTAATATTAGTAAAATCATTATTATAAATTTTATAGTTATTATTATTATTATCATTAATAATATAATTATTATTATTATATTGTTACTATTATTATTCATAATATTAAGAGTAATATTATTATTATAGTTATATTTATAAGATTAATTATAATATATAAATTCATATATATATACAATATATGAATACAGATATATACATAGATATATAAAAACAGATATACTGAATTATACAAGTACATTATACGATATGTATATATATATATATATATATATATATATATATATATATATATATATATATATATATATATATATATATATATATATATATATATATATATATATTGTATATAATACTTAATAATATAAATCCTACGTGTTAATATATATAAAGAGACCAAAAATCAGTCCTATCCCAATCAAAAACTGTAATTAATTTGTTTTCTGTCTAAAATTATTGAATAACATAATCAATTAGTGTACGAATTATATTAGAAAATTGGGTCTGTTATTATTTTTTTCTTCTTCTCCTGTTTCAAATTGTACAAACCGTCGAGTAAATCAAGCTAGCAAACAAAGTGTAAGTGGAATCAAATGAGCTGTAATGATGTTACTTAGTTGCTACACAACTACCTGCTATCACATTTTCAACCAAAACATCGAAATTAAAACAGAAATTATAACTGAACCGTTTTTTACTCTGTTCTTCATTATTCCATCAAAATCTCGAATTTAAATCTTATCTCAAAAACTAGAAATGCAGTTGAGTTGGAAATAATCCACTTAAACTATCTGGAAAGTTTCAAAACCCAATTCTTTATATCGATGACGAATTTTGATGACAAAGTTTTCAAATTAAAAAGTCAACCAATGTTCATCAATCAAATTCAGGTTAATTGTTACAATTGAAGTTCAATTGAAGATTTAGAAAGTTTCTAAATATGAATTAGAATCTATTTCATATTATAATCTTTAACTAAAACGTTGTAAAAATCAAAATTTGATTCTGAGTTCATATGAAACTTAACAGGTCTGTTGAAGAATTTTTTTTTTATTTTATCTATTTTTAATTGATCAAGATAAACAAGGGAAGTCATTTAGGTTTCAATTACAAAACTTACAATAATCTAGTATTAATATTTTGAGATTGTAATTCGATTTGAGTTATAAATTTTTTTTTCTTTCTTTCTTCAAACACAGCGACTGCTATTTATTTATTTATTTATTTAATTATTTTGTGTCTGATAAATTAAAATCACCAGGTCAAGTTTTTTTTGTTTCATAATGATAATTCTAAACGAAATCAAAATAAACTGTTATGATTATGTTAGCCTCTGTTCGATCTGTGTTAGGAAGAATAAGGTGACATAGATGAATAGATAGATATGGGTTAAATACAATAGGATCTATAATATTTCGGATAAAGGGCCACAGCCCAGCTGGTTTGTTGTGATGACGGGTATACGGGAGGTCTCGGGTTCGAGCCCTGGTGGTGGCGGTTATTTTTTTAAAAGCTTATTTGATAAGGTAGCCTATTTTCTTTTATTTATTATTATTATTATCATCATCATCATCATCATCATCATTATTATTATTATTATTATTATTATTATTATTATTATTATTATTATTATTATTATTATTGTTATTATTATTATTATTATTATTATTATTATTATTGTTATTATTATTAATATTATTATTATTATTATTATTGTTAATATTATTATTGTTATAATTATTATCATAATTATCATCATTATTTTGATTATTATTATTATTTGTATTATAATTACTAGCATTCTAAATCAACACTTATTATTATTATTATTATGATTAAGGAAAGTAAATTATTATTAATACTATGATTACTAATATTATTATTACAAAGTATTAACATTTAGTATTATTATTATTATTAAGATTTATTATTATTGTTAATTATTAATATTACTAATATAAGTATTATTATTTAGTCATTATTATCGTTATTAGTATTATTAATATTATTAATTAAAACATGTTGAATATATTGGTAGATATAAATTATAACAATATGAAGTTTATAATTTAAGCATTTTGAGATAAGTAGGATTAAGATAAAATGTAGATAACGTTATGAACATAATTAGAATTAGGTCTTGATTAAATGAATTATCATTATTGTTAAAAGTATCATTTTTATTAAAAATTATCATTTTTAGTATTATTATCATTATTAGATTTATTAATATTATCATTATTTATATTATTAGTATCATTATAATTAAAATTATCAAAACTATCATTTTTACATAAATTATCATTTTTGTTATTATTATTAGTATTCGTTATTATTAAAAGTATTATTATTATTATTGTTATTATTATTTATATTATTATTATTATAATAATAATTACAAACTAATGACTAGTATTATCATCAAAACTATTATTATCATAATTAAATCTATGTATTATTATTATTACATATCACTATATTTTTATTATTAAAATGATACTAATTAAGTTATATATAAAATATATCAATTAATACATAAATATATATTTTTTATCATATATAAATGTTAATATAAATTTTATTATCAATATGTTATAATGAATGCTAAATAATAGTTATATAAAATACATAAAATAAATATATTAAATTTATCCAAATAAAATTTAATATAACAAATATATTATTAATAATAATATATATAAACTAGCTCAATTACGATTATATGTTTTAATATATATAATTGATATAGGTTCGTGAATTCAATGCCAACCCTGCATTGTTCAATATCGTCATATGTATTTTTACTACAAAATACATTATTGCGAGTTTCATTTGCTCCCTTTTTAAATGCTTTTGCAATATATATTTTTGGGACTGAGAATACATGCGCTGCTTTTATAAATGTTTTACGAAATAGACACAAGTGATCAAAACTACATTATATGGTTGAATGATCGAAGCCGAATATGCCCCTTTTGCTTGATAGCACAAGAATTAATAAACCGATCTACTAATTGACGTGAATCCTAAAGATAGATCTATTGGGCCTAACAAACCCCACCCGTTGTAGCGGATGCTTTAGTACTTCGATGTTGTTTTATCATGTCCGATGGATGTCCCTGAATGATAGGGGATATTCTTATATGCATCTTGTTAATGTCGGTTACCAGGTGTTCAATCCATATGAATGATTTTTATGCAGATGCATGATATTTATGAGTAATGAAATTGTGACGACCCGGAAATTTCTGACCAAATTTAAACTTAACCTTTATATGTTTCCGACACGATAAGCAAAATTTGTAATGTTGAATCTCAAAAATTTTGGAACTACATTCATGTAATCAATTACCCTTTGACCGTGTTTGACGATTCACGAAAAATTATGAGTATATAGATATGTATATATAATATATAATATTAACTGAAAACATTAACAAAGTATTAGATATATGATACTTTACATGAACGTATTTGTTTCGATATATTTATCGACAGAATTAAGAGATAATAACAATTGATTGAATTATCAGATACATTATGATATGATTACGGGCCTATGTTATGAGGTCCACTGTGATTTAAGAAATCTATTCTTTTTGACAACATTCGGAAAATGGTAAAGTGATTTATAAGTAAGAACAAATGTGTCGATTAACGAGAACTAGACAAGGGTTAGTGGAAATTCCTGTTTAATTTCCAAGGAATGTTTTATAATATTTTCCTCGTCACCTTGATAAGATAACTATGTTAACTTTCATTTTATTTAATATGAAAATAAGAACATGGAGTGTAAATAACTTAGATGTTGGATATCGACAAGTTAAGTAATTCGACATTTTTCATTAAGATGATTTCATACGTTTATTTAACCTTTGGAATTTATCCCATGCTTCACCAACAGACTGTAATTTAAAAACTTGAAACCTATTATGAATATATATAATTCTACTTTTCTAAAATGTTTTATGATATAACGATTTCCATTATTTTAACCTTTTAACAAAATGATTCTTAAATATATTTAGTTTTGGAAAATGAAATTATCATATTTATTTGATTTAGTTTCAAAAGTATAAAAAACGTTTTCAGTTTAAAAAGAACTTTATTATTAAAACGTATATATATTTTATAAATATCTAGAACCACTTTTGACAACTCATTACTTAACCAGTATGATAAAGATAACAATATTTATATTTTATTTTATTAAATATATATAACAATTTAAATTAATATTATACGTACATAGTTTTATACTTTTACTATACTTTAACTTTACCTTTACTTTACTTTTACTTTACTTTAACTTTAATAATTCATACTTTAATAATTCACTTTAATAATTCATACTTTAATAATTCACTTTAATAATTCACATTAATAATTCATACTTTAATAATTCACTTTAATAATTCATACTTTAACAATTCACTTTAATAATTCAAAAATCTATTATAAATAGAATTCAATAGGTTTCATTATTTCATAGAAACTTGAAAATATATTTCTCTAAACTCTCTCAATCGAATTACATATATATATATATATATTTTCTTTGTATTATTTCAAGATATTATTAGTATACATAAAATACTATGACGGAGTTATATTCAGACGATTTCAAAATAAGTTTTCAAACGGGATAGAGCTAAGGAAATTATGGGTTATAGCTATTGAGGTTATGGGTATTGATCGAGGGTATTGCTCGTGAGGTCAACCTAACGTTTATCATTTTCGTTGCATCTACGTACTTTCCTGCAATATTGAATCACAATATTGATACGTTCGTGAATCCGAGACAAACCCTGCACTTGTTCAGTGCTGTCATATACATAATTGGTACGAAATAAAGTATTGTGAGTTTCATTACTCCCTTTTTATATATATTTTTGGGCTGAGAATACATGCACTGTTTTATAACTGTTTTACGAAATGGACACAAGTACTAAAAACATATTCTACGTTGAGTTGTACCACTTTGCATATTTTTCCCTAATAGCTTGGTAACTAATATTTACATGTTGTAAGAGCATGTAAGCGCGAATCCTATTGATAGATCTATCGGGTTTGACAACCCCAACCGGGCTAGTCGCTCTAGTATCGTAAACGGTTGCATAGTACTTCGTTTTTACTACACTTGGTACAGTGTAGGGAGATTTCATAATAAAGGGAATATGCCACATTAATTGTTAAGTATGGTTACCGAAGCGCTCAACAACTTATAGAATACTTTTATACACTTGCGAGTGTACGGATATTTATGGAAACGGAAATCTTGTGGTCTATTAATATTACGGAAATGATTGATTATGATAAACTAATGAACTCACCAACCTTTTGGTTGACACTTTAAAGCATGTTTATTCTCAGGTATTAAAGAAATCTTCCGCTGTGCATTAGCTCATTTGAAGGATATTACCTGGAGTCATTCATGACATACTTTGAAAGACGTTGCATTCGAGTCATTGAGTTCATCAAGATTAATATTAAGTCAATTATAGTTGGATGTAATATGAAATGGTATGCATGCCGTCAATTTTTGATGTAAAGAAAGTTTGTCTTTTAAAAACGAATGCAATATTTGTAAAACGTATCATATAGAGGTCAAATACCTCGCGATGTAATCAACTATTGTGAATCGTTTATAATGTATATGAACGGGTCCTTTCAGTTGGTATCAGAGTGGTGGTCTTAGCGAACTAGGTCTTGCATTAGTGTGTCTAACTGATAGTTGTTAAGATGCATTAGTGAGTCTTGACTTCGACCGTGTCTGCATGTCAAAAGTTTTGCTTATCATTTTTAGTCGGAAATCATCTACTTACCATCCTTAGGAGATTACCTACTTATCATTCTTAAGTCTAGATGCATTTTCCTACATTTATTGCATAATAGTGTATAGACGAATTCTTATCTTAGCATATCTGTTATTGTGAACTTTGACTGAAATCTTTCAAAGATTCCTCCGTAATTTATGGAATTTTGGTATTATATATACATATGTAAATTATGTATTGAAGAATACCAAATCTAAATTCTACAATCTATTTCATACAAAAAATTCTTTCCCTGATCATACAAGATGGATCCCTCAACCAGTTCGAGTTCCTCGGATTCCGACAGCTATGCCGATATGGATTTCCACATGAGCTCCGAAAGCAGCATGACCGGAATGGATCAACCAATTAGCCATCATCTATTCTGGATGAATTGGGGATGGGTTTGTAATCTACTTACCAATTGGATACAAGAATAAGGTGATCCCTTTCATCCACCACATTTCCCTCTTAGCAATGAACCTGAAGCACTTACCGGCGAACCTGTCCGAAACACCATTTTCTCTCTCATTTCCCGAGTATCTCGTCATGATTATATACTACACCAAATTATAGATCTTATTTATCCGCTCGTCCGAACCGACAATCACCCCGTTGTGTAATAGAAGAAGTCAACGAGCTTCGCGCTCAGGTAGTGGCTTTGGAGAATATGGTGCAAAGGTTACAAACACCAGCAGCAGCACCAGCAGCATAACCAGTACCACCATCAACAACATCAACAGTACCATTACCACCACCAACAACAACTGCATCGCAAACCCCAACTTCACAATCTGTCCCAAAAGCATCGACGTCATATGCCATGTAGATACCAAGGAATACCACAACGATGAAGTATTGATTCATAACTTCATTGGGAAAACATTCTAAGGCGATTATGTAATTTCTAAAGTTTAGAAATTATCTATCCTAGCCTTAACCATAAATCAAATGAGTTTAATTTAATATTAACTCATTAAATCTATATTACATCTGAAGAAATATACACATATATATTTCCATAAGGACTGTAATAAAATTCTTTTGTACAAAATATTAATTGTGAAATTTTTTTTTAACGGGTAGGTAATTCCCGAGAGATATATAAATTCACAATTAATATGTTACATTCTTCGAATCTGATTCAGCAAGTCATCCATTATACTCCCTACTTTCACAATAATATACATTCTTTTATAGAAATTAAAACAACCATACTCATTCAAAATCTAATTACATATTCTGATTTTGAAATCTCAGAATTCGATTCAAGATATAACCGAAATCATCACTCTTAGATTCATACATCTTTCAAAACTATACTTTGACTACAAAACTGTCCTAGAACCTCATTTCTATTCATGGAACTCACAAAAATATTTGTATAATTCAAAATCTTAGAACATCATATGTATATTAACAATTACAATATGTGTTCAAACACTTCGAAATTCCTAAAGACATGCGAGATGATGATCCAATCACACATTACCCACTGTCATGCACCTAAAAAGCTCTCGAAACTAAAGTTATAGTTTAACACGTATCCGTATCAGATCCTTTGATATTTATTACCAAATATAATTTTTCAATCTCTTACCAAAATAGACAGTTTTGTCACAGCTCCAGCAAATCACCTTCATTTGTTTATACAAATAAACCCTTCATCATGGTTACCGGGGAACCTTTCATATCTCGCCACATTAGCAGTAAACTTATCAACAACTTCATTAACCTTCGACTTAAGCCTCTCCGAAAAGCCACTATACTTATTCATTAAAACCCCATCATGTACTCACCTACATCATGTAACAATAATTGTCACACCAACTACTGGGAATTAGCAATCAGTATTTTAAATTTTGCGACAATTTTACGTCAAAAGTTATATGTATACATATAACGTCTATCTCCTAGACTTACATACTTCGAATGTGAATTTTCTGAAAAACATCCCAAACTATGAACTAGTTCTCCGAAATTGGAAAAATACTGATGAAGCAGCAAAAACTGTAAACGACTTTAACAGTCAAAAGTTTGATGATAAAGAATAGTATGGTGGTAAAGCTGAAAAAAGAGAAGGTTTGAAACTGGAAAACGGATTGAGCAGACCATGAAGGAGGCTGTGGACAAATCACAAAGACTAAACCTGCCTTCAAAGGATCCAAATGATTCAGTGTCTACTGAAATCGTTAGCAAACACCTTACTTCTTATTCTAAACCTTCACAGACAAATCTTCTTCATCATCCATCTATGTTAAGAATTCTAAGATATTATCGTATCTTTTATTTTAAATATCTTCGATATTCCTGAAGATATTTTCACAACTATTCTTATCCGAAATATTTTATCTCTTCACAATATCTGCGTTACAACATAAAAAGAAACTGTGTTAGTTTCTAAATTCTGAAGAAGAAAAAAAATTCGAATTTAAAATAGGAATGTTTTTAAAGTAGTGTTGGGAACTGAAGCATGAGTTAGTATAATATAATGACACTTGATCAACGTGATTATATTACAGTAAGTCATGCTGAATTTCTAATGAAACGTGATGATTCACAGAACATACCGCCATCATGTACTATTTACACGACTCTTACATTCTACCCAATTTCCAAACATATTAAGAACATATCATCTTGATAGCTCTATATTTTCGGATATTCTGGTAATTTGCCAAATCAAGATCGTGCCATTACGATTTTCTTCTTGGAACATTAACTATGTTCATCCAAAAATTCATATCTACGAATTCTGGACCATTATCCGCTTGACTTAAGGCCGAGAAGAGAAAACGAAAGCATGAAGCTCCAAAATATAATGGAGAATATAAAGCCCGATAACAACCCCGAAATTACAAACCATGTATATCAATGCGTATAGCAATATAAAGACACGGGAGAATGAAAAACACAATAACCCCAAGGTAATGGTAGAAGAAAATAACTTCCTCCGGTGGTAGATGAAAAAAAAGAATGAGAGATATGAAAGTTAAGAGTATATCAAGAATTAATACTGGATGAAGCATATTAACGAATGCTTTAAAGTATGAATTGGGGAGAAAGACTAGAAGGTGTGAGCTGTGGAAATAAAGAAACGAAGGTGGTGGATTTATAGTAAAATATCAGACAGAGAAATCGAGACAGATTATCACATTTAATCAAAGAAGATCATGATTTCCTTAATCGCCGAAGAACCAAATCTTATTGCAAAGATTTTCTTTAAATCCCCTGAATTCCGGAAATCAATCATAACTACGTCATCGGTTAAAACAAATATACGTTTACTCATTTCACTCTCTTGTGATAGCTTCACTTATACTCTTCGCGTAATCAAATTGTTTTATCTATATTACTCAATGATGATAAAACTCTATTTATCAACTCATATTCGTCATGAAAACATTTTTATAGTTAGCCATGACGACCTCGATCAAATTTCGGGACGAAATTTCTTTAACGGGTAGGTACTGTGACGACCCGAAAATTTTCGACCAAATTTAAACTTAACCTTTGTATGTTTCTGACACAATAAGCAGAATTTGTAATGTTGAATCTCAAAAATTTTGGAACTACATTCATGTAATCAATTACCCTTTGACCGTGTTCGACGATTTACGAACAATTATGAGTATATAGATATGTATATATAATATATAATATTAACTGAAAACATTAACAAAGTATTAGATATATGATACTTTACATGAATGTATTTGTTTCGATATATTTATCGACAGAATTAAGAGATAATAAAAAAATGATTGAATTATCAGATACATTATGATATGATTATGGGCCTATGTTATGAGGTCCACTGTGATTTAAGAAATCTATTCTTTTTGACAACATTCAGAAAATGGTAAAGTGATTTATAAGTAAGAACAAATGTGTCAATTAACGGGAACTAGACAAGGGTTAGTGAAAATTCCTGTTTAATTTCCAAGGCATGTTTTTTAATATTTTCCTTGTGACCTTGATAAGATAACTATGTTAACTTTCATTTTATTTAATATGAAAATAAGAACGTGGATTGTAAATAACTTAGATGTTGGATATCGACAAGTTAAGTAACTCGACATTTTTCATCAAGATGATTTCATACGTTTATTTAACCTTTGGACTTTATCCCATTCTTCACCAACATACTGTAATTTAAAAACTTGAAACCTATTATGAATATATATAATTCTACTTTTCTAAAATGTTTTATGATATAACGATTTCCATTATTTTAACCTTTTAACAAAATGATTCTTAAATATATTTAGTTTTGGAAAACAAAATTATCATATTTATTTGATTTATTTTCAAAAGTACAAAAAACGTTTTCAGTTTAAAAAGAACTTTATTATTAAAACATATATATCTTTTATAAATATCTAGAACCACTTTTAACAACTCATTACTTAAACAGTATGATAAAGATAACGATATTTATATTTTATTTTATTAAATATATATAACGATTTAAATTAATATTATATATATTTATACGCGTATTATACGTACATAGTTTTATACTTCTACTATAGTTTAACTTTACCTTTACTTTACTTTACTTTTACTTTACTTTAACTTTAATAATTCATACTTTAATAATTCACTTTAATAATTCATACTTTAATAATTCTTTTTAATAATTCATACTTTAATAATTCACTTTAATAATTCACTTTAATAATTCATACTTTAATAATTCACTTTAATAATTCATACTTTAATAATTCACTTTAATAATTCATACCTTAATAATTCACTTTAATAATTCATACTTTAATAATTCACTTTAATAATTTAAAAATTTATTATAAATAGAATTCAATAGGTTTCATTATTTCATAGAAACTTGAAAATATATTTCTCTAAACTCTCTCAATCGAATTACATATATATATTTTCTTTGTATTATTTCAAGATATTATTAGTATACATAAAATACTATGACGGAGTTATATACAGACGATTTCAAAATAAGTTTTCAAACGGGATAGAGCTAAGGAAATTATGGGTTATAGCTATGGAGGTTATGGGTATTGATCGAGGGTATTGCTCGTGAGGTCAACCTAACATTTATCATTTTCGTTGCGTCTACGTACTTTCCTGCAATATTGAATCACAATATTGATACGTTCGTGAATCCACGACAAATTCTGCACTTGTTCAGTGCCATCATATACATAATTGCTACGAAATACAGTATTGTGAGTTTCATTACTCCCTTTTTATATATATTTTTGGGCTGAGAATACATGCACTGTTTTATAACTGTTTTACGAAATGGACACAAGTACTAAAAACATATTCTACGTTGAGTTGAACCACTTTGCATATTTTTCCCTAATAGCTTGGTAACTAATATTTACATGTTGTAAGAGTATGTAAGCGCGAATCCTATTGATAGATCTATCGGGTTTGACAACCCCAACCGGTCTAGTCACTCTAGTATCGTAAACGGTTGCATAGTACTTCGTTTTTACTACACTTGGTACAGTGTAGGGAGATTTCATAATAAAGGGAATATGCCACAATAATTGTTAAGTATGGTTACGGAAGCGCTCAACAACTTATAGAATACTTTTATACACTTGCGAGTGTACGGATATTTATAGAAACGGAATTCTTGTGGTCTATTACTATTACGGAAATGATTGATTATGATAAACTAATGAACTCACCAACCTTTTGGTTGACACTTTAAAGCATGTTTATTCTCAGGTATTAAAGAAATCTTTCGCTGTGCATTAGCTCATTTTAAGGATATTACCTAGAGTCATTCATGACATACTTTGAAAGACATTGCATTCGAGTCGTTGAGTTCATCAAGATTAATATTAAGTCAATTATAGTTGGATGTAATATGAAATGGTATGCATGCCGTCAATTTTTGATGTAAAGAAAGTTTGTCTTTTAAAAACAAATGCAATGTTTGTAAAACTTATCATATAGAGGTCAAATACCTCGCGATCTAATCAACAATTGTGAATCGTTTATAATATATATAAACGGGTCCTTTCAGAAATGAAAATCTTGTGGTCTATTAAATTAATGGAAATGATTGTTTATGATAAACTAATGAACTCACCAACCTTTTGGTTGACACTTGAAAGTATGTTTATTCTCAGGTATGAAAGAAATCCCGCTGTGCATTTGCTCATATTAGAGACTTTACTTGGAGTCAATCATTGCAATGGGACCAGATGTTGGTGACTTTGTCCAGATGGATTAGGACGGGGTATGACATGTGGTATCAGAGCGATGGTATTAGCGAACCAGGTCTTGCATTAGTGTGTCTAACTGATAGTTGTTTAGATGCATTAGTGGGTCTGGACTTCGACCGTGTCTGCATGTCAAAAGTTTTGCTTATCATTTCTAGTCAGAAATCATCTGCTTATCATCCTTAGGAAATTACATGTTTATCATTCTTAGTCTAGACACATCTTACTGCATTGATTACATGAATAGTGTATAGATAAAATTCATATCTTAGCGTATCTGCTAATTCATATCTTAGCGTTTCTATTACTGTAAACTTTACCTGATATATTCCGTAAATTCCTCAGTAATCTACGAAATCTTTTGCTCTATATATATAAATGTTCTATGTAATTAGAATACCACCCGATAGCCGAAAAATCATTTCATATTGAAAAATCCTTTATTCAATCATACGAAATGGAATTCGTCATTAGTTCAAGTCCCTCGGATTCCAAAATGGAATCCCACTCAAGCTTCGAAAGCAGTATAACCGGAATCGATCAACAAATCAGTCATCACCAATTATAGATGAATTGGGGATAGGTTCGCAATAGACTTAATAAATGGAGACGCGAAGAAGGCGATCTCTTCCACCAACCGAATTCACCTCTTGGTGAAGAACCTGAAGCACTTACCGGCGAACCTGTCCAAAACACCATATTCACTCTCATTGCCAGGATATCCCACAACGATTATATGATATCTCAAATTCTGAACCTTATTCATCTGCTCATTCCAACTATCAATCATTCCGGGGTAATAAAAGAAGTCAACGAACTTCGCGCTTGAGTAATTAATTTGGAGAATATGGTGCAAAACTTACCAGCTTCAGCAACATCACCGACACCAACAGTACCACCAACAACCCAAGTTTCAACATCACACGCCTCAATATCTCATTCTGTACCTCGAGTGTAATCATCGTTCTACTTATCGTTCTACGTATAGTTCTACATCAATTATCTTCATTCTTCATAGAGACTATGTAATCTCTAATGTTTTAGAGATTATGTATTCTATTTCTAACGGTAAATCAAATGAGATTAATATCATATTAACTCATTAAATCCATGATTACATCTGAAGAAAATATATATGTAAGTATATTTTAATAAAGATTGTAATTAAAAATTATTTCGTATAAACTGTTAATGGTGAAAATATTTTAACGGGTAGGTAATACTCGGGGAATATTTAGATTTTACATTAATAAGTTACACTGTACATTCTTCGAATCTTATTCAACGGTCATTTACTATCTCACTTACATCCACAGATATACGAATCCGTTCACCGAATAATCATTTTCATTCAATTTCATATTTGGATTTTGACCTATCAGAATCCAACAAGTGGCATAATAAAGAAAAACATTGGACAAAATAAAATTTGTTAGAAACAAACGAATTAACTATGAGAAAATTTTTGTTAAGAATCCACGCTAACTGTTTCCGGCTAACTGTTCCTAGCTAACTGATTACATTTTATTTATCGCAGTTTATTTATCGTAATTTAATTATCGCAATTTTATTTATCGTCATTTAATTTCTATTATTTACTTTACGCATTTTATTTATCGTCATTTAATTTCTGTTATTTATTTTACGCACTTTAAATATCGGGACACCTATACAAGGTTTTGACATATCAGATCAACGCATCTATATATATTATTTGGAATAATCATAGACACTCTATATACAGTAATGCTTGAGTTAGCTATACAGGGTTGAGGTTGATTCTATAATAATATATAATTTGAGTTGTGGTCGAGTCTGAGACATGTACACGGGTCACGATACGTATTAATTAATTCGAATATTATATATTAAGCTATATATGAATTATTGGACTGTTAACTGTGGACTATCAACTGTGGACTACTAACATTGGACAATTAAAATGAATTAAAATATTGATTATAACATATGAAACTAAACAATTAATCAAGTTTGCCACTTGATTTCATCTTAAAACCCATTTGTATCTTGACGATTACAATCTGCGTTCAAACCTTTCATTATTCTTGAAAACACCTCAATCGAGAGAGTGAACCAATCGCACTTCATTTGTGGAAGAAAAGATTGATGCATATAGTTATGCACCTGAAAACACACGAAACCTGAGTAAACATTTAACACGTATTTGTGCTAGCTCCTTTGGCGTTGTTATTACTGAAAATAACTTTACAATCTCTTTCCAAATTAGCCAATTTTGTCACAGCTCCAGCAAGTCAACTTCGACTTTTCAACAACCTTATTATAACCTTGATATATATGTGTGCTCTTTTATTGTTACCAGGGAACCTTTTATATTCTAACATATTACCAGCAAACGTACCAGCAATCACGTTTCTCCTTGGCTTAAATATCTTCAATAAATCATTATATTTATCTATTGAAGTCTTATCATGAACTCATTTGAAAGGACCCGTTCATATACATTATAAACGATTCACAATAGTTGATTACATTGCGAGGTATTTGACCTCTATATGATACATTTTACAAACATTGCATTCGTTTTTAAAAGACAATCTTTCTTTACATCAAAAATTGACAGGCATGCATACCATTTCATAATATCCACTATCCAACTATAAATTGATTTAATAATAATCTTTGATGAACTCAATGACTCGAATGCAACGTTCTTCGAAATATGCTATGAAAGACTCCAAGTAATATCTTTAAAATGAGCAAATGCACAGCGGAATGATTCTTTTATACCTGAGAATAAACATGCTTTCAAGTGTCAACCAAAAGGTTGGTGAGTTCATTAGTTTAACATAAATAATCATTTCATAATTTTAATAGACCACAAGATTTCAGGTTTCCATTTCTCATAAACATACGTCCCATGCATAGAGACAAAAATATCATTCATATGGATTGAACACCTGGTAACCGACATTCACAATATGTATATAAGAATATCCCTTATCATTCCGGGATCCTCCTTCGGACATGATATAATTTCGAAGTACTAAAGCATCCGGTTCTTTGGATGGGGTTTGTTAGGCCCAATAGATCTATCTTTAGGATTCGCGTCAATTAGGGTGTCTGTTCCCTAATTCTTAGATTACCAGACTTTAATAAAAAGGGCATATTCGATTTCGATAATTCAACCATAGAATGTAGTTTCAATTACTTGTGTCTATTTCGTCAAATATTTATAAAAGCGCATGTATTCTCAGTCCCAAAAATATAAAGGGTAAAAAGACAAATGAAACTCACCATACTGTATTTCGTAGTAAAAATACATATAACGTCATTGAACAAGTGCAAGGTTGGCCTCGGATTCACGAACCTAAATTAATTATATATATTTATGTATTGGTCAATATTTGTCTAACAAATTAGGTCAAGTCATAGTGTACCACAATCCTAATGCTCGAGACTAATATGCAAAAGTCAACAAAAGTAAATTTGACTCAAAATAATTTCCAAAAATTTATACATGATTAATATATAGTTTAAATATCGTCGTTTTATATTTTTAAATATTTTTAAAAGATTTATTAGAGTAAATAATATAATTTATTTATTAATAAATAAAATTTTATATTATATTTATATAATAAAATATACTTTTATATATATTAAGTAATAAAATTTATAGGGTTCATTTAATATTATAAAGATAATATGATAGGAATTATTAAAGTAAGTTATTACACGTAGTAAAATATGTTTGTATCAAATATTTATTTGATAAAATAATATCTATAATGATAGTAAGTAAAAGTTGTATTATTTTGTAATAATAATAATTATTATAAAAATATCAATATTTATAATTACTAAGATGACATTATGATAAAACGATAATTCTAATTATGATAACTTTAATATTTACGATAATTTTTAATATTATCTTTAAAATAATAATTCTATTTAAAATAATAATAATAATAATGATATTTTATAGTAACAATGACATTTCTATTAAAATGATAATTTTTGTTAAAATGATAGTTTTAATACTAACGATAATTTTAATAATAATAGTAATGATATAAATAATAAGAACGATAATTTTATCTAAATCAATATCTTATAATATTTTAATTTCATCATGATACTCTTACCCATTATTTCCTAATCGTTTCGTTTAATAGCTTTTAATCGTCTTTTATATCGTGTTCGTAATAATGATAATAATAGTAATCAAAATAATTAGGTGTTACAAATATTTGTTTTAATTACACTAATATTAATAATGATAGTTACTATAACATTATTAACGATAATACTAATAATTATCTTAATGATAATATAGTGATAATAATAATAACAATAACAATAACCATTTTTAAATAATGATATATATATTAATAATGATAATAATGATAATAATAATAATAATAATACCAATAATAATAATAATAATAATAATAATAATAATAATAATAATAATAATAATAATAATAATAATAATAATAATATAATTGGATAATAATAATAATACTTATTATAACTTTAACGATAATAACGATAGTAATAATAAAAAAATAACAATTTTTAATGATAAATCCTTTTATTGATAAAGATAATAATAATAATAATAATAAGATAAAACTAGAACGACGATAATAACGACGATAATAATAATCATTTTTAATAATAATACAAAAATTTGATGGACTATAACTTCAAATCCGTTCATCGAAATCATTCGATATCTAAATGAAAAGTTCTTAATTTTTCTCTAGCTTTCCAACGACATGCATATCTTATACCTTATCTCAGTCGTATATATAACTAATTCAGGATTCAACATAACCTAACTAAAGGCAATATCAAAAGTACAAACATGCATAATCCTATATACTCGAGCACTAGTCAGGGATACACTATTAGTATGTAAAAGTTAAATTATGAGTACTCACGTATCAATATTGAGATTCAATATTGCAGGAAAGGTACGTAGACGCAACGGAGATGATAAACACTATATTGACCTCACGAGCATACCCATGAACCATACCAATCACCTCCATAGCTATAACCCATAATTTCCTTAATCCAATCCCACTCGAAAAACAATTTCGAAATCACTCGAACAGCACTCTGACGTAATATTTTATGTATACTAATAATATCTTGAAATAATACGGATTAAATATATATATATGTAAATCGATTGAGAGAGTTTAGAGAAAAATATTTTCAAGTTTCTATGAAATAATGAAACCTATTGAATTCTATTTATAATAGATTTTTGAATTATTAAAGTGAATTATTAAAGTATGAATTATTAAAGTGAATTATTAAAGTATGAATTATTAAAGTGAATTATTAAAGTATGAATTATTAAAGTGAATTATTAAAGTATGAATTATTAAAGTGAATTATTAAAGTATGAATTATTAAAGTGAATTATTAAAGTTAAAGTAAAGTAAAAATAAAGTAAAGGTAAAGTTTAAGTATAGTAAAAGTATAAAACTATGTACGTATAATACGCGTATAAATATATATAATATTAATTTAAATCGTTATATATATTTAATAAAATAAAATATAAATATCGTTATCTTTATCATACTGGTTAAGTAATGAGTTGTCAAAAGTGGTTCTAGATATTTATAAAAGTTATATACGTTTTAATAATAAAGTTCTTTTTAAACTGAAAACGTTTTTTGTACGTTTGAAACTAAATCAAATAAATATAATAATTTTGTTTTCCAAAACCAAATATATTTTTAAGAATCATTTTGTTTAAAGGTTAAAATAATGGAAATCGTTATATCATAAAATGTTTTAAAACAATAGAATCATATATATTCATAATAGGTTTCAAGTTTTTAAATTACAGTTTGTTGGTGAAGCATGGGATAAAGTTCAAAGGTTAAATAAACGTATGAAATCATCTTAATGAAAAATGTCGAGTTACTTAACTTGTCGATATCCAACATCTAAGTTATTTACACTTCACGTTCTTACTTATAAATCACTTTACCATTTTCCGAATGTTGTCAAAAAGAATAGATTTCTTAAATCACAGTGGACCTCATAACATGGACTCGTAATCATATCATAATGTATCTGATAAATTAACAATTTGATATTATCTTCTAATTCCATCGATAAACATATTGAAACAAATACGATCATGTAAAGTATTATACGTTTAATACTTTATTAATATTCTCAAGTTATAATATATATATATATACATATATATACATATTTATTTATATATAACGGTTCGTGAATCGTCTGAATTTGGTCGAGGTTATAATGAATGTATGAACACAATTTAAAATTCTTGAGATTTAACTTAACAAACTTTGCTTATCGTGTCGGAATAATATAAAGATAAAGTTTAAATTTGATTGGAAATTTTCGGGTTGTCACAGTACCTACCCGTTAAAGAAATTTCGTCCCGAAATTTGAGTGGAAAGGTCGTGAATGATAATAAGTATGTTTTCATGATGCATACAAGCTAAAAATTAGAGTTTCATCATCAGCGAATAATTTGGATAAACAATCCATTTATATGAAGAGTACGAATGAAGCTAACATAGAAGAGTGAAATGAGTAAGTGTAGATTCATCTTATCATTTGACGTAGATATGATTGATTTCCAGATTTCAAGGGATTTGAAGAAAATCTTTGTAATAAGATTTGATTCTCCGGTAACAAAAGGAATTAGGATCCGCTTTAAATGCGATCGTCCATTTTAATTGTTCTGTCGGAGATTTTCTTATAAATTCACCTCCTTCCTTTTCTTACAACTCACACCTTCTGTTGATGCATTTTATGCAAGTCCCTAGACATCTACCTACGTCCATTGTAGGTACAACATTTTACAGGCCACCATGATCGTTCGTTATTATCCTATCCGTGTTTGTATGTGGTTACAGCAACTGCAGGAACGAGATGTGGATGTTTGACTATGTTAGACTTAGTCAGACGTCCGAGTGAAGCCTCACTCGTACGGCTGACAGGCTCATACGCACGGTTGATACTGAGCTAAGTTACAATTACAACCTAAATGAGAAGACACGAGTGAGTGATCACCCGTACGGCTGATGAAGCCAACTCGTATGTGTGATGGATGAATCGTACGGGTGAGTCAACAGCAGGGGTATATAAAGTCTTATTTTCTTCATTTTTAGGTTAAGCCTCTCATTTGTTACACACACTCAGATCTGGTGAGCTCCTCCGATTCTCTCTCAACCCAAATCACCCAGGTGGTGAATAATAGCTCTAGGTGTTGATCTAATCACACTTGATTTAGTTGTGGTATGACTAAATTAATCACAAAAAGCTTAACCTATTCACTAGAGGATTTGATTCACTTATTCCGTCATTGTGTGAGTTAAATCTGTTGATTTCTAAGTTCCTAGTCATGTTTCATCACCTTCTATTCTTTCCCCCTCAACTCATATTTTAAAGTATTCATCAATATGCTTCATCCAGTTCTGATTCTCGATATACTTATAACTTTCATATCGGTCATTCTTCTTTTTCATCTACCGCCGGAAGAATCTATTTACTTCTACTATACTCTTGGGTTTATAGTGTTTCTAGTTCTCCCATGTCTTTATATTGCTTTATGCATCGATATATATGGTTTATAATTTTTGGTTTGTCGTTGGGCTTTATATCTTCCCTTATATTTCAAAGTCTCTGTTTCTATCTTCTATAATCATTGTCATCCACAGTTAATGCTCTCTTTTATTTGCTGCAATTTATACCCCAATTTCTATTTCGGAGTTTTGTCCTTTCGTTTCTTCTTCTTGCGATTAAGCACCGCTTGTAATGGTCCAGAATTCACAAATATGATTTTTGGAATGAACATTGTTAATGTTCTAGGAAGGAAATTGTGATGGCACGATCTTGACTTGTCAAATTACTAGAATACCTTGGAAAAGGCCGAATCATCAAGAAATATTTTCTTGATATTTTAGAGGTTAAATAGAATACAAGAGTCGTATAACATGGCACATGATGATGTTATGATCTGTGAATCATCACGTTCCATTTAGAAACTCAGCATGAATTACTGTAATATAATCACGTTGATCAAGTGTCATTATATTATACTAACTCATGCTTCAGTTTCCAACACTACTTCAAAAACATTCATATTTTAAACTCAAAGGTTTACAGAGTATAGGAACTAAACAGTTTCATTTTTGATGTAATACAGATAGCGCAAAGAGATAAATGATTCCAGATAAGAATAGTTATGGAAATATCTTCAGAAATATGGAGGATATTTATAATGAAAGATACGATGATATCTTAGAATTTCTAATATCAGAGGATGATGAAGAATATTGTCTGTAAGGGTTTAGTGTCAGGAGCAAGGTATTTGTTAATGACTTCAGCAGACACTGAATCATTTGGATTCTTTGAAGGCAGGTTCAGTCTTTGTGATTTGTCCACAGCCTCCTTCATACTTTGCTCAATCCGTTTTCCAGTTCCAAAACTTCTCTATTTCTGAGCTTTGTTAATACACTAATCTTTATCATCAAACTTTTTACTGCTAAGGTCGTTTACAGTTTTTGTTGCTTCATCAGCATTTCGAGAACTAGTTCGTGGTTCAGAGTGTTTTTCAGAAACTTCACATTCGAAGTATGTAAGCCTTGGAAATAGACGTTATGTATAACTGTTGGCGTCAACATGCTGTGAGATTTCAAAATACTGATTGCTAACTCCCAATGATTCGTATGACAATTCTCGTTACAAGAGGCAGATGAGTAAATGATGAGGTTTGGATAAATATAAAGATTCTTCGGAATGCCCAAGATCAGTGAAGTTGTTGGTAAGTTTATTGCTAATGTGGTGGAATATGAAAGGTTCTCCGGTAACAAAAGGGTAATCACATATATCAAAATTATGATAAGGCTACTCCGAATGAAAAAATCGAAGTTGTCTTGCTGGAGCTGTGATATAATTTGCTACTTTGCAAAGGAATTGCAAGGTTATTTTTGCTAATAAATGCCAAAAGATCTGACACAGATATGTGTTGAATTATGACTTTGGTTTCGAGAGCTTTTTAAGTACATAACTGTGGGTAATATGTGGTTGGATCATCATCTCGATTGCTCATTATTTGAAGTGTCTTCATAGATTTTCGAAGGGTTTGAACATAGATTGTAATCGTTTGTATACATTTGATGTTCTAACACACTTTTGAAGTCAAAGTATAGCTTTGAAAGATGTAGGAATCTAAAAGTAATGGTACCGGTTATATCTCGAATTGAATTCTGAGATTTTAAAATCAGAATACGTAATTGGGTTTGAATGAGTATGGTTGTTTTGATTTCTATGAAAGAATGTATATTATTGTGAAAGTAGGAAGTATAATTGATAATTTGCTTAATCTGATTCGAAGAATGTAAAATATTAATTGTGAATTTATATATATCTCTCGGGTATTACCTACCCGTTAAAAAATTTTCACAATTAATATTTTGTACATAAGAATTTTATTACAGTCTTTATGAAAATATATATGTATATATTCTCCTCAGATGTAACATAGATTTTAATGAGTTAATACTAAATTAAACTCATTCGATTTACGGTTGGAACTAAAATTGAATAATTCCTTGAAGGTTTAGAGGTTACATAAGTATTTCTTCAATAATATTGAAATTATGAATCAATACTTCGTTATTTGTTGAGATGTGATGTTGGTTTTCGTTAAATTCTTGTGAACTTCGCAAAGTACGAATGATGTTATCTGAAAAGTTTCGGTTACATCAATGATGAAGTGTAAAATCAAATATATACTTGATTTATTAGGAATTGGAATTTGTTGAATTGAGACAGAGATTGTAGTTAACGATGGTTAAGTCGCGGGTGAGGGACGTACATTATTGCATATTTGTAATATGAATTAACTGAGTAGTTAACATTCACACACAATAGCTTAGCACGGAAAGATTTATTTTTTTTATTTCAAAAAATATATATATATATAAAATATATATATAATTTCTTCAGAGGGAATGAGTTAATTCTTCATAACTTGTTGATACAATATACACGTTATTGATTCGTAATGATGTCCACAGTGATTCTTGAACTGACGGAGTTTGTGATGTTATAGGTGTTGTTGATTCTGATGTTGACTGTACTGACGATGCTGGTGATGTTGACGGTATTGTTGATGCTGTTGGTAAAACAAGTTTAACTTGTTAATCACACACCATTTTTGTCAGGGTTTCTACTCTTCCTTCTATCATTTTGGTTCGCTTAACTGATTTATGGTTAGGGCTAGATTAGATAATCTCTAAGACTTTAGAGATTATATAATCACCGCGGAATGTTTCTCCAATGAAGTTATGAATTAATACTTCGTCAGCTATTGTTGTTGGTACTCCTTGTTATCTATGGTGCGTATGACGTTGATGCTCGTGGGACAGATTGTGAAGTTGAGGTTTACAACGCGGTTGTGGTTGGAGGTGGTAATGGTACTGTTGGCGTTGATGATGGTGGTACTGGTTATGCTGCTGGTGCTGCTGCTGGTGTTTGTAATCTATGCACCATATTCTCCAAAGCCACTACCCGAGCGCGAAGTTCGTTGACTTCTTCTATTATTCCAGGATGATTGTCGGTCGGAACGAGCGGATAAATAAAATCTAGAATTTGATGTAGTATATAATCGTGACGAGATACCCTGGAAATGAGAGAGAAAATGGTGTCTCGAACAGGTTCGCCGGTAAGTGCTTCAGGTTCTTCGCCAAGAGGGCAATGTGGTGGATGGAAAGGATCGCCTTCTTCTTGTTTCCAATGATTGAGGAGGCTACGAACCCATCCCCAATTCATCCAGAATAGGTGATGACTGATTGGTTGATCCATTCCGGTCACACTGCTTTCGGAGCTTGAGTGAGATTCCATTTCGGAATCCGAGTGACTTGAACTGATGACAAATTCCATTTCGTACGATTGGATAAAGGATTTTCAATATAAAAATGATTTTTCGGCTATCGGGTGGTATTCTATTTACATAGGATATCTATATATAGAGATCAAAAGATTTCATAGATTACGGAGGAATTTGCGGGGTATGTCAGGTAAAGTTTAAAGTACAGATACGATAAGATATGATTTAGCAGACCCGTTCATATACATTATAAACGATTCACAATAGTTGATTACATTGCGAGGTATTTGACCTCTATATGATACATTTTACAAACATTGCATTCGTTTTTAAAAGACAATCTTTCTTTACATCAAAAATTGACAGGCATGCATACCATTTCATAATATCCACTATCCAACTATAAATTGATTTAATAATAATCTTTGATGAACTCAATGACTCGAATGCAACGTTCTTCGAAATATGCTATGAAAGACTCCAAGTAATATCTTTAAAATGAGCAAATGCACAGCGGAATGATTCTTTTATACCTGAGAATAAACATGCTTTCAAGTGTCAACCAAAAGGTTGGTGAGTTCATTAGTTTAACATAAATAATCATTTCATAATTTTAATAGACCACAAGATTTCAGGTTTCCATTTCTCATAAACATACGTCCCATGCATAGAGACAAAAATATCATTCATATGGATTGAACACCTGGTAACCGACATTCACAATATGTATATAAGAATATCCCTTATTATTCCGGGATCCTCCTTCGGACATGATATAATTTCGAAGTACTAAAGCATCCGGTTCTTTGGATGGGGTTTGTTAGGCCCAATAGATCTATCTTTAGGATTCGCGTCAATTAGGGTGTCTGTTCCCTAATTCTTAGATTACCAGACTTTAATAAAAAGGGCATATTCGATTTCGATAATTCAACCATAGAATGTAGTTTCAATTACTTGTGTCTATTTCGTCAAATATTTATAAAAGCGCATGTATTCTCAGTCCCAAAAATATAAAGGGTAAAAAGACAAATGAAACTCACCATACTGTATTTCGTAGTAAAAATACATATAACGTCATTGAACAAGTGCAAGGTTGGCCTCGGATTCACGAACCTAAATTAATTATATATATTTATGTATTGGTCAATATTTGTCTAACAAATTAGGTCAAGTCATAGTGTACCACAATCCTAATGCTCGAGACTAATATGCAAAAGTCAACAAAAGTAAATTTGACTCAAAATAATTTCCAAAAATTTATACATGATTAATATATAGTTTAAATATCGTCGTTTTATATTTTTAAATATTTTTAAAAGATTTATTAGAGTAAATAATATAATTTATTTATTAATAAATAAAATTTTATATTATATTTATATAATAAAATATACTTTTATATATATTAAGTAATAAAATTTATAGGGTTCATTTAATATTATAAAGATAATATGATAGGAATTATTAAAGTAAGTTATTACACGTAGTAAAATATGTTTGTATCAAATATTTATTTGATAAAATAATATCTATAATGATAGTAAGTAAAAGTTGTATTATTTTGTAATAATAATAATTATTATAAAAATATCAATATTTATAATTACTAAGATGACATTATGATAAAACGATAATTCTAATTATGATAACTTTAATATTTACGATAATTTTTAATATTATCTTTAAAATAATAATTCTATTTAAAATAATAATAATAATAATGATATTTTATAGTAACAATGACATTTCTATTAAAATGATAATTTTTGTTAAAATGATAGTTTTAATACTAACGATAATTTTAATAATAATAGTAATGATATAAATAATAAGAACGATAATTTTATCTAAATCAATATCTTATAATATTTTAATTTCATCATGATACTCTTACCCATTATTTCCTAATCGTTTCGTTTAATAGCTTTTAATCGTCTTTTATATCGTGTTCGTAATAATGATAATAATAGTAATCAAAATAATTAGGTGTTACAAATATTTGTTTTAATTACACTAATATTAATAATGATAGTTACTATAACATTATTAACGATAATACTAATAATTATCTTAATGATAATATAGTGATAATAATAATAACAATAACAATAACCATTTTTAAATAATGATATATATATTAATAATGATAATAATAATAATAATAATACCAATAATAATAATAATAATAATAATAATAATAATAATAATAATAATAATAATAATAATAATAATAATAATAATAATAATAATAATAATAATATAATTGGATAATAATAATAATACTAATTATAACTTTAACGATAATAACGATAGTAATAATAAAAAAATAACAATTTTTAATGATAAATCCTTTTATTGATAAAGATAATAATAATAATAATAATAAGATAAAACTAGAACGACGATAATAACGACGATAATAATAATCATTTTTAATAATAATACAAAAATTTGATGGACTATAACTTCAAATCCGTTCATCGAAATCATTCGATATCTAAATGAAAAGTTCTTAATTTTTCTCTAGCTTTCCAACGACATGCATATCTTATACCTTATCTCAGTCGTATATATAACTAATTCAGGATTCAACATAACCTAACTAAAGGCAATATCAAAAGTACAAACATGCATAATCCTATATACTCGAGCACTAGTCAGGGATACACTATTAGTATGTAAAAGTTAAATTATGAGTACTCACGTATCAATATTGAGATTCAATATTGCAGGAAAGGTACGTAGACGCAACGGAGATGATAAACACTATATTGACCTCACGAGCATACCCATGAACCATACCAATCACCTCCATAGCTATAACCCATAATTTCCTTAATCCAATCCCACTCGAAAAACAATTTCGAAATCACTCGGACAGCACTCTGACGTAATATTTTATGTATACTAATAATATCTTGAAATAATACGGATTAAATATATATATATGTAAATCGATTGAGAGAGTTTAGAGAAAAATATTTTCAAGTTTCTATGAAATAATGAAACCTATTGAATTCTATTTATAATAGATTTTTGAATTATTAAAGTGAATTATTAAAGTATGAATTATTAAAGTGAATTATTAAAGTATGAATTATTAAAGTGAATTATTAAAGTATGAATTATTAAAGTGAATTATTAAAGTATGAATTATTAAAGTGAATTATTAAAGTTAAAGTAAAGTAAAAATAAAGTAAAGGTAAAGTTTAAGTATAGTAAAAGTATAAAACTATGTACGTATAATACGCGTATAAATATATATAATATTAATTTAAATCGTTATATCTATTTAATAAAATAAAATATAAATATCGTTATCTTTATCATACTGGTTAAGTAATGAGTTGTCAAAAGTGGTTCTAGATATTTATAAAAGTTATATACGTTTTAATAATAAAGTTCTTTTTAAACTGAAAACGTTTTTTGTACGTTTGAAACTAAATCAAATAAATATAATAATTTTGTTTTCCAAAACCAAATATATTTTTAAGAATCATTTTGTTTAAAGGTTAAAATAATGGAAATCGTTATATCATAAAATGTTTTAAAACAATAGAATCATATATATTCATAATAGGTTTCAAGTTTTTAAATTACAGTTTGTTGGTGAAGCATGGGATAAAGTTCAAAGGTTAAATAAACGTATGAAATCATCTTAATGAAAAATGTCGAGTTACTTAACTTGTCGATATCCAACATCTAAGTTATTTACACTTCACGTTCTTACTTATAAATCACTTTACCATTTTCCGAATGTTGTCAAAAAGAATAGATTTCTTAAATCACAGTGGACCTCATAACATGGACTCGTAATCATATCATAATGTATCTGATAAATTAACAATTTGATATTATCTTCTAATTCCATCGATAAACATATTGAAACAAATACGATCATGTAAAGTATTATACGTTTAATACTTTATTAATATTCTCAAGTTATAATATATATATATATACATATATATACATATTTATTTATATATAACGGTTCGTGAATCGTCTGAATTTGGTCGAGGTTATAATGAATGTATGAACACAATTTAAAATTCTTGAGATTTAACTTAACAAACTTTGCTTATCGTGTCGGAATAATATAAAGATAAAGTTTAAATTTGATTGGAAATTTTCGGGTTGTCACATCATTGGCATCTTGTAATGATAATTACCATACCAAATACCGGGAGGCATCAATCGATAATCTCGAATTTCTCAGCGATTCTACGACAACAATTATATATATATATATATATATATATATATATATATATATATATATATATATATATATATATATATATATATATACATATACATATAACTTCTATCTCCTGGATTTACGAACTTCAATTCTGAATTTTCGAAAAGCGCTTTAGCCTATGAATCAGTTTTCTGATTTTTGAAAATGGTGATGAAGCAGTGAAAACTGGAGACTGCCTTAACAGTCAAAAGTTTGATAATAAAGAATTGAGCAAACCATGAAGGAGACTCTGAATAAATCACAAGGACTAAACTTGTACATAAGAATCTTGATGATTATGTTTTTGATGAAATCTTTGGCGATTACCTTGCTCCTTAATCATTCTAACTCATTGTGAATGAATTTCTACGTCACACTTTGATTCTAAAATTCTAAGATATTATCGTATCTTTCATTGTAAATATCCTCAATATTTCTGAAGATATCTTCATAAATATTCTTGTCCGATATTAATTATCTCTCCGCGCTATCTGTGTTATATCATAAAAGGAAATTGTTTTAGTTTTTATATTCTGTAAACCTTCGAATTTAAAATATGAATGTTTTTTGAAGTAGTGTTGGGAACTGAAGCATGAGTTAGTATAATATAATGACACTTGATCAGCGTGATTATATTACAGTAAGTCATGCTGAGTTTCTAATGGAACGTGATGATTCACAGACCATACCATCATCATGTGCTATGTTACACGACTCTTACATTCTGCCTAATCTCTAAACATATCGAGAACATATCTTCCTGATAGTTCTATCTTTTCTCTTGAATTCTGGAAATTTAACCAATCAAGATCGTGCTATTACTGTTTCTTTCTTAGAACATTAGTCATGTTCATTCAAAACTTCATACCTATGAATTCTGGACCATTACTTGCGGAGAGAAAGCAAAAGGATGGAACTTCAAAATATAAAGGAAATGAAGAGGGTGGATTTATAGTAAAATATCCGACAGAGCAATCAAAACAGATTATCGCATTTAAAGCGGATCCTAATTTCCTTATTTATCGATGAATCAAATCTTATTAGGAAGATTTTCTCCAAATCCCTTGAACTCTGGAAATCAATCCTATCTACGTCAAAAGATATGACGAATCTACTTTTACTCATTTCACTCTATTGTGATAACTTCACTCGTACTCTTCACATAAATGAATTGTTTTATCTATATTACTCAATGATGATAAAACTCTATTTATCAGCTCATATGAGTCATGAAAACATACTTATTGTCAGCCATGACCATCCCAATCAAATTTCGGGACAAAATTTCTTTAACGGGTACGTACTGTGATGACCCGAGAATTTCTGACCAAATTTAAACTTAATCTTAATATGAAATCGACACGATAAGCAAAGTCTGTAATGTTGAGTCTCGAAATTTTTGAACTGTTTTTATATATTCAATTGACCTTCAACTGTTCCCAACGATTCACGAACAAATAATTGTAAATAGATATGTGTGTATATATATATATGTATATAAATTCCATATTTGAATATTAAATATTCAGTATATATATATATATATATATATATATATATATATATATATATATATATATATATATATATATATTACATATTTAATAATATGTAATATTAATATTTAATATAATAAGTTAATTATAAATTATATTTGTTATAGTAATATTATTGATACTTTCAATATTAAAATCTATATTAGTAATATTAATATGAAAAAATATATATATAAGTAAATGATTATATTATTGTAATTAGTATTATTAATAGTATCATCAATAATATTATTATTATTATTATTATTTTATAATTACTCTTATCTTTATTATTATTATCAGTATTATTATAATTAATATTATTAATATTATTAAAATCATTATTATAAATTTTATAGTTATTATTATTATTATCATTAATAATATAATTATTATTATTACTATTATATTGTTACTATTATTATTCATAATATTAAGAGTAATATTATTATTATAGTTATATTTATAAGATTAATTATAATACATAAATTCAGGTATATATACAATATATGAATACAAATATATACATAGATATATAAAAACAGATATACTGAATTATACAAGTACATTATATGATATATATATATATATATATATATATATATATATATATATATATATATATATATATATATATATATTGTATATAATACTTAATAATATAAATCCTACGTATTAATATATATGAAGAGACCAAAAATCAGTTCCTATCCCAATCAAAAATTGTAATTAATTTATTTTCTGTCTAAAGTTATTGAATAACATAATCAATTAGTGTACGAATTATATTAGAAAATTGGGTCTGTTATTATTATTTTTTTTTCTCCTGTTTTAAATTGTACAAACTGTTAAGTAAATCAAGCTAGCAAACAAAGTGTAAGTGGAATCAAATGAGCTGTAATGATGTTACTTAGTTGCAACACAACTACCTGCTATCACATTTTCAACCAAAACATCGAAATTAAAACAGAAATTATAACTGAACCGTTTTTTACTCTGTTCTTCATTATTCCATCAAAATCTCGAATTTAAATCTTATCTCAAAAACTAGAAATGCAGTTGAGTTGGAAATAATCCACTTAAACTATCTGGAAAGTTTCAAAACCCAATTCTTTATATCGATGACGAATTTTGTAGTAAAAGTTTTCGAATTAAAAAGTCAACCAATGTTCATCGATCAAATTCAGGTTAATTGTTACAACTGAAGTTCAATTGAATATTTAGAAAGTTTCTAAAGATGAATTAGAATCTCTTTCATATTATAATCTTTAACTAAAATGTTGTAAAAATGAAAATTTGATTCTGAGTTCATATGAAACTTAACTGGTCTGTTGAAGAGTTTTTTTTTTTTTATCTGTTTTTAATTGATCAAGATAAACAAGGGAAGTCATTTAGGTTTCAATTACAAAACTTACAGTAATCTAGTATTGATATTTTGAGATTGTAATTCAATTTGAGTTATAAATTTTTTTTTCTTTCTTTCTTCAAACACAGCGACTGTTATTTTTTATATATTTATTTATTTATTTTGTGTCTGATAAAATAAAATCACCAGGTCAAGTTGTTTTTGTTTCATAATGATAATTCTAAACGAAATCAAAATAAACTATTATGATTATGTTAGCCTCTAGTCGATCTGTGTTAGGAAGAAGAAAGTGACATAGATGAATAAATAGATATTGGTTAAATACAATAGGATCTATAATATTTTGGATAAATGGCCACAGCCCAGCTGGTTTGTTGTGATGACGGGTATACGGGAGGTCTCGGGTTCGAGCCCTGGTGGTGGAAGTTATTTTTTTAAAAGCTTATTTAATAAGGTAGCCTATTTTCTTTTATTTATTATTATTATTATTATTATTATTATTATTATTATTATTATTATTATTATTATTATTATTATTATTATCATCATCATTATTATTATTATTATTATTATTATTATTATTATTATTATTATTATTATTATTATTATTATTATTATTATTATTATTATTATTATTATTATTATTATTATTATTATTATTATTATTATTATTGTTGTTGTTGTTGTTAATATTATTATTGTTATAATTATTATCATAATTATCATCATTATTTTGATTATTATTATTAGTAGTATTATAATTACTAGCATTATAAATCAACACTTATTATTATTATTATGATTAAGGAAAGTAAATTATTATTAATATCATGATTACTAATATTATTATTACAAAGTATTAACATTTAGTATTATTATTATTATTATTAAGATTTATTATTATTGTTAATTATTAATATTACTAATATAAGTATTATTATTTAATCATTATTATCGTTATTAGTATTATTAATATTATTAATTAAAACATGATGAATATATTGGTAGATATAAATTATAACAATATGAAGTTTATAATTTAAGCATTTTGAGATAAGTAGGATTAAGATAAAATGTAGATAACGTTATGAACATAATTATAATTAGGTCTTGATTAAATGAATTATCATTATTGTTAAAAGTATCATTTTTAGTATTATTATCGTTATTAGATTTATTAATATTTTCATTATTAATATTATTAGTATCATTATAATTCAAATTATCAAAACTATCATTTTTACATAAATTATCATTTTTGTTATTATTATTAGTATTATCGTTATTATTAAAAGTATTATTATTATTATTGTTATTATTATTGTTATTATTATTTATATTATTATTATAATTATTAAAAACTAATGACTAGTATTATCATTAAAACTATTATTATCATAATTAAATCTAAGTATTATTATTATTACATATCACTATATTTTTATTATTAAAATGATACTAATTAAGTTATATATAAAATATATCAATTAATATATAAATATATATTTTTTATCATATATAAACGTTAATATAAATTTTATTATCAATATTTTATAATGAATGCTAAATAATAGTTATATAAAATACATAAAATAAATATATTAAATTTATCCAAATAACATTTAATATAACAAGTATATTATTAATAATAATATATATAAACTAGCTCAATTACGATTATATGTTTTAATATATATAATTGATATAGGTTCGTGAATTCAGGGCCAACCCTGCATTCTTCAATATCGTCATATGTATTTTTGCTAAAAATACATTATTGTGAGTTTCATTTGCTCCCTTTTTAAATGTTTTTGCAATATATATTTTTGGGACTGAGAATACATGCGCTGCTTTTATAAATGTTTTACAGAATAGACACAAGTAATCGAAACTACATTATATGGTTGAATGATCGAAGCCGAATATGCCCCTTTTGCTTGGTAGCCTAAGAATTAGTAAACCGATCTACTAATTGACGCGAATCCTAAAGATAGATCTATTGGGCCTAACAAACCCCACCCGTTGTAGCGGATGCTTTAGTACTTCGATGTTGTTTTATCATGTCTGATGGATGTCCCGGAATTATAGGGGATATTCTTATATGCATCTTGTTAATGTCCGTTACCAGGTGCTCAATCCATATGAATGATTTTTATGCAGATGCATGATATTTATGAGTAATGAAATGAAAATCTTGTGGTCTATTAAATTAATGGAAATGATTGTTTATGATAAACTAATGAACTCACCAACCTTTTGGTTGACACTTGAAAGCATGCTTATTCTCAGGTATGAAAGAAATCTTTCGCTGTGCATTTACTCATATTAGAGACATTACTTGGAGTCGATCATCGCAATGGGACCAGATGTTGGTGACTTTGTCCAGATGGATTTGGATGGGGTATGACAAACTAGGTTTGTTAAACACTTCATTCTCAAGCATTAAAATGTATTTCTCTAGCTTGAGTGTTGGGATATAAACCAGTCTACGTTTAGGCACATAATTTTCTTGTTGCATATTCTTTTTAGTTTCAACAAGTTCCTTCAAGAAATCAGGATTTGATTTACCCATTTTAGCATTGATTTTATCATACATTAAGCTAATTTGATGGTATTTCTTAGATTTGCGATTAATAATAATATCATCAAAATCAACATCAGAAGCATGCACAAAATGAGATGGTAAACCAGCTTGAAAGTAATTAGAATGATATAATCCTGAAATATTTTTGGAAGTATTATCTAAGATCTTAGGATCTTCATAACCCAACCCCCACTTTTCACCATGAATTATTTTTGGTCTATTTATGAAAATCGTTTGTTTTGAAAGTTCCATATTCATGATAGCTTTGGATTAATCTGTTCGATAGAGTTTTTCCTCATATCGAGCAAGTTGTACTTTCATTTGAAAAGACTCTTTTGACAACGAAGAGATTTCAGAGTTCTTTTTAATTATGGTATTTTCCAATTGAATAATTTTCTTGTTTAGCTTTGAAAGTGTGGGTTCATGTTGAGTTTTCAAATCAGGAAGATCTTTTTTTTTCGAAATTGAACTTTTTCTGAAAGTCGTTCCGATTTTAGACGATAATCTGTCCTTTCGACCTTAATTGGATGAATTGATTTTTTAAGATCTTCCAACTCAGTTTCCGTGGAGCTGAGTTGGACAGTCAATCTTTGCAATTTCGATTGTAATTTAGATGAAGATGATTTGGTCTCATAAAGTTTGATTTTATCTTTTAAAACCTTGTTTTCAGATTTTAAACCTTTGACTTCTTTTGACATTGAGACCAAATTCTTCATCATGTCATTTTGCACTTTTATAAAATCAGGTGGAATTTCAGATGATTGTACCTCAATATCATCATATGCTGAGTCAAAATTCTCCATTGCTTCCTTAGCTTTGATGAGCTTAGTCACCTTGCAAACATTTGCATGTTCCACCTCTGAATTTAAATCGTCAGTCCAGTTAAACCAAATATCATCAACCGGTTTCAGCTCTCCCCCAGTTTCTACAATCTTAACCATCAACATTTTCTTCTTGTAGTAAGCTGCATCCTTCTTCTTAGGCATCTTGCACTCACGAGAGTAATGACCAGCTTTGTCACAATTGAAACAGATTGATTCATCCTTCTTCGAATCATCAGCACGTTGTTGTTGTTTTGAGTGATCAGCTTTCTTGTAGTACTAGGAAGACGATGAGTTTTTGCGTTGATTGCTTGATTTACCTTTGAACTTATATTTATTCAAGGCTTTTGTGAACATGGCTGCCATTTTGACTAATTTAAGGTGAGAATCATCAACATTAGAAAGATTCAACTCTTCAGAATCAGTTGATTCTTCAACAAGCACTTTCTTGGATAAACTTTTGGAAGTCGTAAATGATTTGCTCTTCTTTTTGGCAATGAGAGTAAGAGGATCACTTAGAGATGACTCTTTCCTTCCTTCTTGAAGTTTAGACACTTCAGGTTGGTAATGCATAAGAACTCCAACAAGCTCATGAATAGTCAACTTGTCAATCTCTTTGGTAGATCGAACAATGGTTCCATAATGAAGCCAATTAACATTGAGGTTTTTGAGAAATTTCATGTTGACTTCAGCATTTACTTTTATAATCTTGCACCTTTTCAACTCATTGAGAACACCATTGAAACGACGGTAGGCACCCTTGAGTGGTTCATCAGGTTCCTGCTTGAAATCTTCATAAAATCCCAGAGCCTTATTTAGTTTAGTAACATCTGACATGTCATAACCTTCTTGCTGTCGTTTAATCTCATCCCATATATCTTTTGCAGTAGTGTTGCTATCAACATTTTCAAATAACTCATACAGGATAGCTTGCATAACAAGGTTCTTTACCTCTATGTCACCCTGAGCTCTCTCACGTTTATCACCAGAAAGTTCATAGATTGGAATTGGCATACCAGTATCCGGATGATAATATACAACTGGACCATCTCTCAGAGAAGCCCATATGTACTTTGCTTTCTCACCCTTATAGTCTATGTATGAGTGATTTGGTGAATCCACTGAGTGTACTTGCCATCAAACAACAGTGGAGGACGGGAATCTGATCCAATGATCAAAGTATCCTGAGTAGACATCTTGAAAATGAGGTAGATTCGGTAAAGATTCGGTATTACACAAATCTAGGAAGAAAAATCACAACAATCTAACAAAAATGTCAGCTTCGGTATATGATTTGGTACTCTAGCAGAGGTACAGATTCTGTACTGTAGCAGATTCGGTAAACCAGATTCTGTATCAGAAACTGATCAGAAATACAAGTAACATACCCAGATTCAGAATAGATTCGGTAACCACAAGAATTGTAGCCTGAGAACACTTAAAACCAATGAATTAAGTGATACCAAGATTCTGATTCGATATCTGACTCGGTAGTTAGATTCTGTATGAATTTGAATTCAAACACAATTCAATTCCTTTGAATTAGATTCTGTAACCTTGCTGCACAAGGAAACAAGTTAGTATCACATAAAATATCAAAGATACCGAATGTATTGAATACCGAATGTCAACTATAGCAGTTGACAATACCGAGTCTAATTATGAAAACTTAGAATTCAAACAAATCCTTTATCAAATCACACCAATTAGCTGCATATGACTTAATAGCTTTGAAGCAGATTCAGTATGGCAGTTACGATACCAAATGTAGATCATATCTTCAAAACTTGAAGAATTAATGAAATTAAACCATCAGAAATGTGATTAAACACCTCACGATCACAACCGAAATCTCAAACCTTTACTAAACTACAGAATCAAGCTGGAAATGATGAATACCGAGAGTTTTAGCCACGAACTCTAAAAATCAACTTGATTCTTCATAATTGGTGTTAAAAAGCTGTAATGATGATTGAAACTCTTTCTAATCAACCTAATACACCTTCGCTGAACTTATCACAAGAATTAGAACGTCAGATTATTAGATTCGATTATACCGAATCTGATTCAATATACCGAGAGTGCTCAGATTCTGTAATCTTCAATCTCTGGATCGATCAAGTGATGTAATATCACTCCTTGGAAGCTCTGATACCAAATGATAGGTCAGATCATGTTGAGATTAGAAGAAAAGAAGTTAGAATGAGATTCGATAAGTGTAAAGGAGACTCGGTATGAGAGAGAATCGATAAGATTTACATTTCACAGCTTCTAGAACTCAGTTACAATGCAATGACTATCTAATTAAGACTACTTACGTTCCTTATATAGCCCTCTTTTAAGGAACCATCATTTAAGCTTATTTCACATTAACACTATACAACTTCGGGGTCCTAACAGTCGTATTTTTAAGATATCAGTAGAATCGAACCTATAATTAAAGCTTAAGATAGTTATGAAGGAGTAGCGGTTACCTAATTTTTGGGTTTTTCTAGTTTATAAGACAGATAAAGTAAATGCAATAAAATTCGTAACTCATATGAGGTTAGAACAAGTGCATACTATGATTTCATCAGTTATTCTGCCGAGATTATGGAATGCTGGCTCAAGAATAGGTAGAGGCCTTGTATTCATTACACTAGTCCTAAACGCCCCTATCTTAAGACATGTCAATGGGTAATGCGATAGGCTTGAAGATTCTGAATAGACAGCAACGTCCCTTTCCCCCAACACTCGTGGTCTGACTACAGATATACACGTTCAGACAGCTCATCTAATTGAGCGACTTGGTTGAGTGACGTATTATGAAAGGACCCGTTCATATACATTATAAACGATTCACAATAGTTGATTACATCGCGAGGTATTTGAGCTCTATATGATACGTTTTACAAACATTGCATTCGTTTTTAAAAGACAAACTTTCTTTACATCAAAAATTGATGGCATGCATACCATTTCATATTACATCCAACTATAATTGACTTAATATTAATCTTGATGAACTCAACGACTCGAATGCAACATCTTTCAAAGTATGTCATGAATGACTCCAGGTAATATCCTTAAAATGAGCTAATACACAGCGGAAGATTTCTTTAATACCTGAGAATAAACATGCTTTAAAGTGTCAACCAAAAGGTTGGTGAATTCATTAGTTTATCATAATCAATCATTTCCGTAATAGTAATAAACCACAAGATTTCTGTTTCCATAAATATCCGTACACTCGCAAATGTATAAAAGTATTCTATAAGTTGTTGAGCGTTTCGGTAACCATACTTAACAATTAATGTGGCATATTCCCTTTATTATAAAATCTCCCTACACTGTACCAAGTGTAGTAAAAACAAAGTACTATGCAACCGTTTACGATACTAGAGCGACTAGCCCGGTTGGGGTTGTCAAACCCGATAGATCTATCAATAGGATTCGCGCTTACATGCTCTTACAACATGTAAATATTAGTTACCAAGCTATTAGGGAAAAATATGCAAAGTGGTACAACTCAACGTAGAATATGTTTTTAGTACTTGTGTCCATTTCGTAAAACAGTTATAAAACAGTGCATGTATTCTCAGCCCAAAAATATATATAAAAAGGAAGTAATGAAACTCACAATACTGTATATCGTAGCAATTATGTATATGACGGCACTGAACAAGTGCAGGGTTTGTCTCGGATTCACGAACGTATCAATATTGTGATTCAATATTGAAGGAAAGTACGTAGACGCAACGAAAATGATAACCGTTAGGTTGACCTCACGAGCAATACCCTCGATCAATACCCATAACCTCCATAGCTATAACTCATAATTTCCTTAGCTCTATCCCGTTTGAAAACTTATTTTGAAATCGTCTGAATATAACTCCGTCATAGTATTTTATGTATACTAATAATATCTTGAAATAATACAAAGAAAATATATATATATATATATACATATATGTAATTCGATTGAGAGAGTTTAGAGAAATATATATTTTCAAGTTTCTATGAAATAATGAAACCTATTGAATTCTATTTATAATAGATTTTTGAATTATTAAAGTGAATTATTAAAGTATGAATTATTAAAGTGAATTATTAAAGTATGAATTATTAAAGTGAATTATTAAAGTATGAATTATTAAAGTGAATTATTAAAGTGAATTATTAAAGTATGAATTATTCTAGTGAATTATTAAAGTATGAATTATTAAAGTGAATTATTAAAGTATGAATTATTAAAGTGAATTATTAAAGTGAATTATTAAAGTGAATTATTAAAGTATGAATTATTAAAGTGAATTATTAAAGTATGAATTATTAAAGTTAAAGTAGAGTAAAAGTAAAGTAAAGTAAAGGTAAAGTTAAAGTATAGTAAAAGTATATAAAACTATGTACGTATAATACGCGTATAAATATATATAATATTAATTTAAATCGTTACATATATTTAATAAAATAAAATATAAATATCGTTATCTTTATCATACTGGTTAAGTAATGAGTTGTCAAAAGTGGTTCTAGATATTTATAAAAGATATATACGTTTTAATAATAAAGTTCTTTTTAAACTGAAAATGTTTTTTGTACTTTTGAAACTAAATCAAATAAATATGATAATTTTGTTTTCCAAAACTAAATATATTTAAGAATCATTTTGTTAAAAGGTTAAAATAATGGAAATCGTTATATCATAAAACATTTTAGAAAAGTAGAATTATATATATTCATAATAGGTTTCAAGTTTTTAAATTACAGTCTATTGGTGAAGCATGGGATAAAGTCCAAAGGTTAAATAAACGTATGAAATCATCTTAATGAAAAATATCGAGTTACTTAACTTATCGATATCCAACATCTAAGTTATTTACACTCCACGTTCTTATTTTCATATTAAATAAAATGAAAGTTAACATAGTTATCTTATCAAGGTCATGAGGAAAATATTATAAAACATGCCTTGGAAATTAAACAGGAATTTCCACTATCCCTTGTCTAGTTCCCGTTAATTGACACATTTGTTGTTACTTATAAATCACTTTACTATTTTCCGAATGTTGTCAAAAAGAATAGATTTCTTAAATCACAGTGGACCTCATAACATAGGCCCGTAATCATATCATAATGTATCTGATAATTCAATCATTTGATATTATCTCTTAATTCTGTCGATAAATATATTAAAACAAATACATTCATGTAAAGTATCATATATCTAATACTTTGTTAATGTTTTCAGTTAATATTATATATTATATATACATATCTATATACTCATAATTATTCGTGAATCGTCGAACACGGTCAAAGGATAATTGATTACATGAATGTAGTTCCAAAATTTTTGAGATTCAACATTACTAATTCTGCTTATCGTGTCAGAAACATATAAAGGTTAAGTTTAAATTTGGTCGAAAATTTTCGGGTCGTCACATATTAACATTCCACAAAGGTCTAAACTTTCTTAAGCATAATAGAATACAGGGTTTACCATATCCGAGAGACGTGATGCGTTTCAATGCTTTCATTAATGATTGGTTTTTAAAGGTAGTTAGGCCCTTAAAAAGAGTTCAGCCGTAAAGAACATCATGGCCAAGTCTAGTTGACTTCCATGAACATGTTCAGTTATCCTAACGGTCCAATCCTTTATGTGTTTAAATAAAAAGTTCCTTAATTAGCTAAGAATCCCTCAAGCGGGGTGCAATGCTTGAGACCGCGTTATGGTGCAGTGTACTTATCAACACTGACCTGGTTCCATGGCCTTACTTAGCAGAGGTACAGCTTACAATAACCGTTGTGCTTCAGCATGCAAGTACGAAGTTTATATGCTTGGTGACTACACTAGCATGGTCTGGGACCGAAAATGTACTAAGGGTCTAGTCAGATGTTTCACTACGAAAGAGTCCTCAGTCAAAATCCAAAGCTTGATAGACTTACTACAACCGGTGTGCCTCAGTCGATCTTACGTTGTATCCGATAGACTTCTCTTACCAAGGGGTGACACATATAGTGTACTCTGAATCGGGGTTCGCGACTTCACAATAACAGAGCCAATAACTACGTTCTATTAGTTGGAAAAGCGATTGAGTTTAAAGCATAATCGGAAAGCATTTTAACAACATACAAAAACCATAACATTATTTTGGCATTATAACCAGTTACATCATAGCATACACTAAAGATAACTACTCGCTAATTATGGCAACAACATCACAGAACATAATGATAGAAGACATTATATAAAGATAAAGGATAGAAGTACCAGTAGATTAAACGAGTTTTGAATACAAAAGTGACAACTTCAAACTCCAGACCGCTCCTAATACAATCTTCGGCGTTCTTCCCCGGGTACTAGGTTTCCCGCACGGAGTCGAAGATCTTGAAAGTATGAATAATATTGTACAAGAGAGAGAAAGAAGTGAATTGAAGTGTGTGTTGGAATGAACGACAAAGACCCTTTAAATAAGCTTGAAATTAGCCTACAAACGGCTAGCAGGCCATTCAGAAGGCCGTTTGCAGGGGCCATTTGCCAGGTCAGCTCATTTGCAGTGGCCGTTTAACTTGGGCGTATGGCAGGCCGTTTGCAAGCCAGGAAAGCCGTTTGGTAAGCCTTTTGGCTTGCTGATTCGCTGGATCGTTACGTGATTTCTTGTCTTTCACCGTATTCGCTATAGAATCCTCGTTTTAGCTCCGATTCTCTTGATTCTTTTTGCACCGTCTTCGTAATTACTTACTCTACAATTCTAACCTATGAAGTGGGTATTTTGCCGATAAAGTTCGAATCTTTCTTGTTTTTGGGCTTCATACCTGGGTGAAAACGTGACTTTTTAGCCGATTTCAAATATCCCACACTTAGACTTTACTTTTCCTCAAGCAAACTCTCATTTTATCTTAAGAAATCTTTTCAGAGTTTCTTTTCTAATAGCCTAATCGGTTTGCTTTTTATTATAAGAGCGAAAGATAAGGTGATTCATTTATCTTAGGATTGAAACTATCTCTGCAAGCATGCGAGAAGGTTACATGACTTAGGCTAGCTTTCACGGGTTACTCAAATCACATAAGTGTTTTGGGTTTCCTATAGATCTAAGAAATGAATTCACTCATAGCTAGTCATGCTGTACCCATCGTCATAGGCTTGATAAAGACTCAAATCCTTGCTACTAATGTGAGAACGTAGTAACCATAGCTTCTAGGTCGTTTGTGTGTGATGGAAAGGGATTTTAGAGTGGTAGTGAAGTTGTTTTAAGGGGTGAGAAAAAGGGTAACATAATCTTAAAAGAGACTTTTATTTGAAATTTTGGAAAATTTAAGATAGTTAGGAGTGCTGATATTTTCGAGAAGCACTGTTGAGCTATTCTTCCCTTTGGAGTGATAGGCATTTTCGGTCAAGTTCTTCTTCGGCGTTTCTCTTTATAAGTTCTGCTCCTTTTTTCAGAACTTTGAAATATATATATATATATATATATATATATATATATATATATATATATATATATATATATATATATATATATATATATATATATATATATATATATATATATATATATATATATATATTTTTTTTTTTTTTTGGGAGATTTCATCTCGAGAAACTTTTTACCGATAAACTTTTTCAAGACCTTTGTTATGATACTTGAGAGGTTTATAACATCGGGTTTTCGGAAGGGATCTCATTTTCTGGGTTTTTCAGGTGATAGTATAGATGACGTGAATGTGGTGGTGAAGTAGAAGTAGTGGAGGAGCGAAAGGCTTAATTTTGACAAATGGCTAGCTCTTCTGATTAAAACCTAATCATGTTTCGTTGCTTTGGAAATGTATATCTAAAGCAAGTTCTGATTCTGACCACAGACATCGGCACTCTCAACGGAAAATAGTGAAGCATTAATGATGAATGCTGGTCTTATTTGGGTGTCTCACCATAATAAATTTAGGTCAATAATGCCTTAGTCATGCAATGCCCTATTAGAGACTTGGTTCAACCTAACAAGATTTCCATCTTACTTAAGTCTTAGTTTTATTTACAAACGTTTTAGGTTTTCAAAAATACTTTTTCGAAAAGGCTTTCTCTTTTTAGAAATTTGAAATTTGGCTTAGGAACTTGGAATCTTCATAATGGGTTATTTTAATACAGCATAAAAAGATTATACCAACATCCCACACTTAGATGAACATTGTCCTCAATGTTCCTAGTGTATCCCACACTTAGCAGTTTTAGTTGAAGATTTAGGAGTATTTGTCTAGTGTTTATTTGGGTTGGGATCCCACACTTAGTGATAAGCTAGGATGTGAAAGTTTGAGCTAGTAACGGGAAGAAATAAGTACCCCTAGTAGATGTTGCTTGTGACGATACTAGCTGGCTTTCAATCCTTGCGTTCTTTATTGATTGGCTCATTTGTCATCCTTTATTCTTCTACACTACTTTATTGCACGGTTTGCCTCCCAAGAAGCACTTTTGTTTAAGGTCGTTGGCTCGACCATAGTGATGCTTTAAAAAGCAAACATTCCTCGCTGGTGGTTGTAATCTTGGTTTTCTCGAGGGAATCTGAGTCTTGGTGGGAAAATCCTGAGAAAGTGTCAGACCAAAAGTGGTAGTAGATCCGGTACTTCTCTTGAAGATCTTCTGAAAGATAGGTCGTGTGCACTTTCGGCTCGTGATAAATCTTGAAGTCCGATGAGAATATGATCCACAGCTCTGCTGGTTGACCCATGAATGTCAATCATAGAGGCAGTGCTGGTGGTGATTGTTTCTCTGATGGGATGCTCATTTCAGAGGTCCTCAAACAATGTAAGAAACTGTATCTTTAATATCTCAAAATCTTCGGAATGGTGATCTCCACAGTAGGAGTCTGTAGCTTTGCACAGATTAGTTAACAGGCGAAGCTGAAAAGAAGTGAACAGTAATCCTGATCCGAGCATCAATGTCACCGTTTTTGAGTATATCTCCCGACATCCGGCTTTAAATGTGAAACTTGGATCTGTGGATTCGTGGAATATACGTGCTATCTGCTTCGTAACGTAGGTGGCAACGTTGACTTGGTCTGGTTCAAGATAATAGAACGGATTATTGCGCCTTACTTCCTCTGTAACTATGTCTCGTAACTCTTTGATAATCAGATCATCGTGGAGATCAATTATTACGTAAATCACTAGCCTGTCTGGTGTGGTTTCGAAATTATCTCTTTCCAAGAGAGTGAAAAAACAGTGAATATCCTCGATCATTTTTAAATCAGAGTGATAAGTCGGGCGTCCGGTGGAAAGATCCATGTGCTTCTGGATGAGAGTCAGTAGTGCTCGTTGGTTTACTGAGAACGGAAGTTCAGATCCGGCTAAGGCGTTGTAAACCTTAGAGTAAATGATCTTCTGATCTCGACAAAATCTTGTCTCAAGAATAGTGCGGACCACTGAATTGTGCTCTCGTGGCCTTTCTTCACGGTAGATATGATCGTGAAGAGTGTTGATAAAGTCTTCAATGCGTTCTTCGAGGATTTCAACATCACGGTATTCTCTCTGGAGATTGAGGTTGTATTCTTCTTGCATTGCCATAATCCGTTCCATTAAGCGTAGCGTGTAATCAATTGTTGATTTACGGATGGCCTCGAGAATATCTTCAAATTCATCAGTATCATTGATGAACGTTCTCATGTCAGCGTGTGTGGATATGACCGGATCCGATCTGAAAAAGAGTCTGGCTCCCCTAGATCTGGTTCGGTTGGAGAGTGTGAGATATCCAGAATGTCTTCATGTTGCTCTTCCTCGTCATCATCGGTATAATGTTCCTCTGAGGATTCGTCATTTGAACGGGTTTCTTCAGTATACTGGTTTTCTACTTTGATACTTACAGGATCAATTTCTATATCTTTAACCTCAACCTTGTCAGTCTTTTTCTTGAAACGAATGATTAAACTGTGATCTTCTGTCTCAAGCCTCATTAATTTTTCATGATGCTTAATGCTTAGAGAGGGTATTATCGTAGTTTCTTTTACGTCTTCCATTTCCTCTTCCTCTTTAGATTTCCCCTCTTCCTCTATTTCTTCGCTGGGATCCTCTTCTTCCATTTCTGGGTCGTCTGGAGACTGTGATTTGACACCCATTTTGATATCATTGGCTGGTGGTGAAGACTCATCATCGGAAGTGATCCGTCTAGTGGAAATAGCAAACATCTCTGCCTGTCCAGAAAGATCGGTAGGTCGGTCAATTTTGAAGGTAACGCTCTCCCAATGTGATCGCAAGATCAAGGTTTGATTGTACACATCAAAGACAGTCCTAACCGTATTCATGAAAGGTCTTCCTAACACTACTGGTGTTTCTAGGTCTTCCTTAATGTCCATTACTACGAAATCCATAGGATACAAGAATTTGTCGACTTTCAACAAGACGTTCTCAACTATGCCCTTAGGATATCGAATTGTGTGATCGGCAATTTGGATTGTCATTTTAGTTGGTGAAAAGTCTGCTAACTCTAATCTCTTATAGAGAGGGTAGGGGATTAGGTTGATACTTGCTCCTAAATCTGCTAGTGCATGAATGGCTCCAGATTGGTAGATCGAACACGGGAAAATGAATCGGCCCATGTCTCCTAGCTTTGGTGGTAGAGAGTTTCTGAGTAATGCTGAGCATTCTTCACTCAGTGGAATTTTGTTAGAATTATGTATCCTCTCCTTTGTAGAGAGAAGCCTTCGAATATATTTCTTCTGGTTGGGAATTTTGGACATGATGTCCAGGAATATTCCATCAAGTTTGAAGGAATCAAGCTTGGATGGATCCTCCTGTAGCCTTTCAGGATAGGGTACACGAACTGGAGTAGCAGGGGGAAGCTTCTAAGTATATGTCGATTTGTTCTTGAGCCTAGCTGACCTTCTCAGTGGTTCTTCCTCTGGGATTACAGAATCCATTTTCTTAGCATCCTCTATGTGGGGATTTTGGATAGTATTACTTGGTAACCTTCCTTGTGGTTGGGTTTCAAAGCGTTGTGATAACTGTCCGAGCTGCGTCTCTAGACTTTTGAGTATAGCCAATTGATTTCTCATTAGTATCTACGTCTGGATGCAATTCTCTGATTTAGCTATTGTTGTCCTTGAATGAACTGAGTCAACTGATCATCAGCTCCGAGAGTGGGGTTGGTTACTTTTGTAATTTGGGTGGTTGGGGAATTTTTCTCGACTGGTGGACCAGTGAGTGGAAGTGGTTGATCGTAGGACAATTGAGATTGTTGGGCTGGATAAGGTTGGTAGCGATAGCGAAAAGGCTGTTTGTTTCGTTGAAATTGATTAACCCTAGGTTGTTATTGAATCCGGGATTTGGTTGACGAGCTTGATATTGATCGTAACTGACTGAACCGTCAGGATTTTTTGTACTCAACTTGATATTCTTTAGTGGGTTACGGGTTGGTACAATTAACACAGGCCTGAGCCTTATTGACCTGCTGCGGCTGCGTCTGCAATTCTCCGAGTTGTTTAGCGAGAGATTCCATCTTATCCATGGGGGATTTGATAGCCTCCGTTTAATTGTTAAGTGCAGAGAGTGGGGCAGATGATGAAGTTGTTTCACCAATTTTCTAGTCATGATGATGCATTGTCATGTTCTCGAGTAATTCCCATGCTTCATCTGCGGTTTGGTTCATCAGATTTCCTTGAGCCTATGCATCGATCATCGTCCTATGATTTACCGTAAGACCATTATAGAAGGTACAGATTTGAGCTGACCGTTCTAGCTGGTGATTAGGGCACTTCTTCAGCAGGGTTTTGAATCGCTCCGATGCAGTGTAAAGAGATTCTTCATAACTTTGTTTGAAGTTAATGATGTCATTCTTGAGTTTGGTTTGTTTAAAAGGAGGGAAATATTTAGTTAGGAATTTAGTAGCCATCTCCGTCCATGACGTGATGGAATCTTTTTCCAGTCCTTCGAACCATGTTTGTGCATGTGAGTGAGAGAATAGGGAAACAAGTATGGCTGGACTATATCTTTTCCTATCCCTGGCTGTTTGTAGGAGTTCGAAAGAGATATGAATTTATCAAGGTGAGAGTTAGGATCGTCATTCGGTAATCTATGAAACTGATAGCTATTTTGGATAAGCTGGATGATGTGATGTTTTAACTCGAACGAGTGTCCTTGCATATCTGGAAATCTGATTGGTCCTCCTCGACCTTCAGTCGAAGGTTTGGTGTTTTCTGCTAAAGTAACGCGTAACGTCATTTGGTTTCTGATTTGTGCTTCAATGCATGCTTTAGAGATTATTGCGTCTGGATCAGGTACGAATAACAATGGCCCTGGTCTAGATCGGGTATGGGTCATACACTGGGTATGCCTTTTTGTTTTTAATTTTAAGCAGATGAACTAAATTCCTAAGGTAATTCTAATGCAATCTAAGATAATCTTTATCTAAGGTAGTCTAACTTAAAGTAATCTAATTTAGTCTAAGATAAGCTAACTATCCTAAGGTTGAATATGTTTCTGGTTCTTTCTACTGATTCCCTGGTATTTTGATAACAGAGCTCGCACGAACTATTCAACAAACCAAGTGGCCAGGCCGTCTACAGAGAGGCAGGATCCTTTTGGTTCCAATATAATTGGAGACTGTTCGAAAAATCTAATATGACCGAAACGGATGGTTTTTATTTGCGCGGTGTCGTCGGGCCGCGGCTCGCCAGGATCAGCCACTCGTGGGAGAGGGTACTATTTTAAATTGATATTTAGCGGGGCCTAAATCTTACTACTCCTTATAAGTAAGGGAAGTATGACCTAGAGTCGTATTTTTGAGATATCAGTAGAATCGAACCTATATTTAAGCCTAAGATAGTTAGGGAGTAGTGATTATTTATTTTGAGATTTTCTAATTTATAAGACAGATAAAGTAAATGCGATAAAATTCGTAATTCAGATAAGGTTAAAGTGAGTGCATACTATGACTTCATCAGTTATTCTGCCGAGATTATGGAATGTTGGCTCATGAATAGGCAGAGGCCGTGTATTCATTACACTGGTCCTAAACGCCCCTGTCATAAGACATGTCACTGGGTATTGCGTTAGGCTTGAAGATTCTGAATAGACAGCAACGTCCCTTACCCCCGACGCCTGTGCAGTCTGACTACATGCATACACGTTCAGACGGCTCATCTAATTGAGCGACTCAGTTGGGTGACGTATTAACATTCCAAAATGGTCTAAACTTTCTTAAGCATAATAGAATACATGGTTTACCATATTCGAGAGACGTGATGTGTTTCAATACTTTCGTTAATGATTGGTTTTGAAAGATAGTTAGGCCCTTAAAAAGAGTTCAACCATAAAGAACACCATGGCCAAGTCAAACTGACTTCCATGAACACGTTCGGTTATCCCAACGGTCCAATCCTTTATGTGTCTAAACAAACAGTTCCTTAATTAAATAATAATCCCTCAAGCGGGGTGCAATGCTTGAGACCACGTTATGGTGCAGTGTACTGGTCAACACTAACCGGGTTCCATGGCCTTACTTAGCAGAGGTACAGGTTACAAAAACCGCTGTGCTTTAGCGTGCACGTACGAAGTTTATATGCATGGTGACTACACTACAATGGTCTAGGACCGACAATGTACTAAGGGTCTAGTCAGATGTTTCACTACGAAAGAGTCCTCAGTCAAAATCCAAAGCTTGATAGACTTACTACAACCGGTGTGCCTCAGTCGATCTTACATTGTATCCGATAGATTTCTCTTACCAAGGGGTGACAAAGATAGTGTACTCTGAATCAGGGTTCGCGACTTCTCAATAACAGAGCCTATAACTACGTTCTATTAGTTGGAAAAGTGATTGAGTTTAAAGCATAATCGGAAAGCATTTCAACAGCATGCACAGACCATAATATTATTTCGGCATTATAACTGCTTACATCATAGCATACACTAAAGATAACTACTCGCTAATCATGGCACGTAGTTAAACAAGTAGATTATACAAGTTCTGAATACAAAAGTGACAACTTCAAAACTCCAGACCGCTCCTAATACAATCTTCAGCATTCTTCTCCGGGTACTAGGTTTCCCGCATGGAGTCGAAGGCCTTGAGAGTATGACTAATATTGTACAAGAGAGAGAAAGAAGTGAATTGAAGTGTGTTGGAATGAATGACAAAGACCCTTTAAATAAGCAAAGTTTTTGCCTGCAAACGGCTGGCAAGCCGTATGGTAAGCCGTTTGGCAGGCCGTATTTGGCAAGCCGTTTGCTTGGCAAGCCGTTTGCTTGGCAGCCCGTTTCTTGGGGTCGTTTGCTGGACCGTTTGGCAGGCCGTACCCCATACTGGCAAGCCGTATGGCAAGCCGTATGCCACGCCGTTTTTGGTGCTGGTCCGCCTTGATTCACTGGATCGTAACTTGATTTCTTTTCTTTCACCGTTTTTGCTCTAGAATCTTCGTTTTAGCTCCGATTCTCTTGATTCTTTTTGCACCACCTTCGTAATTACTTGTTCTTCAATTCTAACTGACGAAGTGGGTATTTTGCCGATAAAGTTCGAATCTTTCTTGTTTTTGGGCCTTAATACCAGGGTGAAAACGTGACTTTTTAGCCGATATCAAATATCCCACACTTAGACTTTGCTTGTCCTCAAGCAAACTCTTATTTCCTTAAGAATCTTTTTGACGTTTCTTTTCTAATAGCCTAAACAGTTCGCTTTTATTATAAGATCGAAAGATAAGGTGAGTCATCTATGTTAGGATTGAAATTATCTCTGCAAGCATGCGAGGAGGTTAAATGACATAGGCTAGCTTTCACGGGTCACTCAAATTACTCAAGTGTTTAGGGTTCCCTATAGATCTAAGAAATGAAAACATTCATAGCCAGTCATACTGCACCCATCGTCATAGGCTTGATAAAGACTCAAATCCTTACTGCTAAGGTGAGAACGGTAATAATCTCAACTTTATGGGTCATTTGTCAATGATGGAAAAGGAAATTTGGAGTGGTAGTGAAGTTGTTTTTGGGGGGTGAGATAAAGGGTAATGTAGTCTTTATACAGACTTTTATTCAGATAGATAGGAGTGCTGAAGTTTTTTGAGAAGCACTTTTGAACTTTTCTTCATTTGATAATCATTTTCGGTTGAGCTCTCTTAGGCATTTCTCTTTTTTAGTTCTGCTCCCCTTTTTTTCAGAACTATATATATATATATATATATATATATATATATATATATATATATATATATATATATAGTCGGTAAACTTTTAGCCGGTAAACTTTTTCAAGACCTTTGCCATGATACTTGAGAGGTTTATAACATTGGGTTTTCGGAAGAAGTTCTCGTTTTCTGGATTTTTTGAGTAATAGTAAAGTTAATGTGGAGTAGAAGTGGTGGAGGTACGGAAGGCTTATGTTTGACAAATGGCTAGCTCTTTTGATTACAACCGAATCACGTTTCGCTTCTTGGAGATGTAGATCTAAAGCAAGTTCTGATTCTGAACACAGACATCGGCACTCTCAAAGGAAAATAGTTAAGCATTAAAGACGAATGCAGGTCTTATTTGGGGTGCCTTACCTTAATCAATTTAGGTCGATAATGCCTTAGTCATGCAATGCTCTATTAGAGATTCCAATATAACAAGATTTCCACCTTACTTAAGCCTTATTTTTATTGACAAACGTTTCAGGTTTTCAAAAATACTTCTTTCAAAAAGGGTTTCTTTTGCAAAAATTTTGAAATTTGGCTTAAGGACTTGGAATCTTTGTAATAGGTTATTATAATATAGCATAAAAAGATACCAACAACATTGTCCTCAATGTTCCTAGTGTATCCCACACTTAGGAGTTTTAGTTGAAGATTTGGGAGTATTTGTCTAGTGCTTTTATTAGGTGTTATCCCACACTTAGTGATAAGCTATGATGTGGCATAGTTTGAATCTTGAGGTAGTAGCGAAAAGAAAGAAATTCCCCTAGCAGATGCAGCTGGCTTCCAATCCTTGCATCTTTTATCGGCTCAGTTGTCATCTCTTATTCTTCTACTCTACTTTATTGCACGGGTTGCCTCCCGAGAAGCGCTTTTGTTTAAGGTCGTTGGCTCGACTGTAGTGATGATTTAAAAAGCAAACATTCCTCGCTGATGGTTGTGATCTTGGTCTTCTCGAGTGAATGTGAGTCTTGGCAGGTAAATCATGAGAAAGTGTCGGACCAATAGTGGTAAAAGATCCGGTACTTCTCTTGAAGATCTTCTGAAAGATAAGTAGTACGCAGTTTCGGCTCTTGATAAGTCTTGAAGTTGGAGAAGAATATGATCTATGGCTCTGTTGGTTGACCCATGAATGTCAATCATCGAAGCAGTGCTGGTGGTGATTATTTCTCTGATGGGATGCTCATTTCGAAGGTCTTCAAATAATGTCAGAAACTATATCTTTAGAATTTTGAAGTCTTCGGAATGGTGATCTCCACAGTAGGAGTCTGTAGCTTTGCTCAAATTTATTAAAAGATGAAGCTGGAAAGAAGTGAACATCAATCCTGATCCGAGCATTAATGTCACCGTCTTTGAGTATATCTCCCGACATCCAGCTTTAAATGTGAAACTAGGATCTGTGGATTCGTGGAAGATACGTGATAGCTGATTCGTAACATAGGTGGCAATGTTGACTCGATCTGGTTCAAGATGAGAGAATGAATTGTTTTGCCATGCTTCCTCCATAACAGTGTCTCGTAACTCTTTGATAATTAGATCAGTGTGGTGATCAATTGTTACGTAAATCACTAGTCTGTCTGGTGTGCTTTCGAAATTATCTCTTTCCAAAAGAGCAAAAAAGCTGTGAATATCATCGATCATTTGCAAATCAGAGTGATAAATTGGGTGTCCGGTGGAAAGATCCATATGCTTCCGGATGAGAGTCATATGCTTCCGGATGAGAGTCAGTAGTGCTCATTGGTTTCGTGAGAACGGAAGTGCAGATCCGGCTAAGGCGTTGTAAACCTTAGAGTAAATGATCTCCTGATCTCGACAGAACCTTGTCTCAAGAATAGTGTGAACCACTGAATTGTGCTCTTGTTGCCTTTCTTCGTGATAGATATGATCATGAAGAGAATTGATAAAGTCTTAAACGCATTCTTCTAGGATTTCAACATCATTGTCTTCTCTTCGGAGATAAAGGTGGTGTTCTTCTCTAATTACCATGATTCGTTCTGTTAAGCGTAGTGAAAAATCAATGGTTGATTTTCGAATGGCTTCGAGAATGTCTTCAAATTCATCGGTATCATTGATGAAGGTTATCATGTCTGCATGTGTGGATATAACCGAAATTCGATCTGAAGAAGAGTCTAGCTCCCCTTGATCTGGTTCAGTTGGAGAGTGTGAGTTATTCAGAATGTCTTCATGTTGCTCTTCCTCGTCATCATCGGTGTATTGTTCTTCTGAGGATGCGTCTGATGAATGGGTTTCTTCAGTATTCTGATTCTCCACTTTGATACTTGCAGGATCGATTTCTATATCCTTAACCTCAGCCTTGTCGGTCTTCTTCTTGAAATGAATGATTAAACTGTGATCTTCCGTTTCAAGCCTCATTATTTCTTCATGACACTCAATGCTTGGAGCGGGTATTTTCGCAGTTTCTTTTACATCTTCCATTTCCTCTTCCTCCTCAGATTCCTCCTTTTCCTCTATTTCTTCGATGGGATCCTCTTCTTCCATTTCTGGGTCATCTACAGACTGTGATTCGACACCCATCTCGATATCATCGGTTGGTGGTGAAAACTCGTCATCGGAAGTGATCCGTCTGGTGGAAATAGCAAACATCTCTGCCTATCCAGAAAGATCGATTGTTCGGTCAATTTTGAAGGTAACGCTCTCTCCATGCGATCGTAAGATCAAGGTTTGATTGTACGCATCAATGATAGTCCTAGCCGTATTCATGAAAGGTTTTCCTAACACTACTGGGTGTGTAGGTCTTCCTTAATATCCATTACTACAAAATCCGTAGGATACAAGAATTTGTCGACTTTCACCAAGAAGTTCTCATCTATGCCCTTTGGATATCGAATTGTGTGATCGGCAAGTTGGATTGTCATTTTGGTTGGTGACAAGTCTCCTAACTCTAATCTCTTGTAGAGAGAGTAGGGGATTAGGTTGATACTTGCTCCTAAATCTGCTAGCGCATGAATGGTTCCAGATTGGTAGATTGAGCACGGGAAAACGAATCGGCCCATATCTCCTAGCTTTGGTGGTAGAGAGTTTCTGAGTAATGCAGAGCATTCTTCACTCAGTGGAATTTTGTTAGAGTCTGGTATCCTCTCCTTTGTAGAAAGAAGCCTTCGGATGTATCTCTTCTGGTTAGGAACTTTGGACATAGTGTCCAAGAATCTTTCATCAAGTTTGAAGGAATCAAGCTTGGATGGTTCTTCTTGTAGCCTTCCAGGATAAGGTACGCGAACTGGAGTTTCAGGGGTCAGCTTCTGAGTATATGTCGATTTGTTCTTGAGCCTAGCTGACCTTCTCCGTGGTTCTTCCACTGGGATTACGGAATCCATTTGCTTTGCTTCTTCTATGTAGGGATTTTGGATAGTATTACTTGGCAATCTTCCCTGCGGTCGGGTTTCAAGGCGCTGTGATAACTGTCCGAGCTGCATTTCCAAACTTTTGAGGAGAGTCAATTGATTTCTCATTAGTATCTTTGTCTGATCTTGTATGACTGCAGTTCTCTGATTTAGCTGTTGTTGTCCTTGAATGAACTGAGTCAATTGATCATCAGCTCCGAGAGTGGGGTTAGGTGCTTTTGTAATCTGGGTGGTAGGGGAATTTTCCTCAACTGGGGGACCAGTGAGTGGAAGTGGTTGATCGTCGGTCAATTGAGATTGTTGGGCTGGATAAGGTGGATAGCGATAGCGGAAAGGTTGATTGCTTCGCTGAAATTGATTAACCCTAGGTGGTTGATTGAATCCGAGATTTGGTGGACGAGATGGGTATTAGACGTAACAGACTGAACCGTCGGGGTTTTCGTACTCAACTTGATATTCTTCAGTGGGTTACGGGTTGGTACATTTAACACAATCCTGAGCTTGGTTAACCTGCTGCGGCTGCGTCTTCAATTCTCCGAGTAGTTTAGCAAGAGATTCCATCTTATCCAAGAGGGATTTGATGGTCTCCGTTTGATTGTTAAGTGCAGAGAGTGGGGCAGATGATGTGACGACCCGGTAATTTTCAACCAAATTTAAACTTAATTTTAATATGAATTCGACACGATAAGCAAGATCTATAATGTTGAGTCTAAAAACATTGAACTGATTTCATATATGCAATTACCCTTTGACCATTCCCGACGATTCATGAACAATGATGTGTAAATAAATATGTATATATGTGTATATATATATATATATATATATATATATATATATATATATATATATATATATATATATATATATATATATATATATATATAAGGGTGTATAAATACCTTGAGTAAATAAAATACACTTTAGTTAATTGGAATCGAAAAATGTAAAATAATAAATAAAAAAAATTATGTATTGTTACAATAAATAAATATATATGATTATTATTAATAATTATAAATATATGGTAATAGATATAAATTTATAAATAACAACTATTCAACTTATGCTATCATAATATTAAATGTAATTATAAATTAAAAATATATTTGTTATAAAATTTTATCAATTACTGTTTATTATATAAAAATGAAAATAGGTAACCTGTTATACTTTAATTATAAATTGTATTAGTATTAGACATTATTAATAACAATTATTATTACTATAGTTATCTTTATTATTATAAAATAATACAATTTATTATTATCATCAGTAATATTATTATTATTATCATCATTATTATTAATTAAATATCATTAACATTAGTATCATTCTCAAATATTATTTTGACATTATTATTATAAATATTATTAATTTTATTAGGATCTATACTAACAGAAATCATTTTTATTTATATTATTAGTATTGTTATTTATTGTTATTAATTATATAAATTATTAATATTAACTTGATAAAGCATGAATGAATTGACCCAGTTTTACGTTCCTATCATTTCTGCACAAGTTTTTGTTCTTATCTACAAAGTATTATCTAGCAATATCATAGTACGATTCTGTTTGACAATTATGAGCAATCTTTATTTTTTTTTCTTTCTTTTCTTCAACTTTTTATTTCCTATCTGATATCGTTGGATGGTAACTTCAATTGTACTACAAAACAATTTATAACGAATCTTAATACTGTTGAAATCGTTTAATATCATATTATATATATTCACACTGCAATTCAAAGAATTAAAAAAAAAAGAAACACAACTCCATCTCTGTTTCGTGTTCATATTTTAAAAGCTCAAATTCGAGAATTATTTCAAAATGTAAAATTGCAATGTTGTTAGGAAACTCAATTTAAAACTAGCTGCAAAGCCTTGAATTTCAAATGTTCATATCGACTTCAAATTTTGCAATCAAAGATGTTTTCCAAAAAGTCAAAAATTTGTGCTCATCCTCAAATTTGAAATTGTTTTAAGGTTTCTGTTAAAATTGATGGTTTATAAAGTTCATATGAATGAATTAAAACCTAATTCGTGTTATAAGATTTGTCCAAAACGAACTTGAATTCAAAATCATGGGTTGAGTTGTTCTTCGATATATATATATTTTTTTAAAAACTGTTACAGCGAAATCTTTGTTGTTTTGTTTCTTTAATTGCAAAATAATTATGATGAGTCGTTTCTGTTTAAGCTATAATCTTAGTAAATTCATTATCAACATGGCTCGAGCAGTAGTCGTTTGGGTTAGGATTGAAGAAGAAAATGGAACATATTAGAATGGGTTTTATACATATGGATACGGATAAAATCAGAAAGACAAGCCAGCCCAGCTGGTTTGATGTGTTGTCGAGTGAGCGAGAGGTCTAGGGTTCGAGTCCCGTATGCATCATTCTTTTTACAGAAGCTTTTATTTAAAGGGTATATTTTTTTTAAATTCTATTATTATTATTATTATTATTATTATTATTATTATTATTATTATTACTATTACTATCATTATTATTATAAATTATTATTATGTTTATTATTATTATCATTGTTACTATTTATGTTATTAACACTAATCATAATTAGTATTATAATTATCATTATTAATACCATGATTATAAGTATTATAACCATTATTATAATTATTATCATTATTGATGTATTTATTATAAATTTTGCCATTTATGTATTAGTTATCATTATTATTATTATTATTATTATGATCTTAGCTATAACTAAGAATATTGTTATAATTATTATTAATATATTTATTATCAAATAATATAGTGTATTATCATTATTATTATTATGTAAACATAAATACTATGATTATTATTATCATTTTATTACCAAGTAACATCATTAAATATTAATAGTATTATTATTAGTATTGCTACTAGCATTATAATTAATATTAGTATTAACATTATAGTTATCATTATAATGAGTATTATTATTAAGTAATTACTAAAATCACTACCATAACTATAATTAACAGTAAAATTATTTTTTTACGATATTATTATTATTATCAATAATATCATTATTATTATCACTAATAGAATTATTAACATTATTATCCTTATTAAAATATTAGGTAATATCATTATTATCATTTTTATCACTACTAATAGTAATTAGTATTAATATAATTTTAATAAACAAATGATATATATAAAAATATGTATATATGTAATACATATAACGTAATAAAAATTAATATTTCTATATATAAAATGAATAAATGAAACATATAAATTATTAATATAAAAAGGAAATAACTAATAAATTTATATACATATATATAAATTCATTCGATTACAATTATGTGTATTAATAAATATATAAATGATATAGGTTCGTGAATTCGAAGCCAACCCTGCTTTGTTCAATATAGTCATATGTATTTTTACTACGAAATACAGTACGGTGAGTTCATTTGATTTCCTTTTACTCTTTACACTTTTGGGACTGAGAATACATGCGCTGCTTTTACAACTGCTTTATTAAATACTTTTGTAATATATTTTGAACTGCGAATATATGAAATGCTTTTTATAAATGTTTGACGAGATAGACACAAGCAAAACATTCCTCGAATGAATTATTATGCAGACAGAAGTTCTGCGGATTATTATTAAATTATGTGGACATGATAATTGCCACCATTGAATTATGTGGACATGATAATTGCCACCATTGAATTATGTGCACATGATAATTACCACCAAATGAAAAGTGAATGTTATGTATCGAGAGAATGATTTTATACACAGGTTATGTGTATGTTATTTTTGAGCACAAGATATGTGTACGGTTATTAAGATTTATGAAAGATGATTTCGTACACGAGAAAGGTGTACTGTATTTAACAGATATCGCATGTACATTACAGGTGGGTATAGGATTCGGGACCATTTGTACCATGCAGGATCTAAATCTTGTGGTCTATCAAAATGATAAATTTTATTGTTTTATGATAAACTTATGAACTCACCAACCTTTTGGTTGACACTTGAAAGCATGTTTATTCTCAGGTATGAAAGACATCTTCCGCTGTACATTAACTTATATTAGAGACATTACTTGGAGTCATCCATGACATATTTCAAAAGACGTTGCATTCGAGTCGTCGAGTTCATCAAGATTATTATTAAGTCAATTATAGATGGATATATTATGAAAGGGTATGCATGCCGTCAACTTTCGATGTAAGTGAAAGTTTGTCTTTTAAAAAATGAATGTAATGTTTGTAAAATGTATCATATAGAGGTCAAGTACCTCGCGATGTAATCAACTGTTGTGAATCATTTATAATCGATATGGACTTCGTCCGGATGGATTAGGACTGGTCATTTCAGTTGGTATCAGAGCGGTGGTCTTAGCGAACCAGGTCTTGCATTAGTGTGTCTAACTGATAGTTGTTTAGATGCATTAGTGAGTATGGACTTCGACCGTGTCTGCATGTCAAAAGTTTTGCTTATCATTTAGTGTCAAAAATTATTTGCTTATCATCCTTAAAGTCTAGACACGTCTTGCTGCCTCTATTGCATAGACAGTGTATAGATAAATTCATATCTTAGCGTATCTGTTATTGTTACCTTTGCCTGACAGCTTCCGTAGATTCCTCCGTAACTTATGGGATTTTAGTATTATATATGCATATGTAAAATTATGTATTGCAGGGTACTAATCTACATCCTATAATCTATTTCTTATTGAAAATCCTTCATCTGATCGTACGAGATGAATCCTACAACCAGTTCAAGTCCCTCAGATTTCGATAGCTATTCCGATAGTTATTCCGACAGCTATTCCGACATGGATATTCACCTAAGCTCCGAAAACAGAGTCACCAGAATGAATCAACCAATCATCCATCCTCAAATCACCTGATGGGTTCATAGTCGACTTAATCAATGGAGACGAGTAGAAAGCGATTCTTTCCTCCCATCAACCTGCACTCTTGGCAAAGAATCTGAAGCACTTACCGACAAACCAATCTGAAACACCATTTTCATCATCATTTCTTGAATATCTCGCTATGATTATGTACTATCTAAAATTCTAAACTTTTTTCATCCGTTCGTTTCGACCGACAATCATCCCGGAATAATAGAAGAAGTTAGCGAACTTCGCGCTCGAGTAATCAATTTGGAGAATATGGTGCAAAATTTACCAGCTTCAGCAACATCACCGATACCAACAGTACCATCAGCAACAGCACCAGTATCATCAACAATCCATGCCTCAACATCTCATTCTATACCTCGAGTATAATCATCATTCTACGAATCGTTCTACATCAATTATCTTCGTTCGACATAGCGATTATGTAATCTCTAATGTTTTAGAGATTATATATTCTTGTTCTAACGGTAAAGCAAATGAGATTAATATCATATTAACTCATTAAATCCATGATTACATCTGAAGAAAATATATATGAATATATGTTTTCATAAAGATTGTAATTAAAAAAAATATTTCTTTTGTACAAACTGTTAATGGTGAAAATATTTTAACGGGTAGGTAATACCCGAGGAATATTTAGATTTCAAAGTAATAAGTTACACTTTACATTCTTCCAATCTGAATCAACAGTCATTCACTATCCTATTTACAACCACCGATATACGTATCCATTCACCGCAGAATAACCATTTTCATCGAATTTCATATTTGGATTTTGATTTACCAGAATCCAACAAGTGGCATAATGAAGAAAACATTGGACAAAATAAAATTTGATAGAAACAAACAAATTAACTATGAGAAATTTTGTTAAGAATCCACGCTAACTGTTACTAGCTAATTGTTCCTAATTAACTGATTACATTTTAATTATCGCAATTTAATTATCGCAATTTATATTCACGCAATTTTATTTATCGTCATTTAATTTCTATTATTTATTTTACGCACTTTAAATATCGGGACACGTATACAAGGTCTTGACATATCATATCGACGCATCTATATATATTATTTGGAATAACCATAGACACTCTATATGCAGTAATGCGGGAGTTAGCTATACAGGATTGAGGTTGACTCTACAATAATATATATAGTTTGAGTTGTGATCGAGTCTGAGATGTATACGGGTCACGACACGTATTAATTAATTCAAATATTATAAATTAAACTATATATGAATTATTGGACTGTTAACTGTGGACTGCCAACATTGGACAATTTAAAATGAATTAAAATATTGATTATAACATATGAAACTAAACAATCCTTCAAGTTTGCCACTTAATTTCATCTTAAACCTCGTTTGTATCTCGACAATTACAATCTGCGTTCAAACCTTTCATGATTCTTGAAAACGCCTCAATCGAGAAAATGAACCAACCGCACTTCATATACGGAAGAAAAGATTGATCATATAGTTATGCACCTGAAAACATTCAGAACCTGAGTAAACATTTAACACGTATCTGTGCTAGCTCTTTTGGCATTGTTATTACCCAAAATAACTTTCCAATTCCTTTTCAAGGTAGCAAATTTTGTCACAGCTCCAGCAAGTCAACTTCGACTTTTCGCTCGAAACAACCTTATTATAACCTTGATATATGTGTGTACTCTTTTATTGTTATCGGGGAACCTTTTATATTTCACCATATTACCATCAGCGTTTAATCATCTAAAAACACAATTCTCCTGAAAATACCTCGGATTGATAACCGACGATTCAGATATGGCTGCATTAAATGCAGATGAAACAGTAAAATTGTAGATGGTCTAAACGGTCAAGAGTTTGATGATAAAGAAAGGAGTGTTGGAAACGCTCAATAGAAAATTTAGTATCAAAAAAGCGGATTATGCGAAACTATGAAGGAAGCCATGGACAAATCACAAAGACTAAACTTGCCTTCAAAGAATCCAAATGATTCAATGTCCGATGAAATCTTTAGAGAATATCTTGCTTCGAAGTCATGTTAAAAAAAATTTAGGAAAATTTTTCTTCATCAACCTTCGAACTTAGATATTCCAAAATATCATCATAAATATCTTCGATATTTCTGAAGATATTTTCATAAATAATTCTTGTCCGAAATTATCTACCTCTTCGTGTTTTCTGTATTCCATTACATTGGAAACTTCTGTAGAATCTAAGTATAAATTATGAATGAATTATGGAGAAGTGTTGAGAATTGAAGCATGGATTAGTATAATATAATGACGCTTGGCCAACGTGATTATATTACAGTAAGTCATGCTGAGTTTCTAATGGAACATGATGATTCACAAATCATAACGTCATCATGTGCCATGTTACACAACTCTTTCATTCTATTTAACCTCCGAACATATCAAGAAAATATATTCTTGATAGTTCTATTCTCGGTGATTCTAGTAATTTGACAAATCAAATCGTGCTATTACGTTCCTTCTTGATTAGAACATTAAGTTCATTCGAAACTTCATACCTAGGAATTCTGGACTATTATTCGCTTGAGTTAAAGTCAGGAAGAGAAAACAAAAGCATAGAGCTTTGAAATATGAGGGAGAATATAAAGCCTGATAACAACACATAAATTACAAACCGTGTAAATCAATGTTTATCGCAACATAAAGACACGGGAGAATTAAAAACACAATAACCCCAAGGGCGAAGTAGAAGAAAGCAGATTCCTCTGATGGAAGTTAGAAAAGGAGAATGATTGTGGCGATAGTAAGGATAAGGACAAGAATCAGAACTGGATTAAGCATTTTCACAATCTTTTGGATGTATGAACTAAGAGATAAAGTAAAGGAATGGTGAGAATAACAGAACGGAAGAGTTTAATTTATAATGGAAATATCAGTAGACAGAGTAAATCGAGGCAGATCACCGTAATTAATTATAGAGATCTTAATCTCCATACTCGTCGAAGAATAAAATCTTTTAGATTTTGAAGATTTACTTTAATCCCTTGAATTCCGGAATTCAACCAAGACAACGTCAAAAGTTAAGACAAAACTTTTCACTCTTTTGTGATAGCTTCGCTCGTACTCTTCAGATAAACGAATTGTTTATTCCATATTACTCAATGATGATAAAACTCTATTTATCAACTCATATTCGTTATGAAAAAAATTTTATAGTTAGCCATGACCACCTCACTCAAATTTCGGGACGAAATTTCTTTAACAGGTAGGTACTGTGACGACCCGGAAATTTTCAACCAAATTTAAACTTAATTTTAATATGAATTCGACACGATAAGCAAGATCTATAATGTTGAGTCTAAAAACTTTGAACTGATTTCATATATGAAATTAACCTTTGACCATTCCCGATGATTCACGAACAATGATGTGTAAATAAATATGTATATATATATATATATATATATATATATATATATATATATATATATATATATATATATATATATATATATATATATATATATATATATATATATATATAAGGGCGTATATATACCTTGAGTAAATAAAATACACTTTAGTTAATTGGAATCGAAAAATGTAAAATAATAAATAAATAAAAATTATGTATTGTTACAATAAATAAATATATATGATTATTATTAATAATTATAAATATATGGTAATAGATATAAAATGTATAAATAACAACTATTCAACTTATGCTATCATAATATTAAATGTAATTACAAATTAAAAATATATTTGTTATAAAATTTTATCAATTACTGTTTATTATATAAAAATGAAAATAGGTAACCTGTTATACTTTAATTATAAATTGTATTAGTATTAGACATTATTAATAACAATTATTATTACTATAGTTATCTTTATTATTATAAAATAATACAATTTATTATTATCATCAGAAATATTATTATTATTATCATCATTATTATTAATTAAATATCATTAACATTAGTATCATTCTCAAATATTATTTTGACATTATTATTATAAATATTATTATGATCTATACTAACAGAAATCATTTTTATTTATATTATTAGTATTGTTATTTATTATTATTAATTATATAAATTATTAATATTAACTTGATAAAGCATGAATGAATTGACCCAGTTTTACGTTCCTATCATTTCTGCACAAGTTTTTGTTCTTATCTACAAAGTATTATCTAGTAATATCATAGTACGATTCTGTTTGACAATTATGAGCAATCTTTATTTTTTTTTCTTTCTTTTCCTTCACCTTTTTATTTCCTGTCTGACATCGTTGGATGGTAACTTCAATTGTACTACAAAACAATTTATAACGAATCTTAATACTGTTGAAATCGTTTAATATCATATTATATATATATATTCACACTGTAATTCGAAGAATTAAAAAAAAAGGAAACACAACTCCATCTCTGTTTTGTGTTCATATTTTAAAAGCTCAAATTCGAGATTTATTTCAAAATCTAAAATTGCAATGTTGTTAGGAATCTCTATTTAAAACTAGCTGCAAAGCCTTGATTTTCAAATGTTCATATCGACTTCAAATTTTGCAGTCAAAGGTGTTTTCCAAAAAGTCAAAAATTTGTTTTCATCCTCAAATTTGAAATTGTTTTAAGGTTTCTGTTAAAATTGATGGTTTATAAAGTTCATATGAATGAATTAAAACCTAATTCGTGTTATAAGATTTGTCCAAAACGAACTTGAATTCAAAATCATGGGTTGAGTTGTTCTTCGATATATATATATTTTTTTAAAACTGTTACAGCAAAATCTTTATTGTTTTGTTTCTGTAATTGCAAAATAATTATGATGAGTCGTTTCTGTTTAAGCTATAATCTTAGTAAATTCGTTATCAACATGGTTCGAACAGTAGTCGTTTGGGTTAGGATTGAAGAAGAAAATGGAACATATTAGAATGGGTTTTATACATATGGATACGGATAAAATCAGAAAGACAAGCCAGCTCAGCTGGTTTGATGTGTTGTCGAGTGAGCGAGAGGTCTAGGGTTCGAGTCCCGTATGCATCATTCTTTTTACTGAAGCTTTTATTTAAAGGGTATATTTTTTTTTAAATTCTATTGTTATTATTATTATAATTATTATTACTATCATTATTATTATAAATTATTATTATGTTTATTATTATTATCATTGTTACTATTTATGTTATTAACACTAATCATAATTAGTATTATAATTATCATTATTAATACCATGATTATAAGTATTATAACCATTATTATAATTATTATCATTATTAATGTATTTATTATAAATTTTGCCATTTATGTATTAGTTATCATTATTATTATTATTATTTTGATCTTAGCTATAACTAAGAATATTGTTACAATTAGTCTTAATATATTTATTATCAAATAATATAGTGTATTATCATTATTATTATGTAAACATAAATACTATGATTATTATTATTATTATTATTATTATTATTATTATTATTATTATTATTATTATTATTATTATTATTATTATTATTATCATTTTATTACAAAGTAACATCATTAAATATTAATAGTATTATTATTATTATTATTGCTACTAGCATTATAATTAATATTAGTATTAATATTATAGTTATCATTATAAGTATAAGTATTATTGTTTATATTATAATGAGTATTATTATTAAGTAATTACTAAAATCACTACCATAACTATAATTAACAGTAAAATTAATATTTTTACGATATTATTATTATTATCAATAATATCATTATTATTATCACTAATAGAATTATTAACATTATTATCCTTATTAAAATATTAGGTAATATCATTATTATCATTTTTATCACTACTAATAGTAATTAGTATTAATATAATTTTAATAAACAAATGATATATATAAAAATATGTATATATGTAACACATATAACATAATAAAAATTAATATTTCTATATATAAAATGAATAAATGAAACATATAAATTATTAATATAAAAAGGAAATAACTAATAAATTTATATACATATATATAAATTCATTCGATTACAATTATGTGTATTAATAAATATATAAATGATATAGGTTCGTGAATCCGAGGCCAACCCTGCTTTGTTCAATATAGTCATATGTATTTTTACTACAAAAATACAGTACGGTGAGTTCATTTGATTCCCTTTTACTCTTTACATTTTTGGGACTGAGAATACATGCGCTGCTTTTACAACTGCTTTATTAAATACTTTTGTAATATATTTTGAACTGCGAATATATGAAATGCTTTTATAAATGTTTGACGAGATAGACACAAGCAAAACATTCCTCGAATGAATTATTATGCAGACAGAAGTTCTGCGGATTATTATTAAATTATTTGGACATGATAATTGTCACCATTGAATTATGTGAACATGATAATTGTCACCATTGAATTATGTGGACATGATTATTACCACCAAATGAAAAGTGAATGTTATGTATCGAGAGAATGATTTTATACACAGGTTATGTGTATGTTATTTTTGAGCAGAAGATATGTGTACGGTTACTAAGATTTATGAAAGATGATTTCGTACACGAGAAAGGTGTACTGTATTTAAAAGATATTGCATGTACATTACAGGTGGGTATAGGATTCGGGCCCATTTGTACCATGCAGGATTTAAATCTTGTGGTCTATCAAAATGATAAATTTTATTGTTTTATGATAAACTTATGAACTCACCAAACTTTTGGTTGACACTTGAAAGTATGTTTATTCTCAGGTATGAAAGACATCTTTCGCTGTGCATTAACTCATATTAGAGACATTACTTGGAGTCATTCATGACATATTTCAAAAGACGTTGCATTCGAGTCGTCGAGTTCATCAAGATTATTATTAAGTCAATTATAGATGGATATATTATGAAAGGGTATGCATGCCGTCAACTTTTGATGTAAATGAAAATTTGTCTTTTAAAAAACGAATGCAATGTTTGTAAAATATATCATATAGAGGTCAAGTACCTCGCGATGTAATCAACTGTTGTGAATCGTTTATAATCGATATGGACTTCGTCCGGATGGATTAGGACGGGTCATTTCAGATGATGACGTTGTTTCAGCACTGTTTCAGTCATGATGATGCATTGTCAGGTTCTCGAGCAATTCACATGCTTCATCTGTGGTTTGGTTCATCAGATTCTCTTAAGCTGCTGCATCGATCGTCGTCCTATGATTTACCGTAAGACCATTGTAGAAGGTACAGATTTGGGCTGACCGTGAAATGTCCCGTTCATATTGATTATAAACGTTCCATATTAATTGATTTCGTCGTGAGGTTTTGACCTCCATATGAGACGTTTTTCAAAGACTGCATTCATTTTTAAAATAAACATAACCTTTATTTTATCGATAAAGGTTTAAAAAGCATTACTTAGATTATCAAATAATGATAATCTAAAATATACCGTTTACACACGACCATTACATAATGGTTTACAATAAGAATATATTACATCAAAAATAAGTTTCTTGAATGCAGTTTTTACACAATATCATACAAGCATGGACTCCAAATATTGTCCTTATTTTAGTATGCAACAGCGGAAGCTCTTAATAATCACCTGAGAATAAACATGCTTAAAACGTCAACAAAAATGTTGGTGAGTTATAGGTTTAACCTATATATTATCAAATCATAATAATAATAGACCACAAGATTTCATATTTCAATATACATCTCATTCATAGAGATAAAAATCATTCATATGGTGAACACCTGGTAACCGACATTAACAAGATGCATATAAGAATATCCCCTATCATTCCGGGAAATCCTTCGGACATGATAAAACAACTCAAAGTACTAAAGCATCCGGTACTTTGGATGGGGTTCGTTAGGCCCAATAGATCTATCTTTAGGATTCACGTCAATTAGTAGATCGGTTTACTAATTCTTAGGTTACCAAGCAAAAGGGGCATATTCGGCTTCGATCATTCACCCATATAATGTAGTTTCAATTACTTATGTCTATTTCGTAAAACATTTATAAAACTGCATGTATTCTCATCCCAAAATATTAGATTTTAAAAGTGGGACTATAACTCACTTTCACATATTTTTACTTCGTCGGGAAGTAAGACGTGGCCACTGGTCGATTCATGAACCTATAACAAATATGTACATATATATCAAAGTATGTTCAAAATATATTTACAACATTATTAATACGTTTTAATGTTTTAAATTTATTAAGTCAGCTGTCCTCGTTAGTAACCTACGACTAGTTGTCCATAGTTAGATGTACAGAAAATAAATTGATATATATTATCTTGACCCAATCCACGACCCAGTGTATACATATCTCAGGCTAGATCACAACTCAAAGTATATATATTTTTGGAATCAACCTCAACCCTGTATAGCTAACTCCAACATTACTGCATATAGAGTGTCTAAGGTTGTTCCAAATAATATATATAGATGGATCAATATGATATGTCAAAACATTTGCATACGTGTCTATGGTATCCCAAGATTACATAATATATTAGAATACATGTATAATACAATATAAGTTAGCTAGGATATGATTTGTATAGAATTGTTATAATATTTCCCGTAGCTACAACAATAAAAAAATATCCAATCTTGTTTTACCCATAACTTCTTCGTTTTAAATCCGTTTTGAGTGAATCAAATTGATATAGATTCATATCTAACTCTATTTTATTAACCTAAACAGAAAAAGTATAGGTTTATAGTCGGATATATAAGTTACAAGTCATTTTTGTAAGAGGTAGTCATTTCAGTCGAAAGAACGACATCTTGATGACTATTTTGAAAAACATACTTCCACTTTGAGTTTAACCATGATTTTTGGATATAGTTTCATGTTCATAAGAAAAATAATTTTCCCAGAAGAACAACTTTTAAATCAAAGTTTATCATAGTTTTTAATTATCAAACCCAAAACAGCCCGCGGTGTTACTACGACGGCGTATATCCGGTTTTACGGTGTTTTTCGTGTTTCCAGGTTTTAAATCATTAAGTTAGCATATCATATAGATATAGAACATGTGTTTAATTTATTTTGAAAGTCAAGTTAGAAGGATTAACTTTTTTTTGCGAACAAGTTTAGAATTAATTAAACTATGTTCTAGTAATTTCAAGTTTAAACCTTCGAATAAGGTAGTTTTATATATATATGAATCGAGTGATGTTATGAACATCATTACTACCTCAGGTTTTATGGATAAACCTACTGGAAATGAGAAAAATAGATCTAGCTTAAAAGGATCCTTGGATGGCTTGAATGTTCTTGAAGCAGAATCATGACACGAAAACAAGTTCAAGTAAGATTTCCACTCGAAATAAGATTGTTATAGTTATAGAAATTGAATCAAAGTTTGAATATGAGTATTACCTTGTATTAAAAAGATATCTTACTGTAAATAAGAAATATTTCTTGAGGTTGGATGATCACTCCAAGTGGATTTGCAAGATTGGAAGTAAGCTAGCAAACTTGGAAGTATTCTTGATTTTATGAAACTAGAACTTATAGAATTTATGAAGAACACTTAGAACTTGAAGATAGAACTTGAGAGAGATCAATTAGATGAAGAAAATTGAAGAATGAAAGTGTTTGTAGGTATTTTTGGTCGTTGGTATATGGATTAGATATAAAGGATGTGTAATTTTGTTTACATGTAAATAAGTCATGAATGATTACTAATATTTTTGTAATTTTATGAGATATTTCATGCTAGTTGCCAAATAATGGTTCCCACATATGTTAGGTAACTCACATGGGCTGCTAAGAGCTGATCATTGGAGTGTATATACCAATAGTACATACATCTAAAAGTTGTGTATTGTACGAGTACGAATACGGGTGCATACGAGTAGAATTGTTGATGAAACTGAACGAGGATGTAATTGTAAGCATTTTTGTTAAGTAGAAATATTTTGATAAGTGTCTTGAAGTCTTTCAAAAGTGTATGAATACATATTAAAACACTACAAGTATATACATTTTAACTGAGTCGTTAAGTCATCGTTAGTCGTTACATGTAAATGTTGTTTTGAAACCTTTAGCTTAACGATCTTGTTAAATGTTGTTAACCCATTGTTTATTATATCTAAAGAGATGTTAAATTATTACATTATCATGATATTATGATGTATTAAATGTCGTTACAACGATAATCGTTACATATATGCCTCGTTTCAAAATCATTAAGTTAGTAGTCTTGTTTTTACATATGTAGTTCATTGTTAATATACTTAATGATATTTTTACTTATCATAATATCATGTTAACTATATATATATCCATATATATGACATCATATAGTTTTTACAAGTTTTAACGTTCGTGAATCACCTGTCAACTTGGGTGGTCAATTGTTTATATGAAACCTATTTCAATTAATCAAGTCTTAACAAGTTTGATTGCTTAACATGTTGTAAACACTTAATCATGTAAATAACAATTTCATTTAATATATATAAACATGGAAAAGTTCGGGTCACTACAGACCGTTCTAGCTGGTGATTAGGGCATTTCTTCAGCAGAGTTTTAAATCGCTCCCATGCAGTGTAAAGAGATTCATCATAACTTTGTTTGAAGTTAATGATATCATTCTTCAGTTTGATTTGTTTAGAAGGAGGGAAATATTTGGTTAGGAATTTAGTAGCCATCACCGTCCATGACGTGATGGAATCTTTTTCCAGTCCTTCAAACCAAGTTTGAGCATGATGAGTGAGAGAACAGGGGAACAAGTATAGCCGGACTATATCTTGTCCTATCCCTGGCTGTTTGTAGGAGTTTGAAAGAGATATGTATTTATCAAGGTGAGAATTAGGATCGTCATTCGGTAAGTCATGAAACTGACAGCTATTCTGGATGAGCTGGATGATGTGATGTTTTAACTCGAACGAGTGTCCTTGAATCTCTGGAAATCTGATTGGTCCTCTTCGACCTTCAATCGAGGGTTTGGTGTTTTCAGCTAAAGTAACACGTAACGCCATTTGATTTCTGATTCGTGCTTCCTTGCGTGCTTTAGAGATTATTGCGTCTGGATCAGGTATGAATAACAACGACCCTGGTCTAGATCGGGTTTGGGTCATACAATGGGTATGCCTTTTTGTTTTTAATTTTTCTTAAATAAACTAAGATAATCTAAAGTAAGATAAACTAGTCTAAGGTAATTTAATTCTAAGGTAATCTAATTTTATCTAGTTTGATCTAAGGTAGTCTAAAGTAATCTAAGGTAATCTAATTTAATTAACTAACTATCCTATGGTGGAATATGTTTTTGGTTCTGGCTACTGGTTCCCTGGTATTTCGGTAACAGAGCTCCGCACGAACTATTCAACAAATCAAGTGGCCAGGCCGACTACGGAGAGGCAGGATCCTTTTGGTCCCAATATAATTGGCGACTGTTCGGAAAATCCAACAACCAAGTCCGTGTATAATTGTCTTTCTTAGACACCACTAAATGCTTGTGAAAAAGTTTGATAGAGAGCAGTATTTCCCGATACCAGTTCCCCGGCAGCGGCGCCAAAAACTTAGTATTCTCCCGTGATATGGCCGAAACGGACGGTTTTTATTTGCGTGGTGTCGTCGGGCCGCCGCTCGCCAGGATCAGCCACTCGTGGGAGAGGGTACTATTTTAAATTTATATTTATCGGGGCCTAAATCTTACTACTCCTTATAAGTAAGTGAAGTATAACCTAGAGTCGTATTTTTGAGATATCAGTAGAATTGAACCTATATTTAAGCCTAAGATAGTTAGGGAGTAGTGATTATTTATTTTGGGATTTTCTAATTTATAAGATAGATAAAGTAAATGCGATAAAATTCGTAATTCAGATAAGGTTAAAGTGAGTGCATACAATGACTTCATCAGTTATTCTGCCGAGATTATGGAATGCTGGCTCATGAATAGACAGAGGCCTTGTATTCATTACACTGGTCCTAAACGACCCTGTCATAAGACATGTCACTGGGTATTGCGTTAGGCTTGAAGATTCTGAATAGACAGCAATGTCCCTTACCCCCGACGCCTGTGCAGTCTGACTACATGCATACACGTTCAGACGGCTCATCCAATTGAGCGACTCGGTTGGGTGACGTATTAACATTTCAAAATGGTCTAAACTTTCTTAAGCATAATAGAATACATGGTTTACCATATCCGAGAGACGTGATGTGTTTCAATGCTTTCGTTAATGATTGGGTTGAAAGATAGTTAGGCCCTTAAAAAGAGTTCAACCATAAAGAACACCATGGCCAAGTCAAGCTGACTTCCATGAACACGTTCGGTTATCCTAACGGTCCAATCCTTTATGTGTCTAAACAAACACTTCCTTAATTAACTAAAAATCCCTCAAGTGGGGTGCAATGCTTGAGACCGCATTATGGTGCAGTGTACTAGTCAACACTAACCGGGTTCCAAGGCCTTACTTAGCAAAGGTACAGCTTACAACAACTGCTATGCTTCAGCGTGCACGTACGAAGTTTATATGCTTGGTGACTACATTAGCATGGTCTAGGACCGACAATGTACTAAGGGTCTAGTCAGATGTTTCACTACGAAAGAGTCCTCAGTCGGAATCTAAAGCTTGATAGACTTACTACAACCGGTGTGCCTCAGTCGATCTTACATTGTATCCAATAGATTTCTCTTACCAAGGGGTGACACAGATAGTGTACTCTGAATCGGGGTTCGCGACTTTCCAATAACAGAGCCTATAACTACGTTCTATTAGTTGGAAAAGTGATTGAGTTTAAAGCATAATCGGAAAGCATTTCAACAGCATGCACAGACCATAATATTATTTCGGCATTATAATTGCTTACATCATAGCATACACTAAAGATAACTACTCGCTAATCATGGCAACAATATCATAAAACATTATATAAGATAAAGGATAGAAGTACCAGTCGATTAAACGAGTTCTGAATACAAAAGTCACAACTTCAAGACTCCAGACCGCTCCTAATACAATCTTCAGCGTTCTTCTCCGGGTACTAGGTTTCCCGCACGGAGTCGAAGGCCTTGAGATTATGACTAATATTGTAAAAGAGAGAGAAAGAAGTGAATTTAAGTGTGTGTTGGAATGAATGACAAAGACCCTTTAAATAAGTAAAGTTTTTGCCTGCAAACGGCTGGCAAGCCGTTTGGCAGGCCGTATTTGGCAAGCCGTTTGCTTGGCAGCCCGTTTCTTGGGGCCGTTAGCTGGACCGTTTGGCAGGCCGTACCCCATACTGGCAAACCGTATGGCAAGCCGTTTTTGGTGCTGGTCAGCCTTGATTCACTGGATCGCAACTTGATTTCTTGTCTTTCACCGTTTTTGCTCTAGAATCTTCGTTTTAGCTCCGATTCTCTTGATTCTTTTTGCACCGCCTTCGTAATTACTTGTTCTACAATTCTAACTGACGAAGTGGGTATTTTGCCAACAAAGTTCGAATCTTTCTTGTTTTTGGGCCTTAATACTGGGGTGAAAACGTGACTTTTTAGCCGATATCAAAATCCAACAACTAAGTCCGTGTATAATTATCTTTCTTAGACACCACTAAATGCTTGTGAATAAGTCTGATAGAGAGCAGTATTATCTGATACCAGTTCCCCGGCAGCAGCGCAAAAAACTTATACTCCCCCTTGATATGGCCGAAACAGACGGTTTTATTTGTGCGGTGTCGTTAGGTCGCAACATGTCAAAATCAGCCACCAAGGGGGGGGGGGGGGTACTGTTTTAAATTTATATTTAGCGGGGCCTAAATCATACTACTCCTTATTATGAGTAAGGGAATTATGAACCAGAGTCTTAGTTTTACGATATCAGTAGAATCGAACATATATTTAAAGCTTAAGATAGTTATGAAGGAGTAGCGGTTACCTAATTTTTGGGTTTTTCTAGTTTATAAGACAGATAAAGTAAATGCAATAAAATTCATAATTCAGATGAGGTTAAAACAAGTGCATACTATGATTTCATCAGTTAATCTGTCGAGATTATGTAATGCTGGCTCATGAATAGGTAGAGGCCTTGTATTCATTACACTGGTCCTAAACGTCCCTGTCGTTAGACATGTCACTGGGTAATGCGATAGGCTTGAAGATTCTGAATAGACAGCAACGTCCCTTACCCCCGACGCCCGTGCAGTCTGACTACAGGCATACACGTTCAGACTGAAATGCCCCGTTCATATCGATTATAAACGTTTCATATTAATTGGTTTCATTGCGAGGTTTTGACCTCTATATGAGACGTTTTTCAAAGACTGCATTCGTTTTTAAAACACCCATAACCTTTATTTTATCGAAAAAGGTTTAGAAGACATAACATAGATTATTAAGTAATGATAATCTAAAATATAACGTTTACACACGACCATTACATAATGTTTTACAATAATAATATGTTACATCAAAATAAGTTCTCGAATGCAGTTTTAAACAATATTATACAAGCATGCTGACTCCAAATCTTGTCTTTATTTAGCATGCGATAGCGGAAGCTCTTAATAATCACCTTAGAATAAATATGCTTTAAACGTCAACAAAAATGTTGGTGAGTTATAGGTTTAACCTATATCATAAATCGAAATAATAATAGGCCACAAGATTTCAGTTATTTAACTGCACACATATCTCGTGTAAAAAACATGCTACACATAACCTGTGTATAAAAATCATTCATATGGTGAACACCTGGTAACCGACATTAACAAAATGCATCTAGAATATCCCCATCATTCTGGGACTCTCATCGGATATGATAAAATTGAAGTACTAAAGCATCCGTAACCCGGATGGGGCTTGTTGGGCCCGATAGATCTATCTTTAGGATTCGCCTCAATTGGTGGCAATTATAATAAACACCAATTATTAGGCTACCAAGCTAAAAACAATAATATTCGGTATAATAATCCAACCATAGAATGTAGTTTCAAGTACTTGTGCCTATTTTGTAAAACATTTATAAAACTGCATGTATTCTCATCCGAAAATATTAGATAGTAAAAATGGGACTATAACTCACTTTCACAGATTTTCAATTCGTCGGAACTAAGACTTGGCCACGGGTCGATTCACGAACCTATAACAAATATATAAATATATATCAAGGTATGATAGAAATATATTCACATCATATTTTTATTTACGTGTTGACGATTTAAGTTGTCAAATTAGCAGTCCAACGTTAGTAGTCTACAATTAGTAGCCCAATGTTAGAAGTACGTATATAATTCAAAATATCACCATGTAATAATCAAAACATAGTATACACGTATTGTATAAGACTCAATCATGACCCACAATACCGCTACTGTAGTTACACGTATTGTGTATGTGGGTCTTTCGATTTATCTGACGTATTGTGTAACTAATGTCTTAACTAATCAAGATTAGATGATATTGTCTCGGACTCATCTGAGACTAGTATATTACATGGAAATACTCATGACATGTTAGAATACATGTATAATACAAGAAAAGTTAGCTAGGATGTGGTTAGTATAGATTTTTGTAAAATCATCACGTAGTCATTTTAGCCATTTTTAACCAATATTGTTTTGCTCATAACTTCTTCATTATAAATCCGTTTTGAGTGAATCAAATTGCTATGATTTTGTAACAAACTGAAATTTGTAAAACTAAACTAAAAAAGTGGTGGTTTATAGTCAGAGTTACAAGTTACATGCCTATTTTTAAAGAGGTAGTCATTTTCGTCGAATAACGACATCTTGATGACCATTTTGAAAAACATACTTCTACTTTGATTTTAACCATGATTTTTGGATATAGTTTCATGTTCATGTGAAATATCATTTTCCCAGAAAAACAACTTTTAAATCAAAGATTATCATAGTTTTTAATTATCAAACCCAAAACAGTCCCCGGTTTCACTACGACGGCGTATGTCCGGTATTACGGTGTTCTTCATGTTTCCAAATTTTAAATCATTAAGTTAGCATATCATATAGATATAAAATATGTGTTGAGTTGTTTTTAAAAGTCAAGTTAGAAAGATTAACTTTGTTTGCGAATAAGTTTAGAATTAACTAAACTATGTTCTAGTGATTACAATTTATATTCTTCGAATAATATAGTTATATAGGTATGAATCGAATGATATTATGAACATCATTACTACCTCAAATATAGTAGGTAAACCTACTAGAAATAACAAAAAATGATCTTGAGCTTCAAAGAATCTTGGATGGCTTGAAAGTTCTTGAAGTAGAATCATGACACAAAAACAAGTTCAGGTAAGATTACTACTTGAATTAAGATAGCTATAGTTATAGAAATCGAATCAAAGTTTGGATATGAATATTACCTTTAAAACAACCCAACATTTTCGAACATTTATTTTTAACAACCGCTAATAAATGCAACGAACTCGAACTTATGATGTCCAACGTAAACATGCTCGGTTGGAAAACCGAAACTTAACTATAATGGTTGTGACATCATCATCAACTTAACGAATTAAATAAACGAACGTAAATTATTTGAAGACTAAAATATTAATATTAAATGTATTTGATCTTAAAATATATTTAATAGTAAGTCAAACTTGAAGATCAAATTTATTCCAGTAACATCCATCGTTACCACTATTTTAAATTATCATTTATCTTCACTTAAGTTTGAAATTTAATGATTAAAGGATAAGAGCTAGAGTGACAAAAGTTGGAAATAAAATCAGATACATCTAGAATATCGCCACTTTAATTACATCTAATCTTGTAATCCAAAATTTTATATATCTTCAAATACTACCTACACGTTTATCACAAATAGAACACCCCGAAGTCTCGGGAACTCATTACTTGATAAGAAAGCTAATTAATAAACTAACTAATTACATAGTCATTCTAACAATAATAATATAATTATAATAATACTCATCATATACGGATGGAACTAGCTTGTAAGTTTGACATGAGACCAAATAAATAAGCTTAAGAATCCATTTAGATGAATACCGAGTATTATACACGGTCACTAAATAGATAACTTTTAGTCCCATGATTATCGTCACAGTTAGTTTCATGATATTATCTCTCGGCATCTATATGCAAATAAGTACATCTAACATATGTCTTTCACAACATCTCTCAAATAAAAGTCAAGTTAGAGAAACAAATACACCTAGAAGGGTACGACGAACGATAAGTGAGAAGAAATTCCAATCAGTTTTATGGTGCTAACCTGACTTCAAATTCAAACGTATAACGTTATCCTAATCATGATTCCATTCGCAAATTTTAGGAATTTGAACCCAACTCAAAATCCAACTTCTAGCCTATAAATAAAGTCTCAACTCTCACATTGATCTCATTCAATCATTCACAAATTTCCCTCTGCTCACAACAAAAGTCACGACCATAAACACCTCTTTATCTGCTGCTCGAAAACGACTCAAAACACCACTCGATCGGTTTTTTTTCTGCTCGTTATACACCACAAAACAGCCACTATTGCCGCCCTGTTACTGCTACTAATTGTTGTTTCTGTTCAGCCACCAAAACCACCATTTAATGCAGTTTTCTGCAGTCCAAAACCGCCCCATCACTGCCACTGTTTGCTGCCTTTTTGTAGCCTCCTGTCCGCCATTTTTCTGCAGCTCCTGCTGCTGTTTATGTGCACCCAAATCAGCCCCTGCAGCTGCGTTTTTGCTGCTACAACCCGCCACCATCACAGCCCCTTTTCCTGCTGTTTCTCTTGCAGTTTTTCACCACCCAAAAATAGCCCACAAGTCGCCATTGTTGCTGCTATTTTTCTGTTGTACCTACGAGACTAAAACAGACCCAAACCCGCCTGTTTTGCACTCTGTTGTTGCTGCGTTTCTCTGCTTGCTGTCCGTCGCCAACCGCCACCAAGAACCATCACTTTTGGTCACTTTTTGGCACATGTTTCTGCTCTGCTGCAGTTCAGTTCTGGAACCAACAAAACCGCCATCCTTTTCTTGTTTAGACTCACTTTTAAGGTATCCTAAAACTCTAAATTAATAATACTATATATTTGTTAAATTCTTTAAACTATATGAAATATATCATTGAGTAACTAGTCCGAATATCTAAGTATCTTTTATAAACTATGTTCATATTTTTGCAGATCATATTGTTTGTATCTTTTAATACATCGAATAAAATTAAGTGTTAGACGTCTTTGGTTTCGGGTATGATTTTTAGAAATTTATTGTGAACTAAACCATGAAACTTAAAGAAATTTTGATGTCGATACGTTAATACAACTAATATTTAAAAGGTGGCGTTCAAATCATGATTACTTAACGATTTCGTATTACGTACTGGAAACTCAACAAAACAAGTTAATATGTAGAGGTTGACGTGTACGTACGAGAATGAAGATGACACCATATTCATGAGTCTAATTATAAACTTACAATTTAAACCTTGAACTTTATAGAGCTTTGCAAATGTCAAATATAATTAAATTGTTATGAGATAATATTTTTGTTTAAATAATGGATTAAGAATTATGAAATTGTTAAGGATTTTGTTAATGAAATTATAATATAATGGGATAAATTTTAAAAAGGATAAAGCTTACATAGATTATTATACTTATTAATTATGGTTACGAGGATAATGATAAGTTTAAAAATACATAGGTTACTAATTAGATAAGATGAAAGTTAAAGACTTAGACTTATCTAGGTTATTTAAATCATAATAGTATAAAATAATAAGAATAAAATTATAATTATAATATAAAATTATAAGTTAAAAGGTTTAACTAAAGTAATAATGTAAAATATTACTATAACACATGAAAATCTATCTTATATTGTAACACTTTAAGTTAAACTAAGTTTGGGCGAGATTGTACAACGTCTTTGTTAAGAATTATAACCCGAACTTCTTAAACTAGAAGCTTATTATAAATGGAAGCTTTCCATAAATAATAGGTTTCCAAATATAGAAACTTTTGAGAATTAGTAACTTTTCTCGAAAAGCGTCACTGTTAATATAGTTTGCTATATTAATAAACAAACTTTATGTCTATTAGACATTAACTAATTAAACATTATATCTCTAGGTTGAGATCTCCGAATACATACTCCGTTCATACTACTTGCGTAGAATCTTACTTGCTACTAAGGTGAACTTCATAGCCCCACTTTTTAACTTGATTTATATATTTATTTTAAACTTTTGGGGTGAGACACATGTTTGTTTTCAAACCATTTTATGCTTAGACACAAGTACCCGAAAATTGTTTAACTGTGCTGCCATGCTTTGATTTATGCTAAATCCCTTCCATGATATCGTTAATTGCTACGTATAAACGCAAACTTAGTTAGTGTGAGTAGGCCTACTGACAGCGACGTCTCTAACCATTTGATCGTTGGTCTTTGGTTCCCTAATAATGATTAAAACGACACTGACAGTTTAAGGTGTCCTGGGGTAACTTTGTTTAGTTTCGATATCATAACTTCAGCACTACTTTTGATAACTAAATCTTATGGTCTAAAAACTTATTATGATTATTAAACATATGTTGTTCACTCAACCATTTTTGGTTGACACTTTAAGCATGTTTTGTCTCAGGTGAAGATTGTTAAAGATTATTTGCTATTTGGACTTTGCTGCTTTTGGAGTCCGCATTTTTACATTCATATTATTGCATTAAAATATTTAAGTTACATTTACATCTTGAGTTTATAATTGTAATGACTTATTACCTTCCGCTGTTAAATACATTAGTTTATATTAAAAACGTCTCATATAGAGTCGTTCTCGTTTATACATACTTGTGTTGTGATATTGTGAAGTCATATTTTCCCCGACCCTATTTGGGGGTATGACAGAGTGGTATCAGAGCCAGGCTTGTTATAGAGAACCAGGATTGCATTTTATGTGTGCCTTATGTGTTAGCTAGGGTGTCTTAGTAATCTTTAGGACTATAACCTTTCCTGCCTTACTTTTAAGCGCTTTTCCTTTGATCTTTATACTGCTATTTCATCTTACTTCCTGCTTTTACCTCTGTTGATATTCAATATCCTTTCCTAAGGATATCAAGCCAAAATCCTATCATCTTGCCTGATCCCAACTCTAAAGGAACGGTTAGTCTGTGATTGTTATCATATCCATACATATCTTATGACCTGACTTCGCCATTGTGATTCAAAGTATTCTTTGACTCACGCGAAGGGATGTCACTCATGACTCAATATTCCAGCATCAACTATCTAAAGTTTGATCACGTGTCCTGACCTTATGGGGTGATATTAAAGTGGAAGTATGAATTAGTGAAATATAATGACGCTTGGCCGACGTGATTATATTACGGTAATTCATATAGAAATTCCAATATCATGACATATGGGATAGAAAGTGAATCAAAGAAAAATTCCCAATACATTAATTCAAAAATCTCAATGTTATTACATGAAGGGTAACTATCATCTGATTTATAGATATACGAAGAGATCATTATAATTAAACTATCTATCTCATACCCATGAGTAGATTAACAAATTCTCCTATGCCATAAAAGTTGTAAAGCTTAGCATTCTTTCTTTCTTAAACAACTTATCTCTTTGACGCTTAATTATCACATCCCCGCTGGAAGGAAGGATGCATGTTCTTAAGTGACCTGAAGTGACACCCCCGAAACTTCCTCGAAGAATGCCTCCTGTTATCTGCAATTACGCTCCTAGTGTAGATTTTCATAATTCCATTAGGAAACCCGTCGAAGATAAGCGACAACCACTCGCAAGATTTTCATTTGAATATTCAAACGAAGATATTATAAACATCACATTCACTATCACATTCTCATACTCTACCATTCATATCTCACTTGTCAGCAACAGCTTCACACATGAATATTTTGAATTCCAAGAACATATGTCATGATAATAGTCAACAACCGTTTTTAAATACAATAGATTTCATTACCTCGCAACATTTTTGCTTAAAAATAATTCAAAATTTTCAAAATACCTTCACCCGATCTTCATCGATCTGTTTTCAACACGTAACCTCCAAAATATGAAAATTCTGTTACCAAAATTTTACACATACTATTTTACTATGCGATCCTCTCGAAATTTTATAAAATAAATTTATTTACTACCATTCGTGCAAATTTTATAAATCGTATATGTTTATATAAATAAAATTTACCTTTACTTATTTTTGACTAGTACATATAAAATTATACTTTGACTTTTATAAATCAATTCTTTTAATCAAAAGATATTTTACTTAAAATAGTACACGTTGTACATAACTCTAGTTTTACTAAGAACTTTGTTTCCTTTTTAAATTGTCACCTTAAACGACTCGAACTTCTGTAAAAATTCTCATTGCTTGTTTATATAAAATTTTTTGTATTATTCTACACCACGTAGTAATCACAATTCCTCTTGCTCTTCGAAACTTACCATTGAGTTCATCATTCAAAACTCTATGTTCTCAGTAACTTTTCCCTTTGTAAGGTTAACCGTTGAGAAAATTTTACTTCTAATATCTCACGGCTAAACCACAACAACCTCGTAAAACGTCAATTCTATGATTTAATATCTTTTTGACACAAGAAAGTATTTTTCGGAGATTTCCTCACCTGTTGGAAATAATTTTTATAGCCAATGATTCACATTGATTCTCATCCGCACTTAAACTCATAAGTGAATGATAGATCGACTCGCCATCTGAGCGAGAACGTCTTTCTCATTAAGAGATCACACCTTTCGTGCATTTTCCTATCAGAAATATGACTTATGATCCTCGCTATCCTCTCTAAAGGAGCTACCTTAAAAGTTTATGATGTTTATGTGTTTACTCTAAACTAGTTACAACTAGATGTGATTCTAGACAAATTTCGACCTCTGTTTCAACATATAGTTAAAATCATGATCATAAGGTGCTTTCTGCAAGGATAAGTTCGTATGTATTATAATATATTGAACGATATCTTTCATTAGTCACTCGTACCATTCTGTGGGCATTTTAGTAGTTATGGCTTGCTTTGCATATAAGCCTGATTAGTGACACCTCAGCTGGAATCTCGTTACGTCTATTCACATTAGATATTTCTTGAAAACCAAAGGTATCATGTCTATGGTTATCTTCCAAAATTTGAAGTCGATAACATATCTAACAAACACAAGCCATGCATCAAACTACATGGCTGTGATCTCCAAGTGCTTATTTCTGATTGTCTGCCCTAGTATGGCGACATAAGGGTACAATGGTTTTAAATAAGCTTAGTAATGTTCATGGCACGTTTAAGGTATCTGATTTACTGAAATGCTTGTAACATCACAACCTCTTTTGAGAAAATCTAGTCAGGTCACACTCTTGTTATTCCCTTAGTTAACCTCCGCAATATTGATAAAACGTACTTTGTATAAGAACCTATAGAAGTTATTAATCGTAAGATATAAACGTCCAAATAGAACAAAATTCTATCCCTTGGAATTCACGCAAGGGCCCTGAGTATACCAGGGAACGTGAAGACCAAATGAAACGAAAATATCCTCGCCTGTTCGTCGATTGATGGCAACCACTAAATTTCGGGATGAAATTTTCATTTACGGGGGGATACTATAACAACCCAACATTTTCGAACATTTATGTTTAACAACCGCTAATAAATGCAACAAACTCGAACTTATGATGTCCAACGTAAACATAATCGGTTGCAAAACCGAAACTTAACTATAATGGTTGTGAAATCATCATCAACTTAACGAATTAAATAAACGAACGTAAATTATTTGAAGACTAAAATATTAATATTAAATGTATTTAATCTTAAAATATATTTAATAGTAAGTCAAACTTGAAGATCAAATTTATTCCAGTAACATCCATCATTACCACTATTTTAAATTATCATTTATCTTCACTTAAGTTTGAAATTTAATGATTAAAGGATAAGAGCTAGAGTAACAATAGTTGGAAATAAAATCAGATACATCTAGAATATCGCCACTTTGATTACATCTAATCTTGTAATCCAAAATTTTATATAACTTCAAATACTACCTACACGTTTATCACAAACCGAACACCCCGAAGTCTCGGGAACTCATTACTTGATAAGAAATCTAATTAATAAACTAACTAATTACATAGTCATTCTAACAATAATAATATAATTATAATAATACTCATCATATACGGATGGAACTAGCTTGTAAGTTTGACATGAGACCAAATAAATAAGCTTGAGAATCCGTTGAGATGAATACCGAGTATTATATACAGTCACTAAATAGATAACTCTTAGTCCCATGATTATCGTCACAGTTAGTTTCATGATATTATCTCTCGGCATCTATATGCAAATAAGTACATCTATCATATGTCTTTCACAACATCTCTCAAATAAAAGTCAAGTTAGAGAAACAAATACACCTAGAAGGGTACGACGCACGACAAGTGAGAAGAAATTCCAATCAGTTTTATGGTGCTAACCTGACTTCAAATTCAAACGTATAACGTTATCCTAACCATGATTCCATTCCCAAATTTTAGGAATTTGAACCCAACTCAAAATCCAACTTCTAGCCTATAAATAAAGTCTCAACTCTCACATTGATCTCATTCAATCATTCACAAATTTCCCTATGCTCACAACAAAAATCACGACCATAAACACCTCTTTATCTGCTGTTCGAAAACGACTCAAAACACCACTCGATCGGTTTTTTTTTTGCTCGTTATACACCACAAAATAGCCACTATTACCGCCCTGTTACTACTACTAATTGATGTTTCTGTTCAGCCACCAACACCACCATTTAATGCAGTTTTCTGCAGTCCAAAACCGCCCCATCACCACCACTGTTTGCTGCCTTTTTGCAGCCTCCTGTCCGCCATTTTTCTGCAGCTCCTGCTGCTGTTTCTGTGCGCCCAAATCAGCCCCTGCAGCTGCGTTTTTGCTACTGCAACCCGCCACCATCACAGCCCCTTTTCCTGCTGTTTCTCCTGCAGTTTTTCACCACCCAAAAACAGCCCACAAGTCACCATTGTTGCTGCTATTTTTCTGCTGTACCTACGAGACTAAAACAGACCCAAACCCGCCTGTTTTGCACCCTGTTGTTTCTGCGTTTCTCTGCTTGCTGTCCGTCGCCAACCGCCACCAAGAACAATCACTTTTGGTCACTTTTTGGCTCATGTTTCTGCTCTGCTGCTGTTCAGTTCTGTCACCAACAAAACCGCCATCCTTTTCTTGTTTAGACTCACTTTTAAGGTATCCTAAAACTCTAAATTAATAACACTCTATATTTGTTAAATTCTTTAAACTATATGAAATATATCATTGAGTAACTAGTCCGAATATCTAAGTATCTTTTATAAACTATGTTCATATTTTTGCAGATCATATTGTTTGTATCTTTTAATACATCGAATAAAATTAAGTGTTAGACGTCTTTGGTTTCGGGTACGATTATTAGAAATTTATTGTGAACTAAACCATGAAACTTAAAGAAATTTTGATGTCGATACGTTAATACCACTAATATTTAAAAGGTGGCGTTCAAATCATGATTACTTAACGATTTCGTATTACGTACTGGAAACTTAACAAAACAAGTTAATATGTAGAGGTCGACGTGTACGTACGAGAATGAAGATGACACCATATTCATGAGTCTAATTATAAACTTACAATTTAAACTTTGAACTTTATAGAGGTTTGAAAATGTCAAATATAATTAATTTGTTATGAGATAAAATTTTTTTTTTTTTTTAATAATGGATTAAGAATTATGAAAATGTTAAGGATTTTGTTAATGAAATTATAACATAATGGGATAATTTAAAAACGATAAAGCTTACATAGATTATTATACTTATTAATTATGGTTAAGAGGATAATGATAAGTTTAAAAATACATAGGTGAAATGTCCCGTTCTTATTGATTAAAAACGTTCCATATTAATTGATTTCGTTGCGAGGTTTTGACCTCTATATGAGACGTTTTTCAAAGACTGCATTCATTTTTAAAACAAACCATAACCTTTATTTCATAAATAAAGGTTTAAAAAGCTTTACGTAGATTATCAAATAATGATAATCTAAAATATCCTGTTTACACACGACCATTACATAATGGTTTACAATACAAATATGTTACATCGAAATCAATTTCTTGAATGCAGTTTTTACACAATATCATACAAACATGGACTCCAAATCTTGTCCTTATTTTAGTATGCAACAGCGGAAGCTCTTAGTATTCACCTGAGAATAAACATGCTTTAAACGTCAACAAAAATATTGGTGAGTTATAGGTTTAACCTATATATATCAAATCGTAACAATAGACCACAAGATTTCATATTTCAATACACATCCCATACATAGAGATATAAATCATTCATATGGTGAACACCTGGTAACCGACATTAACAAGATGCATATATAAGAATATCCCCATCATTCCGGGACACCCTTCGGATATGATATAAATTTCAAAGTACTAAAGCATCCGGTACTTTGGATGGGGCTTGTTGGGCCCAATAGATCTATCTTTAGGATTCACGTCAATTAGGGTGTCTGTTCCCTAATTCTTAGATTACCAGACTTAATAAAAAGGGGCATATTCGATTTCGATAATTCAACCATAGAATGTAGTTTCACGTACTTATGTCTATTTTGTAAATCATTTATAAAACCTGCATGTATTCTCATCCCAAAAATATTAGATTTTAAAAGTGAGACTATAACTCACTTTCACAGATTTTTACTTCGTCGGGAAGTAAGACTTGGCCACTGGTTGATTCACGAACCTATAACAATATATACATATATATCAAAGTATGTTCAAAATATATTTACAACACTTTTAATATATTTTGATGTTTTAAGTTTATTAAGTCAGTTGTCCTCGTTAGTAACCTACAACTAGTTGTTCACAGTTAGATGTACAGAAATAAATCGATAAATATTATCTTGAATCAATCCACGACCCAGTGTATACATATCTCAGTATTGATCACAACTCAAACTATATATATTTTGGAATCAACCTCAACCCTGTATAGCTAACTCCAACATTCACATATAGAGTGTCTATGGTTGTTCCGAAATATATATAGATGTGTCGACATGATAGGTCGAAACATTGTATACGTGTCTATGGTATCTCAAGATTACATAATATACAATACAAGTTGATTAAGTTATGGTTGGAATAGATTTGTTACCAATTTTCACGTAGCTAAAATGAGAAAAATTATCCAATCTTGTTTTACCCATAACTTCTTCATTTTAAATCCGTTTTGAGTGAATCAAATTGCTATGGTTTTATATTGAACTCTATTTTATGAATCTAAATAGAAAAATTATAGGTTTATAGTCAGAAAAATAAGTTACAAGTCGTTTTTGTAAAGGTAGTCATTTCAGTCGAAAGAACGACGTCTAGATGACCATTTTAGAAAACATACTTCCACTTTGAGTTTAACCATAATTTTTGGATATAGTTTCATGTTCATAATAAAAATCATTTTCCCAGAATAACAAATTTTAAATCAAAGTTTATCATAGTTTTTAATTAACTAACCCAAAACAGCCCGCGGTGTTACTACGACGGCGTAAATCTGGTTTTACGGTGTTTTTCGTGTTTCCAGGTTTTAAATCATTAAGTTAGCATATCATATAGATATAGAACATGTGTTTAGTTGATTTTAAAAGTCAAGTTAGAAGGATTAACTTTTATTTGCGAACAAGTTTAGAATTAACTAAACTATGTTCTAGTGATTACAAGTTTAAACCTTCGAATAAGATAGCTTTATATGTATGAATCGAATGATGTTATGAACATCATTACTACCTCAAGTTCCTTGGATAAACCTACTGGAAATGAGAAAAATAGATCTAGCTTCAAAGGATCCTTGGATGGCTTGAAAGTTCTTGAAGCAGAATCATGACACGAAAACAATTTCAAGTAAGATTTCCACTCGAAATAAGATTGTTATAGTTATAGAAATTCAATTAAAGTTTGAATATTATTATTACCTTGTATTAGAAAGATAACCTACTATAAGTAACAAAGGTTTCTTGATCTTGGATGATTACTTGGAATGGATTTAGAAAACTTGGAAGTAAACTTGCAATCTTGGAAGTATTCTTGATTTTATGAAACGAGAACTTTTGGAATTTATGAAGAACACTTAGAACTTGAAGATAGAACTTGAGAGAGAGATCAATTAGATGAAGAAAATTGAAGAATAAAAGTGTTTGTAGGTGTTTTTGGTCGTTGGTGTATGGATTAGATATAAAGGATATGTAATTTTGTTTTCATGTAAATAAGTCATGAATGATTACTCATATTTTTGTAATTTTATGAGATATTTCATGCTAGTTGCTAAATGATGGTTCCCACATGTGTTAGGTGACTCACATGGGCTGCTAAGAGCTGATCATTGGAGTGTATATACCAATAGTACATACATCTAAAAGCTGTGTATTGTACGAGTACGAATACGGGTGCATACGAGTAGAATTGTTGATGAAACTGAACGAGGATGTAATTGTAAGCATATTTGTTAAGTAGAAGTATTTTGATAAGTATCTTGAAGTCTTTCAAAAGTGTATGAATACATATTAAAACACTACATGTATATACATTTTAACTGAGTCGTTAAGTCATCGTTAGTCGTTACATGTAAATGTTGTTTTGAAACCGTTAGGTTAACGATCTTGTTGGATGTTGTTAACCCATTATTTATTATAACGAATGAGATGTTAAATTGTTATATTATCATGATATTATGATATATAATATATCTTAGTATGATATATATACAGTTAAATGTCGTTACAACGATAATCGTTACTTATATGTCTCGTTTCGAAATCATTAAGTTAGTAGTCTTATTTTTACATATGTATTTCATTGTTAATACACTTAATAATATATTTACTTATCATTTAACATAATTAACCAAGTGTATCAATATCTTAATATGATTCATATGTACCTAGTAAGACGTTGTTATAACGATAATCGTTATATATATCGTTTTCGAGTTTCTTAAATTAATAGTCTCATTTTTATGTATATAACTCATTGTTAAAATACCTAATGAGATACATACTTATAATAAAATCATGTTAACTATATATATAACCATATATATGTCATCGTATAGTTTTTACAAGTTTTAACGTTCGTGAATCACCGGTCAACTTGGGTGGTCAATTGTCTATATGAAACCTATTTCAATTAATCAAGTCTTAAAAAGTTTGATTGCTTAACATGTTGGAAACACTTAATCATGTAAATAACAATTTCATTTAATATATATATATATATATATATATATAAACATGGAAAAGTTCGGGTCACTACAATAGGTTACTAATTAGATAAGATGAAAGTTAAAGACTTAGGACTTATCTAGGTTATTTAAAACATAATAGTATAAAATAATAAGAATAAAATTATAATTATAATATAAAATTATAAGTTAAAAGGTTTAACTAAAGTAATAATGTATAATATTACTATAACACATGAAAATCTATCTTATATTGTAACACTTTAAGTTAAACTAAGTTTGGCGAGATTGTACAATGTCTTTGTTAAGAATTATAACCCGAACTTCTTAAACTAGAAGCTTACTTTAAGTGGAAGCTTTCCATAAATAGTAGGTTTCCAAATATAGAAACTTTTGAGAAATAGTAACTTTTCTCAAAAAGCGTCACTGTTAATATAGTTTGCTATATTAATAAACAAACTTTATGTCTATTAGACATTAACTAATTAAACATTAGATCTATAGGTTGAGATCTCCGAATACATACTCCGTTCATAATACTTGCGTGGAATCTTACTTGCTACTAAGGTGAACTTCATAGCCCCACTTTTTAACTTGCTTTATATATTTATTTTAAACTTTTGGGGTGAGACACATGCTTGTTTTCAAACCGTTTTACGCTTAGACACAAGTACCCGAAAACTGTTTAATTGTGCTGCCATACTTTGATTCATGCTAAATCCCTGCCACGATATCGTTAATTGTTACGTATAAACGCAAACTTAGTTATTGTGAGTAGGCCTACTGAGAGCGACGTCTCTAACCATTTGACTGTTTGTCTTTGGTTACATAATAATGATTAAAACGACACTGACAATTCAAGGTGTCCTGGGTAACTTTGTTTAGTTTCGATATCATAACTTCAGCACTACTTTTGATAACTAAATCTTGTGGTCTAAAAACTTATTATGATTATTATATCTATGTTGTTCACTCAACCATTTTTGGTTGACACTTTAAGCATGTTTTGTCTCAGGTGAAGATTGTTAAAGATTATTTGCTATTTGGACTTTGCTGCTTTTGGAGTCCGCATTTTTACATTCATATTATTGCATTAAAACATTTAAGTTACATTTACATCTTGAGGTTACAATTGTAATGACTTATTACCTTCCGCTGTTAAATACATTAGTTTATATTAAAAACGTCTCATATAGAGTAGTTCTCGTTTATACATACTTGTGTTGTGATATTGTGAAGTCATATTTTCCCCGACCCTATTTGGGGATATGACAACCTTAAATTATAAAGATAACCTACTGTAAATAATAAAGGTTTCTTGATCTTAGATGATTACTTGGAATGGATTAGAAAGCTTGGAAGTAGCCTTGCAAACTTGATATGATTCTTGAAGTGTTCTTGAAAGATTGTTTTGTATGTTGATTAAAGGTTGGATTTTTGAGCTAGATTGAGCTAGATTTTGATGAAGATGATGAAGAACACTTAGAACACCAAGAGAGAACTTGAGAGAGATGTGTTTGATGCATGAAAGTTGGAAAATGAAAGTGTTTGTGATGGTGGTTGAAAACGTGATCATAGAGGTATCATATAGTCTTCATTAGTTTGTAATTTTGTTCGATATTACATGCTAGATGTTAAATGATGGTTCCCACATATTTAGGTGACTCATTAAGGCTGCTAAGAGCTAAACATTGAAGTGTATATACCAATAGTATGTACATCTTTAAAGCTGGTTATTGTACGGGTACAATACCGAAAGAATACGAGTAGAATTCTTGATGAAAACGAATGGGAATGTAATTGTAACCATTTTTATTAAGTATAAGTATTTTGATATATGTCTATAAGTCTTTCAAAAGTGTATTAATACATATTAATACATTACATATATATACATTTTAATTGAGTCGTTAAATCATCGTTAGTCGTTACATGCATGCGTTGTTTTGAAACCTTTAAGTTAACGATCCTGTTTAATGCAATTAATCCATTGTTATTATATCTAATGAGGTGTTAAATGGTTAAATTATCATGATAACATAGTGTATTAATATATCTCAATATGATATATATATATATATATATATATATATATATATATATATATATATATATATATATATATATATATATATATATTAAGACGTCGTTACAACGATAATCGTTACATATAAATATCGTTTCGAAATACTTAAATTAATAGTCTTGTTTTATGTATATAGTTTATTGTTAATATATATAATGAGATACTTAATTATCATTTCATCATGTTAAACACACACACACACACACACACACACACACACACACACACACACACACACACACATATATATATATATATATATATATATATATATATATATATATATATATATATATATATATATATATATATATATATATATATATATATATATATATGTCCATATGTCATAACCCTAGCTTTTTGACTTAAGTTGTCTAGTTTGACTTCTTAAAATTTAAATTTCAAACTTGACGAGTAAAACTGATGATCTATGTCTTGGTTTATTTTAGGGATTGTATAACTCTAAGGATACATTTTAGAATTTACTTAATTAAGTGTTACTTCACACATTTTGCACAATGTCCTGAAACCCTAGCTTATTACCATAAACCCTAGACTTATAATTTATACCTTTGTATATAATAACTTAATAAATAAACTTATTAACCAAGTATTTAGATTAAGGACTTGTAACTAATTCACTTGAACATTAGATTATAGGTTAAGACTTTTTTACACTCAATCATTCTCACACATAGTCTTGATCACTTTGTACATAGCCATTACTTCCATTTAGCCAACCTTAATCTATCATTTAAACCTAAATACAAGCTTACTTTCTAAACCTTAACCATACAAATTAAACACCTTAAATTATACCATATTAAACTACACAAGTATAAGTACCAAAAAAATTAACCAAGATGTTAACCATGATCATAACCAAAACCGCCACCCTCATCATCATCTCATCATCATCACATGATCTAAACTCATGCAATATTCCTTAAAAAGCCATGCACATTTCCTAAATACCTTGTTAACTAAATACTAAACATTCTTTCATGGAAGTTAGCTTGTCATAATCCTCTTTTAACCTCATAAGGCCACGCCATCATCACCATCTTTACAAGTATCATGCTTGTCTTAAACACATGCAACACACTTAGACCTTGTGTTTTAAAGATTTTAAATATGTTTGCATGGAACATGTTATCACACTTGTCTAATTCATACATGAACTAGAGATTACTCACCATTTCTCTTTTCTTCTCTTTATGCCACATCATTTCCATAAGACTTCTTTTATCTCTTAAAGTTTACATGATACTTAAACAAATCATAATCTTGTCTTCAAGATTCTAAACATTAATGCATGAGTGTTTATGGAATGCATGAACTAAATTGTAATTAAGCCTTGTCATCTTTCCTTTTGTTCTCCTTAAACCACGTATTCACCACCATCATCATATAAATCTTTACTTATCTCTAATTTCCACTTAATACACTTAACAATTTACTAAATCGTCTTAAGTTACAGCCACTTTCTCTTATAGTTCTCATCATCATTCATTAATGTATTACTTCCATAAACATTTCTCTTAAGTATTACAAGGTCTCTTTCAAGAGAAATGGGTGTAAAAGCTCAATCTAGAGTGTTAAAAAAACACTCAATGATGATTACATGGCTAACTCTAATCTTGATCATAAGTAACTAAAAATATGTTTTACACATGTTTAACAACGTAAAATAAACTTAAAGTGAAGAGGGATATAGCTAAAATGTATTAAGTTTACTAGATAGTCCTTAACCTTCATAAGAACCAAGTCAGTCTTCATTTGGTGGAATTTTTAGAAAATACTTACACTCACTTTTGCTATTGGAATTTTTGAGATTCTTAAACTTTTGTGAGTCGTAGACTTTCTGTAAAAATCTCATGAATTATAAAGTGGTCTAAGTATTTATTTTATATTTTTACTTTTAAAAGGTTCTGATTTGGACAGGATCTGTCCAACACACATGTTTCACCAAAAATGAGGTACCAACGACTAGATATGAAAACTTACGAAATATTAATTGTTAAGAAGACTAAAAATAGAATATGTTAGGCTTTGGAATCATGTAAAAAGCTTAAGAAATGATTAAGATATGGCCTTGTACATTTAGACAATGGGTTTAGACTTACTAAAAACTTTTGTCACCTAGACTGTATAAAAAAACATATACAACTTATGTTTTCTGAGCAAAACGAATATTAGAACTAAAAGATAACTATATTGGAGTAAGATTTCAAAAGCATAAGTCTAAATAAGTTAATTTACTATTTTTAGTGGTATTAAACTTTAAACTAGTCAAAACAGTCCACTTGTAGTAAAATAATTCTATAAAATTCATTTTTATGATATAAATTACAAATCTTATATTCTTAGAAGTCTAACACATATACCTTCACATATAAAATAAGAATTATCTTATATCATTACTTTTTAAATAAGAAAATAAACTTCTAAAATACTTGTAAAATCAGTCCACATAGAAACCTTAACTTGTAAACCGAGAAACCGCCTTTTAAAAGCCGAGTACACTATGTTGCATTTGAACATAAATAAAATCATTAGTATTACTAATATTAGTAATAACACACCTCTGACCTTAACTTATGTATTTAGGTCCCGAGCCCGGAGTACTTCAAAGTACTTAAACTACAACTTCAAGTTTCATACCGCATAACATTACCAGTGAGTATCATGGTCCCATTTTACTTGCTTTTAGCAAACTTATTATTTTGGGATGAGAAACATGCTTCTTTTATGTTTTACATTATGGACAAAAGTGCTTAAAACTATATTCTATTGTGTTGAGTTTATGACTTAGCTTAAACCCCGATTCTGATATCGTTAATTACTTGTTTATGGTAAACGCGAATAATGTGGATAGATCTATTTGAGGGAGACTCCTCACATCCGGCATAGTCTTCAGGCTAGCGGATGCATAACCTTCGACTTTGTAGCTCTAGCTAAGTGAGACTACATGATTTCGGGTTCTTGATTGTTAAGTTCGATATCGGGAGCTCATGTTTATATAGAATACATTTACAACTGTTTGTACTTGAAAATCTTATGGTCCATACAATTATATAATTAAACCTATGATCTCACTAACATTATTGTTGACCTTTTTAAGCATGTGTTTTCTCAGGTCCATAAGCAGGAGTCCGCATACTTTCATGTTGGCTTTTGGGATGTCGTCAGGATGTCGGGATGTATTTTAAAAATAAATCATCATGCACTATGTTTAAGTGTTGTACTTTGTTATATTTTGGTTGTAATTGTTGTATTTTACTTTTAAGTTCCGGCATGTAACTCAAAACTTGTACTTGTATGTTGAAATAAAAACGTTTCCGCTGTCGTCTTTAGAAATCGTTAACTATAACCGGGACACCTATCACGTCACATTTCGGGATCGAAATGGGGTCGTGACACCATATATATATATATATATATATATATATATATATATATATATATATATATATATATATTATCATGTCATATGCAAGTTATAACGTTCGTGACTCATCGGATAAACTGAGTGGTCAAACGTTTACATAAAATCCGTTTCAATTAATTAAGTCTGAACAAGTTCGATTGCTTAACATGTTGGAAACATTTATACATGTAAATATTAAAGTCATTATATATATATATATATATATATATATATATATATATATATATATATATATATATATATATATATATATATATATATATTCATTCGGGGGGAAGCGGGGGAAAGCAAAAAAAATTTTTTTTTCGTTTTTTGAAAAAACTTTGTTCACGAACATTATAGATGAGATGAAAATATGAACATTTAGTAGAGACACTTTGTGATAAATGTTTTTATTTTGGCGGGAAAACTCTCGAAGAAGTAATATATAACAATTATCGTGTTTTTTGAGCGTATTTTGAGGTTTTAGCTATTGGGGTTTAGATATTAGGGTTTATAGGGTTTAGATATTAGGGTTTTGAAATTTAGGGTTTAGGGTTTAGATTTAGGATTTAGATTGAGTTTTTAACACGAACGGTTTAGAGTTTAGGGTTTAGGGTTTGGTGTTTTAGGTTTATGGAATAAACCCAAAACACCAAACCCTAAACCTTAAACCCTAAACTCTAAATCGGGCTAAATTTATTTCACAAAACATGAAGAAAAAAAACGTTCATATTCTTCACGAACAATATTATCTTGAATGTTATTTTTGTCGATCGTTTTTCCGCCTAAATAATAACATTCATCACAAAGTGTATCTTCTAAATTTTCATATTTTTGTGTGATCTTGATGCCGAAAAAAAAATTTCAAAAAAAACGAAAAAAAAAATTATCCCCCCCCCCCCCCCCCCCCCCCCCCCCGCTTCCCCCCGATTGGTTACTTCCCCATTGATCCTGCCCATATATATATATATATATATATATATATATATATATATATATATATATATATATATATATATATATATATATATATATACACGGTAAGGTTATGGTACACATGTGGTCAAAATAAAAAGGATACGAGGCAATATGAATCGTTGGATTTAATGAGATTAGGTCAGATTTAATTATTAAACAAATCATTTTATTTACTATTATTAAGGGTATTGAAGTCTTTCACATCTCTTCTCTTAAATCACGTTACCAATAATTTCGTTGCTTCTGAACTGACTTTAAGTACAAAGTTAATGCTAATAATAATTTGTCTTAATTTATTATAATATATATATATATATATATATATATATATATATATATATATATATATATATATATATATATATATATATATATATATTAACAATAAAACTTGATGTTCAATGAGTTTTTCATAAACAAATTCGTATATATGAACATAAAAATTGATACATTGCATTCGTTGAAATACATAACAATGTTTTTTTGCATCATATCACTTTAAAATTTGATCATAGACCACATGCATCCTTTGAGATACATTATGCATAACAATGTTTTGTGCATCATATCACTTTAAAATTTGATCATAACCACATGCATCCTTTGAGATACATGATGCATAACAATGTTTGTTGATATACAGTTCTGAAATATTTGGAGAGCAATAAAAATTGATACACAAACAATAATTAAATAATATATCAACTTGGAAAAAGAAGATACATTGCTCGCAAGAATACATGATGCATAACATTGTTGATGCACACTTCGGAAAATTAGCATACTTTCTTTTAAGGTTATTAGAAGTAGGCCAATAGCATCGAGAATGGAGGAACAAGTTAGTCCCAAAAAAAGTTGAGATGTTTGTAGTGGCGAATCCAGGATGAAAACCCAATGGGGTCCTAATTTTTTTTATCGAACCTAATTATATTTTAAGGGTACTTTAATGGTTGTTTACCTTTGAAAATCATAAATTTTTAAAATATATGGGATCCTATAGTTAAATTTAATGGTATCCCGTACAATTTGAAGAGTAGATAGTGTAAAAAAAATTTATTTAATGGGGTCATGGGACCCCACTTCTCATAGAGTGGAGTCGCCACTGAATGTTTGTTTGAAGGGCTCGAAAAAGGGATTGCTAGTAAGAGTTGAATTGGATAAAATAGGCGTCGCAACTCATTACGATACCCGGTTTTCAAGTCCAAACACCATGAAGATCTTCTTGTTCCATTCTGTTGAAATTTAGAGATGAGCACAAGCCCAGTTATAGCATGGTGCTTCGTGAGCTATAGCAATAAATAAAATTTCAGACATGCTGGTTCGTGAGATGCATGGTTTCATATACAATTCATATGCAGCAACCCATAAATAAATCTTGTGCTTTAAAAAAAAAGGTTCTTAGAAAAAGTAAATAAAAATCTTTTTATTTTAATTATGATAGAAACAAATGAGGAGTGATGTTAGGATTGACCGAATCAAGCATACACAGAGGTATAATTTTCCAATAGTACCCTTGTATCTCAAAACTCCTCCAGTAAATTAAAGACGTGTCAAAAATGTATGACTCCCTACCTTAATGTATTATAAGACTTATTATAGAAGAACCAATGCATATATATATATATATATATATATATATATATATATATATATATATATATATATATATATATATATATATATATACTAGCCTTTAAGATCCCGTGCGTTGCACGACGGGCCTTAATAAGACTACGTATAAAATGTTAACAAACTTATTAAAAATTAACGAAACAACATCAATATAAAACATCACACTTCATATGAAAACAAACAATGTTTTTAATTGAACCATTGCATTCAAGTTCTTATAAGGGTTGTTGTAAAGATTAATAAAGATAGAAAGTACGTAGCTTATAGTCGTAGGTGAATAACCAAGCACTCAACCAAACGTTTGAGGTTAATACAATCTAAAGTATATAGTATGTGTCATAAAAATATGGTGATATTTCAGTCTCTGTGTAACATCCCGCGTTTTTCCGTTAAATTTATTTTAACACCGTCTTTTTTTTTTAATAATATCTTTCGTCATTTAATTTGGCATCTTTCGTTAACTAACGTTCATAATATCCTCGTTATTTAATTATAACGTCACCCGTTTACTCGAGCGTTTTAAATATTCGTTTGGTTATTTCCCGCACCCGCTTTGAAACTAGAGGGACCAAACTTGCAAAGAGGCCAAATATTTGACTAGGTCAACTAGTCAAACCTTCAACCTCCTCCTCTCATTCATCTCTCTCTTTCTCCTTTTGATACTTCCAAATCCTCTCAACTTTCTAACATAAATTCATCATCTAAATCCGGATTAGGGAGCTAGCAACCAAATAAATTACATATTCTTGATCCTCTCTTCATCCTCTTCGATTTGGTACCAATTTCATCACATTTGGGTAACATTTCTAAATCACTAGATTTCTTTAAATTCATGTTCTTGAGTTAAAAGGTTGTTAATTAGTGTCTATGGCTCAAGTCTAGTATGATTATGTGTTTTGTATGCTTGTTCTTGCTATTTTGGTGTAACTAGCTCATATTGAAAGAATGCTTGTTTAATCTTGAGTTTTAGGTGTACATATGTTATTTGATGATGAAAATTCATGTTTTAATTGTGTTCCTAACATCACTAGCTTCAAATTGGTATGTAGTTTGACATGGATTAGTTTCATAAGCAAGATTGTTGATTTTATGATTTTGGGTTAGGGTTTGATAAAAGTAAATTGAATATTTGATGCATTAAATGCTTAGCAATGTTAATTGTAAGTGTCTAGTTGTGTTGTATGCTTGATTATCTTCAAAACGGCGTATTACACATGTGCATTAATTTACCGAATCATAATATGGCATTTATGAACTTGGAGTAATAAATGATGAGCATTAATGGTGATTTTGATATAAGTTGTTTGGTTTTGATTGAGTAAATGCGTTTAGTTATTCTCCTTGTCAAATTACCTTTCTCATGTTATATGATATGCGTTTTAAGTGTTTTCGGTGCATGAAATATGTTAAAATGAGTTTTGGTTCGTTACTTAAGTTATTTTTTTCTGCAATCAGCACTTCCCCAGGTTATGCGCGCCGCGCGTGCACCTGCGCACCGCGCAAATCTGAAAAACCAAATAAATGGTTCCCTTGGTCGAGTTCTGACCTGGTATTGCACATGGGTGCGCGCCGCGCAACCCATTGCGTACCGCGCAAATGGCCCAGGCCAACTTCCTTGTCTTTAAACGCTCCCAAAATGTTTCCCGCTTAACCGTAACTCCGATTAACATGAAACTTGACTATTATGCTCGTATATGACTTCTCATCATGAGAAAATTGTCGGACACCCGACCCGACCTCGTTGACTTTGACTTTGACCAAGTTTGACTTTTAGTCAAACTTAACCAAACAATTATACGATCGTTCTAACATGCTTAATTACTTGTATCGTGCATGAAACTTGACTAATTGACTCACATGCTACATAATCGAGTTGTAACGAGCCATAGGACTAATTGAACATCTTTGACCGTTTGTGTTTACCGTTATTGATATAACCTATATGTTTAGGTCAAGACTAGCTTTGTCTTTGCACGCGTTTACTTGTTGAAGTACTTTATTAACTCTTGCACGCAAGGTGAGATCATAGTCCCACTTTTACTCTTTTTGAACTTATATTTGGGATGAGAAAACATAAACGATTCTTTTGAATTAAGTGAACACAAGAACGGGAAAACAAACATTCTACATACGAGTTTAGAACAAAAATCCTCAATTCGATTATCATTAGTTACACTTGACGGGTGTAAGCGAGAACTTATGTTATATGGCCATATGGGTTGACAACCCTCATCTTTGACGGTTCGCTACCGTCTACGGATGAAATATATTTTCGAGAATCAGTGTTTGTTCTAGAACTATGGATGGGGTATACAATGGATGGAATGTTAAGCTTTAATAATTGGGTGCTCGTGAATATTAACTTTTAGAATGTATTACTATTATTTCAACTTTGCAAACCTTGTGGTTCGACTTACTTACTTTCACTCACTTACGTACTTAAACCTATGATTTCACCAACGTTTTCGTTGACAGATTTCTATGTTTTTCTCAGGTCTTGCACGATATGTGATACATGCTTCCGCTCATTATTTGATACTTGCATTGGATGTCGAGTATACATGCATTTCATGGAGCGTCTTATGACTTTACTTTAAACTGTGTCGCCTAGATTTCATTTGTACTTATAACCTTGTAACTTAACTTTTGGTTGAACAATTCTTTTAAACTTTGGAAACAATCTTTATGTTGAAATGAAGGCGACATATTTTGGTCAAACGTTGTCATAGAGACTTATGACCAGGTAATGGGACCCATGTAGATGACGCCGTCACTTGACGATTTGTCGGGGTCGTTACAAGTGGTATCAGAGCCTTGGTTGTAGGGATTTAGAGTTCATTTGTGTCCACCCCGAGTCATAGGGTACATAGGTGAATCTAGACTACAACCGGCATATAGACTGAAGTAGGAATTACTTGACTATTTGTGCATTTATACTCGAACTCTTCTATCATATCTAACTCGTATTCGATCTTGATCTTACGTTGATAAATTTTGTTGACGCGCCACCTTGACTTTATAAAGTAATGTTAAATGCACATGTGAATCAGGGTAATATAATTTCCGGGATTATATTACGGTGATTCACATGGACGTTCCGACATTATGACGTAAAGAATTTAAGGCGAGTCAAGGAAAAATTTCCTCTCTATCCTTATTCCATACTCCGGTTAGTATTGTTGAAAATACTAACCAACGATATTCTTGTGTCATGAAGGAACAATGGCTCACCAAGGTCAACACAATACTCCTCTCGAAACCCTAGAACAAGCTCTTCAACGAATGATAACCACCGCCGTGGGTACGGCCGTGGCCGATCACTTTTCTAACAACAACAATCATGGAACCGGTAATTCAAACGAAGGTTGCTCCTACAAGAACTTCATGAAGTACAATCCTTCCACTTTCGATGGAACCGGAGGACCGGTTACTCTCACCCGATGGTTTGAACAAATGGAGACCGTTTTTAACACAAGCGGTTGTCGAGACCGAGATGAGGTCAAGTTTTCCACCCTCACTTTCACCGGCATTGCTCTCTCGTGGTGGAACACGTATGTACAATTGGTGGGAAGTGATGAAGCCCACACACTCTCTTGGACCGAATTAAGAGAAAGAATGATCACCGAATACTTCCCGCGCGACGAGACTCGAAGGCTCGAACAGGGTCTAAGGAATTTAAAAACGGTCAGAAATGACCTCGAAGCTTATAATCAACAGTTTACCGAACTAGTCTCGATGTGTCCAAATCTCATGACTCCCGAATCCCTAAGAGTCGAACTTTACATGGATGGCCTCCCTAAGAGCATTCAACACAAGGTAATGACATCTCAACCCACTAACCTACAAGAGGCTTTAATAATGGCCCGCCAAGCAATAGAAACGGTGAATGAAATGGAAGCACCGGCACCAATGGTCGAGAACCACCCTAGTAACAACAAAAGAACATGGGAAGCCTCTCAATCAAGCAACCACAACAATAACAACAACCCCGCCAAGAAGCCTTTTACCTCCAACGACAAGAAAGGATATGCCGGAAAACTACCTTTTTGTAACGAATGCCACAAGCATCACTTTGAAGGATGTGGCAGGTTTCGCCACCGGCGCCAAGGAAGTGGTCACATCGACAAACATTGTGGAAGTGCCACCCCCGTCCCTCGAAAGGGACCCAACACCAAAAGTCGGTCACTTGCTACGCATGTGGCCAAACGGTTCATTTTAGGAATGAATGCCCAAATAAGAAAATCAACCCCAACGCACGCCGTTAAACTTTCAACATCAACGCCTAGGATGCCCGAGACGACGATGGACTAGTCACGGGTATGTTTCTTCTCGAAATTCTCACGTTTCCTGTTTATTCGATTCGGTTACCGTTAGACGTTTTATAAACAAGGCTCTGACTCATACTCTTTGCACTTCACCTTTTTCCCCTAGACACTACTTAGGCAATTTAAGTGACCAACGGAAAATATTGTGTGCCTATAAATTTTATTGGAGGATATACGTTAAGACTTTTGACTTGACACCTATGGAACTAGGGAGCTCGGAACCTATTCGTTAAAAAGAAAACGTTTCCCCATCATCTTGTATAGATTATTGTGAACTGAGTAATTTTCGGTTGGAAACCGATACCCTCTTCCTCGTATCCATGACCACCTGATTACTTGCATGAATCCCGTGTGCATTCCAAAACGACCTCCGTTCCGGTTATCATCAATTGGGGGTTAAGGGAGACGATGTCTCCTAAGCCATTTCCAAACTCGCAACGTTAGTTGTAAATCTCTCTTAGTACCGTTTGATTTATTTAGGACTCCGTCCGTATTCATGAACCTCCTAAACCACGTATGCAACTTATCTAGACAAATCTGTTATCGTATTTATAGATGACATCTTAACTTATTTAAGTAAAGAAAGAAAACGAACAACATCACCATCTTACGCTCGAACTTTTGAGAAAAGAGCAACTTTATACCAAATTCTCCGAGTGAGAATTTCTGTTGAACGAAGTCCAATTTTCTAGACCATGATGTTAATGGTCAAGGCATTACAATCAATCTAGAAATCAAGCCACATGTAATCAGGAAACTCTCCCAACTCAGACTTGTATTCGTAAAAATCTTAGATCTCACCGGTTGTTACCGAAGATTCATTTCTGACTTTTCTCGTGTTACACAACTTTAAACCTCTTCATGTCTGAGCCTTGAACGTGATTCTTCACACCAACATTTCTAGCTAAATTCGTACAACACCAGATGGGACTCAAATATGGAAATATTTCTACTTGGATGCCGAAAGGCATACTCCCTCGACTCGAAATCAACGGAACGGAAATTCGTTATTTTGCACGAAGAATTCGAATACTAAATTGTGGATCCGATCAATATTCTCGTCATCACGTACCACACTACATACCTCTGTTATTTCACCGTTACCGTCTGATATTACTGGAAATTAAGATAACACACAATCCAACGATACTTCACTCTTCTTTGACTTAACGCCCTTGTGTTTCTGATAATCGGCCAACTATTATTCAACCCCGAACTATACAACTACGTGTACTATCTCGTTTCTCTTTCAGACTTCAAATTTTGACAACTAGAGGCACGTTATGGCAACCTCGAGATGCAAGCTCATCCTATTCTAAGTCCTCATTTCACTCCTATCTTTATCGCTCGCATTTCCGTTTAAAGAAACTCCTTGTAACATTTCTCCATGGATAGAGAAATTCCTCATATTACATTAGTATTCGCCACGAGGGTGAATAGTCCTAACGAACATTTTTCGAACCCTAACTGACTTGTTCAAACATATCTTAAGAGATTCTATTCCAACACGGAGTATCTTTGTCAATTATCCCGTATCGAAATACTCGTTTCGCCTCTAGTTTTACAAGAAACATTGGAGACCCGCTTAGACATGAGTACCGCGTACCACCCACAAACAGACGAACCGAACAAACGAACGATTTACGTCTTCGAAAGACATGTTTCAAACTTGCATGGTCGCTTTTAGTAGATCCCTCTTACAACAGTAGTTACCACTCGTGTGTTCACACGCACTTTCCGAAACCCTATATGACCGCTAATGTCATACCCCTATTCGTTGGACCAAAGCATGTGGCAAACAAAACACCGAATCTTAACTCATCCAAGAAACAACAATTGAGATAATCCAAGTCCGAGAAGGGCTCGAGACGACCCGTAGTCGCCCAAAAGAGTCATACCAAACTTAGATGAAAACCTCACAAATCCCAGTATGTAACCGCGTAATATTGAGAAACCGCACCTTGGAAAGGTGTAATCCATTTTGGGGAAATCGAGAAAGGCTATATCCGCAATATCGAACCTTTTGAAACCTTGGGGCGTATTGGAACCGCTTCCTATCGTTTAGAACTTTCGACTTAATTAAGTTTCCGTTTACCCTACATTTCGTGTAACAAACTTAGAAACGTGTCCTGCAGAACAGGAACGTGCAATCCTTCTAGATGCACCAACTATTGATGACAAACTCCTCCTCATAGGAAAAACCGGCTGAACTTGTGGATCGTAAAACCAAGCCCTAATACAACGTAACACCCCGACTATCCGGATTCGTGGAATGTCCAAGAAAGTACCTTCAATCATTCGTAGAGTTACTACACTAGGTCTCGAGTAAGAGACATCGACTATTACTTCCAACTAAATTTCGGGACCAAATTTCTTTTGAGGTGTGGATAATGTAACATCCCGCGTTTTTCCGTTAAATTTATTTTAACACCGTCTTTTTTTTTTAATAATATCTTTCGTCATTTAATTTGGCATCTTTCGTTAACTAACGTTCATAATATCCTCGTTATTTAATTATAACGTCACCCGTTTACTCGAGCGTTTTAAATATTCGTTTGGTTATTTCCCGCACCCGCTTTGAAACTAGAGGGACCAAACTTGCAAAGAGGCCAAATATTTGACTAGGTCAACTAGTCAAACCTTCAACCTCCTCCTCTCATTCATCTCTCTCTTTCTCCTTTTGATACTTCCAAATCCTCTCAACTTTCTAACATAAATTCATCATCTAAATCCGGATTAGGGAGCTAGCAACCAAATAAATTACATATTCTTGATCCTCTCTTCATCCTCTTCGATTTGGTACCAATTTCATCACATTTGGGTAACATTTCTAAATCACTAGATTTCTTTAAATTCATGTTCTTGAGTTAAAAGGTTGTTAATTAGTGTCTATGGCTCAAGTCTAGTATGATTATGTGTTTTGTATGCTTGTTCTTGCTATTTTGGTGTAACTAGCTCATATTGAAAGAATGCTTGTTTAATCTTGAGTTTTAGGTGTACATATGTTATTTGATGATGAAAATTCATGTTTTAATTGTGTTCCTAACATCACTAGCTTCAAATTGGTATGTAGTTTGACATGGATTAGTTTCATAAGCAAGATTGTTGATTTTATGATTTTGGGTTAGGGTTTGATAAAAGTAAATTGAATATTTGATGCATTAAATGCTTAGCAATGTTAATTGTAAGTGTCTAGTTGTGTTGTATGCTTGATTATCTTCAAAACGGCGTATTACACATGTGCATTAATTTACCGAATCATAATATGGCATTTATGAACTTGGAGTAATAAATGATGAGCATTAATGGTGATTTTGATATAAGTTGTTTGGTTTTGATTGAGTAAATGCGTTTAGTTATTCTCCTTGTCAAATTACCTTTCTCATGTTATATGCTATGCGTTTTAAGTGTTTTCGGTGCATGAAATATGTTAAAATGAGTTTTGGTTCGTTACTTAAGTTATTTTTTTTCTGCAATCAGCACTTCCCCAGGTTATGCGCGCCGTGCGTGCACCTGCGCACCGCGCAAATCAGAAAAACCAAATAAATGGTTCCCTTGGTCGAGTTCTGACCTGGTATTGCACATGGGTGCGCGCCACGCAACCCATTGTGCACCGCGCAAATGGCCCAGGCCAACTTCCTTGTCTTTAAACGCTCCCAAAATGTTTCCCGCTTAACCGTAACTCCGATTAACATGAAACTTGACTATTATGCTCGTATATGACTTCTCATCATGAGAAAATTGTCGGACACCCGACCCGACCTCGTTGACTTTGACTTTGACCAAGTTTGACTTTTAGTCAAACTTAACCAAACAATTATACGATCGTTCTAACATGCTTAATTACTTGTATCGTGCATGAAACTTGACTAATTGATTCACATGCTACATAATCGAGTTGTAACGAGCCATAGGACTAATTGAACATCTTTGACCGTTTGTGTTTACCGTTATTGATATAACCTATATGTTTAGGTCAAGACTAGCTTTGTCTTTGCACGCATTTACTTGTTGAAGTACTTTATTAACTCTTGCACGCAAGGTGAGATCATAGTCCCACTTTTACTCTTTTTGAACTTATATTTGGGATGAGAAAACATAAACGATTCTTTTGAATTAAGTGAACACAAGAACGGGAAAACAAACATTCTACATACGAGTTTAGAACAAAAATCCTCAATTCGATTATCATTAGTTACACTTGACGGGTGTAAGCGAGAACTTATGTTATATGGCCATATGGGTTGACAACCCTCATCTTTGACGGTTCGCTACCGTCTACGGATGAAATATATTTTCGAGAATCAGTGTTTGTTCTAGCACTATGGATGGGGTATACAATGGATGGAATGTTAAGCTTTGATAATTGGGTGCTCGTGAATATTAACTTTTAGAATGTATTACTATTATTTCAACTTTGCAAACCTTGTGGTTCGACTTACTTACTTTCACTCACTTACGTACTTAAACCTATGATTTCACCAACGTTTTCGTTGACAGATTTCTATGTTTTTCTCAGGTCTTGCACGATATGTGATACATGCTTCCGCTCATTATTTGATACTTGCATTGGATGTCGAGTATACATGCATTTCATGGAGCGTCTTATGACTTTACTTTAAACCGTGTCGCCTAGATTTCATTTGTACTTATAACCTTGTAACTTAACTTTTGGTTGAACAATTCTTTTAAACTTTGGAAACAATCTTTATGTTGAAATGAAGGCGACATATTTTGGTCAAACGTTGTCATAGAGACTTATGACCAGGTAATGGGACCCATGTAGATGACGCCGTCACTTGACGATTTGTCGGGGTCGTTACACTCTGATTGTTAAGTACAAAGTAATAAGTTGGTTATTAATCTAAATTTACCAATCCTTTGAATGACCAATCCTTGGCATCTGTACATGAAAAAGATAAGTCTTATAAGCATGATACCACTAATAGATTCATATAAAGTTTTCAAATAACAACTATGTAAAAAATGCTACATGTACAGGAAAAAACTTAATCATCTTTCAAATATAGCATGCAATTACATGTACTCAGGTTAAGTCAAAGAATAACCTTTCAGCAATTATCAAAGCAAGGCTTAAAAATTGTGTGTGCTTATGTGGTTAAAGAGGTCCTAGTTAAGTCAGATACATTTCTCCCTTAAGAACATAAGCGAATTAACAAATCTTATCTAACAATCTGCTTTATCAAGTCTACTATCAACTTTTAATTATTAGGTACTATATAGTCGATGCCAAATGATATATATTATCATATCTATTGATAAGTTTCATACGTTTAAACATATATCTAAGTAACTGAAACATAAAGTGGACTAACAAATACAACTGTATGCTTCAACATTGACCATCAAAGTCAAGCGTTATATGAAATGTCCCGTTCTTATTGATTAAAAACGTTTCATATTAATTGATTTCGTTGCGAGGTTTTGACCTCTATATGAGACGTTTTTCAAAGACTGCATTCATTTTAAAACAAACCATAACCTTTATTTCATCAATAAAGGTTTAAAAAGCTTTACGTAGATTATCAAATAATGATAATCTAAAATATCCTGTTTACACACGACCATTACATAATGGTTTACAATACAAATATGTTACAACGAAAATAAGTTTCTTGAATGCAGTTTTTACACAATATCATACAAACATGGACTTCAAATCTCGTCCTTATTTAAGTATGCGACAGCGGAAGCTCTTAATAATCACCTGAGAATAAACATGCTTAAAACGTCAACAAAAATGCTGGTGAGTTATAGGTTTAACCTATATATATCAAATCGTAACAATAGACCACAAGATTTCATATTTCAATATACATCCCATACATAGAGATAAAAATCATTCATATGGTGAACACCTAGTAACCGACATTAAAAAGATGCATATTTAAGAATATCCCCATCATTCCGGGACACCCTTCGGATATGATATAAATTTCGAAGTACTAAAGCATCCGGTACTTTGGATGGGGTTTGTTAGGCCCAATAGATCTATCTTTAGGATTCGCGTCAATTAGGGTGTCTGTTCCCTAATTCTTAGATTACCAGACTTAATAAAAAGAGGCATATTCGATTTCGATAATTCAACCATAGAATGTAGTTTCACGTACTTGTGTCTATTTTGTAAATCATTTATAAAACCTGCATGTATTCTCATCCCAAAAATATTAGATTTTAAAAGTGGGACTATAACTCACTTTCACAGATTTTTACTCGTCGGGAAGTAAGACTTGGCCACTGGTCGATTCACGAACCTATAACAAATATGTACATATATATCAAAGTATGTTCAAAATATATTTACAACACTTTTAATACATTTTGATGTTTTAAGTTTATTAAGTCAGCTGTCCTCGTTAGTAACCTACAACTAGTTGTCCACAGTTAGATGTACAGAGAATAAATCGATATATATTATCTTGAATCAATCCACGACCCAGTGTATACATATCTCAGTATTGATCACAACTCAAACTATATATATTTTGGAATCAACCTCAACCTTGTATAGCTAACTCCAACATTCACATATAGAGTGTCTATAGTTGTTCCGAAATATTTATAGATGTGTCGACATGATAGGTCGAAACATTGTATACGTGTCTATGGTATCTCAAGATTACATAATATACAATACAAGTTGATTAAGTTATGGTTGGAATAGATTTGTTACCAATTTTCACGTAGCTAAAATGAGAAGTTTTTACGAATTTTGTTTTGCTCGCCATTTCTTCGTTTCTAATCCGTTTTGAGTGATTTAAGTGGCCACGGTTTCGTATTGAACTTGAATTTATGAAACTAAACAGAAAAGGTATAGGTTTATGGTCGGAAATACAAGTTACAAGTCGTTTTTGAAAGAGGTAGTCATTTCCGTCGAAAGAACGACATCTTGATGACTGTTTTGAAAAAACATACTTTCACTTTGAGTTTAACCATGATTTTTGGATATGGTTTCATGTTCATAAGAAAAATCATTTTCCCAGAAGTATAGCTTTTAAATCAAAGTTTTTCATAGTTTTTAATTATCCAAACCAAAACAGCCCCCGGTTGTAACTACGACGGCGTAAATCCGATTTTATGGTGTTTATCGTGTTTTCAGGTTTTAAAACATTAAGTTAGCATATCATATAGATATAGATCATGTGTATAGTTGATTTTAAAAGTGTAGTTAGAAGGATTAACTTTATTTGCTTACAAGTTTAGAATTAACTAAACTATGTTCTAGTGATTACAAGTTTACCACTTCGAATATGATAGCTTTTTATGTATGAATCGAATGATGTTATGAACATCATTACTACCTTAAGTTCCTTGGATAAACTTACTGGAAAAGAGAAAAATGGATCTAGCTTCAACGGATCCTTGGATGGCTTGAAGTTCTTGAAGCAGAATCATGACACGAAAACAAGTTCAAGTAAGATCATTACTTGAAATAAGATTGTTATAGTTATAGAAATTGAACCAAAGTTTGAATATGATTATTACCTTGTATTAGAATGATAACCTACTGTAAGAAACAAAGATTTCTTGAGGTTGGATGATCACCTTACAAGATTGGAAGTAAGATAGCAAACTTGGAAGTATTCTTGATTTTATGAAACTAGAACTTGTAGAATTTATGAAGAACACTTAGAACTTGAAGATAGAACTTGAGAGAGATCAATTAGATGAAGAAAATTGAAGAATGAAAGTGTTTGTAGGTGTTTTTGGTCGTTGGTGTATGAATTAGATATAAAGGATATGTAATTTTGTTTTCATGTAAATAAGTCATGAATGATTACTCATATTTTTGTAATTTTATGAGATATTTCATGCTAGTTGCCAAATGATGGTTCCCACATGTGTTAGGTGACTCACATGGGCTGCTAATAGCTGATCATTGGAGTGTATATACCAATAGTACATACATCTAAAAGCTGTGTATTGTACGAGTACGAATACGGGTGCATACGAGTAGAATTGTTGATGAAACTGAACGAGGATGTAATTGTAAGCATTTTTGTTAAGTAGAAGTATTTTGATAAGTGTCTTGAAGTCTTTCAAAAGTGTATGAATACATATTAAAACACTACATGTATATACATTTTAACTGAGTCGTTAAGTCATCGTTAGTCGTTACATGTAAGTGTTGTTTTGAAACCTTTAGGTTAACGATCTTGTTAAATATTGTTAACCCAATGTTTATAATATCAAATGAGATTTTAAATTATTATATTATCATGATATTATGATGTACGAATATCTCTTAATATGATATATATACATTAAATGTCGTTACAACGATAATCGTTACATATATGTCTCGTTTCAAAATCATTAAGTTAGTAGTCTTGTTTTTACATATGTAGTTCATTGCTAATATACTTAATGATATGTTTACTTATCATAATATCATGTTAACTATATATATATATATCCATATATATGTCATCATATAGTTTTTACAAGTTTTAACGTTCGTGAATCGCCGGTCAACTTGGGTGGTCAATTGTCTATATGAGACCTATTTCAATTAATCAAGTCTTAACAAGTTTGATTGCTTAACATGTTGGAAACACTTAATCATATAAATATCAATTTCATTTAATATATATATATAAACATGAAAAAGTTCGGGTCACTACATTATATACCACATTTTAACTCTTCAACTCATCAGTAACCCGTTCACTCATTATGATTCTAGAACTACAACAATATAAAAAAGTATAGATCAATTACCTGACAATTCGAATGGTGATGTTACTAATTTTTATAAAATCCTCTCATATACCGTGAACTTGTAATTTAGAGTCATTTTCTTCGAACCATTATGAACGTCAATTAAACTTTGAAAATTCACAAACATCAATCACATAAAATACATTCAAAACTCACAATTAAAACGGTAGTGATAGTAAGTAGTAACAATCTATAATGGGTAATTGAGTACCAACTTTAATAAGCAAATAATAGCTCTTTCTCAAGGAAATGAGACCCAAATCAACCCAAAGAACTACAAAGCTATATGACACACAACATTCGCTGTAACTTGGTTATGAGAAACATTCATATGATTTGGGATGATTAGCTACACAATATCAAGAACAATAACAAATCGAATTCAGAAGACTAAACAATTCTAATTAAAAGAAACTTGTTTCATGCATCATCATACCAAGCAATGGAGAAATATATGTCAAAACATGCATGCTGTTACCTCGTTTGTAGAACTTCGGACTGTTTTTATATTGAAGCAACTACTGAAAATGAGTAAGGTTCTAACGTCATGTGACCAATAGACAGTATCAAAAAGCAATAAGCCAATAATACTTCAATTAGTTATTAAGCAAAAAATCAAAGAACCTTCATCTCAGCTTATTTGTCATCTTTTTATTTTACAATTGCATATAACCCCCCTCGGTTTAAAAAAAATAAAAAAATAAAAAAAACCCTCAAAGATTAAGCTGTATAATTGGCAGTAAAATATATCACATTTTTGTACTTAATAATGGGCTGCTTATAAAGTTAAATTTTTTGAGACATATTGCAATTTTAACACAGATGACCCATTCGAAAGTAATTGGGTCATAATGGTTTCCTTTACCTAAGACCATAAATACGCTATAATTATATATCCTGCAATAAAGAAGTATAAACACGACCTAATAGTAACTTTAGACCTGGACTCCTACATTAGAAAAATATAATCTTATAACACTTTATTAAAAGTTTTAGAAAAGAACTGCACATAAAGTTGCACAAAGTTTGTAAAAAGAAATCTTATTAAACTTTCAGAAAAACCTCCCAACCTAAACAAAAAGGAATGAGGATATATCAAATGGACCTTGCTAGAGTTCATAATTTATGCATCGTTCAACCCATCCAAATGGACTGATAATATCAAATGTGCTTCGTTTGTCCAATTATGTTCTGGTGCGCCCTAACCAATACAACACAAACTGCAACATTAATTTACAGATTTTAACAATGTGTGTGAGTTATTACCTGCTTCGTTAAACAGTACGAGCATGTACTTGATGCTAGGAGGACTGAGGGTTTTATTGAATGAAATGAAGCCATGTCAAAGTTGTATGCGTGGTAGTTCCATAGTGCCAGAGAAAATACTCACTAATGATTTCAAACGTAATAGGTATTATTGTACGTTTAGTATTTAATTTACCTGAGATCGGTAAGGTCGATAACTCTTTTGTTTTTGTTCCCGGTTGGTGTGAAGCTGCTTACACTCTAGATGCAACCGATGTAATCTGTAATGATTTATGTTCGTACATTTTTTATAAAATAAGTTGTGACTGGTATTCTCAAAATAGTGTACCTGTGTTGAAGCCATCAATATGAACTTGTTCGTTTATGGATTCATATGTATTGAAGTCGAAGTAATGATATGGGAAATTATCTGGTGGTATATTTTCAAACTCGGTTTGTAGCCCGAAACGAAGCGATAGAGGGTTGGAAATAGTTTCTCCTTAGTAAGCTTCCAAGTGAAACCAAACTTGCAGCACCAAAACTACTTGCGTTTTGTTCATGGCTATCCTCCTTTTGACTATACATCATGGTAGTTCCTTTACTCTTAAATAAGTTGACCCTTTGCATAATCGAAGCCATGACTCTTAAATCCACAGGGTTTCTAATCGCATCAATTACATAAAAAAAAATTTAGAGCCATAACAACTGCTGTAGATATCTCAGCCTATGTTACATTCATCGTGTTTTATCTAAACGTTCTTGTCACATCTACCAATAGCCCTGTTTTATCGGGTTCAAATAATTCAAGTCTAACACCTTATGATGCTATTCTTTCAATTGCAGCTCTTAAACACATAATCACTCGTTGCTTTTCGGCTTCTGAACTAATTGGAATTCCATCATATATCTCTGATAAAGAATTCCTAAAACACAAAAAAGATTTAAACTTAAGTAAAATTAACATAAACCATATCAAATTTGATCATGTTAATGACAAAAAATCCTAAAACATAAAAAAGATTAAAACTTTAGCAAAATTAACCTAATTCCATATCAAATTTGATCATGTTAATGACATACAATCCTAAAATACAAAAATGGTTACAACTTCAGCAAAATTAATCTAAACCCATATCAAATTTTATCATGTTAATGACATACAATCCTAAAATATTAACGTTAGCAATAGAACATAGAACATAGAACATATAAAATTAAATTATAAGATTAATTTAATTTTATATGAATGATAACAATAACAATAAAATCTGAAGTAAAAGCTTACAAATAAATGAATGATAAGTTTCCCAAATGAAGATGAAATCAACACGAAACCATCGATGAGTTACTCTACTCCAATCGTCGATTAAATATCTCAGGTGCTTCACGAAACTTGATTGTAAAATAAGGGTTTGTAGATTGACTGTATTAGGGTATTTGATTAACTTCGTCTTCCTCAATCTGGCTTAAGCACCGGACAACGATGAGGGTTTTCATTTAATCGACAATTCTACAAACCCTAATTTTTTGAAGCAGGCCGGCGATTCGAAATCGGAGATAATTCACAAAATTGATACTTTAATGTTTGAAAAAATGTAACGCGTTGAATGGTGTGTGCACCGAGATGATTTGTAGCAGTCGGAGTGAATAATCGCCGATGTAGAAGGATTGGGTGTGGTTCTTGAAGAAGGAAGGGGTTATGAAGTATACGGTTGGTTTTGGGTGTGCTGTAGCGAATAGAAAATTGACACTTGTAATATTCTTGTATTTTAGCCACAGATTAATTAGCCTATGAAATAATTACACGTGGATATATAGATGTGGGGTAGCTGTCAGAGTGCCATGTGGCAGTAATCCACACGGTTTGTAAGGGATATATATATATATATATATATATATATATATATATATATATATATATATATATATATATATATATATATATATATATATATATATTGGTAGGATCAAGAGGGAAGTAACCATTCGGGGGGAAGCGGGGGGAAGCAAAAACTTTTTTTTTCGTTTTTTGAAAAAACTTTGTTCACGAACATTATAGATGAGATGCAAAATATGAACATTTAGTAGAGACACTTTGTGATAAATGTTTTTATTTTGGCGGGAAAACGCTCGAAGAAGTAATATATAACAATTATCGTGTTTTTCGAGCGTATTTTGAGGTTTTAACTATTGGGATTTAGATATTAGGGTTTAGATATTAGGGTTTAGATATTAGGGTTTAGAAATTTAGGGTTTAGGGTTTAGATTTAGGGTTTAGATTTACGATTTAGATTGAGTTTTTAACACGAACGGTTTAGAGTTTAGGGTTTAGGGTTTAGGATTTAGGGTTTGGTGTTTTGGGTTTATGGAATAAACCCAAACCACCAAACCCTAAACCCTAAACCCTAAACTCTAAACTCTAAATCGGGTTAAATTTTACTTCACAAAACATACCCTAAACTCTAAACTCTAAATCGGGCTAAATTTTACTTCACAAAACATGAAGAAAAAAACGTTCATATTCTTCACGAACAATAATATCTTGAATGTTATTTTTGTCTATCGTTTTCCCGCCTAATTAATAACATTCATCACGAAGTGTCTCTTTTAAATGTTCATATTTTCGTGTGATCTTGATGCTGGAAAAAACAAATTTCAAAAAAAACGAAAAAAAAATTTTTTTGCTTCCCCCCGATTGGTTACTTCCCCATTGATCCTGCCCCTATATATATATATATATATATATATATATATATATATATATATATATATATATATATATATATATATATATATATATATATATATATATATATATATATATATATATATATATATATAATCATGGAAAAATCCAGGTTATGACACAGACGGCTCATCCAATTGAGCGACTCGGTTGGGTGACGTATTAACATTCCATAAAGGTCTAAACTTTCTTAAGCATAATAGAATACAGGGCTCACCATATCCGAGAAACGTGATGTGTTTCAATGCTTTCGTTAATGATTGGTTTTAAAAGGTAGTTAGACCCTTAGAAAGAGTTCAACCATAAAGAACATCATGGCCAAGTCAAGTTGACTTCCATGAACACGTTCGGTTATCCTAACGGTCCAATCCTTTATGTGTTTAAACAAACAGTTCCTTAATTAACTAAGAATCCCTCAAGTGGGGTGCAACGCTCGAGATCGTGTTATGGTGCAGTGTACTAATCAACACTGACCTGGTTCCATGGCTTTACTTAGCAGAGATATAGCTTACAACAACCGTTGTGCTTTAGCATGCACGTACAAAGTTTATATGCTTGGTCACTACACTAGCATGGTCTGGGACTGAAAATGACTACACTAGTGCGGGTATTTCTGCTTCATCTGATCTTCACGCTCCCAGCTGAACTCGGTCCTCTACGAGCATTCCATCCTACCTTAACGATTGGTATTTTGTTTTGCTTGAGTCCTTTAACTTCACGATCCATTATTTTGACGGGTTCTTCAACGAATTGTAGTTTTTTGTTGATCTTAATTCCTTCTAAATGGATTGTGAGATATTCTTTAGCTAAGCATTTCTTCAAATTTGAGACGCGGAAGGTATTATGTACACTAGCGAATTATTGAGCTAATTTGAGTCGGTAAGCCACCAGTCCAACATGGCCAATAATCTTAAATGGCCCAATGTATCTCGGGTTTAGTTTCTCCCGTTTACCAAATCGAACAACGCCTTTCCAAGGTGATACCTTAAGCATGACCATGTCACCAATTTTGAAATTCTAAATCTTTTCTTCTAACATCCGCATAGCTCTTTTGTCGACTCTGGGCAGTTTTCAACCGTTGTTGAATTTGAATGATTTTCTAGGTAGTTTCTTGGATAATTTTCAGACCCATAATCTGTTTATCCCCCACCTCGCTCCAAAAAATCAAAGATATGCACTTCCTACCATAAAATACTTCGAACGGTGCCGCATCAATACTCGAGTGGTAACTGTTGTTGTAGGAAAACTCTGTTAGTGGTAGATGCCGATCCCAAACATTTCCAAAATCAATAACACATGCTCGTAGCATGTCTTCAAGTGTCTGTATCGTCCTTTCACTCTGCCCATCAGTTTGTGGATGATAGACAGTACTCATGTCTAAACGAGTCCCCAATGCTTGGTGTAACGACTGCCAAATCTTGAAACGAATCTGCCATCCCTATCATAGATAATAGAGATTGGTATTCCATATCTGGAGACGACTTCCTTCAACTATAGTCGTGCCAACTTCTCTATTTTATCATCTTCTCTCATTGGTAGAAAGTGTGCTGACTTGGTAAGACGATCGACTATTACCCAAATTGTATCATAACCACTTGCAGTTCTTGGCAATTTAGTAATGAAATCCATGGTAATGTTTTTCCATTTTCATTCCGGGATTTCAGGTTGTTGACGTAGACCTGATGGTTTCTGATGTTCAGCTTTGACTTTAGAACAACTCAAACATTCCCCCACGTATGTTGCAATACCGGCTTTCATACCCGGCCACCAAAAATGTTTTTTGAGGTCTTGGTACATTTTCTCTGCTCTGGGATGTATTGAGTACCTGGTTTTATGTGCTTCCCGAAGTACCATTTCTCTCACACCCCCAAACTTTGGTACCCAAATCCTTTCAGTCAAATACCGGGTTCCGTCTTCCCGAATGTTAAGTTGTTTCTCTAATCCTTTGGATATTTCATTCTTCAAATTCCCTTCTTTCAAAACTCCTTGTTGTGCCTCTTTTATTCGAGTAGTAAGATTAGTAAGAATAATTATATTCATAGATTTTACTCGAATAGGTTCCCTGTCCTTTCTACTTAAAGCGTCGACTACCACATTTGCCTTTCCCGGGTGATAACGAATCTCGAAGTCGTAATCATTTAACAGCTCAATCCACCTACGCTGCCTCATGTTTAGTTGTTTTTGATTAAATATATGTTGTAGACTTTTGTGGTTGGTATATATAATACATTTGACCCCATATAAGTAGTGCCTCCACATTTTTAATGCAAAAACAACAGCGCCCAATTGCAAATCATGAGTCGTATAATTCTGCTCGTGAATCTTCAATTGTCTACATGCATAAGCAATTACCTTCTTTCATTGCATTAATACACAACCGAGACCTTGATTTGAAGCGTCATAATTAATTACAAAATCATCATTCCCTTCAGGCAGTGACAATATAGGTGTCGTAGTTAACTTTTTCTTCAACAATTGAAATGCTTTCTCTTGCTCATCCTTCCATTCAAATTTCTTTCCTTTATGCGTTAATGCAGTCAAGGGTTTTGCTATTTTGTAAAAATCTTGAATGAATCTTCTGTAGTGACCGCCAATCCTAAAAATTGGCGTATATGCTTCGGAGTTTTCGGGGTCTCCCAGTTTTGAACGGTTTCAATCTTTGACGGATCAACCTGAATACCTTCTTTGTTCACTACGTGACCGAGGAATTGAACTTCTTTCAACCAAAATGCACACTTTGAAAACTTAGCGTACAGTTTTTCTTTCCTCAACAATTCTAGAACCATTCTCAAATGTTCTCTGTGCTCATGATCATTCTTGGAGTAAATAAGTATGTCATCGATGAAGATAATGACAAACTTGTCAAGATATGGTCCACACACTCGGTTCATGAGGTCCATGAACATGGCTGGCACGTTAGTCAAACCTAACGGCATAACCATAAACTCATAATGACCGTAACGCGTTCTAAAAGCAGTCTTTGGAATATCATCTTCTTTTACCCGCATTTGATGATAACCAGAACGTAAATCGATCTTTGAATAAACTGACGAACCTTGCAGCTGATCAAATAAGTCATCAATTCTCGGTAGTGGATAACGGTTCTTGATGGTAAGTTTGTTCAACTCTCGGTAGTCGATATATAACCTGAATGTACCATCCTTCTTCTTGACAAATAAAATAGGAGCTCCCCACGGTGATGTGCTTGGTCGAATGAAACCACGCTCTAAAAGTTCTTGTAATTGGCTTTGTAATTCCATCATTTCACTGGGTGCGAGTCTCTAAGGAGCACGAGCTATTGGTGCAGCTCCTGGTACAAGATCTATTTGAAATTCAACAGATCGGTGTGGAGGTAGTCCTGGTAATTATTTCAGAAATACATCGGGAAATTCTTTTGCTACAGGAACATCATTGATGTTCTTTTCTTCAGAATTGACTTTCTCGACATGTACTAGAACGGCATAGCAACCTTTTCTTATTAGTTTTTATGCCTTCAAGTTACTAATAAGATTTAACTTCGCGTTGCTCTTTTCTCCGTACACCATTATGGGTTTTCCCTTTTCGCGCATAATGCGAATTTCATTTTTGTAGCAAACGACCTCTGCTCTCTCCTTTTTCAACCAGTCCATGCCAATTATTACATCATAACTTTCTAACTCTACTGGTATCAAATTAATCTTAAACATTTCATCAACCAATTTAATTTTTCTGTTCCGGCATATATTATCGGCTTTAATTAATTATTGTTCGCTAATTCAAGTAAAAATTTATTATCAAAGGCGTTAATGTACAACTTAATTTAGCACAGAAATCTCTACTCATATAGCTTCTATCCGTACCCGAATCAAATAAAACATAAGTAGGTTTTTCATCAATAAGAAACGTACCCGTAACAAGCTCCGGGTCTTCATGCGCTTCAGCCGCGTTAATATTAAAGACTCTTCCACGGCATTGACATTATTATTCCCCTGGTTTGAACACATACTTTTGTAATGGCCCTTCTTCCCGTATCTAAAACAAGTAATGTCGGCATTTTCTATTCCTTTAACCACTGGTCCGTAAACTTCACACCTTGTCGCACTATGCCCCTTTCTATTACACTTGGTACATACTACCCCACTGAACTTATCCAAATGGTATCCTTCACACCTTTTGCATGGAATTTTCTGATTTTTGTTAGCATTGTTGTTATTGAAATGGTTGTTGGAATTGTTGTTGCGATTGTTATTGTTGTAGGGACGGTTGTTGTGGTTGTTGTGGTAGTTGTTGTTGGGATTGCGATTGTTGTTGTTGTTGCGATTGATGTTGCAATTGTTGTTGTGATTGTTGTGTTGATTGTTGAAGCGATAATTACTGTTATTGTGTTGGTGACTCTTGTCACTATTTTCTTCCCACTTTCTCTTGACTTGTTTCATTTTGGCCTCCTCGGCCGCCTGCTCTTTAATCCTTCCCTTAATTTGATTTATGAGTTTGTGAGCCATTCGACTTGCCTTTTGCATTGATGTGGGCACGCTTGAAGTTACATCCTCCCGAATCCTCTCTGGTAACCCTTTTACAAATGCGTCGATCTGCTCCTCTTCATCTTCGAACACCCTTGGGCACAATCGACACAACTTTGTGAATCGTCGTTCGTATATGGTAATATCGAATCCTTGCAATCGTAATCCTTTAAGCTCTATCTTGAGCTTATTTACCTCGTTTCTGGGATGATACTGCTCATTCATCATGTGTTTGAACGTTGACCATGGTAGCGCGTAAGCAGCATCTTGTCCCACCTACTTGAGATAGGTGTTCCACCATGTTAACTTAGTACATGTGAAGGTATGCGTAGCGTACTTTACCCTGTCTTCTTCAGTACATTTACTTATGGCAAATACCAATTCGACCTTCTCGGTCCACCGTTTTAATCCGATTGGCCCTTCAGTTCCATCGAACTCAAGGGGTTTACAAGCAGTAAATTCCTTATAGGAGCATCCTAGACGATTTCTTGCGGAATTTGTTCCACTGCTGGACCCTGAATTATTGTTTTTATTTTCCATTGCAGCTTGTACTGCTGCTATATTTGTTGCGAGAAAAGTACGGAATTCTTCCTCGCTCATATTCAAGTTTTGTCGAGTAGTCGGTGCCATTTCCTTCAAAAATAGCCAAAAGAGTTAAGTTAATCATATAGAATATTAGAGTAGTCAATAGTATTTTGTAGCATAATATGAACTTATTTATAAAAGCTTTTTCTTCATATTAGCATTTTATAATTTTAATTCGGGTAGTACCTACCCGTTAAAGTTCATATTTAATAGCTAGTACAAAAATTAACTACTACTATCAAAATAATATTCTATCATGAAAAACTTAATTCATTAATACTTCACACTTAAACTTTCGATACAATATCTTACAATCATACAATACCATTATTTTACATGAAGTATAGTACACGATATATATTATACAAAGCATGAAGTATTGGTAGCTGTTGAGACATAACTCTTTATTCAGACTTATTTTCTTCTTCTTCCTCGGACTCGGTTCGTTTTGCTAATTTCCTAGGGATAAACTGTGACGACCCATAAATTTTCGATCAAATTTAAACCTAATCTTATTATGATTTTAACACGATGAGCAAAGTCTGTTAGGTTGAGTTACATTCATTTAACTTCGACTATTCTCGACGATTCACGAACACTAAATTGAACATAAATTAGTGTGTAGGAAAGAAATTTAGACAAATATTAAGATCTAAGCACTTGTTTAATTAATATATGACGCTTATTGCAAAGTTGGGCAATTATAGCAAATGATTAATATAGTTTTTGTGTAAAGGTAAATGGACATCCATTATCAACATTATACTCCAACTTTTGACTTTAGTTATCAACATAACCCCACTATGTTTCTGCACAAATTCCTTTCTGTTACAAATCATTTCAACTCTAACTTGTCATTTACTTGGGTGTTAAATAAGATTAGTATTAGTATATTATATTTATATATAGATACATGCCCATACATATTACTTGATTTCTATTTCATGCACGATCAAATAACCATCACCATTCATTTTTTTCCTCACTTTCAAAACAAACAACTTTAATGGGTTGTTTAACTCTTTATATATAATTATGTACTCCTTTAAACATAACAAGACCCACAAGCCAAATTTTTCCTACTTTCTGCTTATAAATCTACTCATGACAATTATTTTCATATCTCTAACCCCACCACCACAATAATAGCATATTGGTGTCTTTAAATTCGTTTAAACTCTACATATAATTTTTACTTGTAATTTTCATATGTGTATATATTTATATATATGCACCAACTCTCTGATCACACAACACAACACCCATCAACCACAATCACTTGTGTCTTTCTTTTTGAGTGTTAAGTAAAATCAAAACCATCACCATGTTGCCAACGAGACACAAACCCACAAATATCTCGCCTTCTATTTCGAGCTACTATTGTGTACCATCATCATCTTCGAACCACCAACATACACCCTACATTACCATCCACCACCTTCATCCTCACGACAACCACATTAAGTAACCACCACGACCATCATCATTTTCTTCATCGAAAACCCATTTTCTTTTTGATGCGATATTCTTCTGTTTCTGTTTTGGTCGAGCAACATGAACCACCACAAACCACCATGAAAAACTATCACGATGATTGCTGCTATGTTCGAGCTGCTATATTGCTGGTTCGCTGTTTCTCTTTCAGTCCATCTTAAAACAAAACCATCGAAACCATTGATGATATCGTGCATGATGGCGATGAAGAAGATGGTGAGATGATGGGAAGTTGATGGTGCCCGATGATAAAGATGATGATGTACAGTAATGGAGGATGATGATAGCGACTATGATGGAAAATAATGATGATGATAACCGTTGAAGATGATATGATGATGATGGTGGTGACTAGCGATGTGAATTACGATGTATAGTGATGAGGTTGATGATGATCCGAGAAGATGATAAATAGTAAAGTGATGATCATGATGTTGATGAGAGACAACAATGAAGATGATGATCGATGTTAGTGATGTTGTGGTTACCTTACGATCCTTTTGAAACCGAACCCCACCCCTTTACTTTCTATCGACAAGAAATCATAAGAACATATTGAGTTGGGCTGTCGAATTATTAAGATTATTGGACTGATTGTTGGGCCAAAATATCACATGGGTCATTTGGGTTTTAATTAGATTACAGTTGAACTTCATCATATTTTATATTTGAAGATGATGATATATGTTGATGGCGATGATGACAGTGTATAATGATAAAGATTCGATGATTAGAAAAATGATTATAATTCATGTATGATGAGGATAGTCATAGTGATGTTATAAGAACAAATAAGGGTTTAAAGGGTTTAGTTTAGGGATTAAAACAGAAATTAAATAAGCAGAGAAATGGTTAGGCGTGTGATCGGGGAATGAGAGGTCGCGGGTTCGAGCCCGGGCAAGGGCACTTATTTTTGGGACTTAGTCTTTGAGGTAGTTTTCTATTATTATTATTATTATTATTATTATTATTATTATTATTATTATTATTATTATTATTATTATTATTATTATTATTATTATTATTATTATTATTATTATTATTATTATTATTACTATTATCATTATTATTATTATTATTATTATTATTATTATTATTATTATTATTACTATTATCATTATTATTATTATCATTAGTAATATAAGTATTATTATTATTATTATTATTATTATTATTATTATTGATTAAGTTAATTGTTACTAGTACTAAATTAATAAAATTAATATTATTATCATTAGTAGTAAATTTATTATTATCATTATTATTATAAACATCATTATTTCTAAAACTATCATTATTAGAATTATTATGAAAAGTATCATTTTAGTAAAAGTATTATTTTTATTAAAAACTATTATTATCAATATATATATATATATATATATATATATATATATATATATATATATATTTTTATAACTATATAAATATTAATTATTTTAATTATATACACAAATTAAATATATATATATATATATATATATATATATATATATATATATATATATATATATATATATATATATATATATATATATATATATATATATATATATATATATATATATATATAATACATAATTTAAGATATAATATAAAAACCTGTTCAATTTTGATTATATGTGTTAATATATATATACAAATGATATAGGTTCGTGAATCCGAGGACAACCTTGCATTGCTCAGTTCCGTCGTATGCATATTATACTACAAATATCGTATAGTGAGTTCATTTGATTCCCTTTTACTCTTTACATTTTTGGGACTGAGAATACATGCGCTGTTTTTTTTTTACAACTGCTTTATTAAATGCCTTTGAAATATATTTTGAACTGCAAATACATGAAATGCTTTTATAAATGTTTGACGAGATAGACACAAGCAAAACATTCCTCGAATGAATTATTATGCAGACAAAAGTTCTGCGGATTATTGTTGAATTATGTGGACATGATAATTGCCACCATTGAATTATGTGGACATGATAATTGCCACCATTGAATTATGTGGACATGATAATTGCCACCATTGAATTATGTGGACATGATAATTGCCACCATTGAATTATGTGGACATGATAATTGCCACCAATTGATATGAATGTTATGTATCGAAAGAATGATTTTATACACAGGTTATGTGTATGTTATTTTGTGCACAAGATATGTGTACGGTTACTAAGATTTATGAAAGATGATTTCGTACACGAGAAAGGTATACTGTATTTAAAAGATATCGCATGTACATTACAGGCGGGTATAGGATTCGGGCCCATTTGTACCATGCAGGATTTAAATCTTGTGGTCTATCAAAATGATGAATTTTATTGTTTTATGATAAACTTATGAACTCACCAACCTTTTGGTTGACACTTTAAAGCATGTTTATTCTCAGGTATGAAAGAAATCTTCCGCTGTGTATTTGCTCATATTACATGGAGTCGTTCATGACATATAGAGGTCAGAACCTCGCAATGGGACCAACTGTTGAAGACTTCGTCCAGATGGATTAGGACGGGTCGCTACAGGTGGTATCAGAGCGGTGGTCTTAGCGAACCAGGTCTTGCATTAGTGTGTCTAACTGATAGTTGTTTAGATGCATTAGTGGGTCTGGACTTCGACCGTGGCTGCATGTCAAAAGTTTTGCTTATCATTTCGTGTCAAAAATTATTTGCTTATCATCCGTAAAGTCTAGACACGTCTTACTGCACTTACTGCATTGATAGTGTATAGACAAATTCATATCATAACGTATCTATTATTGTAAACTTTGCCTGACAGTTCTGAAGAATCCTCCGTAACATATGGGATTTTGGAATATCAATCTAAGTCCTATAATCTATTTCATATCGAAAATCAATTCCCTGATCGTACAAGATGAATCCCTCAACCAGTTCGAGTCCCTCGGATTCCGATAAGCTATTAGTTATTCCGACAGCTATTCTGATATGGATACACACTTGAGCTCCGAAAGCAGTGTAACCAGAATGGATCAACCAATCAGTCATCACCAATTCTGGACTAATTGGGGATGGGTTCATAGTCGACTAAACCAATGGAGACAGAAGAAAGCAATCCTTTTCATCCATCGACTTTCCCTCTTGGCAAAGAACCTGAAGCACTTACCAGCGAACCAGTCCGAAACACCATTATATTTTATCAAAAATTCTAAACCTTATTCATCCGCTCGTCCCGAACGACAATCATCCTGGAGTAATGGAGGAAGTAAACGAGCTTCGCGCTCGAGTAATCAATTTGGAAAACATGGTGCAAAACTTACCAGCTTCAGCAACATCACCAGCACCACCAGTACCACTAACAACCTAAGTTTCAACATCACACGCCTTAACATCTCATTCTATACCTCGAGTATAATCTTCGTTCTACATCTTATTATACATCAATTATCTTCGTTCTACGTACCGCTCTATCTCATTTATCTTCGTTCGACATGGCGATTATGTAATCTCTAATGTTTTAGAGATTATGTACTCTAGTTCTAACAATAAATCAAATGAGATTAATATCATATTAACTCATTCAATCCATGATTACATCTAAAGAAAATATATATCTAGGTATATTTTCATAAAAATTGTAATTAAAAATTCTTTTTTTACAAACTGTTAATGGTGAAAATATTTTAACGGGTAGGTAATACCCGAGGAAAATTTAGATCTCACATTAACAGTTGCACTGTACATTCTTCAAATCTGATTCAACAATAATTTACTATCCTACTTACAACCACAGATATATGTATCCGTTCACCAAAGAATAACCATTTTCATTCAAATTTAATTTCATATTCGGATTTTGACCGATTTTGACCGATCAAAATCCAAGTCAAAGATTTAACAGAATACATCACTTTTAGATTCATACATCTTTCAAAGCCATACTTTGAATTCAAAACTGTGCCAGATCCATTGGCGTGTTATTACCGAAAATAACTTTACAATACCTTTCTAAAATTAGCCAATTTTGTCACAGCTCCAGCAAATCAACTTCGACTTTCATTCGGATTAGCCTTATTATAATTTGGATATATAAGTTTGCCACTTGATTTCATCCTAAACAATCATTCGTATCTTGACGATTACCATCAGCGTTTAATCATCTAAAAACACAATTCTCTTAAAACCACTTCGGATTGATAACCGATGATTCAGATATGGCTGCATTAAATGCAGAGGAAACGGTAAAATTGTCGATGGCCTAAATGGCCAAGAGTTTGATGATAAAGAATGGAGTGTTGGGGACGCTCGATAGAAAATTTGGTATTGAAAAACAGATTGAGCTAACCATGAAGGAGACCAAGGACAAATACAAGGACCAAACCCTATATTCAAAGAATCCAGATAATTCTGGGTCCGATGAAATCTTTAGAGAATATCTTGCTCCGAAGTCATGTTCATCAACCTTCGAACTTAGAAATTCCAAAATATCATCATAAATATCTTCGATATTTCTGAGGATATTTTCATAAATATTCTTGTCCGAAATTATCTACCTTTTCGTGTCTTCAGTATTCCATTATATTGGAAACTTCTGTAAAATCTAAATATAAATTATGAATGAATTGTGGAGAAGTGTTGGGAATTGAAGCATGTGTTAGTATAATATAATGACGCCCGGCCAACGTGATTATATTACAGCAAGTCATGCTAAATTTCTAATGAAACGAGATGATGGTTCACAGTAGATCATACCATCATCGTGTGTCATGTTACATAACTCTTTCATTCTGATTAACCTCTAAACATATCAAGAACATAATTACTCGATAGTTCTATCTTTCCCAGTTATTCCAGTAATTTGACAAATCAAATCATGCTATTACATTCCTCTTTGCCTGGAACATCAGTATCATTCGAAACTCTATACCTATGAATTCTGGACCATTAATTGCTTGATTTGAAGTCAGGAGGAGAAAACGAAATCATGGAGCTCTGAAATATAAAAGAAAATATAAAGCCCGATAACAGTACAGGAATTACAAACCGTATATATCAATGCATATAGCAATATAAAGACACGGGAGAATAAAAAATACTATAACCCCAAGAAAATAGTAGAAGTGAATAGATTCCTCCGGTGGTAAATGGAAAAGAAGAATGACAGATACAATAGTCAGGATAAGTACAAGGATTAGAACCGGATTAAGCATTTCCAAACTCTTTGGAAATGGGAATTAAGAAAGAAATTAATGAAGTGGTGAAAACTAATGGAACGGAAAAGGATAAATTTATAGTGAAAATATCAGACAAAGCTATCGAGGCAGATCATCGCATTTAAATGAAGAGATCTTAATCTCCTTATTCACCGAAGAATCAGATCTCACTCAGATTTCAAAGATTCCTTTAAATCCATTGATTTTCGGAAATCAATCGTACCTACGTCAAAAGATAAGACGAAATTTTATTTTTCTCATTTCACTCTTTTACGATAGCTTCACTCGTACTCTTCGAGTAATCCAATTTTTTTTCCATCTAAATTACTCTATGGAAATAAAACTCTATTAATCAACTCATATTCGTCATGAAAACATTTTTATTGTTATCCATGACGACCTCACTCAAATTTCGGGACGAAATTTCTTTAACGGGTAGGTACTGTGACGACCCATAAATTTTCGATCAAATTTAAACCTAATCTTATTATGATTTTAACACGATGAGCAAAGTCTGTTAGGTTGAGTTACATTCATTTAACTTCGACTATTCTCGACGATTCACGAACACTAAATTGAACATAAATTAGTGTGTAGGAAAGAAATTTAGACAAATATTAAGATCTAAGCACTTGTTTAATTAATATATGACGCTTATTGCAAAGTTGGGCAATTATAGCAAATGATTAATATAGTTTTTGTGTAAAGGTAAATGGACATCCATTATCAACATTATACTCCAACTTTTGACTTTAGTTATCACATAACCCCACTATGTTTCTGCACAAATTCCTTTCTGTTACAAATCACTTCAACTCTAACTTGTCATTTACTTGGGTGTTAAATAAGATTAGTATTAGTATATTATATTTATATATAGATACATGCCCATACATATTACTTGATTTCTATTTCATGCACGATCAAATAACCATCACCATTCATTTTTTTCCTCACTTTCAAAACAAACAACTTTAATGGGTTGTTTAACTCTTTATATATAATTATGTACTCCTTTAAACATAACAAGACCCACAAGCCAAATTTTTCCTACTTTCTGCTTATAAATCTACTCATGACAATTATTTTCATATCTCTAACCCCACCACCACAATAATAGCATATTGGTGTCTTTAAATTCGTTTAAACTCTACATATAATTTTTACTTGTAATTTTCATATGTGTATATATTTATATATATGCACCAACTCTCTGATCACACAACACAACACCCATCAACCACAATCACTTGTGTCTTTCTTTTTGAGTGTTAAGTAAAATCAAAACCATCACCATGTTGCCAACGAGACACAAACCCACAAATATCTCGCCTGCTATTTCGAGCTACTATTGTGTACCATCATCATCTTCGAACCACCAACATACACCCTACATTACCATCCACCACCTTCATCCTCACGACAACCACATTAAGTAACCACCACGACCATCATCATTTTCTTCATCGAAAACCCATTTTCTTTTTGATGCGATATTCTTCTGTTTCTGTTTTGGTCGAGCAACATGAACCACCACAAACCACCATGAAAAACTATCACGATGATTGCTGCTATGTTCGAGCTGCTATATTGCTGGTTCGCTGTTTCTCTTTCAGTCCATCTTAAAACAAAACCATCGAAACCATTGATGATATCGTGCATGATGGCGATGAAGAAGATGGTGAGATGATGGGAAGTTGATGGTGCCCGATGATAAAGATGATGATGTACAGTAATGGAGGATGATGATAGCGACTATGATGGAAAATAATGATGATGATAACCGTTGAAGATGATATGATGATGATGGTGGTGACTAGCGATGTGAATTACGATGTATAGTGATGAGGTTGATGATGATCCGAGAAGATGATAAATAGTAAAGTGATGATCATGATGTTGATGAGAGACAACAATGAAGATGATGATCGATGTTAGTGATGTTGTGGTTACCTTACGATCCTTTTGAAACCGAACCCCACCCCTTTACTTTCTATCGACAAGAAATCATAAGAACATATTGAGTTGGGCTGTCGAATTATTAAGATTATTGGACTGATTGTTGGGCCAAAATATCACATGGGTCATTTGGGTTTTAATTAGATTACAGTTGAACTTCATCATATTTTATATTTGAAGATGATGATATATGTTGATGGCGATGATGACAGTGTATAATGATAAAGATTCGATGATTAGAAAAATGATTATAATTCATGTATGATGAGGATAGTCATAGTGATGTTATAAGAACAAATAAGGGTTTAAAGGGTTTAGTTTAGGGATTAAAACAGAAATTAAATAAGCAGAGAAATGGTTAGGCGTGTGATCGGGGAATGAGAGGTCGCGGGTTCGAGCCCGGGCAAGGGCACTTATTTTTGGGACTTAGTCTTTGAGGTAGTTTTCTATTATTATTATTATTATTATTATTATTATTATTATTATTATTATTATTATTATTATTATTATTATTATTATTATTATTATTATTATTATTATTATTATTATTATTATTACTATTATCATTATTATTATTATTATTATTATTATTATTATTATTATTATTATTATTACTATTATCATTATTATTATTATCATTAGTAATATAAGTATTATTATTATTATTATTATTATTATTATTGATTAAGTTAATTGTTACTAGTACTAAATTAATAAAATTAATATTATTATCATTAGTAGTAAATTTATTATTATCATTATTATTATAAACATCATTATTTCTAAAACTATCATTATTAGAATTATTATGAAAAGTATCATTTTAGTAAAAGTATTATTTTTATTAAAAACTATTATTATCAATATATATATATATATATATATATATATATATATATTTTTATAACTATATAAATATTAATTATTTTAATTATATACACAAATTAAATATATATATATATATATATATATATATATATATATATATATATATATATATATAATACATAATTTAAGATATAATATAAAAACCTGTTCAATTTTGATTATATGTGTTAATATATATATACAAATGATATAGGTTCGTGAATCCGAGGACAACCTTGCATTGCTCAGTTCCGTCGTATGCATATTATACTACAAATATCGTATAGTGAGTTCATTTGATTCCCTTTTACTCTTTACATTTTTGGGACTGAGAATACATGCGCTGTTTTTTTTTACAACTGCTTTATTAAATGCCTTTGAAATATATTTTGAACTGCAAATACATGAAATGCTTTTATAAATGTTTGACGAGATAGACACAAGCAAAACATTCCTCGAATGAATTATTATGCAGACAGAAGTTCTGCGGATTATTGTTGAATTATGTGGACATGATAATTGCCACCATTGAATTATGTGGACATGATAATTGCCACCATTGAATTATGTGGACATGATAATTGCCACCATTGAATTATGTGGACATGATAATTGCCACCATTGAATTATGTGGACATGATAATTGCCACCAATTGATATGAATGTTATGTATCGAAAGAATGATTTTATACACAGGTTATGTGTATGTTATTTTGTGCACAAGATATGTGTACGGTTACTAAGATTTATGAAAGATGATTTCGTACACGAGAAAGGTATACTGTATTTAAAAGATATCGCATGTACATTACAGGCGGGTATAGGATTCGGGCCCATTTGTACCATGCAGGATTTAAATCTTGTGGTCTATCAAAATGATGAATTTTATTGTTTTATGATAAACTTATGAACTCACCAACCTTTTGGTTGACACTTTAAAGCATGTTTATTCTCAGGTATGAAAGAAATCTTCCGCTGTGTATTTGCTCATATTACATGGAGTCGTTCATGACATATAGAGGTCAGAACCTCGCAATGGGACCAACTGTTGAAGACTTCGTCCAGATGAATTAGGACGGGTCGCTACATAAACGGGCCAGTACTCATACGAGGAGTCCTTTTCACAAATGGTTTGGAAAAATCTGGTCTCTTAGATGTTCCTGGGCTATAGTTAAAGTTTAAGAAATACGGGTGTTTACGGTGTATTCCATCAGGGTATTTCACGGTAACATAGAGTTCATCTGGTTTGGGATCGGGTTTCTCTATTTTAATAGATTTTCTCTTATTGTCTTCTTTTTCTTTATTAAATTGGGCCGAGGTAATTTCTATCACTTCATCGGAATCCTCATCGGGATCCGATTCATCAGAAAATTGGTAATCTTCCCAATATTTTTCTTCCTCAACGGAGACACCATAAACTATTTTTAACTTTAGTCCATTGGTTGAGGATTTTTTCTTATTTAACTGTTTTTCGGTGATTTTTAACATTTCCTCTTCCGAATCTTCTTCTTCCGGTTCTTTTTCTTCTTCCGGTTCCTCTTCTTCCGGTTCTTCTTCTTCTTCCGGTTATTCTTCTTCCGAAAATTGTGAATCTTCCCAAAATACATCCGACTCTTCATTGTTATTAGGTGAGTCGATGGGATTGGTGCTAGAAGTAGACATCTATCATACCACATAATATTTACATGTCAAAATATATAGTTTTCAACAAAAGTGTTAAGCAATCGTTTTAAAACAGACACGGTCGAAGTCCAGACTCACTAATGCATCCTAACAAACTTGGTTAGACACACTAATGCAAATTTCTGATTCTCTAAGACCAACGCTCTGATGCCAACTGAAATGCCCCGTTCATATCAATTATAAACGTTTCATATTAATTGGTTTCATTACGAGGTTTTAACCTCTATATGAGACGTTTTCCAAAGATTGCATTTGTTTTTAAAACACCCATAACCTTTATTTTATCGACAAAGGTTTAGAAGACATAACATACATTATTAAGTAATGATAATCTAAAATATAACGTTTACACACGACCATTACATCATGGTTTATAATAATAATATGTTACATCAAAATAAGTTCTCGAATGTAGTTTTAAACAATATTATACAAGCATGCTGACTCCAAATCATGTCTTTATTTAGCATGCGACAGTGGAAGCTCTTAATAATCAACTGAGAATAAAAATGCTTTAAACGTCAACAAAAATGTTAGTGAGTTATAGGTTTAACCTATATCATAAATCGAAATAATAATAGGCCACAAGATTTTAGTTATTTAACTGCACACATATCTCGTGTACAAAACATGCTACACATAACCTGTGTATAAAAATCATTCATATGGTAAACACTTGGTACATTAACAAAATGCATCTAGAATATCCTCATCATTCCGAGACTCTCATCGGATATGATAAAATCGAAGTACTAAAGCATCCGTAACCTGGATGGGGCTTGTTGGGCCCGATAGATCTATCTTTAGGATTCGCGTCAATTGGTGGCAATTATAATAAACACCAATTCTTAGGCTACCAAGCTAAAAAGGGTGATATTCGGTATAATAATCCAACCAAAGAATGTAGTTTCAAGTACTTGTGCCTATTTTGTAAAACATTTATAAAACTGCATGTATTCTCATCCCAAAATATTAGATAGTAAAAAATGGGACTATAACTCACTTTCACAGATTTTCAATTCGTCAAAACTAAGACTTGGCAACGGGTCGATTAACGAACCTATAACAAATATATAAATATATATCAAGGTATGATAGAAATATATTCACATCATATTTTTATTTACGTTTTGACGATTTAAGTTGTCAAATTAGCAGTCCAACGTTAGTAGTCCACAATTAGTAGTCCAATGTTAGTAGTACGTATATAATTCAAAATATCACCCTGTAATAATTAAAACATAGTATACACGTATTGTATAAGACTCAATCATGACCCACGATACCGCTATTGTAGTTACACGTATTGTGTATGTGGGTCTTTCGATTTATTCGACATATTGTGTACCTAATGTCTTAACTAATCAAGATTACATGATATTGTCTCGGACTCATCCGAGACTAGTATATTACATGGAAATAATCATGATATATTAGAATACATGTATAATACAAGAAAAGTTAGCTAGGATGTGGTTAGTATAGATTTGTGTAAAATCATCACGTAGTCATTTTAGCCATTTTTAACCAATATTGTTTTGCTCATAACTTCTTCATTATAAATCCGTTTTGAGTGAATCAAATTGTTATGATTTCATAACGAACTGAAATTTGTAAAACTAAACTGAAAAAGTGGTGGTTTATAGTCAGAGTTACAGGTTACGTGCCTATTTTTAAAGAGGTAGTCATTTCCGTCGAAGAACGACATCTTGATGACCATTTTGAAAAACATACTTCTACTTTGAGTTTAACCATGATTTTTGGATATAGTTTCATGTTCATATGAAATATCATTTTCCCATAAAAACTACTTTTAAATCAAAGATTATCATAGTTTTTAATTATCCAACCCAAAACAGTCCCCGGTTTCACTACGACGACGTATGTCCGTTTTACGGTGTTCTTCGTGTTTTCAAATTTTAAATCATTAAGTTAGCATATCATATAGATATAAAACATGTGTTAAGTTGTTTTTAAAATCAAGTTAGAAGGATTAACTTTGTTTGCGAACAAGTTTAGAATTAACTAAACTATATTCTAGTGATTACAATTTATATTCTTCGAATAATATAGTTATATAGGTATGAATCGAATGATGTTATGAACATCATCATTACCTTAAATATAGTAGGTAAACATACTAGAAATAACAAGAAATGATCTTGATCTTCAAACGATCTTGGATGGCTTGAAAGTTCTTGATGTAGAATCATGACACGAAAACAAGTTCAAGTAAGATTACTACTTGAATTAAGATAGTTATAGTTATAGAAATCGAATCAAAGTTTGGATATGAATATTACCTTAAATTAGAAAGATAACCTACTATAAATCGAATCAAAGTTTCTTGATCTTAGATGATTACTTGGAATGGATTAGAAAGCTTGGATGTAGTCTTGCAAACTTGATATGATTCTTGAAGTGTTCTTGAAAGATTGTTTTGTATGTTGATTAAAGGTTGGATTTTTGAGCTAGATTGAGCTAGATTTTGATGAAGATGATGAAGAACACTTAGAACACCAAGATAGAACTTGAGAGAGATGTGTTTGATGCATGAAAGTTGGAAAATGAAAGTGTTTATGATGGTGGTTGAAAATGTGATCATGGAGGTATCATATAGTCTTCATTAGTTTGTAATTTTGTTAGATATTTTATGCTAGATGTTAAATTATGGTTCTCACATGTTTAGGTGACTAATTAAGGCTGCTAAGAGCTGATCATTGAAGTGTATATACCAATAGTATGTACATCTAAAAGCTGGGTATTGTACGGGTACAATACCGAAAGAATACGAGTAGAATTCTTGATGTAAACGAATGGGAATGTAACTGTAACAATTTTTGTTAAGTATAAGTATTTTGATATATGTCTATAAGTCTTTCAAAAGTGTACTAATACATCTTAATACATTACATATATATATATTTTAATTGAGTCGTTAAATCATCGTTAGTCGTTACATGTATGCGTTGTTTTGAAACCTTTAAGTTAACGATCTCGTTTAATGCAATTAATCCATTGTTATTATATCTAATGGGGTGTTAAATTGTTATATTATCATGATAACATAGTGTATTAATATATCTTAATACGATATATATATATATATATATATATATATATATATATATATATATATATATATATATATATATATTAAGACGTCGTTACAACGATAATCGTTACATATAAATATCGTTTCGAAATCCTTAAGTTAATAGTCTTGTTTTATGTATATAGTTTATTGTTAATATACATAATGAGATACTTAATTATCATTTCATCAGGTTAAACATATATATATGTCCATATATATATTATCATGTCATATACAAGTTATAACGTTCATGAATCATCGGATAAACTGGGTGGTCAAACGTTTACATAAAATCCGTTTCAATTAATTAAGTCTTAACAAGTTTGATTACTTAACATATTGGAAACATTTATACATGTAAATATTAATCTCATAATATATATATATATATATATATATATATATATATATATATATATATATATATATAATCATAGAAAAATCCGGGTTATGACACAGACGGCTCATCCAATTGAGCGACTCGGTTGGGTGACGTATTAACATTCCATAAAGGTCTAAACTTTCTTAAGCATAATAGAATACAGGGTTTACCATATCCGAGAGACATGATATGTTTCAATGCTTTCGTTAATGATTGGTTTTAAAAGGTAGTTAGGCCCTTAAAAAGAGTTCAACCATAAAGAACACCATGGCCAAGTCAAGTTGACTTCCATGAACACGTTCGGTTATCCTAACGGTCCAATCCTTTATGTGTTTAAACAAACAGTTCTTTAATTAACTAAGAATCCCTCAAGCGGGGTGCAATGCTTGAGACCGCGTTATGGTCCAGTATACTGATTAACACTGACCGGTTTTATGGCCTTACTTAGCAGAGATACAGCTTACAACAACCATTATGCTTCAGCATGCACGTATAAAGTTTATATGCTTGGTGACTACACTAGCATGGTCTGGGATCGACAATGTACTAAGGGTCTAGTCAGATGTTTCACTACGAAAGAGTCCTCAGTCGGAATCTAAAGCTTGATAGGCTTACTACAACCAGTGTGCCTTAGTCGATCTTACATTGTATCCGATACACTTCTCTTACCAAGGGGTGAACAAAGCATAATCGGAAAACATTTTAACAACATACACAAACCAACTCTGAATCGGGGTTCGCGACTTCCCAATAATAGAGCCAATAAATACATTATATTAGTTGGAAAAGCGATTGAGTTTAAAGCATAATCGGAAAGCATTTTAACAACATACACAAACCATAACATTATTTCAGCATTATAACTGGTTACATCATAGCATACACTAAAGATAACTACTCGCTATTCATGGCAATAACATCACAGAACATAATGATAGAAGACATTAAATAAAGTAAAGGATAGAAGTACCAGTAGATTAAACGAGTTTCACATACAAAAGTGACAACTTCAAACTCCATACCGCTCCTAATACTGTGACTACCCGGAAATTTCCGACCAAATTTAAACTTAATCTTTATATGGTTTCGACACAATAAGCAAAGTCTATTAAACCGAGTCTCAAAATTTTGAACTGTTTCATGAAATCATTTGACCTTCGACCAGTCCCGACGATTCACAAACAATTGTGTGTAAATAAATAAATAAATAAATAAATAAATAAATATATATATATATATATATATATATATATATATATATATATATATATATATATATATATATATATATAATATAAGTGTATATATAATATTTTGAATAAATAAGATACGCTTTAATCAATTAGAAATAAAAAAAATTTTATATATAAAATAATAAACAGAATAATTAAGTACTATTAAAATGAATATATATAAATATATACATAGTATTATTATGAATCTATATGCATATATACGATTTCTATTAATAATTCTTATTATACTGTAATATATATAAATATATAAATATTCAATATCCAATAAATTTTATCATATGATATATTATAAATATTAAATATTATATAGTTAATAAGATATAATATCAACATATTAAACTTGCTTACAAATAAAAATATAATTGCTATATTATTATTACTTTCATTAAAATAAATATTAATAGTAATATCTGTGTTAATAATATTATTATATATAACATATAAATATGAAATTTGATATGTAAAGAATCTTATATTATTACTATTATTAAAATTATTATTATCATTAATGATATTAAGATTATTATAATTAATATTAGTATTAGTATCATTAATAATATTATTATTATCAATTTTATTATTAGTAATTATTATTAAACTTATTGAAATTACCATTATTGATTATTAATATCATCATATTATTATCATTTTTTTAAAGGTATTATTATTATTATTACATTATAAATAATGTTATGATTATTATTATTAATATAACTATTATTACTAACATATTTATATTATTATTAATATAAATAAAAATAATAATAATAAATTTATGTACGAATTAAAGTTTCCTTTCGCAGTCAAGCTTTATTTCCTGTCCACGATTTCGATTTCCTTTCATAATACTAACAAAATCAGTTTGTAATTACATGAGATTAATTATATGAATCTGTTTCATGTCATTTTCCACTTTTGATTTTTTTTCTTATTTGTATTTTGTTCTTTAACTTTTGATTGATTCCCCTGTCGAATAATTCTGCTATAAAACAACTGGTTAATCCATGTTATTAAACATAAGATTCATTCGTTATTTCCACAAATATCATCAATTATCAAATTACAGAGATTATTTGAATTTAAACAAAGAAAACAAAATAAAATGCTCTGCTCTTCAACTTTTTAACAATATCTCGATTTCGAACCAATTTTCAAAATCCTTTAAAGCAGAGTTGTTAGGAATCATTCACACATACCATCTGCAAAACATCAAATCTCAATTCTTTTTATCAATCATGAATTCATGAGTCAAAGTTTTGGTTTTCAAAAGTCAAACATTTTTCTTCAAACGAATTCGTGTAATCTGTTACGATTTAGGTTCAATCAATGATACTAGTGTATTCTAATAATCATTTGTAAGATATTTCTTGAAGATATCTGGGTCTCAAAACGTTCCAAAATAAAAATAAATTTTTTTTTTATTCTACGTAAACTGAAGTTACACCAGTTTTTTTTTTTAATTTTTTTTTCGTTTAACTGATCAATACCATCAACCACTACCAGTTGTTTCCGATTCATTTATATACCCTAACTCAAACTCCAAACTAGCTGTATTGATTTAGTTTGATAAACTGGTCGATTGATTTGATAAATGAGAAGAAGGAGAGAAACAAATACATATGGATTATGTATTTTATTACGGGGTATAGTAAAAGAAAAACAAAGGCAGCGGTGTGGTTAAGTGTGCTTATGTGTCAACGAGAGGTCTCGGGTTCGAACCCCGGTCAAGGCAAAAACAAATTTTTTTAGAGGCTTATCTTCAAAGGTTGTACTCTATTTTTATTGTTATTATCATTATTATTATTAGTATTATTATTATTATTAAGTCTTATGAGAATTATTATTATTATTATTATTAATGTTATTAAGTATTGGTATTATTATTATTATTATTCGCATTATTATTACTAATAAGTATTATAATATCTATGTTATTATTATTATTATCATTATTATTACTTTTACCATTATTATGATTATTACAACTATATCATTATCATTAGTAATAAAAATTACTAATATCATAGTCATTATTATTATCAGTATTATTATGATTATCATCACTAAAAGTATCATTATTTTAAAATTTATAAATAGTATTTTCATTGAAATTAATATCTTTATTAAAAGTATCATTTTATTACCATCAAAATAAATAATTTTGTATATAAAAATATATTTATTACATATACTATAATTAAATTAATACTTCATATAGTTATATATCTGACATATTAAAATTATTTATATAAATAATTACACATAAAAACTACTGATTTTTAAAAATAATACTAACTTTATATATAGATATATTAACATAACTAAATGAACAGATGTATACAAAATAAATATATGTATATATAATAAATAATTTAAGATATAATATACATAAATAAGGTATAGATTTTAAAATGGAATTCGATATAAATTCTATATAACCACAAATATATAAATATTATATAATTAATAACAAAAATTATGAGATTTCGATTATATGTTTTAATATATATAATTGATATAGGTTCGTGAATTCGGGGTCAACCTTGCATTGTTCAGTGCCGTCACATGAATAATCACTACGAAATACAGTATAGTGAGTTTCATTACTCCCTTTTTATATATATTTTTGGGACTGAGAATACATGCGCTGATTTTACTAATGTTTTACGAAATAGACACAAGTGATCAAAAACTTCATTCTATGGCTGGATTATGAATATTGAATATCACCCCTTTTTAGCTTGGTAACCTAATAATTAGGAAATGGGTATGACCCCTAATTAAAGCGAATCCTAAAGATAGATCTATGGACCTCGAAAAGTCCCATCCGGGGTACGGATGCTTTAGTACTTCGAGATTATTATTATTATTATACAGACGAGAGGTTCTGTTTGGGGATATTCTATACATTAAAGTTAAGTCGGTTATCAAGCGTTCACCATATGAATGATTTTTAATTCGCGGGTTACGCGTGTTATTTTGTACTCGGGTTACGTGTATAATTAAATATATGAAATCTTGTGGTCTATTAAAATGATGGAAATGAATATTTATGATAAACTAATGAACTCACCAGCCTTTTGGTTGACAATTGAAAGCATGTTTATTCTCAGGTATGAAAGAAATCTTCCGCTGTGCGGTTGCTCATTTTAGAGATATTACTTGGAGTCATTCATGACATATTTCAAAAGACTTTGCATTCGAGTCATTGAGTTCATCAAGAATATTATTAAGTCAATTATAGTTGGATATATTATGAAGTGGTATGCATGCCGTCAACTTTCAATGTAATGAAAGTTTGTCTTTTAAAAACGAATGCAATGTTTGTAAAATGTATCATATAGAGGTCAAGTACCTCGCGATGTAACCAATTGTAATGTATTCATCCAGATGGATTAGGATGGGTCGCTTCATGTGGTATCAGAGCGGTGGTCTTAGCGTACCAGGTCTGCATTAGTGTGTCTAACTGATAGTCGTTAGGATACATTAGTGAGTCTGGACTTCGACCTTAATTGCATGTAAAAAGTTTTGCTTATCATTTTTTGTCGAAAATTACTTAATTATCATCCTTAAAGTCTAGACACATTTTATTGCCTCTATTGCATAGATAGTGTATAGATAAATTCGTATCTTAGCGTATCTGTTACTGTAAACCATGCCTGACATATTTCGTAGATTCCTCCGTAACTTATGGGATTTTAATATTTTATATGCATATGTAAATTATGTATTGCAGGATACTAATCTACATCCTATAATCTATTTCTTATCAATAATCCTTCATCTAATCGTACAAGATGAATCCCTCAACCAGTTCGAGTCCCTCAGATTTCGATAGCTATTCCGATAGTTATTCCGACAGCTATTCCGACATGGATATTCACTAAAGCTCCGAAAGTGGTGCAAATGAAATGGATCAACCAACTAGTCATCTTCAATTCTGGATGAATTGGGAATGGGTTTGTAGTCAACTTAACCGATGGAGACGAGAAGAAGGCAATCCTTTCCACCCACCAACCTGCACTCTTGGCGATGAACCTGAAACACTTACCGGTTAATCAGTCTGAGACACCATTTTTATCCTCATTTCCAGAGTATCTCATCACGATTATATACTATCTCAACTTCTAGATCTTAGTCATCCACTCTTCCGAACCAACAATCATCCTGGTGTAATAGAAGAAGTCAACGAAATTCGCGCTCGAGTAATCAATTTGGAGAATATGGTGCAAAATTTACCCGCTTCAACAACAATATTGGCACCAACAGTACCATCAATAATAGTACCAGTACCATCAACAATCCATGACTCAACATCTCATTCTATTCCTCGAGTATAATCATCATTCTACATATCGTTCTACATCAATTATCTTCGTTCTTCATGGCGATTATGTAATCTCTAATATTTTAGAGATTATGTATTTTAGTTCTAACGGCAAACCAAATGAAATAATATCATATTAGCTCATTAAATTCATGGTTACATCTGAAGAAAATATATATTTATATATATTTTCATAAAGATCGTAATTGAAAATTCTGTTGTACAAACTGTTAATGGTGAAAATATTTTAACGGGTAGGTAATACCCGAGGAATATTTAGATTTCACATTAATAAGTTACACTGTACATTCTTCGAATCTGATTCAACAGTCATTTACTATCCTACTTACATCCACAGATATACGAATCTGTTCACCACAGAATAACCATTTTCATTCAATTTCATATTTGGATTTTGACCTATCAGAATCTAACAAGTGGCATAATGAAAGAAACATTGGACAAAATAAAATTTGTTGGAAGAAACAAATTAACTATGAGAAATTTTGTTAAGAATCCACGCTAACAAAATCCTAGCTAATTGTTCCTAGCTAACTGTTAATTCCTTATTACATTTTATCTATCACAATTTAATTATCGGAATTTTAATTCTCGCAATTTTATTTATCGTCATTTAATTTCTGTTATTTATTTTACGCACTTTAAATATCGGGACACGTATACAAAGTTTTGACATATCATATCGACGCATCTATATATATTATTTGGAATAACCATAGACACTCTATATGCAGTAATGTTCGAGTTAGCTATACAGGGTTGAGGCTGATTCTCAAATAATATATATACTTTAAGTTGTGATCGAGTCTGAGACTTGTATACAATGGGTCACGACATGTATTAATTAATTCGAATATTATATATTAACCTATATATGAATTTTTGAACTACTAATTGTAGACTTCTAACTGTGGACTAATAATATTGGACAATTAAAACGAATTAAAATATTGATTATAACATATGTGTCACGACCCTACTTTTTCCGTTAATTATTTAACGACCGTTAACTGTTATTTGTGCTACGTCATTTCTATGGCCTATATTATTATATTAATAATAATATATTAATTATTATGTGTTATTTGAATATATGTATTCATATTTTAAATCGTACGTTTATACGAATCGCGGATTTCTATCCGGCGAATCTTTTCGGTTTTCAAACCAACGGTCGCGTTTTCGGGATATTTAAATCCTAAATATTTTAAATATGATATTTTAAGATCATATTATTATATATAGTATTTATATTTATTTTTCATCGCGCGTTTGTTATCTTTCCGAATTTTTAATCGCGTAAGTTCGTTATCTCATTTCGGGTTTCGTTCGGGCTTTTGGGCCACAAGCTTTTAAACATTTAGAAATTTTGGGCCATGAGACCCACCCCCATGACCCCATTCGGCCGACCCATCAAGGGAGGGAGTATACTCCCTTGATTTTTCTATTTTTCCCATTTAATTTTTACTTTCCACTTTCTAATCTTATTTTTGCTCTCTTCCTCCTTTTTTTCTTCCCCTTGCCGTCGCCCAACACCACACTAACATCATCATCTTCATCAATTTTTCAAGCTTGGATCAAGAGATCATCTATACCAACGCGTTCCTCGTTCCGTTCTCTACGCGATTACACTTCTTGTTTCTTGATTAGGGTATAAACCCTAACCCTAGAACTTTCAATTTTTCATTTATTTTCTGTATTTTGATGATTATTTAGTAGTATGATGTTTGTGGATTATTGTAATGATGTTTATATGCATAGAAATACTCATAATCTCATGTTTTCGGTTTGTTAAATTCTAGACAGCAGCTTTTTCGTCTGTTTCTGATATTGTAACTGATATTGATCTTAAAATAAAGTATATAAATGAGTTCCTCTCATCAAGACATTAATTTTAGACTCCGGATTCATGTCGTTTCGATTCCCGGAACCCTAATTATGATCAAAATGATATTTTGTTAAGATTGAAATGTGATTTTGGTATGAACCAGGTTTGGTCCGAATTTGTGACCATATTTGGTGACTTTAGGGTGTGTTAGTGTGTTAGGACTGATGGTGGGGTGAACTTTCATGTTCGGGTCATCTCAATCCGAGCCACGAATCACCCGTTACGTCTAAAACACGTTTTTGATTGAATTAAAGATGCAAGTAGTGTGTTGGCTGTACATCACGAGTTGTGGACTGTTTTTGGGGTGTTCTTGAGTGTACCAAAGTGTCGGGTGGTTTGCTTAGGTGGAGATATACGTAAGGCTCGCCGAAAACCGACACCCGGGGCTCAGGATACGACCAGATGAACTTTTGATTTAAAACTTTTGACTAATTATGAAACTTATGATATAAATAATGGATTTCATTATCATTTAATTACTTATGATAAAAAAAGTAATTATTATTATTTACAACTTATGATATATATATATTTATTATATCATTTAATTAATATTTATGATTTAATTAACTTTTTAATTAAACATATGATTAATAATACTTCATTATTAATGGAAAAATACTTATGATAAGTATTAAACTTATATTATGAGATTATTATAATAAAACTTATAATAAGGATTAAATAATTATTTAATTATTATAAGACTTAGTTATTATTTAATTATAATTTAATTATTAAATACTTATGATTTAATAATTATTATTAGAAACTTATGATATGATTAATAATTCATTATTAATTAATAATACTTATGATATGATTTAAAAATTATTATTAATTAATAATACTTACATTATGACTAATATTTAATTAATTAATTAAATACTTATGTTATCATTTAAACTTATATTAACTTTAATAATTCATTTTAATTTAATTAAACTTATGTTATGACATAATTAGACATATTTAACTTTAATAAATGTTATAACTTATATTATTATTATAACTTACACTTTTAAAATTAACGTTGACCATGTTTGACCAAGGTTGACTTTTGAGTTGACTTTCGGTTGACTTTGACTTTCAGTTGACTTTTGTTGACTTTCTAATTAAGAAAACTTTCCTAACTTATAAACTTTCCTAATATAGCAACTTTCTAAATTTGGAAACTTTCCAAAAATAGAAACTTTCCAAAAATAGAAACTTTCCAAAAATAGAAACTTTCTAATAATAGAAAGTGTGTGTCCGTAAGCTGTTCCAATCAAACCGATGCATATTGAGTATTGTTCTATGACTACTTGCAACATGTACAATAGCTATCATACTAAGACTTGACCTAAGTTAGTTATTTATATCGACGTGCTTTATTTATAGGTCGGCATTGTGATCATTCCTGATCACTGTACTACATTTGCTGTTCGCTTAATTGTGTTGGTTACTTCATTACTATTAAGGTGAGTTATAGTGCCGTTTTTCATACTTTTCAAAGTATATTTTTGAGATGTGATTACATACATTTTATTTCACGTTTAGACACAAGTGACAATTAAATTTAAATTATTCATTGTGAGTTGGACAAAAATATTCCCTAGTCTGATAATTGTAATCATTGGTTTCTACCGGTGAACGCGAATCCTACGGATAGATCTATCGGGTTTGACAACCCCATTTCGAGCTAGTCGCGCTAGCAATTTATAATCGGAATGTTTAGTACTTCATATTTTATTGTAGATACACTGTCCAGTGTATATTTTTATTGTGTTTGGCAAGGGTAAATAAAGGGTTAAGTGGTTACCAGGTGGCTCATTGATAATGGAATAATGTTTAATGTTTTCTAACATTTTTAAATCTTGTGGTCTAAAGTTTATTCAATTATTTAAACCTATAATTCACTAAACCTTTGTGTTGACAGTTTACTCGCATGTTTTCACAGGTACTTGAGTTTATGTGATGCTTCCGCTGTGTTTAGAAGAGTCTGCATGCATTTGGGCAGATTTTTATGAAACAATTTATGAAACTTTGGCTTGCATTCGGTTTTTGAATAATTAATACTTGTGGGTTGTTGACAATGTTTTTGGTGTCAACTTTGGATTATTAATATGTTGGGTTACTTTTAAACTACATATTTTGGTATGCTTTCCTTTTTTGGGAAACTTTTGTTATAAAAGAATGCAATGTCATTTATTAAATTCATTTAAGTTCGATCAAGCTGTGGGACCAAGTGACGGAGCCATTAAGTGTTTTGACGGGGCCATCACAGTTGGTATCAGAGCTCTGGTTGTAGGGAACTAGGCGGTCTTAATGTGGTCAACCCGTGGATCTTAGAGTGCATTAGAGTCTAGTCTACAGCCCGACCCTTTTGCTATAGCATTATTATGCATTTCATTTCGGATGTGTTATATCATTAGCATTTATATCTTTTGGTATGTGGTTTGCGGTTTTACTGTTTGCAGATGTCGACTTCGAGCGATAACTCAGTTGCTGCTCCTGCTCCTCCGGCCGCTGCCAGACGCCGTGCTGATCAACCAGAGATCGATGATCCTGTTCACTACTACTTTTCCACCCTTACCCATATGAACAGGGCTTACAATGAAGTGACGCGTATTAATGCTCTTAGTGATTGTATGCGTACTTTGCCACATAACGAGATAATGGACCAGATTCGAGCTAGTATGGATTCGTTTGTTAGCTTCAAGAACAATGTTAGGATCGAGAGTCGTAAGCATAACCGTGAAGTTGATGCTAGGTTCGAGGCTCTAGAGAGCACAGTTCGTGGTTTGAAGGAAGAGTTGGAAGAAGTGAAAGGAAAGTTGCGGAAGTATGAGCCACCTGCTGAGACTCATGCTGGCCCAGCTTATCACACCCGCTCTAAGCAGATGTGATATAATGATTCATGATTGATTACTTATTTCATAAAACTTAATGTCCTTTCATACATACATTTTTGGGTTATGTACGGCGTTTTACCGAGGATTTTATTAAGATTTTGTTATGGGATGTTTTTCATTATGTATGGATGGTTATTTTTATGACATCTTTTATCATTATCACATTTTATTTCAGATGTTGTGACTCTTGGCATGTTATATTATGCGTAATGTAGATCATGTATGTTAGGTGCTATGTATGTTGTATGATGTTATCATAAAATATGTATGCATGTGGTGGTTATTTCTATAACAATCATAACTGTCATGTTATTACTCATAGTGGTTACTGACTATTATTTTAATGGTTAATCTTTTCGTGTTCGATCTATTCCTTTATAACACTGGTATTATTCTTAGTACTAACGATTGTGTTATTCTGTTTTGAAGATCATGCCTCCTAGAGAGTCCAACGAAGCCCGTATCCAACGTCTTGTTACCGAAGGGATAGCTGCTGCTATGGCAGCGAATGCAAATGCTAATGCGAACAACAATCAGGTGGGATGCTCCCACAAAACGTTCATGGCTAGTCGCCCACAGGAATTCAGTGGTACAGAAGGACCCATAGGACTTACCCGCTGGTTCGAGAAAATCGAGTCTATTTTTAGGGTTAGTCGAGTCCGAGAGGAAGACAAGGTTAGTTTTGCTAGCTGCACTTTGAAGGATAGTGCATTGACCTGGTGGAACAACTTGGTTAACAGTTTGGGAAATGATGTGGCTTATGGTTTAACTTGGAATAATTTCAAGGAAAGAATGATCACCCGCTACCGTCCTAGGGGTGAGCTTAAGAAGTTAGAGGTTGAACTTAAAAACTTGAAAATGAAGGGCACCGAATTAGATGTCTACCAGCAGAGATTCTTTGAGTTGACTTTGTTGTGCCCTAATGTTTATGCCGATGAGAATCTCAAGATTGAAGCTTACATTGATGGGTTGTCTGAGAAAATTGAACATGGAGTTGAATCTACTGAGCCCCAGACTATTGAGGCCGCGATGTCAATGGCTCATAAGTTGAATGATAAGATCTTGAGAAGAAGCAAGGCTGCTGTAACCGAACCCAGTGAAGAGACTGTTAAGAAAGCTGATAATGGGAAGAGAAAGTGGGATAATAACCGCAATCAAAACCAGAATTAGCAGAAAAAGCAGGATACTTCTGGTTCGAATAACAGCAGTCAGCGTGTGTGTCCACGTTGTTACAAGGCTCATGATGGTTTCTGTACCATGACTTGCAAGAGGTGTTCCAAACAGGGACACATTGCTAAGGATTGTACGGTGCTCCTGCTGGGTTCTGCTACTCCTGCTACAGGTGGTAATAATGGTAATAATGTTGGTAATAGAGATGGTAATGGTAATGGAAAGTCGAATAATGGTGGTAATCCGAGAGTGTGTTACGAGTGTGGAAAGCCGGGGCATTTTCGTGATGCCTGTCCCAACAAGAAGACTGCAGAGACTACGCATGGTAAAGCGTTCCACATTAACACTAGGGATGCTGAGGAAGATCCTAAACTTGTTACTGGTACATTCTCGGTCAATGATTTATCAGTTTATGTACTATTTGATTCAGGGGCTGATTTGAGTTTTGTGTCGAGTAAATTAAGTCCAAAAATCAAAATACCGTTAACTCCTTTAGACAATACTTATGTTGTTGAAATAGCTAATGGTAAGGTACTCACTGCTAAGACTGTGCATCGTAAGTGTAACATTAGTTTAGCTGGTAGAGATTTTGAGATAGATTTGGTACCGATTGAACTTGGTAGTTTTGATGTTGTTATTGGGATGGATTGGTTATCTGCAAATCGTGCTAAGATTGTGTGTTATGATAAAGCTATTCGTATTACTAATGTGGTTGGAGAGCCGCTGATGGTTTTTAGAGATAAGAGGTGCCGACAGTTAAATCTTATTAGCTGTCTGAAGGTTCTTAAACATCTTTGCAAAGGCTGTCATGCTATTCTAGCCCATGTTGTTGATTCCGAAAGAGAAACGAAGAGTGTTGGAGATGTTCACATTGTTAGTGATTTTCCCGAGGTATTTCCCGAAGATTTACCTGGCCTTCTACCGCAACGCGCGGTAGAATTTCAAATTGATCTTGTTCCCGGTGCTGCTCCCGTAGCACGTGCTCCTTATCGTCTTGCGCCTTCTGAACTTCAAGAATTGTCAAGTCAACTCCGTGAGTTGTTAGACAAAGGTTTTATTCATCCTAGTTCGTCCCCTTGGGGAGCTCCTGTTCTGTTCGTTAAGAAGAAGGATGGTTCTTTTCGTTTGTGCATTGATTATCGTGAGTTGAACAAGCTTACTATTAAAAACCGTTATCCCCTTCCGAGAATTAATGATATGTTCGATCAACTTCAGGGTTCATCTGTTTATTCAAAAATCGATCTTCGTTCCGGCTATCATCAGTTGCGTGTTAAAGAATCTGATGTTTCGAAAACTGCTTTTCGCACCCGTTACGGTCACTTTGAGTTTCTTGTTATGCCGTTCGGATTTACGAATGCACCTGCTGTGTTCATGGACCTCATGAACCGTGTGTGTTGACCCTATCTGGACAAGTTCGTTATTGTGTTTATCGACGACATCCTTATTTATTCGAAGAATGATGAAGAGCACGAGGAACATTTGAAGTTAGTGCCTGATCTGTTGAGAAAAGAAGAGTTGTATGCTAAGTTCTCTAAGTGTGTATTTTGGTTACGAGAAGTTCAATTCCTTGGACACATTGTTAGTAAGCAAGGGATTCAAGTTGATCCTGCAAAGATTGAGGCGATCAAAAAGTGGGAAACTCCGAAAACTCCTACCCAGATTCGTTAGTTCCTAGGATTGGCAGGTTACTATCGAAGGTTCATTCAAGATTTCTCTCGTATTGCAAAACCTCTGACTGCTTTAACGCATAAAGGGAAGAAGTACGAGTGGAAGGATGAACAAGAGACTGCTTTTCAGATTTTAAAAAAGAAGTTGACTACCGCTCCGATATTGTCACTACCTGAGGGTAATGATGACTTTGTTGTTTATTGTGATGCTTCGCGTCAAGGCTTTGGTTGTGTTTTGATGCAACGAAAGAAAGTTATTGCGTACGTATCACGTCAGTTGAAGATTCATGAGCAGAACTATACAACTCATGATTTAGAGTTGGGGGGCCGTTGTTTTTGCATTTAAGATTTGGAGTCATTATTTGTATGGGGTCAAGAGAACTGTGTACACAGATCACAAAAGTCTTCAACATATCCTAGATCAGAAACAGTTGAACATGAGACAACGAAGATGGATTGAGACGTTGAACGATTACGATTGTGAACTTTTGTATCATCCGGCTAAGGCTAATGTTGTGGCTGATGCGTTGAGTCGTAAAGAAAGGGCTGAACCTCGCAGGTTTAGGGCCTTGAATATGACAATTAGAACAAACCTCGCAAGGCAGATTCTTGAGGCACAACAAGAAGCCTTAAAGGAAGAGAATTTTGTGAAAGAGAACGTAAGAGGTATGGCTAAGAAATTTGAGATTCGAGCAGATGGTACTGGGTACATTGCAGGACATCTTTGGGTTCCGAAGTTTGGTGAACTGCGACAACTTGTTTTGGATGAGGCTCATAAGTCTAGGTACTCTATTCATCCTGGTACAGGAAAGATGTATCATGATCTTAAGGAGCTGTATTGGTGGCCAAATTTGAAAGGTGATGTGGCTACGTATGTGGCTAAGTGTTTGACTTGTGCTAAGGTTAAAGCTGAACATCAAAAACCGTATGGACTTTTGGTACAACCCGAGATTCCCGAGTGGAAGTGGGAAGGGATTACAATGGATTTTATTACTAAGTTACCGAGAGTTGCGGGTGGCTATGACACTATTTGGGTGATTGTAGATCGACTCACTAAGTCGGCTCACTTTTTGTCGATTAGGGAAACAGATTCAATGGAGAAACTCACTCGTTTGTACTTAAAGGAGATTGTTTCTAGGCATGGTGTTCCTGTATCAATTATTTCGGACCGAGACAGTCGATTTATATCGAGGTTTTGGTGATCTTTACAGGAAGCCTTGGGAACTAGATTAGATATGAGCACCTCTTATTATCCTCAAACGGATGGTCAGAGTGAAAGGACTATTTAGACATTGGAAGATATGTTGCAAGCGTGTGTTATTGATTTTGGTAATGGATGGGATAAATATTTGCCGCTAGCTGAATTTTCTTATAACAACAGTTATCACGCAAGTATTCAAGCCGCACCGTTTGAAGCTTTGTACGGTAGGAAGTGTAGGTCTCCTGTCTGTTGGAATGAGGTTGGGGATGCTCAACTCACAAGTCCAGAAATTATTCACGAGACTACCGAGAAGATTGTATAGATTAAGGAAAGGTTGAGAACCGCTAGAAGTCGGCAAAAGAGTTATGCCGATAGAGGAAGGAAAGATGTGGAATTTCAAGTTGGTGATCGTGTTATGTTAAAGGTTTCACCTTGGAAGGGTGTGATCCGTTTTGGTAAAAGGGGAAAGCTAAGTCCTCGCTTTGTTGGACCGTTTGAGATTGTTGAGAGAGTTGAACCGGCGGCATATCGTTTGAAGTTGCCACAAGGACTCAGTGCTGTTCACGATGTTTTTCATGTATCGAACTTAAAGAAGTGTTTGGCCGAAGCCGTTAAGACTATTCCTTTGGAAGAACTTCATGTTGATAAGCAACTACACTTTATTGAGGAACCTATTGAAATTATGGATCGAGAAGTCAAGACTCTTAAGCAGAGCCGAATTCCTATTGTCCGGGTTAGATGGAACGCCAGACGTGGTCCCGAGTTCACTTGGGAGCGTGAAGACCAGATGAAGCATAAGTATCCGCATTTGTTCCCAGATGCTGAGTCAACCCCTGCACCTGCTTAAATTTCGGGACGAAATTTCCGTAACGGGAAGGTACTGTCACGACCCTACTTTTTCCGTTATCTTTTCAGTTAATTATTTAATGACCGTTAACTGTTATTTGTGCTACATCATTTCTATGGCCTATATTATTATATTAATAATAATATATTAATTATTATGTGTTATGTGAATATATGTATTCATATTTTAAATCGTACGTTTATACGAATCGCGGATTTCTATCCGGCGAATCTTTTCGGTTTTTAAACCAACGGTCGCGTTTTCGGGATATTTAAATCCTAAATATTTTAAATATGATATTTTAAGATTATATTATTATATATAGTATTTATATTTATTTTTCGTCGCGCGTTTGTTATCTTTCCGAATTTTTAATCGCGTAAGTGCGTTTTCGCGTTTCGGGTTTCGTTCGGGCTTTCGGGCCACAAGCTTTTAAACATTTAGCAATTTTGGGATATGGGACCCACCCCCATGACCCCATTCGGCCGACCCATCAAGGGAGGGAGTATACTCCCTTGATTTTTCTATTTTTCCCATTTAATTTTTACTTTCCACTTTCTAATCAAACCTAATCTTATTTTTGCTCTCTTCCTCCTTTTTTTCTTCCCCTTTCCGTCGTCCAATACCACACTAACATCATCTTCATCAATTTTTCAAGCTTGGATCAAGAGATCATCTATACCAACGCGTTCCTCGTTCCGTTCTCTACGCGATTACACTTCTTGTTTCTTGATTAGGGTATAAACCCTAACCCTAGAACTTTCAATTTTTCATTTATTTTCTGTATTTTGATGATTATTTAGTAGTATGATGTTTGTGGATTATTGTAATGATGTTTGTATGCATAGAAATACTCATAATCTCATGTTTTCGGTTTGTTAAATTCTGGACAGCAGCTTTTTTGTATGTTTCTGATATTGTAACTGATGTTGATCATAAAATAAAGTATATAAATGAGTTCCTCTCATCAAGACATTAATTTTAGACTCCGGATTCATGTCGTTTCAATTCCCGGAACCCTAATTATGATCAAAATGATATTTTGTTAAGATTGAAATGTGATTTTGGTATGAACCAGGTTTGGTCCGACTTTGTGACCATATTTGGTGACTTTAGGGTGTGTTAGTGTGTTAGGACTGATGGTGGGGCGAACTTTCATGTTCGGTTCATCTCAATCCGAGCCACGAATCACCCGTTACGCCTAAAACACATTTTTGATTGAATTGAAGATGCAAGCAGTGTGTTGGCTGTATATCACGACTTGTGGACTGTTCTTGGGGTGTTCTTGAGTGTACCAAAGTGTCGGGTGGTTTGCTTAGGCGGAGATATACGTAAGGCTCACCGAAAACTGACACCCGGGTCTCAGGATACGACCCGATGAACTTTTGATTTAAAACTTTTGACTAATTATGAAACTTATGATATAAATAATGGATTTCATTATCATTTAATTACTTATGATAAAAAAAGTAATTATTATTATTTACAACTTATGATGTATATATTTATTATATCATTTAATTAATATTTATGATTTAATTAACTTTTTAATTAAACATATGATTAATAATACTTCATTATTAATGGAAAAATACTTATGATAAGTATTAAACTTATATTATGAGATTATTATAATAAGACTTATAATAAGGATTAAATAATTATTTAATTATTATAAGACTTAGTTATTATTTAATTATAATTTAATTATTAAATACTTATGATTTAATAATTATAATTAGAAACTTATGATATGATTAATAATTCATTATTAATTAATAATACTTATGATATGATTTAAAAATTATTATTAATTAATAATACTTACATTATGACTAATATTTAATTAATTAATTAAATACTTATGTTATATTAATTATATCATTTAAACTTATATTAACTTTAATAATTCATTTTAATTTAATTAAACTTATGTTATGACATAATTAGACATATTTAACTTTAATAAACGTTATAACTTATATTATTATTATAACTTACACTTTTAAAATTAACGTTGACCATGTTTGACTAAGGTTGACTTTTGAGTTGACTTTCTGTTGACTTTTGTTGACTTTCTAATTAAGGAAACTTTCCTAACTTATAAACTTTCCTAATATAGCAACTTTCTAAATTTGGAAACTTTCCAAAAATAGAAACTTTCCAAAAATAGAAACTTTTCAAAAATAGAAACTTTCCAAAAATAGAAACTTTCCAAAAATAGAAACTTTTCAAAAATAGAAACTTTTCAAAAATAGAAACTTTCCAAAGATAGAAACTTTCCAAAAATGGAAACCTGCTAAAAATAGAAACTTTCTAAAAATAGAAAGTGTGTGTCCGTAAGCTGTTCCAATCAAACCGATGCATATTGAGTATTGTTCTATGACTACTTGCAACATGTACAATAGCTATCATACTAAGACTTGACCTAAGTTAGTTATTTATATCGACCTGCTTTATTTATAGGTCGGCGTTGTGATCATTCCTGATCACTGTACTACATTTGCTGTTCGCTTAATTGTGTTGGTTACTTCATTACTATTAAGGTGAGTTATAGTCCTGTTTTTCATACTTTTCAAAGTATATTTTTGGGATGTGATTACATGCATTTTATTTCACGTTTAGACACAAGTGACAATTAAATTTAAATTATTCATTGTGAGTTGGACAAAAATATTCCCTAGTCTGGTAACTGTAATCATTGGTTTCTACCGGTGAACGCGAATCCTACGGATAGATCTATCGGGTTTGACAACCCCATTTCGAGCTAGTCACGCTAGCAATTTATAATCGGAATGTTTAGTACTTCGTATTTTGTTGTAGATACATTGTCCAGTGTATATTTTTATTGTGTTTGGCAAGGGTAAATAAATGGTTAAGTGGTTACCAGGTGGCTCATTGATAATGGAATAATGTTTAATGTTTTCTAACATTTTTAAATCTTGTGGTCTAAAGTTTATTCAATTATTTAAACCTATAATTCACTCAACCTTTGTGTTGACAGTTTACTCGCATGTTTTCACAGGTACTTGAGTTTATGTGATGCTTCCGTTGTGTTTAGAAGAGTCTGCATGCATTTGGGCAGATTTTTATGAAACAATTTATGAAACTTTGGCTTGCATTCGGTTTTTGAATAATTAATACTTGTGGGTTGTTGACAATGTTTTTGGTGTCAACTTTGGATTATTAATATTTTGTGTTACTTTTAAACTACATATTTTGGTATGCTTTCCTTTTTGGGAAACTTTTGTTATAAAAGAATGCAATGTCATTTATTAAATTCATTTAAGTTCGATCAAGCTGTGGGACCAAGTGACAGAGCCGTTAAGTGTTTTGACGGGGCCATCACAATATGAAACTAAAAATTCCTTCAAGTTTGCCACTTGATTTCATCTTAAACCTCATTTGTATCTTGATGATTACAATCTGCGTTCAAACCTTTCATGATTCTTGAAAACACCTCAATAGAGAGGATGAACCAACCGCACTTTATCTACGGAAGAAAAGATTGATGCATGTAGTTATACACCTGAAAACACTCGAAACCTGATTAAACGTTTAACACGTATCTGTGCTAGCTTCTTTGGCATTGTTATTACCGAAAATAACTTTACAATCCCTTTTCAAAATAGCAAATTTTGTCACAACTCTAACAAGACAACTTCGACTTTTCATTCGAATAAGCCTTATTATAACTTTGATATATATGCGTGCTCTTTTATTGTTACCGGGAAACCTTTTATATTCCACCATATTACCATCAACATTTAATCATCTAAAAACACAATTCTCTTGAAACCACCTCGGATTGATAACCGATGATTCAGATATGGTAGCAATAAATGCAGAGGAAACAGCAAAATTGTAGATGGTCTAAACGGCCAAAAGTTTGATAATAAAGAATGGAATGTTGGAAACGCTCGATAGAAAATTTGGTACTCAAAAACATATTGAGCTAACCATGAAGGAGACCAATGACAAATACAAGGACCAAACCCTATATTTAAAGAATTCAGGTAATTCTGGATCCGATGAAATCTTTAGAGAATATCCTGCTCCAAAGACATGTTAAAATCTTGCAAAAATTTTTTCCTTATCAACTTTCGAACTTAGAAATTCCAAAATATCATCATAAATATCTTCGATACTTCTGAAGATATTTTCATAAATTTTCTCGTTCGAAATTATATACCTCTTCGTGCTATCTGTAATACATTATATTGAAAATTTCTGTAAAATCTAAGTATAAACTATGAATGAATTCTGAAGTAGTGTTGGGAACTGAAGCATGAGTTAGTATAATATAATGACACTTGATCAACGTGATTATATTACAGTAAGTCATGCTGAGTTTCTAAATGGAACGTGATGATTTACAGATCATAACGTCATCATGTGCCATGTTACACGACTCTTGTATTCTATTTAACCTCTAAGAATATCAAGAAACTATTTTCTTGATGATTCGGTCTTTTCTGAGGTATTCTGGTAATTAGACAAATCAAGATCGTGCCATTACAAATTCCTTCTTAGAACATTAACTATGTTCATTCCGAAATTCATATCTACGAATTCTGGACCATTACTCGCTTTACTAGAGGTTGAGAAGATAATAAAAAGGCAAAGAGCTCCAAAATATAAAGAAAAATATAAAGCCCAACAACAACACAAAAATTACAAACCGTGTATATCAATGCGTATAACAATATAAAGACACGGAAGAATTAGAAATACTATAACCCCAAGGTAATAGTAGAAGTGAATAGATTCCTTCGGTGGTAGATGAAAAAGGAGAATGATTGATATGAAAGTCAGGAATATATCCAGAATTAAAACTGGATGAAGCATATTAACCGACGATTTGGAAATATGAATTAAAGTATAGAAAATGGAAGTGACGAAAAGTAATGGAACGAAAAGTTTTATTTAATGAAAATATCAGACAGAGTAATCGAGGTAGATCACCGTATTTAATTATAGAGATCTTAATTTCCTTATTCGCCAAATAATCAGATCTTATAGATTTCAATGATTTTCTTTAAATCCCTTGAATTCCGGAATTCAACCAAGACAACGTCAAAAGTTAAGACGCACCTTATTTTCTAAATTCAATCGTGACTAGGTCAAAGGTTAAGACGAAACTTTTCACTATTTTGTGATAGCTTTACTCGTACGCTTCGAGTAATCGAATTGTCTTATTCATATTACTCAAACGGCGATAAAACTCTATTTATCAACTCATATTCGTCATGAAAACATTTTTATTGTTAGCCATGACGACCTCATTCAAATTTCGGGACGAAATTTCTTTAACGGGTAGGTACTGTGACGACCCAGAAATTTCTGACCAAATTTAAACTTAATCTTTATATGGTTTCGACACGATAAGCAAAGTCTATTAAACCGAGTCTCAAAATTTTGAACTGTTTCATGAAATCATTTGACCTTCGACCAGTCCCGACGATTCAAGAACAATTGTGTGTAAATATATATAAGTCTTGTGCTATAAATGCATAAGGGGTAAAGAGTACATGTGCTGAGCTACCAAAGAAGTAATAACCCCTAAAGAAGCTAGAGCAAGGCCTAATTGAAAGTGAATCGAATTATTAATTGTGTCATAAAGGCCCTTATGTCCACGTCCCAATCGCCCTCCCGGAGGGATATGTGCATCTAAAAGATCTTTCATACTATGCCCAATCCCAAAATTAGTTCTATACACATGCCCAGCAATGAGAAAAATAAATGCAATAGCTAAATGATGATGGGCCATATCAGTCAGCCATAAACTTTGGGTTTGTGGATGGAATCCCCCTAGAAGGGTTAAAATGGCAGTTCCTGCTCCTTGGGAGGTACCAAATATATATATATATATATATATATATATATATATATATATATATATATATATATATATATATATATATATATATATATATATATATATATATATATATATATATATATATATAAGTGTATATATAATATTTTGAATAAATAAGATACACTTTAATCAATTAGAATTAAAAAAAATTTATATATAAAATAATAAACAGAATAATTAAGTACTATTAAAATGAATATATATAAATATATACATAGTATTATTATGAATCTATATGCATATATACGATTTCTATTAATAATTCTTATTATACTGTAATATATATAAATATATAAATATTCAATATCCAATAAATGTTATCATATGATATATTATAAATATTAAATATTACATAGTTAATAAGATATAATATCAACATATTAAACTTTCTTACAAATAAAAATATAATTGCTATATTATTATTACTGTCATTAAAATAAATATTAATAGTAATATCTGTGTTAATAATATTATTATATATAACATATAAATATGAAATTTGATATGTAAAGAATGTTATATTATTACTATTATTAAAATTATTATTATCATTAATAATATTAAGATTATTATAATTAATATTAGTATTAGTATCATTAATAATATTATTATCATCAATTTTATTATTAGTAATTATTATTAAACTTATTGAAATTACCATTATTGATTATTAATATCATCATATTATTATCATTTTTTTAAAGGTATTATTATTATTACATTATAAATAATTTTATGATTATTATTATTAATATAACTGTTATTACTAACATATTTATATTATTATTAATATAAATAAAAATAATAATAATAAATTTATGTACGAATCAAAGTTTCCTTTCGCAATCAAGCTTTATTTCCTGTTCATGATTTCGATTTCCTTTCATAATACTAACAAAATCAGTTTGTAGTTACATGAGATTAATTATATGAATCTGTTTCATGTCATTTTCCATTTTTGATTTTTTTTCTTATTTGTATTTTGTTCTTTAACTTTTGATTGATTCCCGTGTCGAATAATTCTGCTATAAAACAACTGGTTAATCCATGTTATTAAACATAAGATTCATTCGTTATTTCCACAAATATCATTAATTATCAAATTACAGAGATTATTTGAATTTAAACAAAGAAAATAAAATAAAATGCTCTGCTCTTTAACTTTTTAACCATATCTCGATTTCGAACCAATTTTCAAAATCCTTTAAAGCAGAGTTGTTAGGAATCATTCACACATACTATCTGCAAAACATCAAATCTCAATTCTTTTTATCGATCATGAATTCACGAGTCAAAGTTTTGGTTTTCAAAAGTCAAACATTTTTCTTCAAATGAATTTGTGTAATCTGTTACGATTTAGGTTCAATCAATGATACTAGTGTATTCTAATAATCATTTGTAAGATATTTCATGAAGATATCTGGGTCTCAAAACGTTCCAAAATAAAAATCAATTTTTTTTTTGTTCTTCGTAAACTGAAGTTACAGCAGTTTTTTTTTATTTTTTTCGTTTAACTGATTAATACCATCAACCACTACCAGTTGTTTCCGATTCATTTATATACCCTAACTCAAACTCCAAACTAGGTTTATTGATTTAGTTTGATAAACTGGTCGATTGATTTGATAAAGAAGAAGAAGGAGATAAACAAATAGATATAGATTATGTATTTTGTTACGGGGTATAGTAACAGAAAAACAAAGGCAGCGGTGTGGTTAAGTGTGCCTGTATGTCAACAAGAGGTCTCGGGTTCGAACCCTGTTCATGGAAAAAACAAATTTTTTAAGAGGCTTATCTTCAAAGGTTGTACTCTATTATTATTAGTATTATTATTATTATTAAGTATTATGAGAATTATTATTATTATTATTATTATTATTATTATTATTATTATTATTATTATTATTATTATTATTATTATTATTATTATTATTATTATTATTGTTATTAAGTATTGGTATTATTATTATTCGCATTATTATTACTAATAAGTATTATAATATCATTGTTATTATTATTATTATCATTATTATTACTTTTACCATTATTATGATTATTACAACTATATCATTATCATTAGTAATAAAAATTACTAATATCATAGTCATTATTATTATCAGTATTATTATGATTATCATCACTAAAAGTATCATTATTTTAAAATTTATAATTAGTATTTTCATTGAAATTAATATCTTTATTAAAAGTATCATTTTATTACCATCAAAATAAATAATTTTGTATATAAAAATATATTTATTACATATACTATAATTAAATTAATACTTCATATAGTTATATATCAGACATATTAAAATTATTTATATAAATACTTACACATAACAAACTACTGATTTTTAAAAATAATACTAACTTTATATATAGATATATTAACATAACTAAATGAACAGATGTATACAAAATAAATATATGTGTATATAACAAATAATTCAAGATATAATATACATAAATAAGGTATAGATTTTAAAATGAAATTCGATATTAATTCTATATAACCACTAATATATAAATATTATATAATTAATAACGGAAATTATGAGATTTCGATTATATGTTTTAATTTATATAATTGATATAGGTCCGTGAATCCGAGATCAACCTTGCATTGTTCAGTGCCGTCACATGAATAATCACTATGAAATACAGTATAGTGAGTTTCATTACTCCCTTTTTATATATATTTTTGGGACTGAGAATACATGCGCTGATTTTACTAATGTTTTACGAAATTGACACAAGTGATCAAAAACTACATTCTATGGCTGGATTATGAATATTGAATATCACCCCTTTTTAGCTTGGTAACCTAATAATTAGGAAATGGGTATGGCCCCTAATTGACGCGAATCCTAAAGATAGATCTATGGACCTCGACAAGTCCCATCCGGGGTACAGATGCATTAGTACTTCGAGATTATTATTATTATTATACAGACGAGAGGTTCTGTTTGGGGATATTCTATGCATTAAAGTTAAGTCGGTTATCAAGCGTTCACCATATGAATGATTTTTAATTCGCGGGTTACGCGTGTTATTTTGTACTCGGGTTACGTGTACAATTAAATATATGAAATCTTGTGATCTATTAAAATGATGGAAATGAATATTTATGATAAACTAATAAACTCACCAACCTTTTGGTTGACACTTGAAAGCATGTTTATTCTCAGGTATGAAAGAAATCTTCCGCTGTGCATTTGCTCATTTTAGAGATATTACTTGGAGTCATTCATGACATATTTCCAAAGACGTTGCATTCGAGTCGTTGAGTTCATCAAGAATATTATTAAGTCAATTATAGTTGGATATATTATGAAGTGGTATGCATGCCGTCAACTTTCAATGTAATGAACGTTTGTCTTTAAAAAACGAATGCAATGTTTGTAAAATGTATCATATAGAGGTCAAGTACCTCGCGATGTAACCAATTGTAATGTATTCGTCCAGATGAATTAGGATGGGTCGCTTCAAATACAATCTTCGGTATTCTTCTCCGAGTACTAGATTTCCTACATGGAGTCGAAGACCTTGAAAGTATGAGTGATATTGTACAAGAGAGATAAAGAAGTGAATTAAAGTGTCTGTTGGAATGAATGACAAAGACCCTTTAAATAAGCTTGAAATTTTCCTGCAAACGACTGGCAAGCCGTTTGGCAGGCCGTTTGCAGGAGCCGTTTGCCAGGCCAGCCCGTTTGCAGGGGCCTTTTAACTTGGGCGTATGGAAGGCCGTTTGCAAGCCAGGCAAGCCGTTTGGCTTGCTGATTCGCTGGATCATAACTTAATTTCTTGTCTTTCACCATTTTCGCTCTAGAATCCTCGTTTTAGCTCCGATTCTCTTGATTCTTTTTGCACCTTCTTCGTAATTACTTGCTCTTCAATTCTAACTGACGAAGTGGGTATTTTTCCGACAAAGTTCGAATCTTTGTTGTTTTTGGGCCTTAACACCGGAGTGAAAACGTGACTTTTTAGCCGACATCAATATACTTCCCTATCTTTTGATTTTTCCGTAAATCCTGGTGGCACTTCCATATAAACTTCTTCTTTTAGCACATCAATTTGGTGAAGTGGCCATTCTTCATTTGCAGCAATAGATAAGAGAACTCTTATAGTATCAATTTTTGCAACTGGAGAAAAAGTTCTCGGAGTAATCTATCCCATAAGTTTGAGTATATACTTTGACAACTATACAAGCTTTATATCTTTCAATAGTGCCATCTGATTTGTGTTCTATTGTATATACCCATCGACATTTTACAGGTTTTTTCCTTGAGGAATAACACACTTTTCCCATGTGTCATTTTTCTTAAGTGCTTCTATTTCTTCTTCCATAGCCTTTTTCCATTTTTCAGATTTCATTGCTTGATCAATAGTAGTTGGAATTTCTTTAGAATATAAATTAGAGCTGAAATTTTGTGCTTCAATGGATAGATTTCCTTTTTTGAGCTTCCTTTTCTATGGAGAGTATCTTTTTGGTGGTACTCCTCTGTTGGTTCTTTGTGGTAAGACATATTTTTCTGTGGTTTCCGCTGAAGAAGAATTAGTGTCAATTGAGGGATTTGTTGCATCGAGAGTTGGTCTGTTTTGTTCCTCTTGAACTAGATGGTTCATCATTTGAGGAGGTGTTAGTGGATTATGGTTTTGGTGTTGAATTGTTTGGTAGATTGGTATTTAGTAAATCAGGGTCATTGGTATTCGTATTTAATAAAAAGGGTCAGTGTTGACATTTGGATATTGTCGGGTTTAGGTATCCATTGTACCCAACTTAGAGTGTCAATATCCTCTTTCTTCCTCTCACTCATGAGTTGGCTATTCTAAAAATATTCTGTTTCGATAAAGTCACAATTCATCGTGATGAAGGCATGACATCTCTTCAGACTGCAACATCGATATCCTTTTGGTTTATCCCATAATCAACCATAACACATTTTGCGGCACATGGGTCAAGTTTTGTGTGCTCTTTTTTTTTAATGTGGACAAAGACCGAGCACCCAAATATTCGTGGTTTAATGCTAAATGAAGATGGGAGGGTATGGAATTGAGAAAGAGTATCTTTAGGTGTTTTAGTGCCAAGTACTTTTGTGGCTAAATGGTTGATAAGGTAGGTTGCAGAAGCAAGAGCTTTGGGCCAAAAACCTTTCGGAACCTTTGGTTTAATTAATAAAGCTCTGGTCATCTCAAAGAGTAGTCGATTTTTACATTTGGCTACTCCATTTTGTACGGGAGTATGAGCACAAGAAGTTTGGTGAATAATTCACTTATCTTCGAAAAATTGTTTCATTGAGGTATTAAAAAACTCCCCCCATTATCGGATCTTAAGATTGGAATATTTTTATTAAATTGAGTTTGAACCATTTTATAAAAGTGAGAATATTGCAAAAACTTCTGATTTGTGTGTTAAAAGTAAATCCAGGTCATTCTTGTATGGTCATCAATAAATAGGATAAAATACCGCAAATTTTTCCCCTATTAATCGGAGCTGAACCCTACAAATCAGAATGAATTAAAGCAAAAGGAACATCCTTTCTAGTATTACTAGGTTTAAATGTACTACAGTGACTTTTAGACAATATACAAGTTTCACAACTTAAAACAACATTTGATGGAAATAAACCAGGAAATAAAGCATTTAAATATCCGGCTGATGGGTAACCCAATCCCCTATACCATAACCAGGCTTCTCTCGTAGGTGTTCCATGAGCAAGTGACACAGTTCCTTGTCGAGATCCGTTTCCCCACAATCATAGTATCCGTTGCTCCACAATCAAATGTCCAAGATTTAGATTTAAAAATATTTAAGGCAATTAGAACCTAGATAGTCTGGCCCATCTACAATTTTAATATGGTCATATGTTGGACTGTTTTTATTTTTGGAATAAGTCCAGCTCACCTTTGTGGGCTTACCTATTTTTGGCCCATCTATACCAATCGTCCCTTTTAAACCTATACCAACCGTCCTTTTTATTGAGTATCTAGTCTGTTCTTTCTCCTATTCCTATTTACACCGATATTGAAATGTGTCGTTCATATCGATTATAAACGTTCCATATTAATTGATTTCGTTGCGAGATTTTGACCTCTATATGAGACGTTTTTCAAAGACTGCATTCGATTTTTAAACAAACCATAACCTTTATTTTATCGATAAAGGTTTAAAAATATTACGACGATTATCAAATAATGATAATCTAAAATATAGCGTTTTCACACGATTATTACATAATGGTTTACAATAATATTACACATCAATTTAAATCTTCGAATGCAGTTTTTAAACAATATTATACAAGCATGCTGACTCCAACTCTTGTCCATAAATTAGCATGCAACATCGAAAGCTCTTAATAATCACCTGAGAATAAACATGCTTTAAACTTTAACAAAAATGTTGGTGAGTTATAGGTTTAACCTATATATTTATCAATTCGTAATAATAGACCACAAGATTTCATATTTTCATTTCTCGTAAACAACATGCATGCATAAAAATCATTCATATGGATTGAACACCTGGTAACCGAAATTAACAAGATGCATATAAGAATATCCCCTATCATTCCGGGACATCCATCGGACATGATAAAGCAACATCGAAGTACTAAAGCATCTGCAACCATGGATGGGGTTTGTTAGGCCCAATAGATCTATCTTTAGGATTCGCGTCAATTAGTAGATCGTTTTACTAATTCTTTGGCTACCAAGCAAAAAGGGGCATATTCGACTTCGATCATTCACCCATAGAATGTAGTTTCGATTACTTGTGTCTATTTCATAAAACATTTATAAAACTGCATGTATTCTCATCCCAAAAATATTAGATTTTAAAAGTGGGACTATAACTCACTTTCACAGATTTTTACTTTGCCGAAAATAAGACTTGGCCACAGGTTGATTCACGAACCTATCACAAATATGTACATATATATCAAAGTATGATCAAAATACATTCACAACATTTTTATTACGTTTTAACGATTTAAGTTTATTAAGTCAGCAGTCCTCGTTAGTAACCTACAACTAGTTGTTCACAGTTAGATGTACAGAAATAAATCAATATATATATTATCTTGAATAAATCCATGACCCAGTGTCTACAAGTCTCAGACTCGATCACAACTCAAAGTATATATATTATTTTGGAATCAACCTCAACCCTGTATAGCTAACTCAAACATTACTGCATATAGATTGTCTACGGTTGTTCCAAATAATATATATAGATGGGTCGATATGATATGTCAAAACATTGTATACGTGTATATGGTATCCCAAGATTACATAATATATGTTAGAATACATGTATAATACAATATAAGTTGGTTAAGTTATGATTTGTATAGATTTGTTACAAATTTCACGTAGCTACAACAAGCAAAATTATCCAATCTTGTTTTACCCATAACTTCTTCATTTTAAATCCGTTTTAAGTGATTTAAGTTGCTATGGTTTCATATTGAACTTATGTTTATGAATCTAAATAGAAAAAGTATAATTCAGAAATACAGGTTACAAGTCGTTTTTGTAAAGGTAGTCATTTCAGTCGAAAGAACGACGTCTAGATGACCATTTTGGAAAATATACTTCCACTTTGAGTTTAACCATGATTTTTGGATATAGTTTCATGTTCATAAGAAAAATCATTTTCCCAGAAGAATAGCTTTTAAATCGAAGTTTATCGTAGTTTTTAATTATCCAAACCAAAACAGCCCCCGGTTTTACTACGACGGCGTATATCCGGTTTTACGGTGTTCTTCGTGTTTCCAGGTTTTAAATCATTAAGTTAGCATATCATATACATATAGAACATGTGTTTAGTTGATTTTAAAAGTTAAGTTAGAAGGATTAACTTTGTTTGCGAACAAGTTTAGAATATACTAAACTATGTTCTAGTGATTACAAGTTTAAATCTTCGAATAAGATAGTTATATATATATATATATATATATACATATATATATATATATATATACATATATATATATATATATATATATATATATATATATATGAATCGAATGATGTTATGAACATCATTACTACCTCAAGTTTAGTAGGTAAACCTACTGGAAGTGACAATAAATGATCTAGCTTCAAAGGATCTTGGATGACTTGAAAGTTCTTGAAGTAGGATCATGACACAAAAAAAGTTTAAGTAAGATTTTTACTCGAATTAAGATAGTTTATAGTTATAGAAATCGAATCAAAGTTTGAATATGAATATTACCTTGAATAAGAAATATAACCTACTATAAATAACAAAGGTTTCTTGATCTTAGATGATTACTTGGAATGGATTAGAAAGCTTGAAAGTAAACTAGTAGACTCGAAAGGATTTTTGAAGTGTTCTTGAAGTGTTCTTCGTATGATGATTACAGCTTGATTCTTGAAGTAATTTTTAATGAAGATGATGATTAGGTTACTGGAAAAATTCATTCATAATTGTGTGTAGGTGTTGAGAGATAATTAGAAAGAGAATTGAAAGTGAAATGGAGTGGGTGGTGAGTGGTGAAGGGGTGAGTGGGGTTAAAAGGAGTTCTTGTTTTGTTTCCATGCTCATAAGTCATGCTAGTTGCCAAATGATGGTTTCCACAAGTGTTGGTGACTCACAAGGGCTGCTAAGAGCTGATCATTGGAGAGTATATACTAATAGTAAATACATCTAGAAGCTGTGTATTGTACGAGTACGAATACGGGTGCATACGAGTAGAATTGTTGATGAAAACGAATGAGAGTGTAATTGTGACTAACTTTGATAAGTATGAGTGTTTTGATATGTGTCTTGAAGTCTTCCAAAAGTGTATTAATACATCTTAATACACTACATGTATATATATTTTAACTGAGTCGTTAAGTCATCGTTAGTCGTTACATGTAAGTGTTGTTTTTGAAACCTTTAAGATAACGATCTTATTTAATGTAGTTAACCCATTGTTTATTATATTTAGTAAGATGTTAAATTATCATATTATCATGATAATATGGTGTATGAATATATCTTAATACGATATATATATATTAAAATGTCGTTACAACGATAATCGTTATATATATAACTCGTTTCGAAACTCTTAAGTTAGTAGTCTTGTTTTTTTACATATGTAGTTTATTGTTACTCACTTAAGGATATCTTTAATTATTATTTTATCATGTTAAACATAGTATATTAATATCTTAATATGATACATATGTATTTAGTAAGACGTTGTTATAACGATAATCGTTATATATATCGTTTCGAGTTTCTGAATTTACTAGTCTCATTTTTATGCATATAACTCATTGTTAATATACTTAGTGAGATATTTAATTATAATAATCTCATGTTAACTATATATATATATATATATATATATATATATATATATATATATATATATATATATATATATATATCATGTAGTTGTTACAATTTTTTAACATTCGTGAATCGCCGGTCAACTTGGGTGGTCAATTGTCTACATGAAACATATTTCAATTAATCAAGTCTTAACAAGTTTGATTGCTTAACATGTTGGAAACATTAAATCATGTAAACATAGTTTTCATTTAATATATAAACATGGAAAAGTTCGGGTCACTACAGTACCTACCCGTTAAATAAATTTCGCCCCAAAATTTTAAGCTGTTGAAGGTGTTGACGCATTTTCTGGAAATAAGCGTGGGTATTTCAACTTCATTTGATCTTCACGCTCCCAGGTGAACTCGGGTCCTCTACAAGTATTCCATCGAACTTTAACGATCGGTATTTTGTTTTGCTTGAGTCTTTTAACTTCACGATCCATTATTTCGACAGGTTCTTCAACGAATTGTAATTTTTCGTTGATTTGAATTTTGTATAGAGGAATAGTGAGATCTTCCTTAGCTAAGCACTTCTTCAGATTCGAGACATGAAAGGTATTATGTACATTGGCGTGTTGTTGAGGTAAGTCAAGTTGGTAAGCTACTGGTCCGACACGATCTATAATCTTGAATGGCCCAATGTACCTTGGATTTAGTTTCCCTCGTTTACCAAATCGAACAACGCCTTTCCAAGGTGAAACCTTAAGCATGACCATCTCTTCAATTTCAAATTCAATATCTTTCCTTTTAAGGTCCGCGTAGCTCTTTTGTCGACTCTGAGCGGTTTTCAACCATTGTTGAATTTGGATGATTTTCTCGGTAGTTTCTTGGATTATCTCTGGACCCGTGATTTGTCTATCTTCCACTTCACTCCAACAAATCGGAGACCTGCACTTTTGATAATGCTAAAAATGAACTTATATTTCATAGCATTATCCCTCAAGAAAGACAAGCTTTTAGTTGCAATTGTTCTATTTACAAGTGATATTCGTTTAAATAATAAAAGGTGAAGACAAAAGATAGATTCGACGAATTGAAGATGCAAATGACCAAAAACCTCAAAAGTACAAAGTACAATCAAAGTGGTTCAAATTATTAATGAGAAACGTCTCAAAATTACAAGAGTACAAGAAGCGAAACGTAAACTACAATATATTAAATTGTACGCAAGGACGTTCGAAAAACCGGAACCGGGACCAAAGTCAACTCTCAACGCTGGACGCAACGGACTAAAAATTACAAGTCAACTATGCACATAAATATAATATAATATTTAAATAATTCTTAAATTATTTATATATTATATTTATTTATAAAAAACCGTCGGCAGAAGAAACAAGCTCATGTGAGCTGGAAAAGCAGGCCATGCGATCGCATGGCCTGGCAGTTATAAAACCATGCGATCGCATGGAGGCCTTTTTCTGTCCACATGCCTATAAAAGGTAGGCTTTTCACGAACCTAAAACACATCTTTTTCTCTTCTCATTCATATGTAAAGATAGATATATATATATATATATATATATATATATATATATATATATATATATATATATATATATTATATTTTAATTTTAATTTTAATTTTAAATTCTAATAATAAGGGTATGTTAGCGAATGTTGTAAGGGTGTAAGTCGAAATTCTATCTGTGTAACGCTACGCTATTTTTAATCACTGTAAGTTATGGTTAATGATATTTTTAATTTAATGTCTCGTAGCTAAGTTATTATTATGCTTATTTAATGCCGAAGTAATCGTGATATTGAGCTAAATATTAAAATTGGGTAATTGGGCTTTGGACCGTAATTGGGGTTTGGACAAAAGAACGACACTTGTGGAAATTAGACTATGGGCTATTAATGGGCTTTATATTAACTAAACGATACCTCGTTAATTTAATATATAGACTTATAATTTGACGTATTTATATATAACCACATACGCTTGACTGGGTACGGTAGGCGGGATATCTATAAATACCAATAATTGTTCATTTTACCGGACACGGAATTGGATTAATAGTTAATAGACTTGTTGAAACAGGGGTGGATTACATTCAAGGGTAATTGGTGTAATTGTTAACAAAGTAGTAAAACCTTGGTTTACACGCAGTCGATAACCTGGTGTATTCATTAAACAAAGTATTAAGACCTTGTTACAATTCGAATCCCCAATTAGTTGGAATATTTGACTTCGGGAATAAGAATAATTTGATGAAGACTTCCGTATTTTATGATTATGACTGATGGACTATTATGGACAAATCCGTATGGACATATTGAATAATCTAGGACAAAGAACAGTTAACCCATGGGAATAAACTAAAAATTAACACGTCAAACATCATGATTATGGAAGTTTAAATAAGCATAATTCCTTTATTTCATATTTAATTGCACTTTTAATTATCGCACTTTTATTTATTGTCATTATATTTAATTGCACTTTTAATTATCGTACTCTTTAATTATCGCAATTTTATTTTATCGCACTTTTATTTATCGCAATTTCATTATCGTTATTTACTTTACGCTTTAAATTAAGGTATATTTATTTTTAATATTTTACATTAGGTTTTAACTGTGACTAAAGTTTTAAAATCGACAAACCGGTCATTAAACGGTAAAAACCCCCTTTTTATAATAATAATATTACTTATATATATTTTTGTATTTTTACAAATATAACTTATAAAATTATAGCGTTAAGCTTGTTTAAGAGTTCCCTGTGGACGAACCGGACTTACTAAAAACTACACTACTGTACGATTAGGTACACTGCCTATAAGTGTTGTAGCAAGGTTTAGGTATATCCACTCTATAAATAAATAAATAACTTGTGTACAATTGTATCGTATTTAATAGTATTTCGTTGTAAAAATAATACTATTTTCTAGTACACCTCGCACACATCAAGTATTTTTGGCGCCGCTGCCGGGGACATTCTTGCTTAAACGCCGGAAGCACAACGCTATAAAAAAAAGATTTTTATTAATTTTTAGTTTACTTTTATAAAAATACGCTTTTATAAAAATACGTTTTAAAAATACAAAAATATAAAAAGAAAAACAAAATATTTATATATTTTTAATAGTTTGTTATATATATAAAATTATAAAGTTTCTTTATTTTTATTTTACTTTTTAAAATACAAGTTTTTATTTATTTATATAATTATTTATTAAAACAGAAAAAAAATAATAAAAATTACTTGAGGCCCGGTACTGTAGCAGCTCAGCTCTGGCCTGAAACCCTTGCTCATGCGATCGCATGAGCCCGAAGGCAAAACTTCATGCGATCGCATGTGGGTACCTGACACGCCCTAATTGATTCTCCAACAGCAATCATTACGTAATTATTATTATTATTATAATTAAAACCCTAATTAGGGTTATATTTAATATTAATTTAGTTTAGTTTTTAGTATTTAATTTATATATTTTGTTTAATTAGTTTAAATAAATTATAAAATTAATAGTTTTATAAAATAATTAATATAAAAATAATATTTTTATAAAAATTGTACTTTTTACAACTTTAAGATTATTTTTATATTTTGTAACTTTTAATTTATTTTAGCGTAATATTTGTATTTTTCGCTAGTTTTTAGTTTTAATATAGTTTTTGCCATAGTTATTTTTTTTATTTCTAGATTTTTAGGCTTTGCCGTAAAATCCCTTAAGTGCTTTTTCTTTAGACTAAGATTTAAGTGCTTTAGAATTTTGCGACGCCGTTTTTAGTACCCTTTTTAAGTTATTGCCATTTTGGATTTAGTATTCCTTTTAAACTTTAATACCTTTAGACGAAACTTTTAATTTTTAGTTTTTAGACTTTTAAGTTTCGACGCGCTATTTTCTTATTTTTATTTTTCAACGCCTATTATTTTTTGACTTTTTATTTTTCGACGCTTTTCGACGCGCTCTTTTTCTTTCTTATTTCTCACCGATCTAGTTTTAGGACTTAGATTTTTTCTATTTCTTATCTAAAATTTCTTTAAATTTCAACGAAAAAATTATTTTAAGTGGTTAAATTGATAGACATCCAAATTTTCTGCTTCGTAGTAATAGTTGGATTTGTTAGTGGCTGAGTTGTGAGCTTCCGATTTAAAGGGTTCTGGCTCCCTGCTGCATCTATTGGCTATTCGAAACGTGGGCAAAAGCAGAAAAGTCTGTTAATTTGATAACTTATATAATTTTTATCTTTTATAACTAATAATATATTCAGTGAATATACCGAGCAAAACGTTCACCACCTTTTGTACATTCACCGCCTGTAACTCGATCAAGACATCTAGCAAATATTGTCGCCGTTGATTTTTCTTTAGAATCGTCATCCAGTCGACCAAGTACTCCAATTCAAATTTTCGATAATCCATTTTTTGAACCCGACCTCACAATTGAGAATCCGGAGAATATTCAGGGACGATTCCGAGATCCTGAACCATTAATCTTTCCTCCGAAACCACCAATCATTCAAACAGAGATTGTCGAGGAACCAACCATTAAATCAGAATCCTCTAGTGATTCAGATTCAACAAATTCAATTATGGAGAATCTGGAACCTTTAAGTATGGAACACCGAATGAGAGCTAAACGTACTGGCCAAGGTCACGCAATTACTCAACCTGACATTAATGCGCCAGATTATGAAATCAAAGGACAAATTCTACACATGGTGACTAATCAATGCCAATTTAGTGGTGCACCGAAGGAAGATCCAAATGAACATCTTCGTACCTTTAATAGGATCTGCACACTATTTAAAATCCGAGAAGTGGAGGATGAACAGATTTATCTCATGTTATTTCCCTGGACTTTAAAGGGAGAAGCCAAAGATTGGTTAGAATCGTTACCTGAAGGGGCGATTGATATATGGGACGTTTTAGTTGAAAATTTTCTTAAACAATTCTTTCCGGCATCTAAAGCCATGAGACTTCAAGGAGAAATTGTTACGTTCACACAAAAGCCAAATGAAACTCTATATGAGGCGTGGACAAGATTTGGAAAGTTATTGAGAGGATGTCCGCAACATGGTTTAGACACCTGTCAAATAGTACAAATATTCTACCAAGGATGCGACATCACTACAAGGAAAGACATCGATATAGCAGCTGGTGGTTCTATTATGAAGAAAACAGCAACTGACGCTTACAAAATTATTGATAACACTGCTTCCCACTCACATGAGTGGCATCAAGAAAAAGATATCGTTAGATCATCTAAAGCAGCTTGAGCCGATTCTAGCCATGACTTAGATTCCATTTCTGCAAAGATAGATGCTGTCGAAAGAGAAATGGAAAAGATGACTAAGGATATTCACTCAATACTAATTAGTTGTGAGCAGTGTGGAGGACCACATTTAACAAAAGATTGTCTCAGTATTGAACTAACAATGGAACAAAGAGAGAATGTTTCATACATAAACCAAAGGCCTGGAAATAATTATCAGAATAATTATCAACCGCCAAGACCAATTTACAATCAAAACCAGAATTATAATCGAAATGTTCCATACAACAACCAACAAGGTCCTAGCAATCAACAAGTATCCAACAATACTTACAATCAGCAAAGACCTAATTTTCAAAATAAACCACCACAAACCGATGATAAAAAGCCAAATTTAGAAGATATGATGTCGAAGCTAGTTGAATCTCAAACTCAATTTTTCACATCTCAGAAACAAACCAATAAACAAAATGCTCAAGCATTTAGAAATCAACAAGCTTCTATTCAAAATCTGGAACAAGAAGTGAGCAACCAAGCAAGGTTGATAGGTGAAAGAAAACCAGGAAGTCTACCTAGTGATACAAATGCTAACCCCCGGAATGAAACAGCTAAATCCATTACCACGAGAAGTGGTATTACACTTAAACCACCTGAAATACCTGTAATTTCTGATGAAGCTATTCCTACTCCACAAGAACCACAATCTGATCAAGATAAGGAAAAAGATGTGAAGACCCGTCCTAATCCATCCGGACAAAGTCCATATCGATTATAAACGATTTACAACAGTTGATTACATCGTGAGGTACTTGACCTCTATAGGATACATTTTACAAACAATGCATTCGTTTTTAAAAAGGCAATCTTACATTACATCGAAAGTTGACGGCATGCATACCATTTCATAATATATCTAACTATAATTGACTTAATAATAATCTTGATGAACTCAACGATTCGAATGCAACGTCTTTTGAAATATGCCATGAATGACTCCAAGTAATATCTTTAAAATGAGCAAATGCACAGCGGAAGATTTCTTTCATACCTGAGAATAAACATGCTTTAAAGTGTATGTATTCTCAGCCCAAAAATATAAAGGGAAAAAAGCATTTATAAAAATTTTGCATGTATTCTCAGCCGAAAAACATGTCTATTTCGTAAAACATTTATAAAAATTTTGCATGTATTCTCAGCCCAAAAATATAAAGGGAAAAAAAAGCAAATGAAACTCACCATACTGTATTTTGTAGTAAAAATACATATAACATCATTGAACAAGTGTAAGGTTGGTCTCGGATTCACGAACCTATAGTAATTATATATATTTATGTGTTTGTCAATATTTGTCTAATAAATTAAGTTAAGTCATAGTGTACCACAATCCTAATGCTCGAGAATAATATGCAAAAATCAGTTTGACTCAAAATGATTTCCAAAATTTATACTTGATTACTATATAGTTTAAATATCTTCGTTCTATATTTTTAAATATTTTTAAAAGATTTATTGGAGTAAATAATATAATTCATTTATTAATAAATAATATTTTATATAATAATATACTTTTATATATCCTAAATAATAAAGTTCATTTAATATCATAAAAATGTTATGATAGGTTTTAATAAAGTAATTATATTATTTGTACTACATATTTATTTGATAAAATAACATTGATAATAATAGTAAGTAAAAGTTGTATTATTTTTTAATAATAATAATTATTATTATATTAATAAAAATATCAATATTTATATTTACTAAAAAATGATAATTATTGTAAAAATGGTAGTTTTAATACTAACGATACTTTTAATAATACTTGTAATGATAAAAATAATAAGAACGATAATTTTATCTAAATCAATATCTTTAAATTTCATCATGATACTCATACTCATTATTTCCTAATTAATTTGTTAATTGCTTTTAAATCGTCTATTATTTCGCGTTCATTTTGATGATAATAATAGTAATTAAAATAATCAAGTGTTACTCACCTTAGTTTAATTATAATAATACTAATAATAATAAATGTTATGATAATATTAATGCTAATAACTATTTTAATGATAAAAATAATAATAGTACTAATTATAATTTTAACAATAATAATAATAATAATAATAATACAATTTTTAATGATAATACTTTTTGTTGATAATAATAATAATAATAATAGTTTGATAAAAACAAGAACGACGATAATAACGACGATAATAATAATCATTTTTAATAATAATATCAAAAATTCAATTGACTATATTTTTTAATCCGTTCATCGAAACCATTCGACATCTAAAGGAAAAGTTCTTAATTTTTCGCTATCTTTCCAAGGACATGCATATCTTATACCTTATCTCAACCACATAGGTAACTAATTCAAGATTCAACATAACCTATCTAAGGGAAATATCAAAAGTGTAAGCATGCGTAATCCTATATACTCGAGCACCAATCAGGGATACACTAATAATATGTAAAAATTAAATTATGAGTGCTTACGTATCAATATTGAGATTCAATATTGCAGAAAAGGTACGTAGATGCAACGGAGATGATAAACACTAAATTGACCTCACGAGCATACCCATGAACCATACCCATCACCCCAATAGCTATAACCCATAATTTCCTTAGCCCTATCCAACTCATAAAACTCGTCTTGAGATAATTTGCTCATGACCTCGTCGTAGTATTTTATGTATAATAATAATATTAATATTACTAATACTACTAATAATAATAATAATATTAATAATCTTTAATTATAAAGTAAATAAACATATACGAAGTAATATAGAGAGGAAAATAGATAGAATGAGTTTAGAGTAAATGGTGAAATGAATCTCATAACAACACTCGTTCATTTTAAAGCTTTTGACATCACTTGCCACACCATGGAACTTACATTCGACCAATAAGCATTACCGACACTGATTCCTTTACACATATCATATAATAATAATATAATTATATAATTATAATAGTATAATAAATAAATAATAAAAAAATAAAAAATAAAAAAAAAACGTGTTTATAGAAAAAGTGGTCATCGCTTTATGATCCGTGATTGAAGAAGAAAAAAAACATACATACCATTTCTTTTTATTTAATAATATTATATATAAATATATATTTAATTAATATGATTAATTATATATTATATTATATTCACATTCATAGTAAAAATATAATTTTTACAAAAATGACACGGATGTGGTCTCACGACTCATGTACCATTTTCGATTTTTCGAGCGCACTTTCGTACGTTTAGAAAACTAGCCTTTTACGTTACGTGACGTGTACCTTTAATAATAATTTGACTTATTTATCAAAGATTTACTTTATAAAAAAATGTAGCTTATAAAATTGAGCGTTGTGGTCATTTCTTTCTATAAATCAAAGTCTCGTTGTTTGTCAAAATATTTTATTTTAAATTAAACATTTTGTGACATGTACCTTTATTAATAACTAGACTTAAATTAATTAAAAACTAACCCACTCAGAGTGTAACTTAATCTTTTGAGTATTTTGGTCATTTCCTTAAATTTCTAAATAATATATCTTAATATCAGTTGAATCAAATAAACAAATGTTACTATCGTCTACATACTAATTTAAAATAATATATATTTAATATACTTAAACACGTTGTAAATACATGTTGCAAGTTATTTATGTACTTAATTACCATTTCGACTTATTGTATATATTCAATTTTCATTATTTAAACAAAACCTTTTAAATAACGAATTCTATCCTATCGAGAAACATTTTCGCTTAATAAAGTTAAGTCATAAGTCATAAGGGTTCCCAGTTTCTAATTTATAGTTCTATCGTGTATCGTAAGGTTAAATCTAGAGGATAATCAAACGTATGTAATTAACTTAATATAACATATCAAATGGGTTTATCTAGTCAATGAATCTTATCCCAATTATTTCTTCTATATGATCAATCGAGTATTATGAAATTCAATTCTCCACTAACTTTTGTCTAACTCCCAATAAATGATACTTTGTTCTTACTTGTAAATCACTTTACCATTTATTCCGAATACTGTTAAAAAGTAAGGGTTTCCTAATTCAAAGTGGACCTCATAACAGAGACTCGTAATCATAGTTCAATATATCTGATAATTCAATCATATGATATTATCTTTTACTCTCGTTGATAAACTTACATCGAACAAATACGTTCATGTAAAGTATTATTATTCAATCAATACCTTGATAGCATTTTCAAGTTCATAAAAATAGATCTCATAGCTTATATTCATATTGACTAAACCGTTCAATGTTTTATTAATATTTTTCAATTTAAAAATCACATATATGTATATGTATATATATTCATTCACACATAATTGTTCGTGAATCGTTAGGCATGGTCAAAGGGTATTTGATTACATGAATATAGTTTCAAAACTTTCGAGACTCAATATTACAGAATTTGCTTATCGTGTCGGAAACATATGAAGATTAAAATTTAAATTTGATCGAAAATTTCCGGGTCATCACAGTACCTACCCGTTAAAAGAAATTTCGTCCCAAAATTTGATAGAGGTCGTCATGGCTAACAGTACGAATGTTATTATGACGAATATACGCTGATGTATAGAGTCTTATCATGATTAAGAAATACGGATAAAATAATTCGATTTCTCGAAGCGTATAAGTGAAGCTATCGTAAAAGAGCGAAATGAGTAAATGTAGAATCTTTTTAACTGATGACGTAGTTATGATTGATTGATTTCCGGAATTCATGGGATTTAAAGAAAATCTTCGTAATAAGATTTGGTGCTTCAGCGATTCATGAAATCAGGATCTTCTTTGATTAAATGCAATAATCTGTCTCGATTTCTCTGTCAGATATTTCATTATAAATCCACCCTCGTCGTTCCCTTACCACTCACACCTTCTATTTTTTTTTTAATTCCTACTTTAAGACATTCGTCAATATGCTCCATCCCATTCTGATCCTTGATATACTCTTAATTTTCACATCTGTCATCCTCCTCTTTCATCTACCACCGGAAGATTTTATTTACTTCTACTATTATCTTGGGGTTATAGTGTTATTAATTTTCCCGTGCCTTTACATGGCAATATGTATTGATATGCACGGTTTGTAGTTTCTGGGTGGTTGTTGGGTTTTATATCTTCCCTTATATTTCGATGCCCCTGCTTCTGTCTTCTATAATCATTGTCATCCACAGTTAATGTCCCCTCCTATTTGCTGCGGTTTATGCTCCTATTTCTATTTCGGAGCTTTATTCTTTCGTTTCCTCTTTTTGCGATTAAACATCTCTTGTAATGGTCCGAAATTCGCAGATATAAATTTTGGAATGAACATTGTTAATGTTCTAAGAAGGAAATGGAAATGGTAAAATCTTGATTTGTTAATTTACCAGAATACCCTAGAAAAGACCGAATCATCAAGTAAAATATTTTCTTGATATGTTTAGAGATTAGATAGAATGTAAGAGTCGTGTAAATGGCACATGATGATGGTATGTTCTGTGAATCATCACGTTCCATTAGAAACTCAGCATGAACTACTGTAATATAATCACGTTGATCAAGTGTCATTATATTATACTAACTCATGCATCAGTTCCCAAAACTACTTCAAAACATTAATATTTGTATTTTTCAGAATTTAGAAACTAACAAAGTTTCTTTTATGTGGCAGATATTACAGAGAGATAAATGATTTCAGATAAGAGTAGTTGTGAAAATATCACCAGAAATATTTAGAATATGTATAATGAGAGACACGATGATATCTTAGAATGTTCAGATATGATGATGATGAAGAATATTTATCTGTGAAGGTTTAGAATAAGAAGTAAGGTGTTCGCTAACGGTTTCAGCAGGCACTGAATCATTTGGATCCTTTGAAGGCAGGTCCAGTACTTGTGATTTGTCCACAGCCTCCTTCATACTTTGCTCAATCCGTTTTCCAGTTCCAAACTTTCTCTTGTTCTGAGTTTTGCCAACACACTTATTCTTTAGCGTCAAACTTTTGACCATTGAAGTCGTTTACAGTTTTTGCTGCTTTATCATCATTTCGAGAATTATTCTGCAGTTCGAGGTGTTTTTCAGAAACTTCACATTCGAATTGTGTAAGTTTAGAAGATAGATGTTATATATATACATATAACTGTTGACGAAAAAATGTTGCGAAATTTCAAAATACTGATTGCTGATTCCCAGTAATTGACAGGATGTAGGAGAGTACATGATGGGTTTCAGTGAATAAGTATCGTGGTTTTTTTTGGAGAGGCTTAAGTCGAGGGTTCATGCAGTTGTTGCTAAGTTTACCGTTAATGTGGCGAGATATAAAAGGTTCCCCGGTAACGATGGTGAAAGGGCAACGTATCTATTATAATAAGACTAGTCCGATTAAAGAGTCGAAGTTAACTTGCTGGAGCTGTGAAAAAACTGTCTATTTTGAACAGAAATTGTAAGGTTGTTTTTGCTAATAAATGATAAAGAATTCAACGTAGGTACGTGTTAAACTATGACTTTGGGTTCAAGAGTTTTTCAGGTACAAAACTTCAGGTAATGTGTGGTTGGATCATCATCTCGATTGTTCATTATTTGAAATGTCTTTCGAACTTTCGAAGTGTTTTAAATGCAGATTGTCATTGTCAATATCCAAAGGATGAAATCGTCATGAATCTCGGTTGATTCTCATATCCTTCTGAGTGTTACAAATAAGAGTGATTTTCTATCACAGTTTTGAAGTCAAAGTATAGTTTTGAAAGATGTAAGGATCTAAGAGTGATGTCTTCTATTAAATCTTGACTTGGATTTTGATTTGTCAAAATCAAAATATGTAATCAAATTTGGATGAGAATGGTCGTTTTAATTTTTATGAGAGAATGTATATTGTTGTGAAAGTAATGAATATAGTTGGTGATTGTTGCATCAAACTCGAAGAATGTAACATATTAATTGTGAATTTAAATATCTCTCGGTTATTACCTACCCGTTAAATAAAAATTCACAATAATCTTTTGTACAAGAGAATTTTTTTTAATTACAATCTTCATGAAAATATAATTACATACATATTTTCTTCAGATGTAATACCGATTTAATGAGTTAATATCATATTAAACTCATTTGATTTTCGGCTTGAATTTAGAAATGAATAATCTCTAAAACATTAGAGATTGCATAATCTTCGCGGAGTATTTCACTAATGTAATCAATACTCCAATATTTATTCTCATAGATATTTCCTTAGTGATTCATGCTGATGCTCATAGAACTCTTGCTAACTTTGCAAGATACGAATGTTGTTTTCCCGTAAATTTCGGGTATATCGAAGATGAAAGTGTAAAATCAAACATGTTATTGAATGATACACTGGATTTATTATGAAATAATATTTTATTGAGTTGAAGCAGAGATTGTGATTAACAATGTTTAAATTGTCACCGAAGAATGTACATCATAGCATATTAGTAATATGAATTTAACCGAGTAGTATCTACCCTTTTTCAATTCATACTCAATAGCTTAGTACGAAAGATTTATATAGTTTCAGAATTCATATATATATAAAAAATATATATATATTTAATTTCTTCAGAAGAATGAGGTAATACTTCATAACTCGTTGATACAAAATACTCGTTGTTGATCAATGATGACGTCCACGACGATTCTTGAACTGGCAGAACTTGTGATGTTATAGGTGCTGCTAGTGCTGATGATGCTGACAGTACTGAAGGTGTTGGTAGTGCTGACGATATTGTTGATGCTGATGATATTGTCGGTAACTACTGGTGGTGCTTGTAAATCGCGCACCATTCTTGTCAGGGTTTCGATTCTTCTTCCTATCATCTATGTCCACTTGTCCGATTTATGGTTAAGGATGAAATAGATAATCTCTAAGACTTTAGAGATTACATAATCACCGCAGGATGTTTCTCCGATGAAGTTATGAATCAATACTTCATCGTTTGTTGTTGTTGGTATTCCTTGGTATCTATGATGCGTGTGATGTTGATATCCGACATACAGATTGTGATGTTGTGGCGTGTGGTGCAGATGTGATTGTTGGTGGTGGTAATGATACCGTTGGTGTTGATGATGGTGGTACCGTTGATGCTAGTGATGCTGCTGGTGCTTATGGTATTGAGACTTGCGATGTTACTATTACTGGCGGTATTGGTTATGCTGCTGGTGCTGCTGATGGTGTTTGTAATCCTTGCACCATAATTTCCAAAGCCGTAACGCGAGCGCGAAGTTCGTTAACTTCTGTTAGTACATCGGGATGATTGGCGGTTGGAGCGAGTGGATGAATAAGATTTGTAATATAGGATAGTATATAATCGTGACGAGATACTCTGGAAATGGGAGAGAAAATGGTGTTTCGAATAGGTTCGCCGGTAAGTGCTTCAGGTTCATCGCCAAGAGGTGATTGTGGTGGATGGAAGGGATCGCCTTCTTCTTGTCTCCAGTGATTTAGTATATTACGAACCTATCCCCAATTCATCCAGAATAGATGATGGGAAATTGGTTGATCCATTCCGGTGACGCTGCTTTCGGAGCTCAGGTAAATATCCATATCGGCATAGCTGTCGGAATCTGAGGAGTTCGAACTGGTTGAGGGATCAATCTCGTATGATCAGGGAAATGAATTTTTTTGTACGGAATAGATTATAGGAGTTAGATTTGATATTATTCAATACATAATTTACATATGTATATATAATACCAAAATCCCATAAATTACGGAGAAATCTTTGAAAAATGTTAGTCAAAGTTCACAGTAATAGATATAATAATTCGTCTATACACTATTATGCAATAAATGCAGGAAAACGCGTCTAGACTTAAGATGATAAGCAGATAATTTCCTAAGGATGATAAGTAGATGATTTCCGACTATAAAGGATAAGCAAAACTTTTGACATGTAGATACGGTCGAAGTCCAGACTCACTAATACATCTTAACGACTATCTGTTAGACACACTAATGCAAGACCTGGTTCGCTAAGACCACCGCTCTGATACCAACTGTGAAGACCCGTCCAAATCCATCCGGACGGAGTCCATATCGATTATAAACGATTTACAACAGTTGATTACATCGCGAGGTACTTGACCTCTATAGGATACATTTTACAAACATTGCATTCGTTTTTGAAAAGACAATCTTACATTACATCGAAAATTGACGGCATGCATACCATTTCATAATATATCTAACTATAATTGACTTAATAATAATCTTGATGAACTCAACGACTCGAATGCAACGTCTTTTGAAATATGCCATGAATGACTCCAAGTAATATCTTTAAAATGAGCAAATGCACAGCTGAAGATTTCTTTCATACCTGAGAATAAACATGCTTTAAAGTGTCAACCAAAAGGTTGGTGAGTTCATTAGTTTAACATAAATAATCATTTCCATCATTTTAATAGACGACAATATTTCATATTTCCATTTCTCATAAACATACGTCCCATGTATAGAGACAAAAATATCATTCATATGGATTTGAACACCTGGTAACCGACATTCACAATATGCATAATAGAATATCCCCATCATTCCGGGATCCTCCTTCGGACATGATATAAATTTCGAAGTACTAAAGCATTCGGTACTTTGGATGGGGCTTGTTGGGCCCGATAGATCTATCTTTAGAGTTCGCGTCAATTAGGGTGTCTGTTCCCTAATTCTTAGATTACCAGACTTAATAAAAAGGGGCATATTCGATTTCGATAATTCAACCATATAATGTATTTTCGATTACTTGTGTCTATTTCGTAAAACATTTATAAAAATTTTGGCATGTATTCTCAGCCCAAAAATATAAAGGGAAAAAAAAGCAAATGAAACTCACCATACTGTAATTTGTAGTAAAAATACATATAACATCATTGAACAAGTGTAAGGTTGGTCTCGGATTCACGAACCTATAGTAATTATATATATTTATGTGTTTGTCAATATTTGTCTAATAAATTAAGTTAAGTCATAGTGTACCACAATCCTAATGCTCGAGAATAATATGCAAAAATCAGTTTGACTCAAAATGATTTCCAAAATTTATACTTGATTACTATATAGTTTAAATATCTTCGTTCTATATTTTTAAATATTTTTAAAAGATTTATTGGAGTAAATAATATAATTCATTTATTAATAAATAAAATTTTATATAATAATATACTTTTATATATCCTAAATAATAAAGTTCATTTAATATCATAAAAATGTTATGATAGGTTTTAATAAAGTAATTATATTATTTGTACTACATATTTATTTGATAAAATAACATTGATAATAATAGTAAGTAAAAGTTGTATTATTTTGTAATAATAATTATTATTATTATATTAATAAAAATATCAATATTTATATTTACTAAAAAATGATAATTATTGTAAAAATGGTAGTTTTAATACTAACGATACTTTTAATAATACTAATAATGATAAAAATAATAAGAACGATAATTTTATCTAAATCAATATATTTAAATTTCATCATGATACTCATACTCATTATTTCCTAATTAATTTGTTAATAGCTTTTAAATCGTCTATTATGTCGCGTTCATTTTGATGATAATAATAGTAATTAAAATAATCAAGTGTTACTCACCTTAGTTTAATTATAATTATACTAATAATAATAAATGTTATGATAATATTAATGCTAATAACTATTTTAATGATAAAAATAATAATAGTACTAATTATAATTTTAACAATAATAATAATAATAATAATAATAATAATAATAATACAATTTTTAATGATAATACCTTTTGTTGATAATAATAATAATAATAATAATAGTTTGATAAAAACAAGAACGATGATAATAACGACGATAATAATAATCATTTTTAATAATAATATCAAAAATTCAATTGACTATATTTTTTAATCCGTTCATCGAAACCATTCGACATCTAAAGGAAAAGTTCTTAATTTTTCGCTATCTTTCCAAGGACATGCATATCTTATACCTTATCTCAACCGCATAGGTAACTAATTCAAGATTCAACATAACCTATCTAAGGGCAATATCAAAAGTGTAAGCATGCGTAATCCTATATACTCGAGCACCAGTCAGGGATACATTATTAATATGTAAAAATTAAATTATGAGTGCTTACGTATCAATATTGAGATTCAATATTGCAGGAAAGGTACGTAGACGTAACGGAGATGATAAACACTAAATTGACTGCACGAGCATACCCATGAACCATACCCATCACCTCAATAGCTATAACCCATAATTTCCTTAGCCCTATCCCACTCATAAAACTCGTCTTGAGATAATTTGCTCCTGACCTCGTCGTAGTATTTTATGTATTATAATAATATTAATATTACTAATACTAATAATAATAATAATAATATTAATGATCTTTAATTATAAAGTAAATAAACATATACGAAGTAATATAGAGAGGAAAATAGATAGAATGAGTTTAGAGTAAATGGTGAAATGAATCTCATAACAACACTCGTTCATTTTAAAGCTTTTGACATCACTTGCCACTCCATGGAACTTACATTCAACCAATAAGCATTACCGACACTGATTCCTTTACACATATCATATAATAATAATATAATTATAATAGTATAATAAATATAAAAAAAACGTGTTTATAGAAAAAGTGGTCATCACTTTATGATCCGTGATTGAAGAAGAAAAAAAACATACGTACCATTTCTTTTTATTTAATAATATTATATATAAATATATATTTAATTCATATGATTAATTGTATATTATATTATATTCACATTCATAGTAAAAATATAATTTTTACAAAAATGACACGGACGTGGTCTCACAACTCATGTACCACTTTCGGTTTTTCGAGCGCACTTTCGTACGTTTAGAAAACTAGCCTTTTACGTTACGTGACGTGTACCTTTAATAATAATTTGACTTATTTATCAAAGATTTACTTTATAAAAAATGTAGCTTATAAAATTGAGCGTTGTGGTCATTTCTTTCTATAAATCAAAGTCTCGTTGTTTGTCAAAATATTTTATTTTAAATTAAACGTTTTGTGACATGTACCTTTATTAATAACTAGACTTAAATTAATTAAAAACTAACCCACTCAGAGTGTAACTTAATCATTTGAGTGTTTTGGTCATTTCCTTAAATTTCTAAATAATATATCTTAATATCAGTTGAATCAAATAAACAAATGTTACTATCGTCTACATACTAATTTAAAATAATATATATTTAATATACTTAAACACGTTGTAAATACATGTTGCAAGTTATTTATGTACTTAATTACCATTTCGACTTATTGTATATATTCAATTTTCATTATTTAAACAAAACCTTTTAAATAACGAATTCTATCCTATCGAGAAACGTTTTCGCTTAATAAAGTTAAGTCATAAGTCATAAGGGTTCCCAGTTTCTAATTTATAGTTCTATGGTGTATCGTAAGGTTAAATCTAGAGGATAATCAAACGTATGTAATTATTATCTTAATATAACATATCAAATGGGTTTATCTAGTCAACGAATCTTATCCCAATTATTTCTTCTATATGATCAATCGAGTATTATGAAATTCAATTCTCCACTAACTTTTGTCTAACTCCCAATAAATGATACTTTGTTCTTACTTGTAAATCACTTTACCATTTATTCCGAATACTGTTAAAAAGTAAGGGTTTCCTAATTCAAAGTGGACCTCATAACAAAGACTCGTAATCATAGTTCAATGTATCTGATAATTCAATCATATGATATTATCTTTTACTCTCGTTGATAAACTTACATCGAACAAATACGTTCATGTAAAGTATTATTATTCAATCAATACCTTGATAGCATTTTCAAGTTCATAAAAATAGATCTCATAGCTTATATTCATATTGACTAAACCGTTCAATGTTTTATTAATATTTCTCAATTTAAAAATCACATATATGTATATGTATATATATTCATTTACACATAATTGTTCGTGAATCGTTAGGCATGGTCAAAGGGTATTTGATTACATGAATATAGTTTCAAAACTTTCGAGACTCAATATTACAGAATTTACTTATCGTGTCGGAAACATACGAAGATTAAAATTTAAATTTGATCTAAAATTTCCGGGTCATCACAAAAGAACCGGTAGTTGAAAAGGTTAATGAAGATAACACAGTTAAGGCTAAACCTTATGTTAAACCATACCAACCACCACTTCCTTACCCGAGTAAAATGAGAAAAGAGAGACTTGAAGCCGAGCAATCCAAATTCTTGGATATGTTTAAACAGATAAATGTAAATCTTCCTTTCATTGATGTGATTTCAGGAATGCCTAGATATGCTAAATTCTTGAAAGATCTAATCACGAATAGAAAGAAAATGGAAGAACTCTCGGCTGTTACTATGAATGCTAATTGTTCTGCAGTGCTGTTGAATAAGATACCAGAAAAATTATCAGATCCAGGAAGTTTCACAATTCCATGTTTTCTAGGTAGTCTTAGTTCAATAGAAGCATTGGCAGACATAGGTGCTAGTATAAATTTAATGCCGTATTCAATATACGCTAAACTAAACCTTGGAGAATTGAAACTAACACGAATAAGCATACAACTAGCCGATAGATCAGTAAAATATCCTAGAGGGATAATGAAGAACATGCTAGTTAAAGTTGGCACTTTAGTATTTCCAGTAGATTTTGTTATTCTGGACATGGACGAAGATTCTTGAGTACCTCTCATTTTAGGAAGACCATTCTTAAACACAGCTAAAGCAATAATAGACGTGTTTGGTAAGAAACTGACCCTAAGTATAGAGGACGAGAGTGTTACCTTTTCTGTTGATAAAGCCATGCAACAACCGCAATCTGCAGATGATACATGTTATTATATTCAAACTATAGAATCACATGCATAATTGTTAGAAGAATTTTCAGAATTACAAGGAACAAGAGAATGTTCTTTAGGAGAAGGAACTGAACCAATTGATGAAACTGAAATGTTAGCTACACTTATGGCTAATGGATATGAACCAACAACAGAATAAATTCAAATGCTAAAAGAGGAAGACAGATATCGATATAAATCATCGACAGAAGAACCACCGACATTAGAGTTAAAGCCACTTCCAAACCATTTGGAATATGCTTATTTACATGGTGAATCTAAATTACCTGTAATAATATCGTCTTCTCTTACTGAAAATAAAAAATCTCAACTCATTTCTGTGCTAAAAGCTCATAAACCAGCTATTGCATGGAAGATTCATGACATTAAAGGAATAAGTCCTTCGTATTGCACACATAAAATCCTTATGGAAGAAGGTCATAAAACGTATGTGCAACGCCAACGAAGACTAAATCTTAATATGCAAGATGTTGTTAAGAAAGAAATTATTAAATTGCTAGATGCAGGTTTAATTTATCCAATCTCTGATAGTCCATGGGTAAGCCCAGTTCAATGCGTACCTAAGAAGGGTGGCATGACTGTCATCACAAATGAGAAAAATGAGCTTATTCCTACTAGGACTGTAACAGGATGGCGTGTTTGTATTGATTATAGAAAATTAAATGACGCCACCAGAAAAGATCACTTTCCCTTACCTTTCATTGATCAAATGTTGGAAAGATTAGCCGGAAATAGTTACTATTGTTTTCTTGATGGTTTTTCTGGATATTTTCAAATTCCAATAGCACCCGAGGACCAAGAGAAAACCACATTCACGTGCCCTTATGGTACTTTTGCTTACCAACACATGCCATTTGGACTTTGCAATGCCCCTGCAACCTTTCAAAGGTGCATGATGGCGATTTTTCATGACATGATAGAAGAATGCATGGAAGTTTTCATGGATGACTTTTCAGTCTTCGGTGATACATTTGAATCATGTCTAGTTAATCTTGAACGAATGCTTATTAGATGCGAACAATCAAATCTAGTACTTGATTGGGAGAAAAGCCATTTCATGGTTAAAGAAGGCATCGTTCTTGGACATAAAATTTCAAAGGAAGGAATTGAAGTGGATAGAGCTAAAGTAGATGTAATTGCTAAACTTCCACATCCCACCAATGTTAGAGGAGTTATGAGTTTTCTAGGGCATGCCGGTTTTTACCGACGATTCATAAAAGATTTTTCTAAAATTGCCACTCCTATGAATAAACTCCTAGAAAAGGATGCTCCATTCATCTTTTCAGATGAATGTATCAAATCTTTTAATATTTTTAAAGAGAAACTCACTAATGCGCCGATCATGATAACTCCAAATTGAAATCTACCATTCGAACTTATGTGCGATGCAAGTGATTTTGCAATGGGAGCCGTTTCAGGTCAAAGGATTGAAAAACGATTTCAACCCATTTATTATGCTAGTAAGACGTTAAAAGGAGCACAAACAAATTATACAACTACTGAAAAAGAACTCCTTGCTATTGTCTTTGCTTTTGACAAATTTCATTCAGATCTCGTTCTAGCAAAAACGGTGGTCTATACCGACCATTCTGCTCTTAGATACCTATTTTCGAAACAAGATGCCAAACCAAGATTAATCCGTTGGATCTTACTCTTACAAGAGTTTGATATTGAAATCCGAGATAAAAAGGGAGCAGAAAATCTCACAGCTGATCATCTTTCTCGTCTTGAAAATCCCGAATTAGAAGTTCTAAATGAATCGGCCATACAAGACAACTTTCCTGATGAATATCTATTGAAAATAGATTATAATGAAATTTCATGGTTTGCAGACTATGCAAACTACTTAGTATGTGGGTTCCTTGAAAAAGGATTATCGTACCAAAAACGAAAGAAATTCTTTAGTGATATAAAACACTATTTCTGAGAAGAACCACATTTGTTTAAAAGTTGTCCCGATGGAATAATAAGCCGATGTGTATTCGAAGATGAAGCTAGTCAAATCTTAAACCATTGTCACACAGGACCAACAGGAGGGCATTATGGGCCTCAACTCACAGCAAGAAAAGTTTACGATGCTGGATTCTATTGGCCTACAATTTTCAAAGACGCACACCTTCTTTGCAAATCCTGTGATGCTTGTCAAAGGGCCAGAAAAATAAGTCAACGTGATGAAATGCCACAAAATGTCATTCAAGTATGTGAAGTATTTGACATTTGGGGTATTGACTTTATGGGTCCATTTCCAAAATCTCATAATAATCTCTACATTCTCGTTGCCATTGATTATGTATCTAAATGGGCGGAAGCACAAGCTCTCCCAACTAACGATGCACGAGTTGTAGTCAACTTTTTAAAACGTCTTTTTGCTAGGTTTGGAACACCGAAAGCTTTAATAAGTGATCGGGGTACTCATTTTTGTAATAATCAACTTGAGAAAGTTCTCAAAAGATATGGAGTAACTCATAAAATCTCCACCGCATATCATCCACAAACAAGTGGACAAGTTGAAAATACCAACCGAGCTTTAAAACGTATTCTAGAGAAAACCGTAGGATCAAATCCGAAGGAATGGTCCATGAAATTGGAGGATGCACTCTGGCTTTTAGAACAGCCTACAAAACTCCAATTGGAACCACACCTTTTAAACTCGTTTACGGAAAAGCATGTAATCTTCCAGTAGAAATTGAACACAAAGCATTTTGGGCTTTGAAGACATGTAATCTTGATTTACATGAAGCCGGACGTCTACGGTTAAGTCAATTAAACGAATTAGAAGAATTAAGACATGAAGCATACGAAAATTCGTTAATCTATAAAGAAAGAACGAAGAAATGGCATGATAAAAGAATCAGAAGTTCAAAAGAATTTAAAGAAGGAGACAGAGTTCTTCTTTTCAATTCACGATTCAAGCTATTTTCTGGAAAATTGTAATCAAGATGGTTTGGACCATTCATAGTCAAAAGAGTTTTCCCATATGGAACAGTAGAGTTAATAAATTCAAATGGGATTGAATTTAAAGTTAATGGTCACAGAGTTAAACATTACATACATGGTCCAATGGAAGTTGACAATGAAGTCAATCATAATTTCACCACCCAAGAAAACCTTCAAAATGAAAACATACATATGTTATCAACAACATATGAAAAATCAAAATTGGAAAATAGGGAGGATTCAAATTGGAGTGATGAAGAAGAATTCTTATACAAACCTCACATTCCAAGAAACGAAGAAAAATGTGAACAAGAAGTTCAAATAGAAGTGAAAGAACGAAGAAAAGAACACCCGAAAAAGGTTTACAAACTAACTCGACTTACTAAAGTAGGAGACCCGGGTGAATTTATCATTTCTTGCTTGCATAATGATGGTGCTGTATATAATGGACTCGCTGATTTAGGAGCAAGTGAAAATATTATGCCTATTTCCTTATACAAAAGATTAGGTATGGGTAAATTAAAACCAACCAAAATAGGTGTTCAATCATTTGACCTAACCATTAAAACCCGGTTGGAATAACAAATAATTTACTTGTTAACGTGGGAAGTTTAACCTTTGTTACAAACTTCATAGTAATTAATATGGAGGAAAACCTTGATATTCCTCTAATTTTAGGCCGCCCATTTTTAGTAACCACCGAGGCATTCATTGATGTGAGAGAAGGTAGAATGACACTTAGGGATGGTGATAAATCGATCACCTTTGTGAACTGAAAGTTTAGATCTCCACCAACCAAAACTGTTAAACCAATAAAAACGAATAAGTGTGGGGAAGATGAAGAAACACTTAATGATGATCCGATCACAAAGAACCCCGTTGATGATACGAAATTAGATGAACCCGTTTTTAACAGTTCAACGAAGAAACTTTATAAACGGATTCACGATGCTAGGATTAAGGGAAACTTTAAGTTATGTAACCGATTAATATCCAATTTATCGCCAAAAGAAAAGGCGATGTTAGTTGAATTTGTGAAAGTTACAGAGGAAATCAACAAATGGATTGAAGTAAAAGTCAAAGATATACAAGTTATTGATGATCCAATTGAAAATAACGTTAATCACAATTTCAACTAAGTGTGAGGAGGTTCGAATCTTTTTAGGATAATATGTATTTCTGTTAGACTTAGATTTTCTGTTTTCGTGTAGTTCTCGAGAATGGAATCCGAATGGTCTTTCCCTAGCAGACCCTAAAGAACTAGTCTTCTCCCTCCATTCTGAATTTTTATTTTTATTTAGGTTTTACGAGATGAAGACTTCCTGTGAACTAAACCATGGTCTAATGCTACACGCTTTGATCACTAAATGTAATAATGACACCCTTCCAAGTGAATTGGTATCATTAATCAGAGGTAAATTGGACGGAGTAAGAAAAGAATACAGGAACGAAAATAATAAGTTACAATTTGGTAAAGGAAAATCAAAATCCGCAGCAAAAAGAAGAGCACGACACCTTGAAAGATGTCACAAATGCGGAAAATGGTCACACGAAGGAAAATGCTCGACGAATCAGACATATTCCAATACCGAATTCGTTACTTTATGCAGAGATGGACCGTTCATATGTTTTGAAGAAAAAACGTTGAATGCTCGAGGTTACGCCTATGTAGCTATGGAAAACCAATTAGTCCGACTATCTTATGAGTGGGATAAAACAGGTCACTGAGAATTCTATTTCACAGGTAAGTATGTACAGTTTTTATTTTTATTTTTATTGCTTTGAACCTTTTGATAATAAACGCTAGATCGTTCGCTATAAAGTATTAAATTAGTATTCAATAAAATTAGGTTTTGCGACCGAAATTATTGATATCATACAAAAATTTATTACATCACTGCGAAATTTACCGTTTATTCTTAAGGTATAAATATCTTTAATTAATCAACCCAAAGTATTTCAAAAATTCGTCATGAGTTAAATTAGGTTATGGAACCGAAATTACTTTACCGAAAAGTGGGGCGTATATTTTTGATAATATTTGATTGATTAAAGTGGGATAAAAGACCAAAAAGATTTTTAATTTTATTTTTACTTTGTTTTTAAAATTAATATTAAAATAATATTGTAAACTTTTTAAATCAATATATTTAAAATTGTAAATATTTGAAAAATTAATATTTTTAATATAAGTTTGTATGTATAAAAACAAAAATATAATTTAAGTTTGGTGTGAATTTTTAATATGAATTTTTAATTTTATGCATTTTAAATTTAAGTTTGGTGTGAATTTAAAAACAAAAATTTACTTTATTTCGTTAAGTTAAAAATATGATTTTTAAAATTCGTCGTAAGTTGAAGACTAGGTCGTTGAACCGAAATTGCTTTATCCGAGGGAGGGACGAGAACTTTTATTATCATTATTTTTAATCTTATTGAATTAAAGTATGCCAAAAACATTAAAAAAAAACCCAAAAATCTTTACTTTTAAAACCGCGTTTAAAAAGTGACAAATTTTAAAATTTTGTCGAGGGACGGACTAGGACAACGATCCGAAACGCCCTCATCCTAAAAAGAAACAAATTTTTAAAATTTTATTAATTTTTGTTTTAAAAAGTATAAGTTTTTCTTAAAAAAAAAAAATACCAAATCCATGCGATCGCATGGGTTTTGAACTTCAACTCTATGCGATCGCATGGAGCTGATTTTATGGCCTGGATCAAAAGGCATCGAGCTTCTGCTTCTGCCTCACTTCAAACACCAACACATACACGAACACACACATATACACTCCTAAAATCACCATTTTTTCACCAAAATTCACGAAATTTGTTGCTACAATTCGCTATAATCATGCCTAGGTTCGGATTCTTCAACAAAAAGGTAAAAATTACACCCCTAAACTCTTAAAATTTCTAGTTTTTGTAATTGTCAATATTTTACCTAATGCAATTTTGTTAATTTCTAGTGTAATTAGAGTTAAATTGTTAGTATTTTATGCATGTATAACCTAGATTGATGCTATTTAACATGATTTGAAGCCAAAAACTTCAAAAATTTTAGAAATCTAGGGTTTGTGTTCTTGAGCAATTTGGGGCTTTTTGATATAAACAGGTTATGGCCGATTTTTGTCATGAATTATTGCTAAATTAAATAGTGTAACATGTTTAGGTAGTTAAATGATCCAAACATTGATCCTAAACATGATTTTTGAAGATTAAAGTGGACTTTTTAGGTACAAAATTCATGAACTTGATTAATTTGATATAATTGCCATTTGAGACTTGTTTAATTGCTAGTTATGACTATTTTGACATGTTATTTGAGTTAAATGCTTATGAACTTTGTATACATTTTCATATGTGCTAATTTGAAAAAGTGTAGAATTGTAAAAAATGTGAAAATGTGTATAAGTTTAATTTTGATTTAACATGTTATTGTGATTGTTTTAAGTTGTTATTTTGCTAACACTAATGTATATTTGGATGCACAAATTTTGTATTTAATGTGTTTTGCAGAAAACCGATACTGCTGATGCTTTATCATCATCTAGACAACCACAACAGGAGCCTGAACCAGAATATAAGCCGCAATACGAGCCAGAACCCGAACAAGAACCACAACAGGAACAACAACATCAACCTGATCAACATGTACCTTATTATGATCCGCTACAGTTTGCTAATGAATTCATAGTAATTCCGATGCATCCGCCAGTAGAATACCCAACGATTTCTGAACATACATTGCATCCTAATCTGGGATTCGATAGAAGCTGGAGAGATTACCCGGCATATCAAATTAATAAATTCAAATTAGTAACGAAAGATGTAGAGGTGCCTAGGGTAATTGATTGGAATCCTTTGGAAAGGGTCCAACTAGCTGACTGTGTTAGGGAGCATCTGATTCAAAGGTATGGCAGTTTTTCTTTTACTGATTGGGAACGTTTATTCACCATTCGTAGACCTGTATATAAGGAATGGTGTGTTGAGCAGATGAGTACTATAGCATTAAATGTAGATGTAGATAGATTAGATGATAGAAGTTTTCTTAGATTTATACTTGGCCGTAGGATGTACAGAATGTCCATGCTGGACATGGCCAGGGCTTTACAGATATATATGCCCGCTAAATTACTACTACCCGATTGTATGAATTTGATTTATCATGGTGAAAGGGTAGATATGAATTTTGATGTGAACGCCGTCTGGAGGCGTATGTCAGATTATAATGTTTTTGATCGGGCAGGAACACATACCTACTTACATATTAACAGAGCCGAGTATCTTATAATTCATAGATTTTTGGCTAACTCGATTACACAGAGAGGTCACAACAAGGAGAAAATGACCTTACATGATTTATTTTACCTAAAGTGTATTCGGGACCCAAGAGGCTTTGTTAATATCCCTTAATGTGTCAGTTTTTATTTGTCTAAGATGGTGGAAGGAATACAGGAAGAGGGGGATAATAGGAGGAGGTATTTTTGTTACTCTCATTGGAGAGTATTTAGGTGTAGATAAGGACCAAGGGGGTCCACTTTTGGAATGTAGGGAACAGGTTGAGCTTTTAGGATTGAGGGTTTATGCGGGTGCTAAGGCATTAAAGAGTAGACGTAACCAGGCAATACCCTATAAAGGTAGTCATCCTCAGGTAGAGAGAGGCTCAGATGAGGAGATGGAGGAAGCAGATGACATTAGGGATGTCATTCGGGAGGCTATGACTGATGTCTACCAGCGTGTAGATGAGGTAGATATGACAAACGCGGAGAGATTTAGACGGATGGAGCAGTGGCAACCCCGGAATGATTACGAGCATTCCAGGAAACGACAGCATGATAGATAGGACTATCATCAGCGTCAGATTATGAGCCGGCTGTCACCTCAGGATCACTACGTTCCGACCCGACCCGCTTACTATCCTTCACACCAGCCTGAGATGAGATCACCATATACTCTCTACGACCCTAACCAGGCCTACCAGTACACCTATCACCAACCATGGAACCAGGATGACCACATGAACTGGAACCCTTATCTAGATTGATTTAGTTCCTGTTGGTAATTTTTATGACTTTTATTTTTATTATTTCTGTTTGTTTATGTTTAAACACATTATATTATGATACTTTTAATGTTTAATATTTTTATTTTGTACTAATATTTCATATTTGATTTGAAAGTGGGATTTTAAGTCCCATTTCAAATTACCATGCATGTTTATATTTGTATGTATGTATATTGTCAATTGTACACAACAGGGTAAAACAGCGCATTTTCAAAGACTGGCATTAAGTTCAGCAAAAGCTAATACTTTTGACGACAAAACGAAAAACAAATGTGATGTAACAACAAGACGGAATGAACAAATGATGTGCACCATTTATCATTCAACAAACAAACGCCAATATGTTTGGAAACTTTGGTAAAATTTAATCATTTTTCTACGCTAAACGCCCTCAATAATTTAAATTGTACTGATTTCTTGCAAATGAGGGCATTGCAAGATCTTAAGTGTGGAAAGGGGTTAAATTCTTTCGGATTTTTAAAATTTTAAATTTAAACACTTGGTTACCATTAAAAATACTAGTAACGCAGTAGTTGTATTAGAATCTAGTGCTCTCTGATAATAAAGAACAGCCCTAGTCTTATATACTGACTACCCAATTCTAGTAAAATTTTTCAAAATTTTCAATTAAATGATTTCAAAATCATGTTTATACATATTTTGGAACGATAAAATTAGGTGTTAACACCGAAATTATTGTTACCTCGAAAAGGACATAAATTGAGAAACAACCCAAAATGTTAGAATTCATTTAAAAAGGAATAGAGGACAATAAAAATAAAAATAAAAGCCAAGTGTGGGAAAAATTTATCAAGTTATTTTGAACATATATCACATATTTTTGTACAAATAACTGAAGATACTTTTGTTTTGAACAAAATTAAATGTTTTACCCGGAAAACTGTAATATATTTGGAAGAAAGATGGATCTAAACGATGAATCAATTCCATCATTAAAAGGAAGTAAAGTCTTCCAAAAAAGACACGCGCTTCTTGATTTAGGTCAGGAAGTTGTCGTCCAGACCAGCTGTAGGTTGACGAAAAATCTAGAAAAGTCATCACTAAAATCAGCAGGAAATCCACGGACCTCAGCATCAAACAGGGTCGCCAAGTTGTCAGACTTATCCTAACCATGAGAGGATCTATCTCGTAAAATGGGGAGGACGCCATGCAAATTAGCTTGATAAGACTAATGAATCAGATCCCCAGAAAGGATAATCTCCTTAAAAGATCAAAAATCAGCTTTTAAGACTGATATTACTCAATCCTTGAGATTGACCTTAAAGATTGAGAATTACAAACTCATGGAATTCGATGATATCTAAACTCGAGCTTGAACGAGAAAATATTTTGATCAAAATTACAAACCGATTTGTTTTCTGAAAACCCATTTTCAATGCGTTCATTACCATTGAACGTAAAATCCTAGGAATTCACCTAGAATTTATTAGGTCACCTGAACCAAATCGGGTGTCATCCGTAAGAACGGTGGTTGCATAGCATGGTCAAAGACGGGACCTTGTGCCAGACCGAAGAAAAACTATATGGTGAGCTTTACTATTGCTCCTACCAAGGATAGTAATTGCATCCGACACGTTATAGACCATAATTAAAAGCATGTCAGGGGACATTGCCTTAACAGTTACTTGTTCAACGCTTTCCTTTACAACCGGACGGTAGTTTACCGAAAGTTAATATACGGAGCAAGTATACTGGACGTGTTGCTTTCCCAATACAAGGTTAGCAAGTGGGTGGCACAAAACTGCAAGTTTTGAGCTAAAATTTTCAAATCTGAAACTCACCAAACCCACAAAAACAATTTGCAAACACCGGTGAAGGGTTATTCCAGAAAACTTATCTAGGGTAAAAGCTAGATTTAATTTTCAAAAGATCAAATGTTTTCATAAAGATCCAATTTCCTTAAAGGATCTAAATTTTTATAGTCATGTGGGACTGTAAACTACATCGTTACTACCATTGTTGATACCGCCGTACAGTATTTTTATTTCAAGACTATATTGCTTGAGGACAAGCAACGCTCAAGTGTGAGAATATTTGATAATGCTAAAAACGAACATATATTTCATAGCCTTATCCTTCAAGAAAGACAAGCTTTTAGTTGCAATTGTTCTATTTACAAGTGATATTCGTTTAAATAATAAAAGGTGAAGACAAAAGACAGATTCGACGAATTGAAGACGCAAATGACCAAAAAGCTCAAAAGTACAAAGTACAATCAAAGTGGTTCAAATTATTGATAAGAAATGTCTCAAAATTACAAGAGTACAAGAAGCGAAACGCAAAATACAAGATATTAAATTGTACGCAAGGACGTTCGAAAAATCGGAACTGGGACCAAAGTCAACTCTCAACGCTCGACGCAACGGACTAAAAATTACAAGTCAACTATGCACATAAATATAATATAATATTTAAATAATTCTTAAATTTATTTATATATTATATTTATTTATAAAAAACCGTCAGCAGAAGAAACAAGCTAATGTGAGCTGGAAAAGCAGTTCATGCGATCGCATGGCCTGGCAGTTATAAAACCATGCGATCGCATGGAGGCCTTTTTCTGGCCACATGCCTATAAAAGGCAGGCTTTGCACGAACCTAAAACACATCTTTTTCTCTTCTCATTCATACGTAAAGATATATATATATATATTATATTTTAATTTTAGTTTTAATTTTAAATTCTAATATTAAGGGTATGTTAGCGAATGTTGTAAGGGTGTAAGTCGAAATTCTGTCCGTGTAACGCTACGCTATTTTTAATCACTGTAAGTTATGGTTAATGATATTTTTAATTTAATGTCTCGTAGCTAAGTTATTATTATGCTTATTTAATGCCGAAGTAATCGTGATGTTGGGCTAAATATTAAAATTGGGTAATTGGGCTTTGGACCATAATTGGGGTTTGGACAAAAGAACGACACTTGTGGAAATTAGACTATGGGCTATTAATGGGCTTTATATTAACTAAAAGATACCTCGTTAATTTAATATATAGACTTATAATTTGACGTATTTATATATAACTACATACGCTTGACTGGGTACGGTGGGCGGGATATCTATAAATACCAATAATTGTTCATTTTACCGGACACGGAATTGGATTAATAGTTAATAGACTTGTTGAAACAGGGGTGGATTACATTCAAGGGTAATTGGTGTAATTGTTAACAAAGTAGTAAAACCTTGGTTTACACGCAGTCGATAACCTGGTGTATTCATTAAACAAAGTATTAAGACCTTGTTACTATTCGAATCCCCAATTAGTTAGAATATTTGACTTCGGGAATAAGAATAATTTGACGAAGACTTCCGTATTTTATGATTATGACTGATGGACTATTATGGACAAATCCGTATGGACATATTGAATAATCCAAGACAAAGAACAGTTAACCCATGGGAATAAACTAAAAATCAACACGTCAAACATCATGATTATGGAAGTTTAAATAAGCATAATTCCTTTATTTCATATTTAATTGCACTTTTAATTATCGCACTTTTATTTATTGTCATTATATTTAATTTCACTTTTAATTATCGTACTCTTTAATTATCGCAATTTTATTTTATCGCACTTTTATTTATCGCAATTTCATTATCGTTATTTACTTTACGCTTTAAATTAAGTTATATTTATTTTTAATATTTTACATTAGGTTTTAACTGCGACTAAAGTTTTAAAATCGACAAACCGGTCATTAAACGGTAAAAACCCCCTTTTTATAATAATAATATTACTTATATATATTTTTGTATTTTTACAAATATAACTTATAAAATTATAGTGTTAAGCTTGTTTAAGAGTTCCCTGTGGACGAACCGGACTTACTAAAAACTACACTACTGTACGATTAGGTACACTGCCTATAAGTGTTGTAGCAAGGTTTAGGTATATCCACTCTATAAATAAATAAATAACTTGTGTAAAATTGTATCGTATTTAATAGTATTTCGTTGTAAAAATAATACTATTTCATAGTACACCTCGCACACATCAACTTTCTGCCATAAAGTACCTCAAACGATGCCATCTAAATACTAGAGTGGTAACTGTTGTTGTAAGAAAATTCAGCTAACGGTAGATGTCGATCCCAACTGTTTCCAAAATCAATAACACATGCTCGTAGCATGTCTTCAAGTGTTTGTATCGTCCTTTCACTCTGCCCATCAGTTTGTGGATGATAGGCAGTACTCATCTCTAGACGAGTTCCCAATGCTTGCTGTAATGTCTGCCAAAACCTTGAAACAAATCTGCCATCCCTATCAGAGATAATAGAGATTGGTATTCCATGTCTGGAGACAACTTCCTTCAAATATAATCGCGCCAACTTCTCCATTTTATCATCTTCTCTCATTGGCGGAAAGTGTGCTGACTTAGTGAGACGATCGACTATTACCCAAATAATATCAAAACCACTTGCAGTCCTTGGCAATTTAGTGATGAAATCCATGGTAATGTTTTCCCATTTCCATTCCAGGATTTCGGGTTTTTGAAGTAGACCTGATGGTTTATGATGTTCAGCTTTGACCTTAGAATATGTCGAACATTCTCCTACATATTTAGCAATATCGGCTTTCATACCCGGCCACCAAAAATGTTTCTTGAGGTCTTTGTACATCTTTCCCGCTCCGGGATTATTGAGTATCTGGTTTTATGTGCTTCCCCAAGTACCGTTTCTCTTACATCTCCAAACTTTGGTACCCATTTCTTTTAGCTCTATACCGGGTTCCATCTTCTCGAATATTAAAGTGTTTCTCCGATCATTTGGGTATTTCATTCTTCAAATTCTCTTCTTTTACAACTCCCTGTTGCGCCTCCTTTATTTGAGTAGTAAGGTTAGTACGAATAATTATATTCATAGCTTTTACCCGTATAGGTTCTCTGTCCTTTCTACTCAAAGCGTCGGCTACCACATTCGCCTTCCCCGGGTGGTAACGAATCTCGAAATCATAATCATTCAATAACTCAATCCACCTACGCTGCCTCATGTTCAGTTGTTTCTGATTAAATATGTGTTGGAGACTTTTGTGATCGGTATATATAATATTTTTTGACCCCATATAAATAGAGCCTCCAAGTCTTTAATGCAAAAACAACAGTGCCTAATTCCAAATCGTGTGTCGTATAATTTTGCTCGTGAATCTTCAATTGTCTAGACGTTCGTTCGTTGCATTAATACACAATCGAGGCCTTGCTTTGAGGCGTCACAATATATCACAAAATCATCATTCCCTTCAGACAATGACAATATAGGTGCCGTAGTTAACTTTTTCTTCAACAATTGAAACGCTTTCTCTTATTCATCCTTCCATTCAAATTTCTTCCCTTTATGCGTTAATGCAGTCAAGGATTTTGCTATTTTGGAAAAATCTTCGATGAATCTTCTGTAGTAACCAGCCAGTCCTAAAAATTGGCGTATATGCTTCGGAGTTTTAGGGGTTTCCCACTTTTCAACGGTTTCAATCTTTGTCGGATCCACCTGAATACCTTCTTTGTTCACTATGTGACTGAGGTATTGAACTTCTTCCAACCAAAATGCACACTTTGAAAACTTAGCGTACAGTTTTTCTTTCCTCAACAATTCTAACACTTTTCTCAAATGTTCTTCGTGCTCTTCATCATTCTTTGAATAAATAAGTATGTCATCGATGAAAACAATGACAAACTTGTCTAGATATGGCCCACACACACGGTTCATGAGGTTCTTGAACACAGCTAGTGCGTTAGTCAAACCAAACGGCATAACCATAAACTCGTAATGACCGTAATGCGTCCTGAAAGCAGTCTTCGGAATATCATCCTCCTTCACTTGCATTTGATGATACCCGGAATGTAAATCAATCTTCGAATAAACCGACGAGCCTTGTAGTTGATCAAATAAGTCGTCGATTCTCGGTAGTGGGTAACGGTTCTTGATGGTAAGTTTGTTCAACTCTCGGTAGTCGATACACAACCTGAATGTACCATTCTTCTTTTTGACAAACAAAACAGGAGATCCCCATGGTGATGTACTTGGTCGTATAAAACCACACTTTAAAAGTTCTTGTAATTGGATTTGGAGTTCCTTCATTTCGCTGGGTGTGAGTCTGTATGGAGCACGAGCTATTGGTGCAGCTCCTGGTACGAGATCTATTTGAAATTCAACAGATCGGTGTAGAGGTAGTCCCGGTAATTCTTTCAGAAATTCATCGGGAAATTCTTTTGCGACGGGAACATCATTGATGTTCTTTTCTTCGGTATTGACTTTCTCGACGTGTGCTAGAACGGCATAGCAACCTTTTTTTATTAGTTTTCGCGCCTTCAGGTTACTAATAAGATTTAACTTCGTGTTGCTCTTTTCTCCGTACACCATTAAGGATTTTCCTTTTTCTCGTACAATGCGAATTGCATTTTTGTAACATACGATTTCTGCTCTCTCCTTTTTCAACCAGTCCATGCTGATTATCACATCAAAACTCCCTAACTCTACTGGTATCAAATCATTCTTAAACGTTTCGCTAACCAGTTTAATTTCTCGATTTCGACATATATTATCTGCTGTAATTAATTTACCGTTTGCTAATTCGAGTAAAAATTTATTATCCAAGGGCGTCGGTGGACAACTTAGTTTAGCACAAAAATCTCTACTCATATAGCTTCTATCCGCACCCGAATCAAATAAAACATAAGCAGATTTATTGTCAATAAGAAACGTACCCGTAGCAAGCTCAGGGTCTTCCTGCGCTTCCGCCGTATTAATATTGAAAACTCTTCCGCGGCCTTGCCCATTAGTATTCCCCTTATTCGAGAAATCTCTATTAATGTGGCCCGTTTTCCACATCTAAAACAAACTATGGCGGCATTATTTATTCCGACATTATTTGTTCTTTTAATTCTGTTATACATTGGTCCGCAGACCTCACACTTCGTCGCGCTATGACCATTTCTTTTAAACCTGTTGCAAAATGTCGTGCAGAACACCGGGTGATGCTCTTCACACCTTTGGCATGGCTGTTTTTAGTTTTTGTTGCCATTGTTGTTGTTGAGATTGTTGTTGGGATTTTTATTATTATTGAAACGATTGTTGTAGTTATTGTTGGGACGTTTGTTGTAGTTATTGTTAGGATTGCGGTTATTGCTGCGGTTGTTGTTGCGGTTGTTATGATTGTTATTGTGATTGTGGTTGTGATTGTTGTTGTTGTTGTTGTTGTTGTTGTATTGGTGACCCTTGTCATTGGTTTCTTCCCACTTTCTCTTGGCCTGTTTTATGTTGGCCTCTTCGGCCGCCTGCTACTTAATCCTTCCGTCAATCTGGTTTATTACTTTGTGAGCCATACGGCTTGCCTTTTGTATGGAGGCGGGCTCGTGTGAACTCACATCTTCTTGAATCCTTTCTGGTAACCCTTTAACAAATGCGTCGATCTTCTCTTCTTCATCTTCGAACACTCTTGGACATAATAGGCACAACTCTGTGAATTGTCGTTCATACGTGGTAACGTCGAATCCTTGCGTTCGTAATCCTCTAAGTTCTACTTTGAGCTTATTGACCTCATTTCTGGGCGATATTGTTCATTCATCAGGTGTTTGAATGCCGACCACGGTAGCGCGTAGGCAGTATCTTGTCCCACCTGCTCGAGATAGGTATTCCACCATGTTAACGCAGTGCCGGTGAAGGTATGCGTAGCGTACTTTACTTTATCTTCTTCAGTGCACTTACTTATGGCAAACACCGATTCGACCTTCTCGGTCCACCATTTTAATCCAATTGGACCCTCGGTTCCAGCGAATTCCAGAGGTTTGCAGGCAGTGAATTCTTTGTAGGAGCATCCTACACGATTTCTTGTGGAATTAGTTCCACTGCTAGATTCAGAGTTATTGTTATTTTGCATCGCAGCCTGTACTGCGACTATGTTTGCTGTAAGAAAAACACGGAAGTCTTCCTCCCTCATGTTCAAGTTCTGACGAGTAGTCGGTGCCATTCCTTTCAAAAATAGCCAAAAGAATTAAGTTAATCATATCGAATATTAAGAGTAGTCAATAGTATTTCGTAGCATAATATGAACTTATTTATAAAAGCTTTTTCTTCATATTAGCGTTTTATAATTTTTCATTCGGGTAGTACCTACCCGTTAAGTTTATACTTAGTAGCTAATATACAATTCAACTACTACAATTCTATATGAAAAACTGATTACAATAATATTTCGCGTTCAAACTTTTATACAATATTTTACAAACTTACAATACCGCTATTCTACATATAGTATGAAATATAGCACACAATAAATTTAATACAAGCCAGTTGCGAAGACAATTCTAGTTAATACGCAAGTCGTTCAGCAAAGGCAATAAAAACACGTAATTCATAAGTCCAGAAACAAGTCATGCATTCGGGTTTTACTAGTACTATTTCCCATCCTTGATCTTGTGGAAAATAACCGTTGAGACCATTAGCTAGGCAGCATGTTGTAACGTTTTAAAAAGGACGGGGCTTACGTAATGCCCAACAGCCCCGCAATAATCTAAAAATCTTATTTCTCACCCCAACTACTGAATCCGTCACTTGTGGGAATGTTTTATTTAGTAGTTGCAATCCTATGTTCTTTTTCTCGATTTGGTGGGAAGCGAACATTACTAACCCGTAGACATAACATGCTTTTTTATGTTGCATGTTTGAAGCTCTTTCTAAAGAACGAAGTCCTATGTTGGGATATGTAGAGTCAAAATAGGCTCTCAACCCGTAGCGTAAAATTGCATCTGGGTTCCCCGCATTCAATGGTTTAAAGAAAACCCGGCGTAACTTATGGTCTCCCCAATGTGATATACCCCATCTATTAAAGGAAAGCCTTTTATAAACTAAGGCATGCCTGGAACGTCTTTCAAATGTTTGACAAACTAATTTCGCCATAAATAATTGTGCCGATGAACTCTAACCGACTCTAGACAAGATTTCATCAATCATGTCCCCGGGTAGGTCTTCTAAAATATTCGGTTGTCCATCCTTAATGTCCATTGTGTGGTTTTTCATACTGTAAAAAATAGACGAGGATTAGATTCGTAAAAGATAATTAACAAACAATACAAGCAATTTTTACATAACATGAAAATACAAGCACACTACAATACATATATTATACAACATGATTACAACTCTTTATTCCGACTCACACATTTCTTCCTCTTCGGACTTGGTTCGTTTCGCTAATTTCCTAGGGATATATGGTGCTCCCCTAATACGAGCCGTTCTTTTCTCAAATGGTCTAGAAAAACCTGGTGGCTTAGATGTTCCCGGGTTATAGTAAAAGTTTAAGAAATACGGGTGTTTACGGTACACCCCATCAGGGTACTTCATGTTAACATAAAGTTCATAGGTTTTGGGCTCGATTTTTTCTATTTTAATGACTTTTACCTTATTGTTTTCTGTTGCTTTTTCAAATTGGGTAGAGGTAATTTCTATAACATCATCGGAATCCTCATCGGGATCCGATTCATCAGAAAACTGGTAATTTTCCCAATATTTTGCTTCCTTGGCGGAAACACCAATGACCATTTTTAACTTTGGTCCATTGGTTGAGGATTTTCTTTTACTTAACCGTTTTTCTGTAGTTATTAATATTTCTTCCTTCAGAACCTCTTCTTCTTCCGGTTCCTCTTCTTCTTCTGGTTCCTCTTCTTTCGGTTCCTCCTCTTCCGGTTTTTCCTATTCCGGTTTCTCCTCTTCCGGTTCTTCCTCGGGAATTTGTGAATCTTCCCAAAATGTATTCGACTTTTCATTATTATTAGGTGAGTCGATGGGATTTGTACTAGAGGTAGACATCTATCACACAATATCAAACACGTTAAGAGATGAATATATCACATAATATTTATATGTTAATAATATATACTTTCCAACAAAAAGTGTTAAGCAATGGTTTTTTTTTTAAAGAAAACACGGTCGAAGTCCAGACTCACTAATGCATCCTAACAAACTCGGTAAGACACACTAATGCAAATTTCTGGTTCTCTAAGACCAACGCTCTGATACCAACTGAAATGTCCCGTTCATATCTATTATAAACATTCCATATTAATTGATTTCGCTGAGAGGTTTTGACCTCTATATGAGACGCTTTTCAAAGACTGCATTCAATTTTTAAACAAACCATAACCTTTATTTTATCGATAAAGGTTTAAAAATATTACGACGATTATCAAATAATGATAATCTAAAATATAGCGTTTTCACACGATTATTACATAATGGTTTACAATAATATTACACATCAATTTAAATATTCGAATGCAGTTTTTAAACAATATTATACAAGCATGCTGACTCCAACTCTTGTCCATAAATTAGCATGCAACAGCGGAAGCTCTTAATAATCACCTGAGAATAAACATGCTTTAAACGTCAACAAAAATGTTGGTGACTTATATGTTTAACCTATATATTTATCAATTCGTAATAATAGACCACAAGATTTCATATTTCCATTTCTTGTAAACAACATGCATGCATAAAAATGATTCATATGGATTGAACACCTGGTAACTGACATTAACAAGATGCATATAAGAATATCCCCCATCATTCTGGGACATCCATCGGACATGATAAAACAACATCGAAGTACTAAAGCATCCGCAACCATGGATGGGGTTTGTTAGGCTCAATAGATCTATCTTTAGAATTCGCGTCAATTAGTAGATCGGTGTACTAATTCTTAGGCTACCAAGCAAAAAGGGGCATATTCGGCTTCGATCATTCACCCATAGAATGTAGTTTCGATTACTTGTGTCTATTTCGTAAAACATTTATAAAACTACATGTATTCTCATTCCAAAAATATTAGATTTTAAAAGTGGGACTATAACTCACTTTCACAGATTTTTACTTTGCCGAAAATAAGACTTGGCCACTGGTCGATTCACGAACCTATAACAAATATGTACATATATATCAAAGTATGATCAAAATACATTCACAATATTTTTATTACGTTTTAACGATTTAAGTTTATTAAGTCAGCAGTCCTCGTTAGTAACCTACAACTAGTTGTCCACAGGTAGATGTACAGAAATAAATCAATATATATATTATCTCGAATCAATCCACGACCCAGTGTCTACAAGTCTCAGACTCGATCACAACTCAAAGTATATATATTATTTTGGAATCAACCTCAACCCTGTATAGCTAACTCAAACATTACTGCATATAGAGTGTCTATGGTTGTTTCAAATAATATATATAGATGGGTCGATATGATATGTCAAAATATTGTATACGTGTCTATGGTATCTCAAGATTATATATTATATGTTAGAATACATGTATAATACAATATAAGTTGGTTAAGTTATGATTTGTATAGATTTGTTACAAATTTCACGTAGCTACAAGAAGCAAAATTATCCAATCTTGTTTTACCCATAACTTCTTCGTTTTAAATCCGTTTTGAGTGATTCAAGTTGCTATGATTTCATATTGAACTTAAGTTTATGAATCTAAACAGAAAAAGTATAAGTTTATAGTCATAAATACAGGTTACAATTCGTTTTTTAAAGGTAGTCATTTCAGTCGAAAGAACGACGTCTAGATGACCATTTTGGAAAATATACTTCCACTTTGAGTTTAACCATGATTTTTAGCTATAGTTTCATGTTCATAAGAAAAATCATTTTTTCAGAAGAATAGCTTTTAAATCAAAGTTTATCATAGTTTTTAATTATCCAAACCAAAACAGCACCCGGTTTTACTACGACGGCGTATATCCGATTTTACGGTGTTCTTCGTGTTTCCACGTTTTAAATCATTAAGTTAGCATATCATATAGATATAGAACATGTGTTTAGTTGATTTTAAAATTTAAGTTAGAAGGATTAACTTCGTTTGCGAACAAGTTTAGAATATACTAAACTATGTTCTAGTGATTACAAGTTTAAATCTTCGAATAAGATAGTTATATATATATGAATCGAATGATGTTATGAACATCATTACTACCTCAAGTTTAGTTGGTAAACCTACTGGAAGTGACAAGAAATGATCTAGCTTCAAAGGTTTTTTGAATATGAATATTACCTTGAATAAGAAATATTACCTACTGTAAATAACAAAGGTTTCTTGATCTTAGATGATTACTTGGAATGGATTAGAAAGCTTGGAAGTAAACTAGTAGACTTGAAAGGATTTTTGAAATGTTCTTCCTATGATGATTATAGCTTGATTCTTGAAGTAATTTTTGATGAAGATGATGATTAGTTTACTGGAAAAATTCGTTCATAAGTGTGTGTAGGTGTTGAGAGAGAATTAGAAAGAGAATTGGAAGTGAAATGGAGTGGGTGGTGAGTGGTGAAGGGTGAGTAGGGTTAAAAGGAGTTCTTGTTTTGTTTCCATGCTCATAAGTCTTGCTAGTTGCCAAATGATTATTCCCACATGTGTTGGTGACTCACAAGGGCTCTAAGATCTGATCATTGGAGTGTATATACCAATAGTAAATACATCTAGAAGCTGTGTATTGTACGAGTATGAATACGGGTGCATACGAGTAGAATTGTTGATGAAAACGAATGAGAGTGTAATTGTGACCAACTTTGATAAGTATGAGTGTTTTGATATGTGTCTTGAAGTCTTCCAAAAGTGTATTAATACATCTTAATACACTACATGTATATACATTTTAACTGAGTTGTTAAGTCATCGTTAGTCGTTACATGTAAGTGTTGTTTTTGAAACCTTTAAGATAACGATCTTATTTAATGTAGTTAACCCATTGTTTATTATATTTAGTGAGATGTTAAATTATAATATTATCATGATAATATGGTGTATGAATATATCTTAATACGATATATATATATATTAAAATGTCGTTACAACGATAATCGTTATATATATAACTCGTTTCGAAACTCTTAAGTTAGTAGTCTTATTTTTTACATATTTAGTTTATTGTTACTCAGTTAAGGATATCTTTAATTATCATTTTATCATGTTAAACATAGTATATTAATATCTTAATATGATACATATGTATTTAGTAAGATGTTGTTATAACGATAATCGTTATATATATCGTTTCGAGTTTTTGAATTCACTAGTCTCATTTTTATCTATATAACTCATTGTTAATATACTTAGTGAGATATTTACTTATAATAATCTCATGTTAACTATATATATATCCATATATATATCATCATGTAGTTGTTACAATTTTTTAACGTTCTTGAATCGCCGGTCAACTTGGGTGGTCAATTGTCTACATGAAACATATTTCAATTAATCAAGTCTTAACAAGTTTGATTGCTTAACATGTTGGAAACATTAAATCATGTAAACATAGTTTTCATTTAATATATAAACATGAAAAAGTTCGGGTCACTACAGATATTCTCCACTTTATCATCCCTAGATGCTTTAATCTTTTCACTAACCCTAGAAGCAACCCTAGATCCTTTTATCTTTCCTATATCGGTAAATAATGAGATAAAGGTTGAGATTTGTACCAGTGGGTTCTGTGGTGGTTGCAATACCACCGAAGTCATGATCGATGGTGGTGGTTGTTGACGCGTTGACCGCTGCTACTACTGTCGCCTTGCTTGGTTTTGTCCACCATTCTGGATACCCTTTTAGCTTAAAGCACTACTCTCTGGTATGTCTTGATTTACCACACTCTGTACATTTGAGCTTTGACATGTCGAGTCTTGAAGGATAACGACTTCAGTGTGTTTGGGTTAGATGAACCGACGATACTTTGCCATCAATTGCATCCAAACCGGTTGCAATTTCATGATTGGTTGAGGTATCGTTCGATAACCCTAGAATCTGACTGTGGGCTGCTTCTTTTCTAACGGTGGCGTAAGCTTCTTCCGCTGTTGGTAACGGAGTCAAACGAAGGATCTCACTTTTGATTGTATCATTCTGTTTATCAAGTGCATTTAAAAAATTGAAAAAGTTTATGTTGTGCTCCAATTTTGTTGTTCCTTGTGATGTCGGCTGGATTTTCAATGGGGTTTGGAACTCGGATTTCGAGGTCCCCCCAAATTCCTTGCATCCAGACCCAAAGTTCCTCAAGATTCATGTTGCCTTGCTTGATTTCAGTGGCTTTGACATATAAATGTATACTTGCAATTTGACACCACCACTGCTATATGTGGTTATTAGAGCATCCCACTATAGTTTGGCAGTAGGAAAAGAGGTCAGATTACTTGCAAGGTTGCGTTCAATGTTTTAAAACGGCCATGAAAACATAATTAGATCTTCTTGTACCCAATGTTCATACGTTTCATGGCTGTTATCATGTGGATTTGTGGTCAAATGAGCAAGGAGGGCTTTGAATTTACCTCCAATGGCAACATTCATCATTCTTGACCATAAAGAATAGTTTGAACTATTTATAATCAAACTAATTTTCAAGGTATCGAAAATTTTTGTTTGGTGGAAACTCATATTGTTTCTCAACATGCTAGCCAATTGGTTAGTTAGATCATTAATTTGGCTTGTATGGGTTGATAGAACTGATGGTGGTGATTGGCTGCCGCCTTCATTAGGCATGGTGGCCTTTCAAAAAACGAAATCTAATAAATGATTGAAGCAAACAATGTGTAATGATCATTAGATCTACACCATTAGCTATGGTACCATGTTTTCAAAGTAATAAATTGAACGTGTATTTAATAAACTAATATTTGATACAATTGAATTGATTTGGAATACATTACAATGTATGCTTATATGCATGTGTGATACAATAGCTAATTCTAATAAGAGTAAGGCTCCTTTTATCTTTCGAAACCACTTTTATGTAAATGGAAATCTGTTACTGTTAGACTATTGCTTGTATCCGTTTGACTGCCAATTCATATGTCTTCTTTTGAACTTCTATTCTTGGCAGATGATGAAGAGAATCTATTCTGATCCTAAAGTCAACTTACTATGTATGGTAATTTGTTTTGTACCGTTTTGATCTTGTATTCTAACAAATACTTCTAAACCTTGTATCATGTGGTAGTGGTATGCATCTCTTAGCGACAGGTCAGGAGTTCGAATCCCGTGGGGAGTAGCATTGCACACAAGGTTGCCCCTTTTACCCCTGAATTCCACCCAAGGGTGCCTTCTGCACATCGCGTTGCGGGGGCAGTGGAGGAAGGGGTTTTTGTAGTGACCCGAACTTTTCCATGTTTATATATATATTAACTGAAATTGTTATTTACATGATTAAGTGTTTCCAACATGTTAAGCAATCAAACTTGTTAAGACTTGATTAATTGAAATAGGTTTCATATAGACAATTGACCACCCAAGTTGACCGGTGATTCACGAACGTTAAAACTTGTAAAAACTATACGATGACATATATATGGTTATATATATAGTTAACATGATTTTATTATAAGTATGTATCTCATTAGGTATTTTAACAATGAGTTATATACATAAAAATGAGACTATTAATTTAAGAAACTCGAAAACGATATATATAACGATTATCGTTATAACAACGTCTTACTAGGTACATATGAATCATATTAAGATATTGATACACTTGGTTAATTATGTTAAATGATAAGTAAATATATTATTAAGTGTATTAACAATGAAATACATATGTAAAAATAAGACTACTAACTTAATGATTTCGAAACGAGACATATATGTAACGATTATCGTTGTAACGACATTTAACTGTATATATATCATACTAAGATATATTATATATCATAATATCATGATAATATAAAATTTTAACATCTCATTTGTTATAATAAACAATGGGTTAATAACATTCAACAAGATCGTTAACCTAAAGGTTTCAAAACAATGTTTACATGTAACGACTAACGATGACTTAACGACTCAGTTAAAATGTATATACATGTAGTGTTTTAATATGTATTCATACACTTTTGAAAGACCTCAAGACACTTATCAAAATACTTCTACTTAACAAAAATGCTTACAATTACATCCTCGTTCAGTTTCATCAACAATTCTACTCGTATGCACCCGTATTCGTACTCGTACAATACACAGCTTTTAGATGTATGTACTATTGGTATATACACTCCAATGATCAGCTCTTAGCAGCCCATGTGAGTCACCTAACACATGTGGGAACCATCATTTGGCAACTAGCACGAAATATCTCATAAAATTACAAAAATATGAGTAATCATTCATGACTTATTTACATGAAAACAAAATTACATATCCTTTATATCTAATCCATACACCAACGACCAAAAACACCTACAAACACTTTCATTCTTCAATTTTCTTCATCTAATTGATCTCTCTCAAGTTCTATCTTCAAGTTCTAAGTGTTCTTCATAAATTCCAAAAGTTCTAGTTTCATAAAATCAAGAATACTTCCAAGATTGCAAGTTTACTTCCAAGTTTTCTAAATCCATTCCAAGTAATCATCCAAGATCAAGAAACCTTTGTTACTTACAGTAGGTTATCTTTCTAATACAAGGTAATAATCATATTCAAACTTTAATTCAATTTCTATAACTATAACAATCTTATTTCGAGTGGAAATCTTACTTGAAATTGTTTTCGTGTCATGATTCTACTTCAAGAACTTTCAAGCCATCCAAGGATCCTTTGAAGCTAGATCTATTTTTCTCATTTCCAGTAGTTTTATCCAAGGAACTTGAGGTAGTAATGATGTTCATAACATCATTCGATTCATACATATAAAGCTATCTTATTCGAAGGTTTAAACTTGTAATCACTAGAACATAGTTTAGTTAATTCTAAACTTGTTCGCAAATAAAAGTTAATCCTTCTAAATTGACTTTTAAAATCAACTAAACACATGTTCTATATCTATATGATATGCTAACTTAATGATTTAAAACCTAGAAACACGAAAAACACCGTAAAACCGGATTTACGCCGTCATAGTAACACCGCGGGCTGTTTTGGGTTAGTTAATTAAAAAAAACTATGATAAACTTTGATTTAAAAGTTGTTATTCTGGGAAAATGATTTTTATTATGAACATGAAACTATATCCAAAAATTATGATTAAACTCAAAGTGGAAGTATGTTTTCTAAAATGGTCATCTAGACGTCGTTCTTTCGACTGAAATGACTACCTTTACAAAAACGACTTGTAACTTATTTTTCTGACTATAAACCTATACTTTTTCTGTTTAGATTCATAAAATAGAGTTCAATATGAAACCATAGCAATTTGATTCACTCAAAACGGATTTAAAATGAAGAAGTTATGGGTAAAACAAGATTGGATAATTTTTCTCATTTTAGCTACGTGAAAATTGGTAACAAATCTATTCCAACCATAACTTAATCAACTTGTATTGTATATTATGTAATCTTGAGATACCATAGACACGTATACAATGTTTCGACCTATCATGTCGTCACATCTATATATATTTCGGAACAACCATAGACACTCTATATGTGAATGTTGGAGTTAGCTATACAGGGTTGAGGTTGATTCCAAAATATATATAGTTTGAGTTGTGATCAATACTGAGATACGTATACACTGGGTCGTGGATTGATTCAAGATAATATTTATCGATTTATTTCTGTACATCTAACTGTGGACAACTAGTTGTAGGTTACTAACGAGGACAGCTGACTTAATAAACTTAAAACATCAAAATATATTAAAAGTGTTGTAAATATATTTTGAACATACTTTGATATATATGTATATATTGTTATAGGTTCGTGAATCAACCAGTGGCCAAGTCTTACTTCCCGACGAAGTAAAAATCTGTGAAAGTGAGTTATAGTCCCACTTTTAAAATCTAATATTTTTGGGATGAGAATACATGCAGGTTTTATAAATGATTTACAAAATAGACACAAGTACGTGAAACTACATTATATGGTTGAATCATCGAAATCGGATATGCCCCTTTTTATTAAGTCTGGTAATCTAAGAATTAGGGAACAGACACCCTAATTGACGCGAATCCTAAAGATAGATCTATTGGGCCTAACAAACTCCATCCAAAGTACCGGATGCTTTAGTACTTCGAAATTTATATCATATCCGAAGGGTGTCCCGGAATGATGGGGATATTCTTATATATGCATCTCGTTAATGTCGCTTACCAGGTGTTCACCATATGAATGATTTTTATCTCTATGTATGGGATGTGTATTGAAATATGAAATCTTGTGGTCTATTGTTACGATTTGATATATATAGGTTAAACCTATAACTCACCAACATTTTTGTTGACGTTTAAAGCATGTTTATTCTCAGGTGAATACTAAGAGCTTCCGCTGTTGCATACTAAAATAAGGACAAGATTTGAAGTCCATGTTTGTATGATATTGTGTAAAACTGCATTCAAGAAACTGATTTCGATGTAACATATTTGTATTGTAAACCATTATGTAATGGTCGTGTGTAAACATGATATTTTAGATTATCATTATTTGATAATCTACGTAAAGCTTTTTAAACCTTTATTTATGAAATAAAGGTTATGGTTTCTTTTAAAAATGAATGCAGTCTTTGAAAAACGTCTCATATAGAGGTCAAAACATCGCAACGAAATCAATTAATATGGAACGTTTTTAATCAATAAGAACGGGACATTTCAGTTTTACCGCCCATGTCCTCGGATTGGGCCAGATTTCCTCCTGAGTAGCACTTGGGGGCGGGTTATGCAACTGCAGGAGATGAAGGCGTGAGTGGTTAAGTCCCCCTAGGTGATCCCGTACTGATGTTAAAAAAAGATATAATACTCTTAAACATCATCATATGACCTGCTTGACATATAAACTACATCCAAATCAGGTGAAAGAGGCTAAAGGTTATATTGCGTGCTATTATAATGGGAAAGTTATTATTTTATGGAATTCTGGTTTTTGCATACCTTGTTTTTGCTTTTGTCATTGACATACATGTTCTTTACTACAATCGCTAACATCTCGTTAAAATTGAAATGCATCTACATAGAAAAAAAAAAAATATAGTGAGAATCATTGAAGGCAGCTATAATTAACACTACAATTAGGACAAACTTGTTTACGATGTAAGAATAAACACAGTATTATTTTCATTCTATTTCCAATACAAAAACATGACCAAACTCATTAATCCTCTTTTGAATTCCTTTAGCTATAGAGATAGTTTTCACTCCATTAGTTAATCAGTATTCAATGTATGTTAATTGGGTGAATTAATTGGAATTAATGTATTTTCATTGACAATACATAGAGAATGCATAAACATATACAAATATTAAAGTAAGTGAATATACTCCTAATATAGTAACAACTGGCTGTAATAAACAATTGACACATAATTATCTGGAAAAATCCAACCAAACTAAAATATCTCACTCACGGATCAACCTATATTAGAATTAAAACTAAGCATATTGTAGCTACTGTTCTTTAGTAAGAATGGATATATACAAATGTATACATCCAAAAGCATAAATAAATATAAGGATCTATTGGAAAGAATAAAACATAGCCAACATAAATAAATAAAAAATCATAAGTACAACCATAAGCATATACCCTAAGAAGAATATACCTTCAACTTCATCAGCACTTTAGTGTATATCAACCATCATTTTCTTTAATCAGCTTTTTTTCCAAACCTAGTTCCCAATTTTTCTTTCTTCTTGAGCATGATGTACTCGATTAATATATAAAATTGATACTAGCAAGTTCGTAAATTGTTATTGATCTATTGGTGACGGTGGCGTAGCCTAGTACAGCAGAGAGACGGCACAATCGGCGATAAAATAAATTAAGGGCTGAGAGTTTTTAGGAGAGAGAGGCGCATTTTTTTGCAGGTGATGCGAGTCAAATATAAATTAAGATTAGGTTATTTGTTGTAGCGGGTCGGGTATTTTTAAATGGTTAAATGGTTTGTACGGGGTAACTGTCATTTTTAACCAATCATGTTGCTAAAAAAATTACGGAAATTAGTATATATATATATATATATATATATATATATATATATATATATATATATATAGTGGTAGGATCAAGGGAGAAACAACCAATCGATGGAAGCCGGGGGAAGCAAATTTTTTTTCGCTTTTTGAAAATTTTTTGTTCACGAACATTATAGATTGGATGAAAATATGAACATTTAATAAAGACATTTTGTGATAAATGTTTTTATTTTGGCGGAAAAACGCTCGAAGAAGTAATATATAACAATTATCTTGTTTTTCTAGCGTAGGTTGAGGTTTTAGAATTTAGGGTTTAGATATTAGAGTTTATAGGGTTTAGATATTAGGGTTTAGAAATTTAGGGTTTACATTTAGGGTTTACATTTAGAATTTAGATTGAGTTTTTAACACGAACGGTTTAGAGTTTAGGGTTTAGTCCCTAAACCCAAAACTCCAAACCCAAAACCCTAAACCCTAAACCCTAAACTCTAAATCGGGCTAAATTTTACTTCACAAAACTTGAAAAAAAAAAACGTTAACATTCTTCACGATCAATATTATCTTGAATGTTATTTTTGTCGATCGTTTTCCCGCCTAAATAATAACATTCATCACGGAGTGTCTTTTTTAAATGTTCATATTTTCATGTGATTTTTTTGCCTGAAAAAAATTCCAAAAAAATGAAAAATAAAATTTTTTGCTTCCCCCCGATTGATCAAAATTTCAATCAAATCAGTTTCAACGTTTTTAACATGTGCTAAAACATTAGTTGTGGTTTTACTCAAACATAAGTGGTGGTGTTATAAATTTAAAGGTGCAAGTACAAATGAGAATGAAGTGAGTCGATAATAATACAGTCTACTCATCCTTCCTCCGTCGTATTGTTGCACAACAATCTCGTTTTGGATGTCTTGACTCCCTTGTAGGTTTATTATACAATTGGTTAACAACACAGGTCAAACAGATCAAATGAGTAATAGTAACTGCAACTGACCATCCTTAACCTTGTAGAGTCTCCTAAATGAATTTATACGTGGTTACTAATCTTTTATGTAACTGACCATAGTTTACATATAACATGTATAAAAATATAAAAATAATACTCTCTAGTAAGTTATTGTACGTATATAAAGTTGCGGGTCAATATAGTTATGTTTGTAATGTATGAGGGTGTTAAACAAAAATTTAGTGGAAAAAAGGAGGGTTCACAAGATACAGAACTCATCTTCCCCAAATGTTTTACTTCTTTATGGGCACAAGCATTTTGTTCGGGAGTATGGGCACAAGCAGTTTGGTGAATAATTTACTTATCTTCCAAAAATTGTTTCATGGAGGTATTAACAACCCCTCCCCCCCCCCCCCCCCCCCCCCATTATCAGATCTTAAGATTAGAATATTTTTATTAAATTGAGTTTGAACCATTTTATACAAGTAAGAATATCTCAAAAACTTCCGATTTGTGTGTTAAAAATATATCCAGGTCATTCTTGTATGGTCATCAATAAATAGGTTAAAATACCTCAAATGTTTCCCCTATTAACTGGAGCTGAACCATACACATCAGAATGAATTAAAGCAAAATGTACATCCTTTCTAGTATTACTAGGTTTAAATGTACTACAGTGACTTTTAGCCAAAATAAAAGTTTCACAACTTAAAACAACATTTGATGAAAATAAACTAGGAAATAAAGCATGTAAATATCCGGCTGATGGGTGACCCAATCTCCTATGCCATAACCAGACTTTCCTCGTAGGTGTTCCGTGAGCAAGTGACACGGTTCCTTGTAGAGAAACCTCATCAACATACTATAACCCCCTTTTTTGAGTGCCACGCCCAATCAACAGTCCTGTCTGAATGTCCTGCAAGATGCATAAAGTCGGATACATTAGGACTTTACAGTTTAATTGTTTTGTAACATGACTTACCCTATAACAGCTTATGAGATAAAGCTGGAATATATAGACAATTAGGTAATTTAATAGTTGGTGAAATTTCAATAGTATCGCTACTTTTAACTTGAACAATTTCACCATTAGCCGTTTGAATCTTATATTTCCTAGGTTTTTTTTAAGATAATATCTTTTTCGTCAAATATCATAGTATCCGTTGCCCTACTATCAAATATCCAAGATTTAGATTTTAAAATATTTGAGACAATGTTTGCTTCGGGAGGATCTTTTTGTATTTTTGTTAAAATAGTGTACTTGTTTTGACACAAAATATGTTTGGACTCATTTTGTACATTATCATTAAATTTAGTTGCGTTTTTGGGCCCAATATTAGATCCTAGGTAGTCTGGCCCATCTGTACTTTTAATATGGTCATGTGTTGGCCTGTGTTTTTTTATGGAATAAGTCCAATTAGATCCTAGATAGTCTGGCTCATCTACAATTTTAATATGGTCATATGTTGGCCTGTTTTTATTTTGGAATAAGACCAGCTCACCTTTGTGGGCTTTCCTATTTGTGGTCCATCTATACCAATCGTCCCTTTTGAACCTATACCAACAGTCCATTTTAATTGAGTATCTAGTCTGTTCTTTCTCATATCCCTATTTACACCGATATTCACCACTTTATCATCCCTAAATGCTTTAATCTTTTCACTAACCCTAGAAGCAACCCTAGATCCTTTTATCTTTCCTATGTCTGTAGATAATGAGATAAATTTTGAGATTTGTACCAGTGGGTTCTGTGGTGGCTGCAATACCACCGAAGCCGTGATCGATGGAGGTGGTTGTTGACTCGTTGACCGCAGCTACTGCTGCCGCCTTGCCTGGTTTTGTCCACCATTCTGGATACCCTTTTAGCTTAAAGCACTGCTCTCTAGTATGTCTTGATTTACCACACTCTGTACATTTGAGCTTTTACATGTCGATTCTTGAAGGATAACCACTTGGGTGTGTTTGGGTCAGATGAACCGACTATCCTTTGCTATCAATTGCATCCAAACCGGTTGCAATTTCATGATTGGTCGAGGTATCGTTTGATAACCCTAGAATCTGATGGTGGGCTGCTTCTTTTCTAACGGTAGTGTAAGCTTCTTCCACTATTGGTAACAGAGTCAAACAGAGGATCCCTCTTTTGATTGTATCATTCCGTTTATTAAGTGCATTTAAAAAATTGAAAAAGTTTATGTTGTGCTCGAATTTTGTTGTACCTAGTGATGTCGGCTGGATTTTCCATGGGGTTTGGAACTCCGATTTCAATGGGTCCCCCCAAATTCCTTGCATCCGGATCCAAAGTTCTTCAAGATTCATGTTGCCTTGCTTGATTTCAGTAGCTTTGACATATAAATGTATACTTGCAATTTTTCACCATCACTACTATATGTGGTGATTAGAGCGTCCCACTACAGTTTGGCAGGGGGAAAAGAGGTCAGATTGCTTGCAAGGTTGCGTTCAATGTTTTGAAACAGCCATGAAAACACAATTAGATCTTCTTGTTCCCAATGTTCATACGTTTCATGGCTGTTATCAAGTAGATTTGTGGTCAAATGAGCAAGGAGGGCCTTGGATTTACCTCCAATGGGAACATTCATCATTCTTGACCATAAAGAATAGTTTGAACTATTTAGATTCAAACAAATTTTCAAGGTATCGAAAATTTTTGTTTGGTGGAAACTCATATTATTTCTCAACAGGCTAGCCAATTGGATAGTTAGATCATTAATTTGGCTTGTGTGGGTTGATTGAACTGATGGTGGTGATTGGCTGCCGCCTTCATTAGGCATGGTGGCCTTTCAAAAAAACGAAATCTGATAAATGATTGAAGCAAACAATGTGTAATGATCATTAGATCTACACCATTAACTCTGATACCATGTTTTCAAAGGAATAAATTGATCGTGTATTTAATAAACTGATATTTGATACAATTGAATTGATTTAGAATACATTACAATACAATGTATGCTTATATGCACGAGTAATACAATAGCTAATTCTAATAACAGTAAGTCTCCTTTTATCTTTCGAAACCACTTTTATGTAAATGGAAATCTGTTGCTGTTGGACTGTTGCTTGTATCCATTTGACTGCCAATTCATATGTCTTCTTGTGAACTTCTATTCTTGGGAGATGATGAAGAGAATCTATTCTGATCCTAAAGTCAACTTACTATGTATGGTAATTTGTTTTTGTGTCGTTATGATCTTGTATTCTAACAAATACTTCTAAACCTTGTATTGTAGCTCATGTGGTAGTGGTATGCATCTCTTAGCGATAGGTCAGGAGTTCGAATCTCGTGGGCTGTAGCATTGCACACAAGGTTTCCCCTTTACCCTTGAATTCCACCAAAGGGTGCCTTCTGCACATCGCGTTGCGGGGGCAGTGGGGGAAGGAGTTTTACCGCCCATGCCCTCGAATTGGGCCGGGTTTCCTCCTAAGTAGCAGTTGATGCGGGTTATGCAACTGCTGGAGATGAAGGCGTGAGTGGTTAAGTCCCCCTAGGTGATCCCGTACGGGTGTTAAAAAAATATATCATACTCTTAAACATCATCATATTACCTGCTTGACATATAAACAACATCCAAATCATGTGAAAGAGGCTAAAGGTGATATTGCGTGCTATTATAACGGGAAAGTTAATAGTTTATGGAATTCTGGGTTTTTCATACCTAGTTTTTGCTTTTGTCATTGACATACATTCTCTATACTACAATCGCTAATATCTCGTTAAAATTGAAATGGATCTACATAGAAAATAAAAAAAATACAGTGAGAATCATTGAAGGCATCTATAATTAACACTGCAATTAGGGTAAACTTGTTTACGATGTAAGAATAAACACAGTATTATTTTCATTCTTTTTCCAATACGAAAACATGACCAAACTCATTAATCCTCTTTTGAATTCCTTTAGCTATAGAGATAGTTTTCACTCCATTAGTTAATCAGTATTCAATGTATGTTAATTAGGTGAATTAATTGAAATTAATGTATTTTCATTGACAATACATAGAGAATGCATAAACATATACAAATATTAAAGTAAGTGAATACACTCCTAATATAGTAACAACTGGCTGTAATAAATAATTGACACATAATTATCTACAAAAATGCAACAAAACTAAAATATCTCACTCACGGACCAACCTATATTAGAATTAAAACTAAGCATATTGTAGCGACTGTTCTTTAGTAAGAATGGATTTATATAAATGTGTACATCCAAAAGCAGATATTGTTTGTCGAACAAAGTACCTAACTTTGATCAAAAACACTTGCTTTATCAAGTTGCATCTCCTCCATAGCTGACCACATCACATAATCAGACCCAGTCGTAGACGATGAGTTGACACTAGCTTTTTAATATAAGGATCTATTGGCAAGATTAAAACATAGCCAACATAAATAAATAAAAAACCATAAGTACAACCATAATTATATACCCTAAAAACTGTTGGAAACTAAACTTGATTGTGGGCTATTTGTTTTGGATTTGGGCTTGCAAGTATACAACTATTTTGGATCAAGATTATAGCCCATTATGTAGAAACTTCTTGTAATATGTAGTAGTGAAAGTGTGTAGAATGTGTGTAGAATAATCTTGTAAAATATCTAGGTCTAGAAATACTAGGAAATATCTAGATAGTAGTAGATGATGGAGTGATCTAGACTACTCCATTGAGTAGTATAAATAGAGGGCTTCACCCCTCATTTGTAATCAAGCAACAAAGCAATTCAATAAGCAAATCAAGTAATAAACAAAGCCTTCAAAATCAATCAAACTTCTAAATCATCAATCATCTCTTCCACAAATAATATACATAACCTCCTATTTCTAACAAATTGGTATCAAGAGCTTGGTTCGACAAGATGATGGCCAACAATGTCATCACATTTCCTCGCCTCACAAAGGATAATTATGATCGATGGAGCATCCAAATGAAGACCTTCCTAGGTGGACAAGACTTATGGGAGATTGTGGAGGAAGGCTATGAGGAACCTGCAGAAAAAGGTCCTCTCGGCAAGGAAAAAAAATTAATGAAGACGAACGATCAAAAGGCTCTTTCCATCATCCAACAAAGTGTAGATGATGGAGCTTTTGAGAAAATTGCAAGTGCAACCACCGCCAAGAAAGCATGGGAGATCTTGGAGAATTCTCACAAGGGAGTTGAAAAGGTGAAAAAGGTTCGACTACAAACACTACGAGGTGAGTTCGAATCCTTAAATAAGAAAGACTCAGAATCAATTTCCGATCATTTTACAAGAGTCTTGGCGATTGTCAATCAATTAAAGAGGAATGGTGAAACTCTAAGTGATGTAAGAGTCATTGAGAAGATTCTTAGATCATTAGATTCAAAATTCGACTATATAGTCGTAGCCATCGAAGAATCTAAAGATCTAGAATCAATGACTATCGATGAACTCATGGGTTCACTACAAGCCCATGAAGAGAGGTTCAATAAGAATAATAAGGAGCCATTGAAGCAAGCTTTACAAGCAAAACTGTCTTTCAAGGAAGAGAGCAGTGAAAAGACTCATCAAACGAGTCAACGAGGTCGTGGTCAAGTACGTGGCCGAGGACGAGGACAAGGATATATCAAACGTGGAGGTTATAGTTCTTACAGAAATGAAGAAAGAAGTCAAAATTTTCACCCGACAAGAGGTCGCGGGAGAGGCTACACAAGTAGAAGGCCAAGGTATGACAATTCTCAAACCAAATGCTATAATTGTCATAAATTTGGCCACTATGCTTCGGAATGCGAGAAGTCAAACAATTACGTGTAAGAAAGAGCAAATTTAGTGCAAGAAGATACCGAAGCTGTGAAAAACACTTTGTTACTAGCATGCAAAGGTGAAGATAACGGAGAATCAAATTTGTGGTATCTCGACACGGGTGCAAGCAACCATATGTGCGGTGACAAAAACATGTTTGTGGAGTTAGACGAGGTAATTAGTGGAAATATCACCTTCGGAGATTCCTCTAAAGTCCCGGTTAAAGGCAAAGGTAAGATTCTCATCCGCATGAAAAATGGAAGGCATCAATTTATCACTAACGTGTATTATGTGCCTAATATGAAGACGAATATACTGAGTATTGGACAACTCTTAGAGAAAGGCTATGATATTCACATGATAAATCGTACTCTTTCTTTAAGAGACCAAAAAGGAGGCTTGATTGCTAAGGTGCCAATGTCAACGAATAGGATGGTCATGCTAAATATTCAACATGACATTCCAAGATGTTTAAAAGCATGTTTCAAAGACAATTCTTGGCTTTGGCACATGAGATACGGGCACTTAAATTTTGGAGGGTTAAAATTATTATCAAGTAAAGGAATGGTGAAGGGTTTGCCTCCAATTAATCATCCGGATCAAATATGTGAGGGATGCCTTCTAGGAAAGCACTTTCGAAACAGTTTTCCAACAGAAGCTTCTAGTAGAGCGAAGAAACCTCTAGAACTTATTCACACGGATGTGTGTGGACCCATCAACCCACCGTCTTTTGGTAAAAATAGATATTTTCTTCTATTCATTGATGATTTTAGTCGAAAAACATGGGTCTATTTTCTAAAAGAGAAGTCGGAAGCTTTTGGAATGTTCAAGAAGTTTAAAGCATTTGTGGAGAATCAAAGTGGTCTCACCATAAAGGCGTTGAGATCCGATCGTGGAGGAGAGTTCACATCCAATAAATTCAAGGAATTTTGCGACAACAATGGCTTACGACGTCCTCTAACTCTTCCGTATTCACCACAACAAAATGGTGTTGCGGAAAGAAAAAATAGGACCATTCTTGATATGGCCCGGAGTATGTTAAAGAGAAAAAGGATGCCTAAGGAGTTTTGGGCTGAGGCAGTGGACTGTGCGATCTATCTAGCAAATCGTTCACCCACTAGAAGCGTCAAGAACAAAACGCCCATTGAAGCTTGGAGTGGAAGGAAGCCCGGCATCTTACACCTTCGAGTGTTCGGAAGTGTGGCATATGCTCATGTGCCAGATCAGAAGAGGACGAAGCTCGATAATAAAAGCAAGAAACTCATATTCGTGGGCTATGACTCAAGTTCAAAGGGTTACAAGTTATACAATCCCAAGACCGGTAAAGTAATCTCAAGTCGAGATGTGGTGTTCGATGAAGAAGAAACATGGGATTGGAATGTTCCCGAAGAGGAGAACTACGACTTTCTCCCTTATCCATTCGAAAGTACTGCAAGGAATGAAGAATATCTAGAAGTTCAAGAACCTTCTAGTACACCATCTCCGCACTCTCCACGTACTCCAACCACTACACCTAATGAAGTGACACCAACATCAGGAGGAGAATCAAGTAGGCTACAACATCACACAAGGAGCATTAGGGAGTTGTACGAGGTAACCCAGCCTATGGAGGATCTATCATTGTTCCGCCTTCTTGCCGATTGTGAGCCAATAAGTTACGAAGACGCAGCAAAAAGCCAAAAGTGGAAACGTGCCATGGACGAGGAGATTCAAGCAATCGAGAAGAATGATACGTAGGTTCTTGCTACACTACCAAAAGGGCATAAGGCTATTGGTGTAAAGTGGGTGTACAAGGCCAAGAAGAATTCCAAAGGTGAAGTTGAAAGATACAAGGCAAGGTTGGTGGCGAAAGGATATAGTCAACGAGCTGGCATACACTATGAAGAAGTATTTGCTCCCGTCGCTCGTCTAGAAACTATAAGATTAATAATCTCACTTGCGGCTCAGCATAATTGGAAGATTTATCAAATGGATGTCAAATCCGCGTTCCTTAATGGCCACTTAGAAGAAGAAGTCTATATAGAACAACCTTTGGGATACATCGTGAAAGGCCAAGAGAATAAGGTGCTGAAATTGAAAAGGGCCTTATATGGGTTGAAGCAAGCGCCTCGAGCATGGAATAGTAGGATAGACAAGTATTTCCAACAGAATGGCTTTACAAAATGCCCACATGAGCATGCTCTATATACCAAAGTAAGCAAGGAAGGAGATGTTATGATTGTGTGCCTATATGTGGATGACTTGATATTCACCGGTAGTAATCCTAAAATGTTTTAGGAGTTCAAGAAAGTAATGGTTCGGGAGTTCGAGATGACCGACATTGGACTTATGGCTTACTATCTTGGGATCGAGGTAAAACATAAGAAAGAAGGAATATTCATATCCCAAGAAGGTTATGCGAATGAGGTGCTCAAGAAGTTTAAGATGAATGACTGCAAGTCAATGAACACACTGGTGGATTGCAATCTCAAATTGTCAAAAGATGATGAAGGATACTTGATGGATCCAACACAATACAAGAGTTTGGTTGGAAGTCTGAGGTACCTAACCTGCACGAGGCCAGATATTCTCTACGGAGTTGGACTAGTAAGTCGATACATGGAAGCACCTACAATAAATCACTTGAAGGCGGCCAAGAGGATACTTCGCTACATCAAAGGTACGATTGACTATGGCCTGTTTTATTCGCCTTCTGAGTACTTCAAGCTAGTTGGATACAGTGATAGTCATTGGGCTGGAGACATAGATGATCGTAAGAGTACGAGTGGTTTCGTGTTCTATATGGGAGATACGGCATTCACATGGAGCTCGAAGAAGCAACCCATTGTGACTCTGTCAACGTGTGAAGCCGAGTTTGTAGTAGCAACATCGTGCACCTGTCATGCAATATGGCTCAGGAAGTTACTAAATGAGCTTAAGTTTTTTCAAAAGGAAGCTACAGAGATATATGTGGATAACAAGTCTGCGATTGCTCTAGCAAAGAATCCAGCCTTCCATGATCGAAGCAAGCACATCGATACGAAATACCATTACATCAGGGAGTGTGTTACAAATAAAGAGGTGCAGATAAAGTACGCGAAGTCACTTGACCAAGTTGCTGATATTTTAACAAAGCCTCTAAAACACGAGACGTTTCAGAGATTACGGAATATGCTCGGAGTAGCGAAATCAAGTTTAAGGGGGGCTGTTGGAAACTAAACTTGATTGTGGGCTATTTGTTTTGGATTTGGGCTTGCAAGTATACAACTATTTTGGATCAAGATTATAGCCCATTATGTAGAAACTTCTTGTAATATGTAGTAGTGAAAGTGTGTAGAATGTGTGTAGAATAATCTTGTAAAATATCTAGGTCTAGAAATACTAGGAAATATCTAGATAGTAGTAGATGATGGAGTGATCTAGACTACTCCATTGAGTAGTATAAATAGAGGGCTTCACCCCTCATTTGTAATCAAGCAACAAAGCAATTCAAGTAATAAACAAAGCCTTCAAAATCAATCAAACTTCTAAATCATCAATCCTCTCTTCCACAAATAATATACATAACCTCCTATTTCTAACAAAAACAATATACCTTCAACTTCATCAGCACTTTAGTGTTTATCAACCATCATTTTCTTTAATCAGCTTTTTTTCCAAACCTAGTTCCCAATTTTTCTTTCTTCTTGAGCATGATATACTCGATTAATATATAAAAATGATACTGGGGTGTTCGTAAATTGTTATTGATCTATTGGTGATGGTGGCGTAGCCTAATACAGTAGAGAGACGGCACAATCGGCGATAAAAAAATTGAGGGCTGAGAGTTTTGAGGAGAGAGAGGCGCATTTTTTGCAGGCGATGTGAGTCAGATATAAATTAAGATTATGTTATTTGTTGTAGCGGGTCGGGTATTTTTAAATGGTTAAATGGTTTGTACGGGGTAACCGTCATTTTTAACCAATCATGTTGCTAAAAACGTTATATATATATATATATATATATATATATATATATATATATATATATATATATATATATATATATATATATATATATATATATATATATATATATATATATATATATATATATATATATATATATATATATATATATATAGTGGTATGATTAAGGGGGAAGTAACTAATCGGCGGGAAGCAAATTTTTTTTTTTTTTTTTTTTTGCTTTTTGAAAAAACTTTGTTCACGAACATTATAGTTTGGATGAAAATATAAATATTTAATAAAGACACTTTGTCATATTTTGGCAGAAAAATGCTCGAAGAAGTAATATATAACAATTATCGTATTTTTCTGGCGTATGTTGAAGTTTTAGATATTAGGGTTTAGATATTAGGGTTTATAGGGTTTAGATATTAGGTTTTAGAAATTTAGGGTTTAGGGTTTAGATTTAGGGTTTAAATTTAGGATTTAGATGGAGTTTTTAACACGAACGGTGTAGTGACCCGAAAAATTTCGACTAATTTTAAATCAAACTCTCGACACGATATTGTATTTTCAACACGATAAGCAAAGTCTGTTAGGTTGGATCTCAAAAATTTTGAACTGTTTCATATATTCAATTGACCTTCGACCATTCCCGACGATTCACGAACAACTATTTGTAAATAGTTACATATTTACTTGAATATATATATATATATATATATATATATATATATATATATATATATATATATATATAAATATATATAAATATATATAAATATTACTTGTAAATATATAATATTATATTTAGTTGTTTAAAAGAATATAATTAATATATTTATTTACTTAAACTTGTTAATTAAGATTTGATATATATATATATATATATATATATATATATATATATATATATATATATATATATATATATATATATATATATATATATATATATAGATATAGAATGTGTATATTGAAAATGAATGATTTCGAGCCTAATTAATAAACGTGAGTGACACTCGGTTGACGTTTGGTTAGTTTTAATATAGATATAATACATGTTCATGAATGATTAAGATGAAAGTTGGATTGTAAATTGATTACGAAGATTTTAGATTTGTTAAAAATATTTTTACATTTTTAAGTTTAAATATTAGTACTCCGTACATATAAATTGGAACAGAAAATAAACAATTATCGAACCTTTTTGATCAGGTTTCAAACAGTTAATGAGTGAAATAATTAAATATATTTAATTTAAAAATTTGGGATTTTTAGGAACACTTTTATACGCTAAGTGTTTAGCAATGGACACGGTATAATATCCTCTTTAATTTGTCGGCAGAGTGATAGTAATACACCCGTGAATTATGAAAGTAAATCATTGTTTTCCTTTTATCCATTCATTGAACTATATCTATTATATATTAACATATGCATATGCATACTTTTACCTATACACATACAGTGTGTGATCTCAACTCACTTCCTCACCTTCCTCTTAGACAACCCCTCATCACCCCACCTGACCATCTCATCGGACCACCACTCTGCTGTTTGGTACAACCGAAGTTAAACTTTACATTTATCATTTTGATCAAGACATCAACGAGCTACTGCTATACTTGGTTCATTATTCCCCCTGTTTCTGTTCTACGTTTAAAACCGATCACCACCACCATTTTTTTCTCTCTCTCTCACTACCTTCTTTTCTGTACCTTCGGTTTTCAACACATTTCATCACCCTATGTATTCTGTTTTTGTAGCTGAGATTAACCATCAGCAAACACACCTGCAGCCTGCAAACCACACCCGTGTTAATTAAACTGCTGTCATACAATTCCATCATTATCTTCGATCAACAATCACTTGTTTCTACTGCTAATATTCGCTGATCAACATACTCAAAAACTGCTACGGCTATATCCTGTTTTGTTTACTGCTTAAACGATCACCATGCTTCAACACCCTATCGAACCTCATCTCATGTTGTTGTTTCTGTACGAGAGGCAACCCCACCGGCCACCACACTGCTACTATTGTTTGTTGAAGATGATGAACATATTAGATATTGATGATAAATGAAAGACGATGATGGAGATACGGTTATGATTATGATGATGGTAAGTTGATTATGATAACGATTATGATGATTACGTGAAACATGAAGATGATATGATAATTTTGATATGAAGCAAGATGATCACGATGATGTTGTGAAGATAATGATTAGATGAAATGTTTAGTTAATATGAAAGGGACGTGATTAGAGGATTACAGCAAACATCCCATTTAAAATAACGAACTGGACATTTAATCTATATTTGGGCTGTGTCTTTTTTTTTATGATATTGGGCTAGATGGGCTCCGAGTATTGCTTTTGGGCCGTAGGAGTGTTGGGACGAGTTATAACTTACTTTTCTTGCTGGGCCGAATTAAAACAGAAATAAAAACGGTTTAAATATAGTTCGGGTATTATATATTCAGAAAGTAAACAAACAGCTCGATGGTTAGGTTCCTTTGGGTGGAACGAGTGGTCTTGGGTTCGAGTCCCACCTAGGGCATTTTTTTTAAAAGAGGAATCTTTAAGGTAGTTTTCATTATTAATTCTATTATTATTATTATTATTATTATTATTATTATTATTATTATTATTATTATTATTATTATTATTATTATTATTATTATTATTATTATTATTATTGTTATTGATAATATTAGTATTACAATTATCGTTATGAGTATTATAATTGTTATTATTATTATTATCATTTTTACTAAAATTATTATTTTTATATCACTAAAACTATCATTATTATTGTTAACAATATTATTATGTAGTTACTAATATCATTATTCATAATTAGCATTAACAATAAGATTAATAATTTTTACATTTATTATTATCATTAATATCATTATTATTATTATTAATAGAATTACTAACATTATAATTTTATTAATAATATTAAGTATTATAATCATTTTTTACCACTATTAATATTATTTTAGTATTATTATAACTATTATTATTAATTATTAATATAAAAATGATATATTTAACACATATAACATAATAAAAATTAATATCTTATATACAAAATGAATATATGAAACATATATATATATACTATTAATATAAAAAGGATATAACTAATAAATTTATATATATATTTGTACGATTACAATTACATGTGTTAATATATATATACACAAATGATATAGGTTCGTGAATCCGAGGCCAACCCTGCTTTTGTTCAATGACGTCATATGTATTTTTACCACAAAATACAATATTGTGAGTTCATTTGATTCCCTTTTACTCTTTACATTTTTGGGACTGAGAATATATGCGCTACTTTTACAACTGCTTTATTAAATGCTTTTGAAATACATTTTAAACTGCGAATACATGAAATGCTTTTATAAATGTTTGACGAGATATACACAAGCAAAACATTCCTCGAATGAATTATGTGGACGTGATAATTGCCACCATTGAATTATATGGACGTGATAATTGCCACAATTGATATGAATATTTTTCCCCTGATTATTATTGTTTGGTAACCTAAGAATTAGTGAACATCACTAATTTTGAGAATTAGTGCACGCCTAATTGACGCGAATCCTAAAGGTAGCTACCGGGTTTAACACCCCCACCCAGAATGTTCACTAGACGGAAGGGCTAGTGCGCGTGGTGTTTAGTACTTCGAAGTTTATATGATTATTATACAGACGAGATGTCCTATTTTGGGGATATTATTATGCGCATTATATGTTAAGGTCGGTTACCAAGCCAAGCTATGAAAACAATGAAAAGTGAATGTTATGTGTATGTTATTTTTGTGCACGAGATATGTGTACGGTTACTAAGATTTATGAAAGATGATTTCGTACACGAGAAAGGTGTACTGTATTTAAAAGATATCGCATGTACATTATAGGTGGGTATAGGATTCGGGCCCATTTGTACCATGCAGCATTTAAATATTGTGGTCTATCAAAATTATGAATTTTATTGTTTTATGATAAACCTATGAACTCACCAACCTTTTGGTTGACACTTGAAAGCATGTTTATTCTTAGGTATGAAAGAAATCTTCCGCTGTGCATTTGCTCATTTTAAAGATATTACTTGGAGTCGATCATCGCAATGGGACCAGATGTTGGTGACTTCATCAGATGGATTAGGACAAGGTATGACAAACGGTTTAGAGTTTAGTGTTTAGATTTAGGGTTTAGATTTAGGATTTAGATTGAGATTTTTATTGATGCCTGAAAAAAAAATTCAAAAAAAAATGAAAAATAAACATTTTGCTTGCCCCCGCTTCCTCTGATTGGTTACTTCTCCATTGATCCTGCCCATATATATATATATATATATATATATATATATATATATATATATATATATATATATATATATATATATATATATATATATATAGTGCATTGCACGGCTGCTCAAAAACTCAATCAAATCAGTTTCAACGTTTTTAAAAAGTGCTAAAACATTAGTTGTGGTTTTACTCAAAGATAAGTGGTGGTGTTATAAATTTAAAGGTGCAAGTACAAATGAGAATGAAGTGAGTAGATAATAATACAACCTACTCATCCTTCCTCCGTCGTATTGTTGCACAAAAATCTCATTTTGGATATCTTGACTCCCTTGCAGGTTTATTATACAATTGGTTAACAACAAGGGTCAAACAGATCAAATGAGTAATAGTAACTGCAACTGACCATCGTTAACCTTGTAGAGTCTCCTAAATGAATTTATACATGGTTATTAATCATTTATGTAACTGACCATAGTTACTTATAACATGTATAAAAAATATGAAAATAATACTCTCTAGTAAGTTATTGTACGTATATAAAGTTGCGGGTCAATCTAGTTATGTTTGTAATGTGTGAGGGTGTTTTGAAAAAAAGGAGGGTTCACAAGATACATAACTCATCTTCCCCAAATGTTTTACTTATTTATACGGTATACAGAATGGAAAAACTCTTAAATCCACCATCCCACTTTCATATTATTGAAAAAAAACTTAAAAGAATTTACACTTTGTCGGAAAGATTGAGTGGTAGCACGTACTACCACTCGTAGAAGGTTGATCTGCCCCTGCTCACAGCCCCCTTTCTGATAAGAACCGATATGAATTGTTCCTGAATTTTGGGTTGTTTAGGGTTTGTTTGGGGAAGGGATATGGTTATTGAAAAAAATACGGGATTATTTTTTTGTATATATATTTTCTTATATTTCATTAAGCTTAATTGTGTAATCTGATCCTACAAATACGTGCTTGTTATCATTTATATTTATGTATTAAATTTAATTTAATAGCTAAATTTTAATGACAATTTTTCCTAATCTGAAACTTGTAAACCACAGATGTCATTAATCTCTATTTAAACGCATTAGATGACAATTAGGCTAATTAACTCTCATATATATATATATATATATATATATATATATATATATATATATATATATATATATATATATATATATATATATATATATATATATATATATATATATATAGATATAGATATACATTTATATATATATATATATATATATATATATATATATATATATATATATATATATATATATATATATATATATATATATATATAGATATACATATATATATATATAGATATACATATAAATGTATATACATATACATTTATATATACATATATATGTATATACATACATATATATTGTAGTGACCCGAACTTTTCTATGTTTATATATATATTAAATGAAATTGTTATTTTACATGATTAAGTGTTTTCAACATGTTAAGCAATCAAACTTGTTAAGACTTGATTAATTGAAATAGGTTTCATATAGACAATTGACCACCCAAGTTGACCGGTGATTCATGAACGGTAAAACTTGTAAAAACTATATGATGACATATATATGGTTATATATATAGTTAACATGATATTATGATAAGTAAACATATCATTAAGTATATTAACAATGAACTACATATGTAAAAACAAGACTACTAACTTAATGATTTTGAAACGAGACATATATGTAACGATTATCGTTGTAACGACATTTAATGTATATATATCATATTAAGAGATATTCGTACAACATAATATCATGATAATATAATAATTTAAAATCTCTTTTGATATTATAAACATTGGGTTAACAACATTTAACAAGATCGTTAACCTAAAGGTTTCAAAACAACACTTACATGTAACGACTAACGATGACTTAACGACTCAGTTAAAATGTATATACATGTAGTGTTTTAATATGTATTCATACACTTTTGAAAGACTTCAAGATACTTATCAAAATACTTCTACTTAAAAAAAATGCTTACAATTACATCCTCGTTCAGTTTCATCAACAATTCTACTCGTATGCACCCGTATTTGTACTCGTACAATACAAAGCTTTTAGATGTATGTACTATTGGTATATACACTCTAATGATCAGCTCTTAGCAGCCCATGTGAGTCACCTAACACATGTGGGAACCATCATTTGGCAACTAGCATGAAATATCTCATAAAATTACAAAATTATGAGTAATCATTCATGACTTATTTACATGAAAACAAAATTACATATCCTTTATATCTAATCCATACACCAACGACCAAAAATACCTACAAACAATTTCATTCTTCAATTTTCTTCAACAAATTGATCTCTCTCAAGTTCTATCTTCAAGTTCTAAGTGTTCTTCATAAATTCCAAAAGTTCTAGTTTCATAAAATCAAGAATACTTCCAAGATTGTAAGTTTACTTCCAAGTTTTCTAAATCCATTCCAAGTAATCATCCAAGATCAAGAAACCTTTGTTACTTACAGTAGGTTATCTTTCTAATACAAGGTAATAATCATATTCAAACTTTAATTCAATTTCTATAACTATAACAATCTTATTTTGAGTGAAAATCTTACTTGAAATTGTTTTCGTGTCATGATTCTGCTTCAAGAACTTTCAAGCCATCCAAGGATCCTTTAAAGCTAGATCTATTTTTCTCATTTCCAGTAGATTTATACAAGGAACTTGAGGTAGTAATGATGTTCATAACATCATTCGATTCATACATAAAAAGCTGTCTTATTCAACGTTATAAACTTGTAATCACTAGAACATAGTTTAGTTAATTCTAAACTTGTTCGCAAATAAAGTTAATACTTCTAACTAGACTTTTAAAATCAACTAAACACATGTTCTATATCTATATGATATGCTAACTTAATGATTTAAAACCCAGAAACACGATAAACACCATAAAACTGGATATACGCCGTCGTAGTAAAATCGGGGGCTGTTTTGGTTGGGATAATTAAAAGCCAAGAAGAACTTTGATTTAAAAGCTATAATTCTGGAAAAATGATTTTTCTTATGAACATGAAACTATATCCAAAAATCATGGTTAAACTCAAAGTGAAAGTATGTTTTTCAAAATGGTCATCAAGATGTCGTTCTTTCGACGGAAATGACTACCTCTTTCAAAAATGACTTGTAACTTGTATTTCTGACTATAAACCTATACTTTTTCTGTTTAGATTCATAAAGTTAAGTTCAATACGAAACCATGGCCACTGGAATCACTCAAAACGGATTAGAAACGAAGAAATGGCGAGTAAAACAAGATTGATAAAAACTACTCATTTTACCTACGTGAAAGTTAGTAATAAATCTATTCCAACCATAACCTAATCAACTTATATTGTATATTATGTAATCTTGAGATACCATAGACACGTATACAATGTTTCGACCTATCATGTCGACCCATCTATATATATATTGCGGAACAACCATAGACACTCTATATGTGAATGTTGGAGTTAGCTATACAGGGTTGAGGTTGATTCCAAAATATATATATAGTTTGAGTTGTGATCAATACTGAGATACGTATACACTGGGTCGTGGATTGATTCAAGATAATATTTATCGATTTATTTCTGTACATCTAACTGTGAACAACTAGTTGTAGGTTACTAACGAGGACAGCTGACTTAATAAACTTAAAATATCAAAATGTATTAAAAGTATTGTAAATATATTTTGAACATACTTTGATATATATGTATATATTGTTATAGGTTCGTGAATCAACCAGTGGCCAAGTCTTACTTCCTGACGAAGTAAAAATCTGTGAAAGTGAGTTATAGTCCCACTTTTAAAATCTAATATTTTTGGGATGAGAATACATGCAGGTTTTATAAATGATTTACAAAATAGACACAAGTACGTGAAACTACATTCTATGGTTGAATTATCGAAATCAAATAGGCCCCTTTTTATTAAGTCTGGTAATCTAAGAATTAGGGAACAGACACCCTAATTGACGCGAATCCTAAAGATAGATCTATTGGGCCTAACAAACCCCATCCAAAGTACCGGATGCTTTAGTACTTCGAAATTTATATCATATCCGAAGGGTGTCCCGGAATGATGGGGATATTCTTATATATGCATCTTGTTAATGTCGGTTACCAGGTGTTCACCATATGAATGATTTTTATCTCTATGTATGGGATGTGTATTGTAATATGAAATCTTGTGGTCTATTGTTACGATTTGATATATATAGGTTAAACCTATAACTCACCAACATTTTTGTTGACGTTTAAAACATGTTTATTCTCAGGTGAATTCTAAGAGTTTCCGCTGTTGCATACTAAAATAAGGACAAGATTTGGAGTCCATGTTTGTATGATATTGTGTAAAAACTGCATTCAAGAAACTGATTTCGATGTAACATATTTGTATTGTAAACCATTATGTAATGGTCATGTGTAAACCGGATATTTTAGATTATCATTATTTGATAATCTACGTAAAGCTTTTTAAACCTTTATTTATGAAATAAAGGTTATGGTTTGTTTTAAAAATGAATGCAGTCTTTGAAAAAATGTCTCATATAGAGGTCAAAACCTCGCAACGAAATCAATTAATATGGAACGTTTTTAATCAATAAGAACGGGACATTTCAGTTGGTATCCGAGCGTTGGTCTTAGAGAACCAGAAAATTTGCATTAGTGTGTCTTATCGAGTTTGTTAGGATGCATTAGTGAGTCTGGACTTCGACCGTGTTTTCTTTAAAAATGTTTGCTTAACATTTTTGTTGGAAACTATATATTATTAACATGTATATATTATGTGATATATTAATCTCTTAACATGTTTGATATTATGTGATATATGTCTACCTCTAGCACAAATCCCATTGACTCACCTAATAATAACGAAGAGTCGAATATATATTGGACTGATTCACAAGTTCCCGAAGAGGAACCGGAAGAAGAATCAGAACCGGAAGAAGAATCAGAACTGGAAGAGGAGGAACCGGAGGAGGAAATAGAACCGATGGGGGAAATAATAAAACGGTTAAGTAAAAGAAAATCCTCAACCAACCGACCAAGGTTAATTATGGTCAATGGTGTTTCAGCCAAGGAAGCAAAATATTGGGAGGATTACCAATTCTCCGATGAATCGGATTCCGAAGAGAATTCCGATGATGTTATAGAAATTACCCCAACTGAATTTAAAAAGGCAAAAGAAAATAATAAAGAAAAGGGCATAAAAATAGAGAAATCTAATTCCAACCCCGATGAACTTTATATGTATCATCAACCCCCGAAGTCCTTAAGTTGTAACAATGACCCGGGAACAAACCACCAGGTTTTTCTAAACCGTTGTGGAAAACGACAGCTAGTATTAGGGGAACATCATATATCCCTAGAAACTTGACAAAACGAACCAAAACAGAAGAAGAAGAAACGAGCAAGTCGGAATAAGATAGTTGTATTCGTATGGTGTAATATATGTAATATAGTGTGCTTATGCTTTATGATATATGTAAAAATTGCTTGTATTAATAAGTATTTTTTTATGAATCTAACTCTTGTCTATTTTACAGTATAAAAACACAAAATGGGTAGACAACCCAATATTTTAAGAGACCTACCCGTAGACATGATTGATGAAATCTTGTCTAGAGTCGGTCAGAATTCTTCGGCACAACTATTTACGGCGAAATCAGTTTGTAAGACATTCGAAGAACGTTCCAAGAATGCCTTGGTTTATAAGAGACTTTCGTTTGAAAGATGGGGGATATCACATTGGGAAACCCATAAGTTACGATGTGTTTACTTTGACGCATATATTGCGGGGAACCCAAGTGCTATTTTACGCAACGGGTTAAGAAATTATTTTGACTCAATGTATCCGAACATAGGACTTCATGATTTAGAAAAAGCGGCTAACATGTAACATAAAGAAGTATGTTATGATTACGGGTTAGTAATGTTCACTTCTCACCAAAGTGAAAACAAGAACATCGGGCTACAACTATTAAACAAAACATTTCCACAAGTAACAGACTCAGTAGTTGGGGTGAGAAAAAAGGTTTTTAGATTGTTACGGGACTGTTGGACATTACGTAACCCTCATCCCTTTGAGACGTTACAACACGCTGTCTTATCAACGGCCATAACGGTTATGTTCCACAAGACCAAGGATGGGAAGTAGTCCTAGTAAAACCAGAATGCATGGCTTGTTTCTGGACGTATGAATTACGTGTCTTTATTGCCTTTGCTGAACGACTTGTATACTAGCTAAAATTATCTTGACAACTATCTTGTATCAAAGTTATTGTGTGCTATATTTCATGCTTTATGTAAAATAAGCGGTATTGTAAGTTTGTAAAATATTGTATAAAAGTTTGAACGCGAAATATTATTATAATCAGTTTTTCATATAGAATTGTAGTAGTTGAATTGTATATTAGCTACTAAGTATGAACTTAACGGGTAGGTACTACCCGAATTTAAACTTATAAAACGCTAATATGAAGAAAAAGCTTTTATAAATGAGTTCATATTATGCTACGAAATACTATTAACTACTCTTAATATTCTGTATGATTAACTTGTTCCATTTGACTATTTTGAAGGAAATGGCACCGACTACTCGACACACCGTGAATATGAATGAAGAGGAATTCCGTACTTTTCTAGCTTCAAACATAGCCGCAGTACAGGCTGCGCTACATACCAACAATAACCTTGGATCTAGCAGTACAGGAAATCGTGTAGGATGCACCTACAAAGAATTCAATGCCTGCAAACCTTTGGAATTTGATGGAACCGAAGGACCGATCGGATTGAAACGGTGGACCGAGAAGGTCGAATCGGTGTTTGCCATAAGTAAGTGTACTGAAGAGGACAAAGTGAAGTACGCTACGCATACCTTCACAGGTTCTGCGTTAACATGGTGGAATACCTATCTAGAGCAAGTGGGACAAGATGATGCTTACGCACTACCGTGGTCAGAATTCAAGCACTTGATGAACGAGAAGTACCGTCCCAGAACCGAGGTCAATAAGCTCAAGACAGAACTTAGAGGGTTATGAACCCAAGGATTTGATATTACCACGTACGAAAGACGATTCACAGAATTATGCCTATTGTGTCCGGGAGCGTTCGAAGATGAGGAAGAGAAGATCGACGCGTTTGTGAAAGAATTACCGGAAAGAATCCAAGAAGATATAAGTTCACACGAGCCCGCCTCCATACAACAGGCATGTAGAATGGCTCACAAACTAGTGAACCAGATTGAGGAAAGAATTAAAGAACAGACGGCTGAAGAGGCCAATGTGAAGCAAGTCAAAAGAAAGTGGGAGGAAAACGGTGATAAGAATCACCAATACAACAACAACAGCAATTACAACAATAATCGCAACAACTATCCCAACAATCGCAACATCAATCGCAACTACAACAAACGGCCCAACAACAACAACAACAATAACAACAACAACAACAACAGTAACTACAACAATCATCCCAATAACAATAACAACCACAACAACAATAACAATCAGAAGCAGCTATGCCAAAGGTGTGAAAAGTATCACTCGGGGTTCTGCACCAAATTTTGCAACAAGTGTAAAAGAAATGGTCATAGCGCGGCGAAGTGTGAGGTCTACGGACCTGTGGTTAATAGAACGAAAGGAAAAAATGGTGTCGGAACGAGTAATGGTGGAGCAAGTAGTGTCGGAGCAAGTTATGCCAATGTAGTTTGTTATAAATGTGGAAAACTGAAAGGACCCGTTCATATACATTATAAACGATTCACAATAGTTGATTACATTGCGAGGTATTTGACCTCTATATGATACATTTTACAAACATTGCATTCGTTTTTAAAAGACAATCTTTCTTTACATCGAAAATTGACAGGCATGCATACCATTTCATAATATCCACTATCCAACTATAAATTGATTTAATAATAATCTTTGATGAACTCAATGACTCGAATGCAACGTTCTTCGAAATATGCTATGAAAGACTCCAAGTAATATCTTTAAAATGAGCAAATGCACAGCGGAAGATTTCTTTAACACCTGAGAATAAACATGCTTTAAAGTGTCAACCAAAAGGTTGGTGAGTTCATTAGTTTATCATAATCATTTATTTCCATCATTTTAATAGACCACAAGAATTTCATTTCCAGTTCTCATAAATATACGTCCCATGCATAGAGACAAAAATAATCATTCATATGGTGAACACCTGGTAACCGACATTAACTAGATACATATAAGAATATCCCCTATCATTCCGGGATCCTCCTTCGGACATGATATAAATTTCGAAGTACTAAAGCATCCGGTACTTTGGATGGGGTTTGTTAGGCCCAATAGATCTATCTTTAGGATTCGCGTCAATTAGGGTGTCTGTTCCCTAATTCTTAGATTACCAGACTTTAATAAAAAGGGGCATATTCGATTTCGGTAATTCAACCATAGAATATAGTTTCAATTACTTGTGTCTATTTCGTCAAACATTTATAAAAGCGCATGTATTCTCAGTCCCAAAAATATAAAGGGTAAAAAGGCAAATGAAACTCACACATATAAATATTGTAAAACAGTTATTAAAGCATTTGCATGTATTCTCAGCCCAAAAATGTATATAAAAAGGGAATAATGAAACTCACACATATAAATATTGTAAAACAGTTATTAAAGCATTTGCATGTATTCTCAGCCAAAAAATGTATATAAAAAGGGAATAATGAAACTCACCATACTGTATTTCGTAGTAAAAATACATATAACGTCATTGAACAAGTGCAAGGTTGACCTCGGATTCACGAACCTAAATTAATTATATATATTTATGTGTTGGTCAATATTTGTCTAACAAATTAGGTTAAGTCATAAGTGTACCACAATCCTAATGCTCGAGACTAATATGAAAAAGTCAACAAAAGTAAATTTGACTCAAAATAATTTCCAAAAATCTATACATGATTAATATATAGTTTAAATATCGTCGTTTTATATTTTTAAATATTTTTAAAAGATTTATTAGAGTAAATAATATAATTTATTTATTAATAAATAAAATTTTATATTAAATTTATATAATAAAATATACTTTTATATATATTAAGTAATAAAATTTATAGGGTTCATTTAATATCATAAAGATAATATGATAGGTATTATTAAAGTAAGTTATTACACGTAGTAAAATATGTTTGTATCACATATTTATTTGATAAAATAATATCTATAATGATAGTAAGTAAAAGTTGTATTATTTTGTAATAATAATTATTATTATAAAAATATCAATATTTATAATTACTAAGATGACATTATAATAAAACGATAATTCTAATTATGATAACTTTAATATTTACGATAATTTTTAATATTATCTTTAAAATAATATTCTATTTAAAATAATAATAATAATGATATTTTATAGTAACAATGACATTTCTATTAAAATGATAATTTTTGTTAAAATGATAGTTTTAATACTAACGATACTTTTAATAATAATAATAGTAATGATAAAAATAATAAGAACGATAATTTTATCTAAATCAATATCTTATAATATTTTAATTTCATCATGATACTCTTACTCATTATTTCCTAATCGTTTCGTTTAATAGCTTTTAATCGTCTTTTATATCGTGTTCATAATAATGATAATAATAGTAATCAAAATAATTAGGTGTTACAAATATTTGTTTTAAATACACTAATATTAATAATGATAGTTACTATAACATTATTAACGATAATACTAATAATTATCTTAATGATAATATAGTAATAATAATAATAACAATAACAATAACCATTTTAAAATAATGATATATATATTAATAACGATAATAATAATAATAATAATACAAATAATAATAATAATAATAATAATAATAATAATTGGATAATAATAATAATACTAATTATAACTTTAACGATAATAACGATAGTAATAATAAAAAAAATAACAATTTTTAATGATAAATCCCTTTTATTGATAAAGATAATAATAATCATAATAATAAGATTAAACTAGAACGACGATAAAAACGACGATAATAATAATCATTTTTAATAAAAATATCGAAAATTCAATTGATTATAACTTCTAATCCGTTCATCGAAACCATTCGATATCTAAAGGAAAAGTTCTTAATTTTTCGCTAGCTTTCCAAGGACATGCATATCTTATACCTTATCTCAACCGCAAGTGTAACTAATTCAATATTCAACCTAACATGTCTAAGGGCAATATTAAAAGTACAAGCATGCATAATCCTAAATACTCGAGCACTAGTCAGGGATACACTATTAGTATGTAAAAGTTAAATTATGAGTACTCACGTATCAATATTGAGATTCAATATTGCAGGAAAGGTACGTAGACGCAACGGAAATGATAAACACTATATTGACCTCACGAGCATACCCATGAACCATACTCAATCACCTCCATAGCTATAACCCATAATTTCCTTAATCCTATCCCACTCGAAAAACAATTTCGAAATCACTCGGACAGCACTCCGTCGTAATATTTTATGTATACTAATAATATCTTGAAATAATACGGAGTAAATATATATATGTAAATCGATTGAGAGAGTTTAGAGAAAAATATTTTCAAGTTTCTATGAAATAATGAAACCTATTGAATTCTATTTATAATAGATTTTTGAATTATTAAAGTGAATTATTAAAGTATGAATTATTAAAGTGAATTATTAAAGTATGAATTATTAAAGTGAATTATTAAAGTATGAATTATTAAAGTGAATTATTAAAGTATGAATTATTAAAGTGAATTATTAAAGTATGAATTATTAAAGTTAAAGTAAAGTAAAAATAAAGTAAAGGTAAAGTTTAAGTATAGTAAAAGTATAAAACTATGTACGTATAATACGCGTATAAATATATATAATATTAATTTAAATCGTTATATATATAAAATAAAATATAAATATCGTTATCTTTATCATACTATTTAAGTAATGAGTTGTCAAAAGTGGTTCTAGATATTTATAAAAGTTATATACGTTTTAATAATAAAGTTCTTTTTAAACTGAAAACGTTTTTGTACGTTTAAAACTAAATAGATCAATCGAGTCTTTATGAGATTCAATCTTCCACTATCCTTTGTCTAGTTCTCAATGATTGACAATTTGTTCTTATTTATAAATCACTTTACCATTTTCCGAATATTGTTAAAATGGAAAGATTTCTCAAATCAACGTGGGCCTTTCAACAGAGACTTGTAATCATAATTCAATATATCTGATAATTCAATCATTTGATCTTATCTTCTAATTCCATTGATAAACATTTTGAAACAGATACAATCATATAAAGTATTTAATCTAATATTTTGTTTACGTTTCAAGTTATAATATATATACACATATACATATATAATCATATTCGTTTAATGGTTCGTGAATCGTTGGAACTTGGTCGAGGTTGAATGAATGTATGAACATAGTTTAAAATTCTTGAAATTTAACTTAACAAATATTGCTTATCGTGTCGGAAACATATAAAGATTAAAGTTTAAATTTGGTTGGAAATTTTCGGGTTGTCACAGTACCTACCCGTTAAAGAAATTTCGTCCCGAAATTTGAGTGGAAAGGTCGTGAATGATAATAAGTATGTTTTTATGATGCAAGCGGGCTGAAAATTAGAGTTTTATCATCAGCGAATAATTTGGATAAACAATCCATTTATATGAAGAGTACGAATGAAGCTAACATAGAAGAGTGAAATGAGTAAGTGTATATTCATCTTATCATTTGACGTAGATATGATTGATTCCCAGATTTCAAGGGATTTGAAGAAAATCTTCTTAATAAGATTTGACTCTCTGGTAATCAAGGGAATTAGGATCCGCTTTAAATGCGATCGTCCATTTTAATTGTTCTGTCGGAGATTTTCTTATAAATTCACCTCCTTCATTTCCTTACAACTCACACCTTCTGTTGATGCATTTTATGCAAGTCCCTAGACATCTACCCACGTCCATTGCAGGTACAACAGTTTACAGGCCACCATGATTGCTCGTTATTATCCTATACGTGTTTGTATGTGGTTACAGGAACTGCAGGAACGAGATTTAGATGTTTGAATATGTTAGACTTAGTCAGACGTACGAGTGAAGCCTCACTAGTACAGCTGACAGGCTCATACGTACGGCTGATGCTGAGCTAAGTCACAATTACAACCTAAATAAGAAGACACGAGTGAGTGATCACCCGTACGGCTGATGAAGCCAACTCGTACGTGTGATGAATGAATCGTATGGGTGAGTGAATAACAGGGGTATATAAAGTCTTATGTTCTTCAATTTTAGGTTAAGCCTCTCATTTGTTACACACACTCAGATCTAGTGAGCTCCTCCAATTTTCTCTCAGTCCAAATCACCCAGGTGGTGAATAATAGCTCTAGGTGTTGATCTAATCACACTTGATTTAGTTGTGGTTTGACTAAATTAATCAAAAAAAAAAAAAAATAACCTATTCACTAGAGGGTTTGATTCACTTATTCCGCCATTGTGTGAGTTAAATCTGTTGATTTCTAAGTTCCTAGTCATGTTTCATCACCTTCTATTCTTTCCCCCTCAACTCATATTTTAAAGTATTCATAAATATGCTCCATCCAGTTCTGATTCTCGATATACTTCTAACTTTCATATCGATCATTCTTCTTTTTCATCTACCGCCGAAAGAATCTATTTACTTCTACTATACTCTTGGGTTTATAGTGTTTCTAGTTCTCACGTGTCTTTATATTGCTATATGCATCGATATATATGGTTTATAATTTCTAGTTTATCGTTGGGCTTTATATGTTTCCTTATATTTCAAAGTCTCTGCTTCTGTCTTCTATAATCATTATCATTAACAGTTAATGCTCTCTTTTATTTGCTGCAATTTATACCCCAATTTTTATTTCGGAGTTTTGTCCTTTTGTTTCTTCTTCTTGCGATTAAGCACCGCTTGTAATGGTCCAGAATTCACAGATATGAATTTCAGAATGAACATTGTTAATGTTCTAGGAAGGAAATTGTGATGGCACAATCTTGACTTGTCAAATTACTAGAATACCTTGGAAAAGGCCGAATCATCAAGAAATATTTTCTTGATATTTTAGAGGTTAAATAGAATACAAGAGTCGTATAACATGGCACATGATGATATTATGATCTGTGAATCATCACGTTCCATTTAGAAACTCAGCATGACTTACTGTAATATAATCACGTTGATCAAGTGTCATTATATTATACTAATTCATGCTTCAGTTCCCAACACTACTTCAAAATATTACTATTTTAAACTTGAATGTTTCAGAATTTAGAAACTAAAATAGTTTCTTTTATGATGTAATACAGATAGCGCAAAGAGGTAAATGATTTCAAATAAGAAAAATTAAGAAAATATCTTCAGAAATATGGAGGATATTTATAATGAAAGATATGATGATATTTTAGAATTTCTAATATCAGAGGATGATGAAGAATATTGTCCGCAGGGGTTTAGAGTCAGGAGCAAGGTATTCGTTAATGACTTCAGCAGGTACTGAATCATTTGGATCCTTTGAAGTCAGGTTCAGTCTTTGTAATTTGTCCAAAGCCTCCTTCCTACTTTGCTCAATCCGTTTTCCAGTTCCAAAACTTCTCTTTTTCTGCGCTTTGCCAGCACACTTCATCATTATCATTCAGCTTTTACCGTTTAAAGTCATTTTTAGTTTTTGCTGCTTCATCAGCATTTTTTCCATTTTCGGAGAACCAATTCTTAGTTCGGAGTGTTTTTCAGAAACTTCACATTCAAATTAAGTCCAGAAGATAGACGTTATATATACACATATAACTGTTGGCGTAGACATGCTGCGAGATTTCAAAATACTGATTGCTAATTCCCAATGATTCGTATGGCAATTCTCATTACAAGATGCGAATGAGTAAATGATGGGGTTTCAATAAATAATTATAATAACTTTTTGGAGAGGCTAAAGTCAAAGGGTAATGAAGTTGTTGGTACATCTGCTAATAATGTGGTGGAATGTAAAAGGTTCCCTGGTAACGATGGTGTATATCTCAAGGTTATAATAAGGTTAGTCTGACTGAAAAGTCGAAGTTGACTTGCTGGAGCTGTGACAAAACTGGCTACTTTGAATAGGAGTTGCAAAGTTATTTTTGCTAATAAATGTCAAAGAATCTGACGCGGATACGTTATTTAAACTTTTACTTTGGTTTCAAGAGTTTTTCGGGTACATAACTGTGGGTAACATGTGGTTGGATCATCATCTCGATTGCTCATCATTCGAAGTGTCTTCAGAAATTTTCGAAGGGTTTGAACACAGATTGTAATCATTAACATACATTTGATGTTCTAACACAGTTTTGAAGTCAAAATATAGCTTGTGAAAGATGTAAGGATCTAAGAGTGATGATTTTGGTCATATCTCGAGTTGAATTTTGAGATTTCAAAATCAGAATATGTAATTAAATTTTGAATGAGTATGGTTGTTTTGATTTCTATAAAAGAATGTATATTGTTGTGAAAGTAGGGAGTATAATGGATAATTTGCTGAATCAGATTCGAAGAATGTAACATATTAATTGTGAATTTATATATCTCTCGGGTATTACCTACCCGTTAAAAAAAAATTTCACAATTAATATTTTATACAAAGGAATTTTATTACAGTCTTTATGAAAATATATATATGTATATTTTCTTCAGATGTAACATAGATTTAATGAGTTAATGTTAAATTAAACTCATTTGATTTACGGTTGAAACTAGAATTTAATAATCCCTAAAGTCTTTAAAAAGTACATAACTTTTACACAGTATTTCTTTAATGACATTGAAATTATGAATCAATACTTCGTTATTTGTTGATGTATGATGTTCGGTTCGTGGAATTCTTGTGAATTTCGCAAAGTACGAATGATGTTATCTGAAAAGTTTCGGGTACATCGATGATGAAAGTGTAAAATCAAATATATACTTGATTTATTATGAATTAGAATTTGTTGAATTGCGACAGAGATTGTAGTTAACGCTGGTTAAGTTGCGGCCGAAGGACGTACATTATTGCATATTTGTAATATGAATTAACCGAGTAGTTAAGATTCACACACAATAGTTTAGCACGGAAAGATTTATTTCAAAATATATATATATTTTGAAATAAATACACGTTATTGATTCGTAATGATGTCCACAGTGATTCTTGAACTGACGGAGTTTGTGATGTTATCTGTGTTGTTGATTCGGATGTTGACTGTACTGACGATGCTGGTAACGCTGACGGTACTGTTGATGCTGTTGGTAAAGCAAGTTTAGCTTGTTAATCACACACCATTTTTGTCAGGGTTTCTACTCTCCCTTCTATCATTTTGGTTCGCTTAACTGATTTATGGTTAGGGCTAGATTAGATAATCTCTAAGACTTTAGAGATTATATAATCGCCGCAGAATGTTTCTCCAATGAAGTTATGAATTAATACTTCGTCAGTTATTGTTGTTGGTACTCCTTGGTATCTATGGTGCGTATGACGTTGATGCTCGTGGGACAGATTGTGAAGTTGAGGTTTACGACGCGGTTGTGGTTGGAGGTGGTAATGGTACTATTGGCGTTGATGATGGTGGTACTGGTTATGCTGCTGATGCTGCTGCTGGTGTTTGTAATCTCTGCACCATATTCTCCAAAGCCACTACCCGAGCGCGAAGCTCGTTGACTTCTTCTATTACACCGGGGTGATTGTCGGTTCGGACGAGCGGATAAATAAAATCTAAAATTTGATGTAATATATAATCGTGACGAGATACTCTGGAAATGAGCGAGAAAATGGTGTTTCAGACAGGTTCGCCGGTAAGTGCTTCAGGTTCTTCGTCAAGAGGGCAATGTGGTGGATGGAAAGGATCACCTTCTTCTTGTTTCCAATGATTGAGGAGGCTACGAACCCATCCCCAATTCATCCAGAATAGGTGATGACTGATTGGTTGATCTATTCCGGTCACACTGCTTTCGGAGCTTGAATGGGATTCCATTTCGGAATCTGAGTGACTTGAACTGATGACGAATTCCATTTCGTACGATTGGATAAAGGATTTTTTTTTTTCGATATGAAATGATTTTGGCTAACGGATGGTATTCTAATTACATAGATATATATATATATATATATATATATATATATATATATATATATATATATATATATATATATATATATATATATATATATATATATATATCAAAAGATTTCGTAGATTACGGAGGACTTTGCGGGATATGTCAGGCAAAGTTTAAAGTAACAGATACGATAAGATATGATTTAGCAGATATGCTAAGATATGAATTTTTGTCTATACACTATTCATGCAATCAATGCAGCAAGACGTGTCTTAGACTAAAAATGATAAGCAGGTAATTTCCTGAGGATGATAAGTAGTTAATTTTCGACACAAAATGATAAGCAAAACTTTTGACATGCAGACACGGTCGAAGTCCAGACTCACTAATGCATCCTATCGACTTATCAGTTAGACACACTAATGCAGACCTGGTTCGCTAAGACCACCGCTCTGATACCAACTGAAAGGACCCGTTCATATACATTATAAACGATTCACAATAGTTGATTACATTGCGAGGTATTTGACCTCTATATGATACATTTTACAAACATTGCATTCGTTTTTAAAAGACAATCTTTCTTTACATCGAAAATTGACAGGCATGCATACCATTTCATAATATCCACTATCCAACTATAAATTGATTTAATAATAATCTTTGATGAACTCAATGACTCGAATGCAACGTTCTTCGAAATATGCTATGAAAGACTCCAAGTAATATCTTTAAAATGAGCAAATGCACAGCGGAAGATTTCTTTAACACCTGAGAATAAACATGCTTTAAAGTGTCAACCAAAAGGTTGGTGAGTTCATTAGTTTATCATAATCATTTATTTCCATCATTTTAATAGACCACAAGAATTTCATTTCCAGTTCTCATAAATATACGTCCCATGCATAGAGACAAAAATAATCATTCATATGGTGAACACCTGGTAACCGACATTAACTAGATACATATAAGAATATCCCCTATCATTCCGGGATCCTCCTTCGGACATGATATAAATTTCGAAGTACTAAAGCATCCGGTACTTTGGATGGGGTTTGTTAGGCCCAATAGATCTATCTTTAGGATTCGCGTCAATTAGGGTGTCTGTTCCCTAATTCTTAGATTACCAGACTTTAATAAAAAGGGGCATATTCGATTTCGGTAATTCAACCATAGAATATAGTTTCAATTACTTGTGTCTATTTCGTCAAACATTTATAAAAGCGCATGTATTCTCAGTCCCAAAAATATAAAGGGTAAAAAGGCAAATGAAACTCACACATATAAATATTGTAAAACAGTTATTAAAGCATTTGCATGTATTCTCAGCCCAAAAATGTATATAAAAAGGGAATAATGAAACTCACACATATAAATATTGTAAAACAGTTATTAAAGCATTTGCATGTATTCTCAGCCAAAAAATGTATATAAAAAGGGAATAATGAAACTCACCATACTGTATTTCGTAGTAAAAATACATATAACGTCATTGAACAAGTGCAAGGTTGACCTCGGATTCACGAACCTAAATTAATTATATATATTTATGTGTTGGTCAATATTTGTCTAACAAATTAGGTTAAGTCATAAGTGTACCACAATCCTAATGCTCGAGACTAATATGAAAAAGTCAACAAAAGTAAATTTGACTCAAAATAATTTCCAAAAATCTATACATGATTAATATATAGTTTAAATATCGTCGTTTTATATTTTTAAATATTTTTAAAAGATTTATTAGAGTAAATAATATAATTTATTTATTAATAAATAAAATTTTATATTAAATTTATATAATAAAATATACTTTTATATATATTAAGTAATAAAATTTATAGGGTTCATTTAATATCATAAAGATAATATGATAGGTATTATTAAAGTAAGTTATTACACGTAGTAAAATATGTTTGTATCACATATTTATTTGATAAAATAATATCTATAATGATAGTAAGTAAAAGTTGTATTATTTTGTAATAATAATTATTATTATAAAAATATCAATATTTATAATTACTAAGATGACATTATAATAAAACGATAATTCTAATTATGATAACTTTAATATTTACGATAATTTTTAATATTATCTTTAAAATAATATTCTATTTAAAATAATAATAATAATGATATTTTATAGTAACAATGACATTTCTATTAAAATGATAATTTTTGTTAAAATGATAGTTTTAATACTAACGATACTTTTAATAATAATAATAGTAATGATAAAAATAATAAGAACGATAATTTTATCTAAATCAATATCTTATAATATTTTAATTTCATCATGATACTCTTACTCATTATTTCCTAATCGTTTCGTTTAATAGCTTTTAATCGTCTTTTATATCGTGTTCATAATAATGATAATAATAGTAATCAAAATAATTAGGTGTTACAAATATTTGTTTTAAATACACTAATATTAATAATGATAGTTACTATAACATTATTAACGATAATACTAATAATTATCTTAATGATAATATAGTAATAATAATAATAACAATAACAATAACCATTTTAAAATAATGATATATATATTAATAACGATAATAATAATAATAATAATACAAATAATAATAATAATAATAATAATAATAATTGGATAATAATAATAATACTAATTATAACTTTAACGATAATAACGATAGTAATAATAAAAAAAATAACAATTTTTAATGATAAATCCCTTTTATTGATAAAGATAATAATAATCATAATAATAAGATTAAACTAGAACGACGATAAAAACGACGATAATAATAATCATTTTTAATAAAAATATCGAAAATTCAATTGATTATAACTTCTAATCCGTTCATCGAAACCATTCGATATCTAAAGGAAAAGTTCTTAATTTTTCGCTAGCTTTCCAAGGACATGCATATCTTATACCTTATCTCAACCGCAAGTGTAACTAATTCAATATTCAACCTAACATGTCTAAGGGCAATATTAAAAGTACAAGCATGCATAATCCTAAATACTCGAGCACTAGTCAGGGATACACTATTAGTATGTAAAAGTTAAATTATGAGTACTCACGTATCAATATTGAGATTCAATATTGCAGGAAAGGTACGTAGACGCAACGGAAATGATAAACACTATATTGACCTCACGAGCATACCCATGAACCATACTCAATCACCTCCATAGCTATAACCCATAATTTCCTTAATCCTATCCCACTCGAAAAACAATTTCGAAATCACTCGGACAGCACTCCGTCGTAATATTTTATGTATACTAATAATATCTTGAAATAATACGGAGTAAATATATATATGTAAATCGATTGAGAGAGTTTAGAGAAAAATATTTTCAAGTTTCTATGAAATAATGAAACCTATTGAATTCTATTTATAATAGATTTTTGAATTATTAAAGTGAATTATTAAAGTATGAATTATTAAAGTGAATTATTAAAGTATGAATTATTAAAGTGAATTATTAAAGTATGAATTATTAAAGTGAATTATTAAAGTATGAATTATTAAAGTGAATTATTAAAGTATGAATTATTAAAGTTAAAGTAAAGTAAAAATAAAGTAAAGGTAAAGTTTAAGTATAGTAAAAGTATAAAACTATGTACGTATAATACGCGTATAAATATATATAATATTAATTTAAATCGTTATATATATAAAATAAAATATAAATATCGTTATCTTTATCATACTATTTAAGTAATGAGTTGTCAAAAGTGGTTCTAGATATTTATAAAAGTTATATACGTTTTAATAATAAAGTTCTTTTTAAACTGAAAACGTTTTTGTACGTTTAAAACTAAATAGATCAATCGAGTCTTTATGAGATTCAATCTTCCACTATCCTTTGTCTAGTTCTCAATGATTGACAATTTGTTCTTATTTATAAATCACTTTACCATTTTCCGAATATTGTTAAAATGGAAAGATTTCTCAAATCAACGTGGGCCTTTCAACAGAGACTTGTAATCATAATTCAATATATCTGATAATTCAATCATTTGATCTTATCTTCTAATTCCATTGATAAACATTTTGAAACAGATACAATCATATAAAGTATTTAATCTAATATTTTGTTTACGTTTCAAGTTATAATATATATACACATATACATATATAATCATATTCGTTTAATGGTTCGTGAATCGTTGGAACTTGGTCGAGGTTGAATGAATGTATGAACATAGTTTAAAATTCTTGAAATTTAACTTAACAAATATTGCTTATCGTGTCGGAAACATATAAAGATTAAAGTTTAAATTTGGTTGGAAATTTTCGGGTTGTCACAAAAACCGGGCCACATTATTAGAAATTTCCCGAACCAGGAGAACACGAATGGACAAGGCCGCGGAAGAGTTTTCAATATTAATGCGGCAGAGGCACAAGAAGACCCGGAGCTTGTTACGGGTACGTTTCTTATTGACAATAAATCTGCTTACGTTTTATTTGATTCGGGTGCGGATAGAAGCTATATGAGTAGAGATTTTTGTGCTAAATTAAGTTGTCCATTGACGCCGTTGGATAGTAAATTTTTACTCGAATTAGCAAACGGTAAATTAATTTCAGCAGATAATATATGCCGGAATCGAGAAATTAAACTGGGTAGCGAAATATTTAAGATTGACTTGATACCAGTAGAGTTAGAGAGTTTTGATGTGATAATCGGTATGGACTGGTTGAAAGAAGTGAAAGCAGAGATCGTTTGTTACAAAAATGCAATTCGCATTATACAAGAAAAAGGAAAATCCTTAATGGTGTACGGAGAAAAGTGCAACGCAAAGTTAAATCTTATTAGTAACCTGAAGGCACAAAAACTAATAAGAAAAGGTTGCTATGCTATTCTAGCACACGTCGAGAAAGTACAAACTGAAGAAAAGAGCATCAATGATGTTCCCGTCGCAAAAGAATTTCCCGATGTATTTCCGAAAGAATTACCGGGATTACCCCCACATCGATCCGTTGAATTTCAAATAGATCTTGTACCAGGAGCTGCACCAATAGCTCGTGCTCCTTACAGACTCGCACCCAGCGAGATGAAAGAACTGCAAAGCCAATTACAAGAACTTTTAGAGCGTGGTTTCATTCGACCAAGCACATCACCGTGGGGAGCTCCTATTTTGTTTGTCAAGAAGAAAGATGGTACATTCAGGTTGTGTATCGACTACCGAGAGTTGAACAAACTTACCATCAAGAACCGCTACCCACTACCGAGAATCGACGACTTATTTGATCAACTACAAGGCTCGTCTGTTTATTTAAAGATTGACTTACGTTCCGGGTATCATCAAATGCGGGTGAAAGAAGATGATATTCCAAAGACTGCTTTTAGGACGCGTTATGGTCATTACGAGTTTATGGTTATGCCGTTTGGATTGACTAACACACCAGTTGTGTTCATGGACCTTATGAATCGAGTGTGTGGGCCATATCTTGACAAGTTTGTCATTGTTTTCATTGATGACATACTTATTTACTCAAAGAATGAACAAGAACACGGTAAACATTTGAGAAAGGTGTTAGAAGTATTGAGGAAGGAAGAATTGTACGCTTAGTTTTCAAAGTGAGCATTTTGGTTGGAAGAAGTTCAATTCCTCAGTCACATAGTGAACAAAGAAGGTATTAAGGTGGATCCGGCAAAGATATAAACTGTTGAATAGTGGGAAACCCCGAAAACTCCGAAACATATACGCCAGTTTTTAGGACTAGCTGGTTACTACAGAAGGTTCATCCAAGATTTTCAGAATAGCAAAACCCTTGACTGCATTAACGCATAAAGGGAAGAAATTTGAATGGAAGGATGAACAAGAGAAAGCATTTTAGTTATTGAAGAAAAAGCTAACTACGGCACCTATATTGTCATTGCTTGAAGGGAATGATGATTTTGTGATTTATTGTGACACATCAAAGCAAGGTCTCGGTTGTGTATTAATGCAACGAACGAAGGTGATTGCTTATGCGTCTAGACAATTGAAGAATCACGAAAAAATTATACGACGCATGATTTGGAATTAGGCGCGGTTGTTTTTGCATTAAAGACTTGGAGGCACTACTTATATGGGGTCAAAAGTATTATATATACCGACCATAAAAGTCTTCGGCACATATTTAATCAGAAACAACTGAATATGAGGCAGCGTAGGTGGATTGAATTGTTGAATGATTACGACTTTGAGATTCGTTACCACCCGGGGAAGGCAAATGTGGTAGCCGATGCCTTGAGCAGGAAGGACAGAGAACCCATTCGAGTAAAATCTATGAATATAATGATTCATAATAACCTTACTACTCAAATAAAGGAGGCGCAACAAGGAGTTTTAAAAGAGGGAAATTTAAATGATGAAATACCCAAAGGATCGGAGAAGCATCTTAATATTCGGGAAGACGGAACCCGGTATAGGGCTGAAAGGATTTGGGTACCAAAATTTGGAGATATGAGAGAAATGGTACTTAGAGAAGCTCATAAAACCAGATACTCAATACATCCTGGAACGGGGAAGATGTACAAGGATCTCAAAAAACATTTTTGGTGGCCGGGTATGAAAGCCGATGTTGCTAAATACGTAGGAGAATGTTTGATGTGTTCTAAGGTCAAAGATGAGCATCAGAAACCATCAGGTCTACTTCAACAACCCGAAATCCCGAAATGGAAATGGGAAAACATTACCATGGATTTCATCACTAAATTGCCAAGGACTGCAAGTGGTTTTGATACTATTTGAGTAATAGTTGATCGTCTCACCATCAGCACACTTCCTGCCAATAAGCGAAGATGACAAGATGGAGAAGTTAGCACGACTGTATTTGAAGGAAGTCGTCTCCAGACATGGAATACCAATCTCTATTATCTCTGATAGGGATGGCAGATTTATTTCAAGATTCTGGCAGACATTACAGCAAGCATTAGGAACTCGTCTAGACATGAGTACTACCTATCATCCACAAAATGATGGGCAGAGCGAAAGGACGATACAAACGCTTGAAGACATGCTACGAGCATGTGTTATTGATTTTGGAAACAGTTGGGATCGACATCAACCGTTAGCAGAATTTTCCTACAATAACAGCTACCATTCATGCATTGAGATGGCGCCGTTTGAAGCACTTTATGGTAGAAAGTGCAGGTCTCCGATTTGTTGCAGGTCTCCGATACAAGAAACTACCGAGAAGATCATCCAAATTCAACAACGGTTGAAAACCGCCCAAAGTCGACAAAAGAGCTACGCTGACATTAAAAGAAAAGATATAGAATTTGAAATTGGAGAGATGGTCATGCTTAAAGTTGCACCTTGGAAAGGTGTTGTTCGATTTGGTAAACGAGGGAAATTAAATCCAAGGTATATTGGACCATTCAAGATTATTGATCGTGTCGGACCAGTAGCTTACCGACTTGAGTTACCTCAACAACTCGCGCCTGTACATAACACTTTCCACGTCTCGAATTTGAAGAAATGTTTTGCTAAAGAAGATCTCACTATTCTGTTAGATGAAATCCAAATCAACGAAAAACTTCAATTTATCGAAGAACCCGTCGAAATAATGGATCGTGAGGTTAAAAGACTTAAGCAAAACAAGATACCAATTGTTAAGGTTCGATGGAATGCTCGTAGAGGACCCGAGTTCACCTGGGAACGAGAAGATCAGATGAAGAAGAAATACTCGCATTTATTTCCAGAAGATACGTCAACACCTCCAACTGCTTAAAATTTCGGGACGAAATTTATTTAACGGGTAGGTACTGTAGTGACCCGAACTTTTCCATGTTTATATATATATTAAATGAAATTGTTATTTTACATGATTAAGTGTTTCCAACATGTTAAGCAATCAAACTTGTTAAGACTTGATTAATTGAAATAGGTTTCATATAGACAATTGACCACCCAAGTTGACCGGTGATTCACGAACGTTAAAACTTGTAAAAACTATATGATGACATATATATGGTTATATATATAGTTAACATGATATTATGATAAGTAAACATATCATTAAGTATATTAACAATGAACTACATATGTAAAAACAAGACTACTAACTTAATGATTTTGAAACGAGACATATATGTAACGATTATCGTTGAAACGACATTTAATGTATATATATCATATTAAGAGATATTCGTACATCATAATATCATGATAATATAATAATTTAAAATCTCTTTTGATATTATAAACATTGGGTTAACAACATTAACAAGATCGTTAACCTAAAGGTTTCAAAACAACACTTACATGTAACGACTAACGTGACTTAACGACTCAGTTAAAATGTATATACATGTAGTGTTTTAATATGTATTCATACACTTTTGAAAGACTTCAAGATACTTATCAAAATACTTCTACTTAACAAAAATGCTTACAATTACATCCTCGTTCAGTTTCATCAACAATTCTACTCGTATGCACCCGTATTTGTACTCGTACAATACACAGCTTTTAGATGTATGTACTATTGGTATATACACTCTAATGATCAGCTCTTAGCAGCCCATGTGAGTTACCTAACACATGTGGGAACCATCATTTGGCAACTAGCATGAAATATCTCATAAAATTACAAAAATATGAGTAATCATTCATGACTTATTTACATGAAAACAAAATTACATATCCTTTATATCTAATCCATACACCAACGACCAAAAATACCTACAAACACTTTCATTCTTCAATTTTCTTCATCTAATTGATCTCTCTCAAGTTCTATCTTCAAGTTCTAAGCGTTCTTCATAAATTCCAAAAGTTCTAGTTTCATAAAATCAAGAATACTTCCAAGATTGCAAGTTTACTTCCAGGTTTTCTAAATCCATTCCAAGTAATTATCCAAGATCAAGAAATCTTTGTTACTTACAGTAGGTTATCTTTCTAATACAAGGTAATAATCATATTCAAACTTTAATTCAATTTCTATAACTATAACAATCTTATTTCGAGTGAAAATCTTATTTGAAATTGTTTTCGTGTCATGATTCTGCTTCAAGAACTTTCAAGCCATCCAAGGATCCTTTGAAGCTAGATCTATTTTTCTCATTTTCAGTAGGTTTATCCAAGGAACTTGAGGTAGTAATGATGTTCATAACATCATTCGATTCATACATAAAAAGCTGTCTTATTCAACGTTAAAAACTTGTAATCACTAGAACATAGTTTAGTTAATTCTAAACTTGTTTGCAAATAAAGTTAATCCTTCTAACTAGACTTTTAAAATCAACTAAACACATGTTATATATCTATATGATATGCTAACTTAATGATTTAAAACCCAGAAACACGATAAACAACATAAAACTGGATATACGCCGTCGTAGTAAAACCGGGGGCTGTTTTGGTTGGGATAATTAAAAGCTAAGAAGAACTTTGATTTAAAAGCTATACTTTTGGAAAAATGATTTTTATTATGAACATGAAACTATATCCAAAAATCATGGTTAAACTCAAAGTGAAAGTATGTTTTTCAAAATGGTCATCAAGATGTCGTTCTTTCGATGGAAATGACTACCTCTTTCAAAAATGACTTGTAACTTGTATTTCCGACTATAAACTTATACTTTTTCTATATATATTCATAAAGTTAAGTTCAATACGAAACCGTGGCCACTGGAATCACTCAAAACGAATTAGAAACGAAGAAATGGCGAGTAAAACAAGATTGATAAAAACTACTCATTTTACCTACATGAAAGTTAGTAATAAATCTATTCCAACCATAACCTAATCAACTTATATTGTATATTATGTAATCTTGAGATACCATAGACACGTATACAATGTTTCGACCTATCATGTTGACCCATCTATATATATATTGCGGAACAACCATAGACACTCTATATGTGAATGTTGGAGTTAGCTATACAGGGTTGAGGTTGATTCCAAAATATATATATAGTTTGAGTTGTGATCAATACTGAGATACGTATACACTGGGTCGTGGATTGATTCAAGATAATATTTATCGATTTATTTCTGTACATCTAACTGTGGACAACTAGTTGTAGGTTACTAACGAGGACAGCTGACTTAATAAACTTAAAATATCAAAATGTATTAAAAGTATTGTAAATATATTTTGAACATACTTTGATATATATGTATATATTATTATAGGTTCGTGAATCAACCAGTAGCCAAGTCTTACTTCCCGACGAAGTAAAAATCTGTGAAAGTGAGTTATAGTCCCACTTTTAAAATCTAATATTTTTGGGATGAGAATACATGCAGGTTTTATAAATGATTTACAAAATAGACACAAGTACGTGAAACTACATTCTATGGTTGAATTATCGAAATCAAATATGCCCCTTTTTATTAAGTCTGATAATCTAAGAATTAGGGAACAGACACCCTAATTGACGCGAATCCTAAAGATAGATCTATTTGGCCTAACAAACCCCATCCAAAGTACCGGATGCTTTAGTACTTCAAAATTTGTATCATATCCGAAGGGTGTCCCGAAATGATGGGGATATTCTTATATATGCATCTTGTTAATGTCGGTTACCAGGTGGTCACCATATGAATGATTTTTATCTCTATGTATGGGATGTGTATTGAAATATGAAATCTTGTGGTCTATTGTTACGATTTGATATATATAGGTTAAACCTATAACTCACCAACATTTTTGTTGACGTTTAAAGCATGTTTATTCTCAGGTGAATACTAAGAGCTTCCGCTGTTGCATACTAAAATAAGGACAAGATTTGGAGTCCATGTTTGTATGATATTATGTAAAAACTGCATTCAAGAAACTGATTTCGATGTAACATATTTGTATTGTAAACCATTATGTAATGGTCGTGTGTAAACATGATATTTTAGATTATCATTATTTGATAATCTACGTAAAGCTTTTTAAACCTTTATTTATGAAATAAGGTTTATGATTTGTTTTTAAAATGAATGCAGTTTTTGAAAAAACGTCTCATATAGAGGTCAAAACCTCACAACGAAATCAATTAATATGGAACAGTTTTAATCAATAAGAACGGGACATTTCATATATATATATACATATATTTGTATATATATATGTATATATATATATATATGTATATATATATATGTATATGTATATACATATATATGTACATATATATGTATATATATATAGATATATGTGTATATATATGTATAGATATATGTGTATATATACATACATATATATATATATATATATATATATATATATATATATATATATATATATATATATATATATGTATGTATGTATGTATGTATGTATATATATATATGTGTGTGTATATGTACACACACATATATATATATGTGTATATACATATATATGTGTATGTATATGTGTATATATATGTGTATATATATGTATAGATATATGTACGTGTATAGGGGAATGTTCAAACGAGAACTGCGAGAACTTCTTAATTTCATAGTTTTTATGCATTTAAATGCAACAAATTACATGCAAATGTTAATTAATGGTCATATCATCAACAAACATTCATTACAACAAATTACATGTTAAATTGTTAATTATATGAAACTGTTCACATGTTCAGAAATAAATATGCACATGTGAACGATAAACTATACACTTGATTATATAGGTAAAATATAATTTTTATTCAAACTATTTTATGTTCATTCTTAGTGTCCATCAATATTTATGGGTGATTCAATCTAGTTATATGTGAAAATCTTTATAAATTCAAAGTTCTCGCAGTTCTCGCCATTTTTGTGGTTCTCGTTTGAACTTTTGACTATGTGTATATATGCATATACGAATATATATATATATATATATATATATATATATATATATATATATATATATATATATATATATATATATATATATATATATATATATATATGTGTGTGTGTGTGTGTGTGTGTATATATACACACACACACACACACACACACATATATATATATATATATATAGTGGTAGGATCAATGAGAAAGTAACCAATTGAGGGAAGAGGGGGGAAACAATTTTATTTTATTTTTTCATTTTTTTCGAAATTTTTTTTAGGTATGAAGATCACATGAAAATATGAACATTTAAAAAAGATACTTCGTGATGAATGTTATTATTTAGGCGGGAAAACGATCGGCAAAAATAACATTTAATATAATATTGATCGTGGAGAATGTTAAACTTCAAAAAAAAAATTTCCATGTTTTGTGAAGTACTTTTTGTCAAAATTTACCCCGATTTAGAGTTTAGGGTATAGGGTTTAGTGTTTTGGGTTTAGCCCATAAACCCAAAACCCTAAACCCTAAATTCTAAACCGTGCATGTTAAAAACTCTATCTGAATCCTAAATCTAAACCCTAAATATAAACCCTTAACCCTAAATTTCTAAACCCTAATTTCTAAATCCTCAAAGTACGCTCGAAAAACATGATAATTGTTATATATTATTTCTTCGAGCGTTTTTTTTGCCAAAATAAAAATATTTATCACAAAGTATCTTTTTTAAATGTTCATATTTTCATCCAATTTATAATGTTCGTGAACAAAGTTTTAAAAAATGAAAAACACAAAAACAATTTGCCTCCCCCCGCTTCCCCTCAATTGGTTACTTCCCCATTGATCCTACTATTATATCTATACGTATATATAAAACAAAAAGGTTTTTGCTGATTCATAATTTTCTGATTAATTTGAATCAATTATTCATTATAATTATATACATAACATATACATACATACATATACACATACACAGACATATATATATATATATATATATATATATATATATATATATATATACACACACACACAAAATATATGGAGAAAAATATACGGGTCAATCACTCGATTACATCCTAAACAAAAATGAGGGTTTTTAAACATTCATCCATCGCTCTATTTCAATTATACGGATTGTGATATTGCAGGTTGGATCTTCAATTACAGAGCAAGCTAATGTTATTGTACATCTCATAGGTATTGTTTGTGATTTCCCAGCCAGGAAGTGAATCAAATCTGAGTCAGAAACTACTTCAATATCCGTGAACTCTTCTACCTCCAATACCAAGATTTCGATGATCACCGGTAAGTCCAACTAAGTAGCATATGTAATAGTAGTTGTCGTTGCATTCTATTTTAATGCTTTAATAAGTCGTATTTCAGTTTTGGATTTATCAAATTATCATGTTAACGGTAAATGGACATTTATAATGCGTATTATCTAAATTTATTTTGTCTATCCTGGTTATCATATCTGTGGTTTTATCCGATCATTAGTGTCACGATTTGTTCTATAGCATCGATAGTTGACTATCTCATGTTAACGGTAAATGGACACGAAAACCCTACTTCATCACAAATTTGACTAAAATGGAAATTCGGCGTAAATGGGCATAAAATGTAAGCTTATAATAAGTATTAGACAATATAACATTTGTTGCCTATGTTGGGGGAGAATGTTGGTTAACATGGGATTACGTTTAATGACTATACTAACATTAACCCATAACAATAAGTGTTTTGATGATGATATGTGCACATAGCTAAAGGTGATGGAAGACATCTTGACATAAATAAACAAGTTCACTAAGCCACACTTGATCTAGCAAAAGACCAAAAACCAAAGAAAGCCTAAAATGTGAAACATGGTACATGGCTAAACCACGGTCGACCGCAGGTCAGACCGTGGAGACCTGCACACAGATTTGCGAAATCAGGGATGTACGGTCGACTCTACGGCTGACCGTAGGTCGACCGCAGAAACCTTATGTTCGGATTTTGATAGAAAAATGTTTAACCACTTCCGGGCATCTATAATTTATGAAACATGTTTAAACATGCTTAGGATAGTTGCCTCCTTCATTTCCAAAGGAGTTTTGGTCACTAGAACACTAATCTTGATTAAATACGCCAAATGACACCTTAATGACGATTAACCCTAGATTAAGGATAACACATAAGTGTTATAGGAAAACATGTACATTTAAAGTGTATCTAGACATACTTAGGATAGTTCACAAGTCCAAACCAAGAATTGCTCTTTCCTTGTACATGTGTTGGATATTAATGTATGCTTATACATTAATCTTGCAAATCCCACTTTGCAAGTAAAACTTCTTAATCTTAGTTTATTGCTATGTTATCACTATATGCTTAAATCTAAGATTATTTAATGATCTCTTGCTAGTCATTACATGAATATTACTTGACTACTTGTTATTAATGCATGTGTATTATTTGACTAAGTGCCAAGTGCTAAATGATAAGTAATAAGTTAGTATGCATATGTATCAAACTTGTCTTGCTATTTGTTACTAGATGAAACTAGTATTTGGACTACTTCAATATATGCATGTGTTACTTGGATAAATTCTAAAATGCCATAATCTAGTAAACTTAGAAGACAACGAAACATTAACACAGATATGTTTGCTTAAGTCTAAAATTAAGTTTATGAATAAGTTTAAACTTGATTAACTTGATGTCTTGCAACATGCTTAATTGTTACTACATGCTTAATTTGTCAAGACATCATTAACACACCTAATAAATTACAAACAAGTTCAAATTTAATACTAGCATGCTTTGCGATTAAAGTGGGTTTGTGTCATCAATGACATGTTGACCAACCAATAGATATTTAGCAAATGTGTTAATTACAAATAAAGGATTATGACCAAACTGAGATTGCCTCAAATGATTATCATGTCTTGTATCCAAGAATGTTAGACTTTCCACTTTGGACATGATAAGCACTATCAAAACAATACATCCAAGGTAAATGGACATTTAATGCATATAGTACTTATGTAGGATGTTGGTTATCTTTTGCATGTGTTAAATGAAGTAAAGTGTCCAAAGAGTGATGTCTAAAATTGATTCAAATGGCTATACAACGAATATATGTTTTGGAATGAAGCACGTGCAGTCGACCCATGGTCGACCGTGAGGGCTACCTTTTTATCTCTCCATATAAATAGCAAGACTTGGAGAACTTTGAAAACTTGGACCTCTTGTATGCTACAACTTAAATTCATCAGAGAATCACAAGAACATAATACTTCTACATATGTTAAGCAAAGAAAACTTGTCCTCAAGTATTCTTTGAAATCGACAAAATCGTAAAAACACGCTCGATATGAAGAAACGGACAAGAATCTACTATTCCCTGCTGCACACTCAACCTGTGACAATCTGGAATTTTCTGACCAAATTTAAACTTTATCTTTATATTATTCCGACACGATAAGCAAAGTCTGTAATGTTGAGTCTAAAAAATTTTGGAATTATATTCATGTAATCAATTACCCTTTAACTGTGCTCGACGATTCACGAACAATTATGTGTATATAGATATGTATATATAATATAGAGTTATATTAATTGAAAACGTTAACAAAGTATTAGGTATATAATACTTTACTTGAACTTATTTGTTTCAATATATTTATCGACGGAATTAGAAGATAATATTAAATGATTGAATTAACAGATTCATTGTGATATTATTATAAGTCTCTGTTACGAGGTCCACATTGATTTGAGAATTTTTTTTTTTTAACGATATTCGGAATAATTGGTAAAGTGATTTACATGTAAGAATAAAAGTGTCAATTAACGGGAACTAGACAAGGGTTAGTGGATATTCCTGTTTCGTTTTCAATGTATGCTTTACGATATTTTTTTCCTCGTGATTTTTTATAAGATAACTATTTTAATTTTCATATTATTTAATAAGATTATGCAATATAGATAACTTAGAAAATAGATATCGACGCTTTACTTTAAAATGATTTCATACGTTTATCTAACCTTTGAACTTTATCTTACGCTTCACCAATAAACGGTAATTTAAAAACTTGAAAACTTGTTATAAGTTATATATGATCTACTTTTCTAAAACATTCTATGATTTAACGATTTTCATTATTTTAACCTTTTAAAATGATTCTTAAATATATTTAGTTTTAGAAAACAAAATTATCATATTTATTCGATTTAGTTTCAAACGTACAAAACATTTTCCAGTTTAAAAGAAACTTTATTATTAAACCACTCTATAAGATAATTTGTTTATAAATTTTGAAGAACTTAATAAAAGTTTTGTATTATAAATTTGTAAATATATTTTTATTATTTCAAAAAGATAAAATTATTACTAAATAATGATTTCGAAATGATTTTAAATTATATAAAGAACTTTGAAATATATTTAGTTTTTATTAAATAAATATTTTAAATTTATATTTCAAAATGAAGTATATATATATATATATATATATATATATATATATATATATATATATATATATATATTACAATGTAATAAAATATAATATTAATTTAATTATAAAATGTTTTATTTAAATAATACTATTATATATATATATATATATATATATATATATATATATATATATATATGGGGACGTCGATTTATAGAAGCAAATGACCAAAACGCTCGAACGTTCAAGTTATATTTCGAGTATTATAGTTTATTGATAATCTAAGTCTATATTTTGACAAGGGTACGAGGAACGAAACGTAAAGTGCTAGTTTTCTAAGTGTACGTAATGATATTCGATAAACCGGAGCCAGGGCATAAGTCAAGCGTCGACGTACAGGTCATCAGAACAAAGTTTACAAATTAATTACGCATATAAATATAATATAATTTATATATAAATATTTAGAATATATATATAATTATATTAATTATATAAAACTGTCAGCAGCTAGGAGTTAAACAAAAATGAGCTGGCATTGAGGCCCCTGCGATCGCATGGCCTTTTGCCTTGAACCCCATGTGATCGCATGGGGGGTGGGTAATGAAAACATACTATAAAACCATCGATTTCTGATTCAGTTTGATTTACATGGCATCCATCTCTCTCTCACGATATATATATACACATATTATTATTATTATTATTATTTTTATTATTATTATTATTATTATTATTATTATTATTATTATTATTATTATTCTTATTATTATTATTATTATTATTATTATTATTATTATTATTATTATTATTATTATTATTATTAATCTTATTATTATTATTATTATTATTTTTATTATTATTATTTTTATTATTATTATTATTATTATTATTATTATTATTATTATTATTATTATTATTATTATTATTATTATTATTATTATTATTATTATTATTATTATTATTATTATTAGAAGTATTATTATTATTAGTAGTATACATAAAATACTATGACGAGGTTCTGCTCGCATGTTTTCAAAATGGGTTTTCGAGAGGGAAAAAGCTAAGGAAATTATGGGTTATAGCTAAGGAGGTTATGGGTATGGTCCGGGGGTATAGCTTGGGAGATCAATCTAGTGTTTATCATCTCCGTTGCATCTACGTACTTTCCTGCAATATTGAATCTCAATATTGATACGTGAGCATTCATATCTTATCTTTTATATATTGATGGTGTATCCCTGACTAGTGCTCGAGTATATATGATTATGCATGCTTGAATGTTTATTTTCGTCATTATATAGTTTATGATAAATCATGAATTTAATACATATGCTACTGAGATAAGGTATATGATATGCATGTCGTTGGAAAGCTGTCAAAAAATTATTAACTTTTCATTTAGAAGTCGTGTGATTTCGATGAACGGGTTTAAAGATATGGTCAACTGAATTATTATTAACTCTAATATTATTATTATTAGTATTATTATTATTATTATTACTATCGTCGTTATTATTATTATCTATAAATTATTATTATTATTATCATTATCGTTATTAACACTAAGGTTATTATTAGTATTATCATTATTAATATTATTATTACTACTATTATTATTATAATTATAATTATAATTATTGGTATTGATATTAATCTATATACTAAATCCCGTATTTTTTTAGTAATTTTTCCTCTAATCCTATTGGCCACCACCCCTACCTACACTGTTATACTATTCTTCATCACTGTTATACTGTTTCACTTCATTCCCATCTAATTTGTTACTCTTACTCCTTCCCACCAATTATTACTAAAATTATCGTTATTATTAGAAAGTAACATTTTTATAAAAACTATCATTTTATTTTTATTATTATTATTATTATTATTAAAAGTATCATTAATATTAAAATTATCACTTTTATTAAAATTATCATTTCTAATAGAAATATCATTTTTATTATAAAATATTATCATTATTATCATATTAGTATTATTATTAAATTATCATGTTTTATAGAATTATTCTTACAAAATATAATTACTACTATTCTTATTATGATAATTATTATATATAGTAAATATTATTATTAAGATAAATTATATTATTATTATTTTTAATATTAAAGTATCGATACTATCAATTATCATTTAAAATTTATCATTTTTATTAAAACTATCATTCTATTAAAAATTATTATTATTATTATTAAGAATTATCGTTTTTATTAAGAATATAGTATTATTAAAAGTATAGAATTTAAAACTACCATTTTATTTAAATTTATCGTTATTATCAATTTTATTAGTATTATTAATATCATCATTATTATTACCCTTGTTATTTATATTAAACTTTTAATAACATTATCTTTATTAATATTATCGTTATTATTATTACAAAATAATACAACTATTAGTCATTATTATTATTATCAACATTATTTTATCAAATAAATATGTGATACAAAGATATTTTTATCTCACGTAATATAATTAAATTAATAATACATACCACTATATGTTTATGATTTTGAGTGAATTATATAAATTTTATTACTCAAGATATATAAAAGTATATTTTTATCATATATATATATATTTTAATATAAATTTTTATTTATTAATATGTGAGTTGTATTATTTAATCTAATAGAATCTGATAAATATATTTAAATATATAAATGACTATATTTAAGGTATATAATAAACATGTATAGATTTTGAAAGTCATTTTGGGTCAAACTGATTTTTGTTAACTTTTGCATATCGGTCTCGAGCATTAGGATTGTGGTACACTATGACACGACCTTAATTGTTAGACAGATATTGACCATTATATAAATATATATATATAATTAATATAGGTTCATGAATCCGAGGCAAACCTTGCACTTGTACAATGCTGTCATATGTATTTTTACTACAAAATACAGTATCGTGAGTTTCATTTGCTCCCTTTTTAAATTCTTTTACAATATATATTTTTGGGACTGGAAATACATGCGCTGCTTTTATAAATGTTTTATGAAATAGACACAAGTAATTGAAACTACATTCTATGGTTGAATTATCGAAATCGAATATGCCCCTTTTTAGTCTGGTAATCTAAGAATTAGGGAACTGGCCCCTAATTGACGCGAATCCTAAAGATAGATCTATTGGGCCCAACAAGCCCCATCCAAAGTACCAGATGCTTTAGTACTTCGAATTTATCATGTCTGAAGGGAGTCCCAAAATGATGAGGATATTCTATATGCATATTGTTAAGGTCGATTACCAGGTGTTCACCATATGAATGATTTTTTTTATCTCTATGTATGGGATATATATTTATGAGAAATGGAAATGAAAATCTTGTGGTCCATTAAAAATGATGGAAATGAATATTGATGATAAACTAATGAACTCACCAACCTTTTGGTTAACACTGTAAAGCATGTTTATTCTCAGGATTGAAAGAAATCTTCCGCTGTGCATTTGCTCATTTTAAAGATATTACTTGGAGTCATTCATGGCATATTTCAAAAGATGTTGCATTCAAGTCGTTGAGTTCGATTATGAATAAGTAAATGACAGATTAGGTCATTTATAGTTGGATATTATGAAATGGTATTCATGCCTGTCAACTTTCGATGAAATGAAAGTTTGTCTTTTAAAACGAATGCAATGTTTGTAAAATGTATCATATAGAGGTCAAAAACCTCGCAATGTAATCATATGTTATTGTATTCGTCCTTATGGATTAGGACGGGTCGTCTCATGTGGTATCAGAGCGGTGGTCTTAACGAACCAGGTCTTGCATTACTGTGTCTAACTGATAGATATTAAGATGCATTAATGAGTCTGGACTTTGACCGTGTCTGCATGTCAAAAGTTTTGCTTATCACTTTTGTCGAAAATTACCTGCTTATCATCTTAAGTCTAGACACATCTTACTGCATTGATTGCATGAATAGTGTATAGACGAAATTCATATCTTAGCGTATCTGCTAATTCATATCTTAGCGTATTTGTTACTGTAAACTTTGTCTGACATATTCCTTAAATTCCTCCGTAATCTACGAAATCTTTTGTTCTATATATATAGATATTCTATGTAATTAGAATACCATCCGATAGCCGGAAATCATTTCATATCAAAAAATTCTTTATTCAATCGTACGAAATGGAACTCGCCACTAGTTCAAGTCCCTCGGATTCCGATATGGAGTTTCACTCGAGTTCCGAAAGCAGTGTGACCGGAATGGATCAACCAATTAGCCATCATCTATTCTGGATGAATTGAGGATGGGTTCTGTAACATCCCGTTTTTTCCGTACATATTGAAAGGTACATACTTGATCATTTGTACGTTTATAACTCGCTAGCTTATGTGTGAATGTATGAATATACGTATAGATATATATAAACGTATACTTGATAATGTGTGCATATGCAAGTCTATACGTGGGTTTAGTTAGCGTTAAGTCTTGTGAGACTATTGTTGAAGGCTAGGTGAAAATAGGAAGCGGGTTTGGAATGTACAAATTAAATTAAGTCGAAACTTGTTTATGATGGTCGAACTATTCAGATGCTGTCTTATGCCGTGCCGCGACAAATGGGTCGGGGCCGCGGTATTGCAAGCATTTCCAAATCAGAAGTCAGGTTAACAAGGGTCATTTTTCCTTCGATATGTAGCTCCGCGACAAATGGGCCGCGCCGCGGCAATGCTGCTGGACAGACTCCGGTTTTAGCTCAATTTAAATGACTTTAAGGGGAAAATTGGTAATTTGGCGTATAAATCTGATGGGAGCATTAAATCCCAACCACTCATCCATTTCATTTAATTTCTTTTCCCTTTTCTTTCTAATTTCTCTCCTAAAACTTAAAACCCAATTGAATTAAAGGTGAGTTTTGAGAGTGAAGGATTGAGGGTTGATCTTTGGAGCAAGAATTAAAGTTGTTCCTCTTGTCTCTAGCTACACGTTGATAGTCTCGATAAGTTCTAACTCTATGTCTTAAGTTTTAATTGGTTAATGGCTAGGGTTTTGGTTACTAGAGACTTGTATGACCCATTTGAGGGTAAAATGGGTGAATTTGGGTTATGTTGTTGTAATGAAACCCTAATGGCTATAAACTAGGGTTTTGATCTTATGATTTGAGGTTGTAAGTGTCAAATGGTATTGCTAGTCACTAATACACTTTTGGATTTATGGAAGAAGTGTTAATGGGTAAGTTTGACTTGATTGAGAGGCTAAGTAATTTAAAATGGGTCAAAATGTACTAGTTGACCTAGTTTGGGTGAAATGGGTATGAATTACCCTAAGTTTGTATTAATGGAAGTTAGTAGACTTTAATGCACTAGCTTTAGTGGTTAAAGTCGGGTCTTGGCCATTTAAGGGCGTTATTGGTGTGATTGAGTCATTTAATGCGAATTGGGTCATTAAATGCTCAAGTAAGTGTAATGTGGTTAATTTCACTAGTTGGTGTATTGAATGTGTACTTAATGAATTAGGTACATTGTTTTGAAGTTCGGACGTGCATAATCATCATCCTTGTGTCAAGGTGAGTGGAATAAGTATACATGTATGTATATGATGTGTTTACTTGTAGAAATGGATATGTGTTGTCCAAGTTAGTGATATATGAATTGTACGCTAACGGTTTTAAGAACAGATATATGTTGTCCGATTTAGTGTTATATGTGTTGTACACTAATGATTTATGAATGGATATGTGTTGTCCGATTTAGTGTTATATATGTTGTACACTAACAATTTTATAAACGGATATGTGTTGTCCAAGGGTTAGTGATATATGTGTTGTGCACTGACGGTTGTTATGAACACTAATGGGAAATTAGAGTACCATTCCTCTTACGATTGGTTAACCATGGTTGTATGAATTGTGCATTAGCATACTTAAATATGAACTATATGCTTTTGTTATTGCTAGCTCAATGTGAATTGCGGTTATTGGTATATGCATAATGTTTTGCATGGTTGTCGAATTGCTAGCTTGTGTACGGTGTTGTGTAAGTGTTTGCAAGTAGATATATTATATATGTGTATGTATAATTATTGCATTCACTAAGCATTAGCTTACCCCTCTCGTTATTTATCTTTTTTCGATGCAGGTGTGGACAAGGGCAAGGGGGTTATTGGGCACTAGGTGTCCTTGTTGATGTTATGATGAAGCTTTTGGAAGTTGACCTACGTTTTGGGTAGTTTAGTCGCAAACCATGCTCAAGGGGTCATTTGGATTATAAACTATCATTTGTAGTTGGTCAAACTTGTATCACATTCGTTAATGGCCTTTGTGCCTTTTTGTAATCATTAAACTCGTAGTATGTTTTTAACGAAACGTGTGGAAAGGTTTACATATTTAATTGGCGCGTAAATGTGTATCATTTAAAAAAAAATTTATCTTACGGAGTACGGGTTGGGTTGTTTCAAGTGGTATCATAGCATGGTCTAAGGGATTTAGGCGACTTGAGATAGGTGCCTAGACTTAGACTTTATTGTTCATGCGCTTTTATGCGGGACTTGTAGGACTTTGGGTCTAATCGGGATTTGTTAGTGCTTTGGTTATGTGAACTAACCTCGTGCTAATTGATTTGTGTTGTGTTTAGCAATCATCAAGCGAGATGGACGTTGTACTAACAATTTAATGCGACGTGTTCGCGTAACAATGATTAGCTACCATTGTTACGGGTGCAAATCGTGTCAAACAAGTAATGTACGACGATTGTTGAGTAAGATGGAGTAGTGTGGGGTATACGTATATGCATACGTGCTATGTCCTTTTGTTCCGTTCGTTGTTTAATGTTTTTTCCGTTTTATAGAATGAAGATGAGAAACGGACATGACACCGAAAATGGGGGTACGAGTGAGGACGTTGAGTTCACGGCCAAAGTTGAGCCCATCTTTAAACTTCAAAAGGTGGAGTTCCTCGAAGATGTTAAGAAAATGTTTCTAGATACGATTGACGAGCAATTAGTCAATGTAGTCAAGGAGCAAGTGAAGGCCGTTCATCAAGAGGATAATGTGGGGAGACGGGACTTCTTTTATAAGAATTTTAAGGATTCTCAACCTCCCACCTTTGAAGGTGAACGAGACTCTCTCAAGAGTGCCCGATGGATCTCCGATATGGAGGGGGCTTTCCGTACTTTTGAATGTCCTCTTGATAAGAAGACAAGGTATGGTTGTAGCATGTTAAGGGGTGACGCTAAGCTATGGTGGGATGCGAAAATCCAAGTTTATGGTGAAGAACAATGCATGGATTTTACTTGGGATGAATTCAAGGTAGAGTTTTTCGATGAGTACCGAACCTCGGCCAATCTAACTAGGCTTAAGGACGAGTTACGTTCCTTGAGGCAAGGGTCGATGATTTAAACACTCTCAAATCCGTGTTTTTGTCCAAGACCCAATTTTGCCTGGAGTATGTCGGGAACGATAAGATGTTGAAGGAAGATTTTTATAGGATCTTGAATGATAATTATCAAGAGAAAATTAGTGTGAACGTGGTGAAGAGCTTTGATGAATTGTTCAATATGGCGAAGGGTTTTGAAGCGCTTGTGTTGAGAAAGAATAGTTTTACTTTTGGAAAGAGGAAGTTCGAGAATTCGAGTCAATCGAGCTTTTCCAACAAAAGGAACAAGAAGGGCTCCGAAAATGGTAACAGTGTGAAGAAAGGTGGCTCCGGTGGTCATGTACGCACTTGCTATACTTGTGGGCAAAAACGTCACATCTCTCGTGATTGCCCCAACTCACCTTCCACACCCAAATTTACTTGTTTCAATTGTGGTAAAGAAGGGCACAAGAGGCCCGAGTGTCCCAAGTTGCGCAATGATAATGTTAAGCGGTTAGAAAAGGCAGCGTGTACGGCTATAGTTCGAAATTATTTGATGACCAATGATGAAGCCAAACAATCGAACGAAGTTGTCTCAGGTACTTTCATGGTTAACTCTAATCCGACAAGGATTCTATTTGATAGTGGTGCAAATTTGTCTTTTGTGTCACCTCGATTTGTGCCTAAACTTAATAAGCTATTGGCTAAGTTAAGTCGTCCGGTAGAAGTCGAAATAGCGGACGGCAAGACGGTGCTAGTGGTTGACGTATGTAAAAATTGTGATGTTGTGTTTGGTGCCGAAAACTTTAAAATTGATCTCATTCCTATGACTTTGGGCGATTTTGATATCGTTGTGGGTATGGATTGGCTCGATCATAATAGAACCGACATTGCATGTCACGAAAAATTTATTCGTGTAAAGGCCCCAAGTAGGGGAGAGTTATTTATTCACGGCAATAAACAAAGAAGACTTGTGCCGATATGTTCTTTTGCACGGGCACATCGTTTTCTTGTTAGTGGTGGCATGGCTTATCTTGCCCATGTTGTGGATACTCGTGATGAGCCACCACCCATTCGTGAAATTTAGGTGGTTAGTGAATTCGAAGACGTTTTTCCGGATGAGTTACCGGGTGTTCCGGCGGAAAGACAACTTGAATTTCGCATTGAGTTGGTTCCGGGGGCTACCCCCATTGCTAAAACTCCTTATCGTTTAGCACTGACGGAAATACAAGAGTTGTTAAATCAAACCCAAGAGTTGCTTGAAAAGGGTTTCATTCGACCGAGCTCCTCGCCATGGGGTGCTCCGGTCTTGTTTGTGAAAAAGAAAGATGGAAGTATGCGGATGTGCATCGATTATCGGGAGTTGAATAAAGTGACGATCAAGAATCGCTATCCATTACCTAGGATCGACGATTTGTTTGACCAACTCCAAGGTGCAACGTATTTTTCTAAGATCGACCTACGGTCCGGCTATCACCAAATGCGGGTCCGTGAGGAAGATATTGAGAAAACGGCTTTTCGAACGCGTTATGGGCATTTCGAGTTTGTAGTTATGCCTTTTGGTCTTACGAATGCACTGGCGGCATTCATGGACCTTATGAACCGAGTGTGCCAACCTATGTTGGACATACTAGTCTACTCGAAAAGTATGAACGAACATGAACGTCATTTGCGTGAAGTATTGAAGACGTTAAGAAAGGAGAAGTTGTATGCCAAGTTCTCCAAATGTGAATTTTGGCTAAGGGAGGTTCAATTCCTTGGCCACATTGTGAACAAGGACGGTATTCAAGTAGATTCGGGGAAGATTGAGACGGTGAAGAGTTGGAGACAACCGACTACGCCTACAGAAGTCGAAGTTTTCTCGGATTGACCGGTTATTATCGTCGGTTTATCCAAGACTTTTCTAAGATCGCTTCTTCGTTGACGAAATTGACAAGGAAGAACGCGAGGTTTAATTGGGAGAACTAGCAAGAAATTGCTTTTCAATTGTTAAAAGAGAAGTTGTGTCAAGCTCCGGTGTTAGTTTTGCCGGAAGGGGTTGAAGATATGACGGTTTATTGTGATGCGTCGTTAAATGGGCTCGGGTAAGGTCTAATACAAAGAGGTAAAGTCATTGCTTACGCCTCTCGACAATTAAAGGAACACAAAACGAGATATCCGACTCATGATCTTGAATTGGCGGCGGTGGTTCATGTGTTGAAAATTTGGCGCCACTACTTGTATGGTGTCAAGTGTACGATTTATTCGGACCATAAGAGTTTGAAACATCTCTTTACTCAATGAGATTTGAATTATCGTCAATGTAGGTGGATGGATGTGGTAAAGGATTATGATTGTGAGATACTTTACCATCCGGGAAAGGCGAACGTGGTCGCGGATGCGTTGAGTCGAAATAGTCAACATTCGGCGATACGAGTAGGATCGTTACGCATGATTATTACTAACGATTTCCTTGTAAAGCTTGGTGAGATTCAAATAGAAGCGTATGTTCACAACAAGCATGAAGAGGGGATTGTGGGGCAAACGGAGTTCATTACTATGGGCTCGCGTTGTTTGTTGTCGTTTCAAGGAAGAGTGTGGGACCTAAGATGGGTGGTAACCGACAAGTGCTACTTGATGAAGCACATAAGTTAAGGTACTCCATTCATCCGGGTGCAACAAAGATGTACTATGATTTGAAGAAAGATTATTGGTGGCCCGGTATGAAGCGTGATGTGGTTAAGTATGTTGAACAATGCATCACGTGTTTGCAAGTTAAAGCCGAACACCAAAAGCCGTACGGTAAGTTACAACCCTTGGAAGTCCCGAAATGGAAATGGGAGCACATTACCATGGACTTCATTACTAAGTTACCGAAGACGGCGAGAACCCAATGTGATACGATTTGGGTGATAGTTGATCGATTGACGAAAAGTGCTTTGTTTCTTCCCATTCGGGAAACGATATCATCGGAGACTTTATCCAAGTTGTTTATCAAGGAGGTGATATCGAGACATGGGGTTCCTATATCTATTGTTTCAGATCGAGATACTCGTTTTACGTCCCGATTTTGGAACAAGTTTCATGAAGATATGGGTACTCAATTGAGAATGAGTACGGCATATCATCCTCAAACGGACGGTCAAACCGAACGTACGAATCAAACTTTGGAAGATATGTTACGAGCGTGCATTATAGATTTCGGTGGTAGTTGGGATGAGCATTTACCTTTGGTGGAATTCTCGTACAATAATAGTTATCATACTAGTATCGGGATGCCGCCATATGAGATGATTTATGGGCGTTGGTGTCGAACCCCGATTTGTTGGGGTGAAGTGGGACAAAAGGAAATCGGGAGTTCCGATTTGGTTTTGGAGACGAATAGTAAAATTGAGATGATTCGGGCTCGACTTAAAGCGGCGCAAGATCGACAAAAGTCTTATGCCAATAAAGGTAGGAGAACGATTGAGTTTCAAGAAGGTGACATGGTGATGCTTAAGGTTTCTCCATGGAAGGGTGTTATTCGGTTTCGAAAGTGAGGAAAGTTAGCTCCTCGGTTTATTGGTCCTTTCAAGGTTTTGGCACGTGTTGGTGAGGTTGCTTATCGACTAGAGTTACCCGAAGAACTTGCGGGAATCCATAACACGTTTCATGTTTCCCATCTTCGTAAGTGTCTTGCGGATGACTCGACTTGGGTGCCTTTAGATGAGATTACGTTGAATAACAAGCTAGAGTATGCGGAAGAACCGGTTGCAATCCTTGATGAGAAGGTTAAGATGTTGCGGAACAAGGAAGTTAGAACTTTCAAGGTGCAATGGCGACATCGAAAGGGTTCCGAGTTTACATGGGAATCCGAAGAGTTTGTCTTGGTCTATCTTCCGGCTTGCCATGCGGCTTGGATCGCGAGGACGCGCTCCAATACAAGTGGGGGGAGAGTTGTAACATCCCGTTTTTCCCATACGTATTGAAAGGTACATATTTGATCATTTGTACGTTTATAACTCGCTAGCTTATGTGTAAATGTATGAATATATGTATAGATATATATAAACGTATACTTGATAATGTGTGCATATGCAAGTCTATACGTGGGTTTAGTTAGCGTTAAGTCTTGTGAGACTATTGTTGAAGGCTAGGTGAAAATAGGAAGCGGGTTTGGAATGTACAAATTAAATTAAGTCGAAACTTGTTTATGATGGTCGAACTGTTCAGATGCTGTCTTATGCCACGCCGCGACAAACTAGTCCGCGCTGTGACATTGCAAGCATTTCCAGATCAGAAGTTAGGTTAACAAGGGTCATTTTTCCTTCGATATGTCGCGCCGCGACAAATGGGCCGCGCCGCGGCAATGCTGCTAGACAGACTCCGGTTTTAGCTCAATTTCAAAGACTTTAAGGGGAAAATTGGTAATTTGGCATATAAATCTGATGGGAGCATTAAATCCCAACCACTCATCCATTTCATTTAATTTCTTTTCCCTTTTCTTTCTAATTTCTCTCCCAAAACTTAAAACCCAATTGAATTAAAGGTGAGTTTTGAGAGTGAAGGATTGAGGGTTGATCTTTGGAGCAAGAATTAAAGTTGTTCCTCTTGTCTCTAGCTACACGTTGATAGTCTCGGTAAGTTCTAACTCTATGTTTTAAGTTTTAATTAGTTAATGGCTAGGGTTTTGGTTACTAGAGACTTGTATGACCCATTTGAGGGTAAAATAGGTGAATTTGGGTTATGTTGTTGTAATGAAACCCTAATGGCCACAAACTAGGGTTTTGGTCTTATGATTTGAGGTTGTAAGTGTCAAATGGTATTGCTAGTCACTAATACACTTTTGGATTTATGGAAGAAGTGTTAATGGGTAAGTTTGACTTGATTGAGAGGCTAAGTAATTTAAAATGGGTCAAAATGTAATAGTTGACCTAGTTTGGGTGAAATGGTTATGAATTACCCTAAGTTTGTGTTAATGGAAGTTAGTAGACTTTAATCCACTAGCTTTAGTGGTTAAAGTCGGGTCTTGGCCATTTAAGGTCGGTATTGGTGTGATTGAGTCATTTAATGCGAATTGGGTCATTAAATGCTCAAGTAAGTATAATGTGGTTAATTCCACTAGTTAGAGTATTGATTGTGTACTTAATGAATTATGTACATTGTCTTGAAGTTCGGACGTGCATAATCATCATCCTTATGTCAAGGTGAGTGGAATAAGTATACATGTACGTATATGATGTGTTTACTTGTAGAAATGGATATGTGTTGTCCAAGTTAGTGATATATGAGTTCTACGCTAACGGTTTTAAGAACGGATATATGTTGTCCGATTTAGTGTTATATGTGTTGTACACTAATGATTTATGAATGTATATGTGTTGTCCGATTTAGTGTTATATGTGTTGTACACTAATGATTTATGAATGGATATGTGTTGTCTGATTTAGTGTTATATATGTTGTACACTAACAATTTTATAAACGGATATGTGTTGTCCAAGGGTTAGTGATATATGTGTTGTGCACTGACGGTTGTTATGAACACCAATGGGAAATTAGAGTACCATTCCTCTTATGATTGGTTAACCATGGTTGTATGAATTCTGCATTAGCATACTTAAATATGAACTATATGCTTTTGTTATTGCTAGCTCAATGTGAATTGCGGTTATTGGTATATGCATAATGTTTTGCATGGTTGTCGAATTGCTAGCTTGTGTACGGTGTTGTGTAAGTGTTTGCAAGTAGATATATTATATATGTGTATGTATAATTTTTGCATTCACTAAGCATTAGCTTACCCCTCTCGTTGTTTATCTTTTTTAGATGCAGGTGTGGACAAGGGCAAGGGGGTTATTGGGCACTAGGTGTCCTTGTTGATGTTATGATGAAGCTTTTGAAAGTTGACCTACGTTTTGGGTAGTTTAGTCCTAAATCATGCTCAAGGGGTCGTTTGGATTATAAACTATCATTTGTAGTTGATCAAACTTGTATCACATTCGTTAATGGCCTTTGTGCCTTTTTGTAAACATTAAACTCGTAGTATGTTTTTAACGAAACGTGTGGAAAGGTTTACATATTTAATTGGCGCGTAAATGTGTATCATTTAAAAAAAAAAAATTTATCATACGGAGTACGGGTTGGGTTGTTTCAGGTTCGTAGTCTACTTAATCATTGGAGACAAGAAGAAGGTGATCCCTTCCATCCCGCACATTCCCCTCTTGGCGAAGAACCTGAAGCACTTACCAGCGAACCTGTTCGTGATACTATTTTCTCTCTCATTTCTAAGGTATCTCGTCATGACTATATACTATCTCAAATTCTAGATCTTATTCATCCACTCGTCTGAACCACCGATCATCCCGGTGTAGTAGAAGAAATCATCGAGCTTCGCGCTCGAGTATTGGCTTTGGAGAACATGGTGCAAAGGTTACAAGCACCAGCAGCAGCACCGGCAGCAACAGTACCACCATCAGCAACACCAACAGTACCCTCACCACCACCAATAGTAACATCCGCATCCCACACCTCAACATCGCAAACGGTACCTCGAGCATCAACGTCACACACACCATAGACACCAAGGAGTACCAGCAACAATAAACGATGAAATATTGATTCATAATTTCATAGAGAAATATTCTACGGTGATTATGTAATCTCTAAAGTTTTAGAGATTGTTTATTCTAATCATAACCGTAAACCAAGATGAATGGATGGATAGAGATGATACAGGGAAGAATAGAAACCCTGAAAAGTTACAAGCTAGACTTATTTACCAGCAGCATCAACAGTACCGTCAGCATCACTAGCACCGCCAGTACCGCCAGCATCACCGTCAGTATTACCAACACCAGCAACATCTGTAACACTACAAGCTCCATCAGTTACATAACCACCAAAGATATCAACACCACAATCACCCATGGATATAATAACGAGTTACGAAGTATTAACTCATTATTTTCAAGAATTTATATAATATATATATATATATATATATATATATATATATATATATATATATATATATATATATATATATATATATATATATATATATATATATATATATATATAAATTTTGGAAACCATAATATATCTTGTCGTACTAAGCTATTACATGTGAATTTTAACTGTTAGAAACTACTCGGTTAATTCATGTTACTAATATGCTATGATGTACATCTTTCGTTAACAACTTAATCATCGTTAACTACCATCTTTGTTTCAACTCAATGAATTCTGTTTCATAATATACTAAGTGTATTATTCAATTACATGTTGATTTCACACTTACTATGTACCCGAAAATTTCAAAGAAACATCATTCGTACCTTGCGAAGTTAGCAAGAGTTTTTGAGCATCAACATGATTCACTGAGAAAATATTCAAAAAGAATAAATAATGAAGTATTAATCACAGTAGTGATATACTCTGTGAAAATTATGTAATCTCTAATGTTAGAGATTATTCATTTCTAATTCCAGCCGAAAATCAAATGAGCTTAATATGATATTAACTCATTAAGTCTATATTACATTCGAAGAAAATATACATACATATATTTTCATAAAGACTGTGATAAAATTCTCTTGTATAAAATATTATTTTTAAAATTTGTTAACGGGTAGGTAATACCTGGAAAATATATATAAATTCATAATTAATATGTTACATTCATTGATTCTGATTCAGCAATTCATCAACTATACTCACTACTTTCACAACGATATACAAAACAACCATTCTCATCCAAATTTTATTACATATTCTGATTTTGACAAATCAAAATCCAAGTCAAGATTTAACAGAAGACATCACTCTTAGATTTCTACATCTTCCAAAGACATACTTTGAATTCAAAACTGTGCTAGAACATCACTTTTATTCATAAAACCCAGATAGATATTTGTATCATTCAAGATTCTCGATGATTTCATCATACATATATTAACAAAGACAATCTGCATTTAAACCCTTCGAAATTTTTGGAGACATATCAATCAATGAATAATCAAGAGGATGAACCAACCTCACGTTATCAACAGAAAGAAGGATGTACGCGTATAGCGATACACCTAGAAAACTCTCGAAACCAAAGTCATAGATTAACACATATCTGTGTCAGATCCTTTGGCATTTATTACCAAAAATAACTTTGCAATTATTTTCATAGTAGACAGTTTTGTCATAGCTCCAGCAAATCAACTTCAATGGTTCATTCGAATAAGCCTTATTAAACGATTTCCCCTTCATCATTGTTACCGGAGAACCCTTTATATCTCGTCACAGTAGCAGTAAACTTACCAACAATTTCATCGATCTTTAAGCCTCTTCGAAAAATCATTATACTTATTAATTGAAAATCTATCATGTACTCATCTCCATCTTATAATGGTAGTTACCATACCAAAAAGCTTGAATCATTATTCCCGAATTTCACAGCAATTCTACGCCAACAGTTATATATATATACATATAACGTCTACGTCCAAGACTTACATACTCTGAATGTGAAGTTTCAAAAAAACACCCTAAATTGCGAACTAGTTCTCGAAATTTTGAAAAATGCTGATGAAGCAGCAAAAACTGTAAATGACCTTAACAGCCAAAAGTTTGATGATAAAGAATAGTGTGTTGGTAAAGCTCAGAAAAATAGAAGATTTGGTACTGAAAAACGGATTGAGCAAACCATGAAGGAGGCTTTAGACAAATCACAAAGACTAAATCTACCTTCAAAGAATCCAAGTGATTCAGTATCTGCTGAAGTCGTTAACAAATACATTGCTCCTGACTCTACACTTTTACGGACAATCTTCATCATCATCCATCAATATTAGAAATTCTAAGATATCATCATATCTTTTATTATAAATATCCTCGATATTTCTGAAGATATCGTAATGGTTAGATAGATTTCGGATTTGAGTGCTTGATTTGTGGAAAAGAGTGAATCGAATGTTTTAACTCCAATAATTATGCAAACCCCGATTTGAAATCTGGATTTTAAGGGCGTAAAACAATCGATGGGATTAACCTTATTCGATTAGAATCGAATACGTTAATATCTTAGAATGGAGATTAGCTCTGATATCGACAAGAATCTTTTTTAGAATTGTATTGTCACCTGGAGAGTTACTACTGTAATTAATTTGGGCAGAGTAACATTAATGCATCCAGTGTTGTTGAATGTATCATCTTGTCCGCGTATTTATGGATGTTATGAGGGAATGGTGACGTGACACATGTCCCTTTCATGTTTATAACAAATAGATCCTAACAAACTTTCCTAGATTCATGGGCTGACATGTCGTGCATCTTGTTTATGTATTTGCTCCGGGATCATGTGTTTGTTTCGGGATGGTATGGTATACTTTTTCCGGGACAACGTGCTTGTTCCGGGATGGTGTTCTTGTTTCGGGACAACGTGCTTGTCCCGGGGCCAGACATCTAAGCTGGGAAGACATGGTAATCCTGAGAGTGTGGCAGGTCTGGCTAGAGTGTAACGGATGAGTGTCTTGCTCTCGCCCAGAAAAAAGGGGTTTCATCTGATGTTTATTTCAAGTGTTTCTTTACGGTAGTGTTATGACCGGGTAAGATTGTGAGAAGTTTGTAAGTAACTTTTGTAAAGGTTGTCGGATGCTCGACGTTCGTAGTTCATCAGGCCTTTTTGTGTGACAATATGGTTCTTGACTTCTCAATGCCTTTACATCCAACTAAGTGACGTCGGTGACCTGCTCATTCGTCCAGGTTGGAACTTTACGTAGAGTTCCGGCCAGCCTTTGTTAGGTATGTTCTCTCCCGGATGCATTCATAAGTAACCTTCTAATCAAGTTACCAAGGTGAGGCCGAGAAGACGTTCCATAGCCGAGATGGTTCATGATGGGTATACTCTAGCCGGGATACTACTAATACTGTGCCCTTTTGAGACGGATCATTATGCGTATCATCCGTTTTCCCTCTAGGTTCTTCATTTTAGCTCTGTTGTACTTTATTCTTTTTACATCTCCTTTGTAATTACTTAATCTATAAAATTAACCGAAAAAGCGATTATTTTGGCTATAAAGTTTGGAACTTTATGGATTTAGGGCTCAATATCGGGGGTAAAAACTTGACTTTTTGGCCAATATCAGTGTTCTTGAAATGCAATATAGCGGAACACTCAAAACTGATTCCATTAGCAAGGATGGATTCCTCTGTCATCATCTTGATCCAATGTATGATCTTTGGCAACAGATCATCACCTCAAATGTCTATGGAAAAGATGTACAACGTGAGAGACTCGATGCAAATGAGATCACTCTCTTATGGTGTCTTGTGAACTCATTTAAAGTAAATGTTGCATTCTTTATGGCATCAAGAATGCAACATGCAGCTCAAAATCCTCATATATCCCTTTCGTGTGGTCTTCATTTGACCAAACTCTTCACGTATGTTGGAATGACATCTCCCTTTCACCATGCCACTCAAGCCTCCTCATACCCAATATGTAGAGCTTCAATCAAACAAATCCATGAACCTTCACTAAACAACCCTCCTAACTTTCTTCTCTCTCACCCCAAGGACAAAATTGTGTAATTCATGGAAACATACTAAAAATGGGTCAACGAATAACCAACCTTGAGGACATCATCAGGGAAAATCACCACTCTTAGATCCCTAACAGAATCATCTGAAATGGCACTTACATGATTCTACTATGTGCTTGTTTAAAGGTGGTAAAGGAGTGAAGGTGAATGGGTAGTGTCTTTTAGGAGTGAATTTGGGGTGAGTATTTTCTGATTCATCGACTCTTTGGTGTGAGTTGGTGAGTTTTAAACGCGTGGAATGGAAACGGAAACAGATTTTTTTTGTCTTATCTATTAAAATGATTTTGGAAAGAGGATCGCACTTGCACCACATATGGCGCTTACTAACCATTGGCCTCGAAATGTATGTCAAAACTAAGTTCTAACTTAAATCGTACACCGGCACGGTCATCAAATGAATTGACAAAGTACTGTAGATTTGATGGGTCATATAGATACTTTGGGTCCAAGAGTCCTCACTTTTTGGGAGTAGGGGTCGTGCTTGGTCATGCGTAGCCTTTTACATATTTTTTCGAAAGAAATCTTTTAACATAAATCATGAGTTTTAGCTTAATCGTTCCGTTCTAGTGAATGTTTCAAAAACTGATTTCTAGCAATTTTATAGAATCTTTTGGGTAAAATGAGGTAAGAATTTTTCTTAATTACCTAAGTTTTCTTTGCTAATCACTTTTTAGAGAAAAGAATTTTTCAAAATTTGGCTTTTTACGGTTACTTATCCTTAAACCTTTGCTCAATACCCCACACTTAGAAGAACATTGTCCCTAATGTTACCTAGAATAGAATATTTTAATATTTGATAAATTAAGGACAATATCTTCTAGAATCTCTAAGTTAGTGAAAGGACCCGTTCATATACATTATAAACGATTCACAATAGTTGATTACATCGCGAGGTATTTGACCTCTATATGATACGTTTTACAAACATTGCATTCGTTTTTAAAAGAAAAACTTTCTTTACATCTAAAATTGACGGCATGTATGCTATATCATATTACATCCAACTATAATTGACTTAATATTAATCTTGATGAACTCAACGACTCGAATGCAACGTCTTTCAAAGTATGTCATGAATGACTCCAAGTAATATCCTTAAAATGAGCTAATGCACAGCGGAAGATTTCTTTAATACCTGAGAATAAACATGCTTTAAAGTGTCAACCAAAAGGTTGGTGAGTTCATTAGTTTATCATAATCAACCATTTCCGTAATAGTAATAGACCATAAGATTTCATATACATAAATGTTTTAATAAAAATATTCTAAGTGGTTGAGCACTTGGTAACCATACTTAACATTTAATCAACGTCGCATATTCCCTTTATTATGAAATCTCAGTACACTGTACCAAGTGTAGTCACTGAAATGAAGTACTGTGCAACCGTTGAATACTGGTCGTCCAGTCCGGTTGGGGTTGTCAGGCCCGATAGATCTATCAACAGGATTCGCGTTTACAATACCGCATGTAAATGGTAGTTACCAAGCTATTAGGGAAAAATATGCAAAGAGGTACAACTCAACGTAGAATATGTTTTTAGTACTTGTGTCCATTTCGTAAAACAGTTATAAAACAGTGCATGTATTCTCAGCCCAAAAATATATATAAAAAGGGAGTAATGAAACTCACAATACTGTATTTCGTAGCAATTATGTATATGACGGCACTGAACAAGTGCAGGGTTTGTCTCGGATTCACGAACCTATATTAAGTATATATATTTATATGTTAGTCAATATCTGTCTAACAATTTAGGTCAAGTCGTAGTGTATCACAATCCTAATGCTCGAGACCGACATGCAAAAGTCAACAAAAGTCAACTTGACCCAAAATGACTTCCAAAATCTATACATGTTTATTATATAACATATATATAGTCGTTTTATATATTTAAATATATTTATCAGATCTTATTATACTAAATAATACAAGTCATTTATTAATAAATAAAAATTTATATTTAAATTCATATATGATAAAAAATATACTTTTATATATCTCAAGTAATAAAATTTATAAAATTCACTTAATATCATAAAAATATAGTGGTATGTATTATTAATGTAATTATATTACGTGTGGTAAAAATATCTTTGTACGCATATTTATTTGATAAAATAATATTGATAATAATAATAATGATAAAAATAATAAAATGATAGTTTCAATAAAAATATTAATTTTTAGTAATAAAGATAATTTTAGTAATAACATCAACTGATAACAATTATAATAATCGTTTTAATAATAATATTAAAATTAATAATAATTCAGTTGACCATATCTTTTAATCCGTTCATCGAACCCACACGATTTCTAAATGAAAAGTTATTAATTTTTCTTTAGCTTTTCAATGACATGCATATCATATACCTTATCTCAGTAGCATATGTATCAAATTCGTGATTTATCATAAACTATTTAACGACGAAACTAAGCATACAAACATGCATAATCATATATACTCGAGCACTAGTCAGGGATACACTATTAATATATAAAAGATAAGATATGAATGCTCACGTATCAATATTGTGATTCAATATTGCAGGAAAGTACGTAGACGCAACGAAAATGATAAACGTTAGGTTGACCTCACGAGCAATACCCTCGAACAATACCCATAACCTCCATAGTTATAACCCATAATTTCCTTAGCTCTATCCCATTTGAAAACTTATTTTGAAATCGTCTGAATATAACTCCGTCGTAGTATTTTATGTATACTAATAATATCTTGAAATAATACTAAGTAAATATATATATGTATTTCGATTGAGAGAGTTTAGAGAAATATATTTTCAAGTTTCTATTAAATAATGAAACCTATTGAATTCTATTTATAATAGATTTTTAAATTATTAAAGTGAATTATTAAAGTATGAATTATTAAAGTGAATTATTAAAGTATGAATTATTAAAGTGAATTATTAAAGTATGAATTATTAAAGTGAATTATTAAAGTGAATTATTAAAGTTAAAGTAAAGTAATAGTAAAGTAAATGTAAAGTTAAAGTATAGTAAAAGTATAAAACTATGTACGTATAATACGCGTATAAATATATTTAATATTAATTTAAATCGTTATATCATAAAATATTTTAGAAAAGTAGAATTATATATATTCATAATAGGTTTCAAGTTTTTAAATTACAGTCTGTTGGTGAAGCATGGGATAAAGTCCAAAGGTTTAATAAACGTATGAAATCATCTTAATGAAAAATGTTGAGTTACTTAACTTGTCGATATCCAACATCTAAGTTATTTACACTCCACTTTCTTACTTACTTTACCATTTTCCAAATATTGTCAAAAAAAATAGATTTCTTAAATCACAGTGGACCTCATAACATTGGCCCGTAATCATATCATAATGTATCTGATAATTCAATCATTTGATATTATCTCTTAATTCTGTCGATAAATATATCGAAACAAATACGTTCATGTAAAGTATCATATATCTAATACTTTGTTAATGTTTTCAGTTAATATTATATATTATATATACATATCTATATACACATAATTGTTCGTGAATCGTCGAACACGGTCAAAGGGTAATTGATTACATGAATGTAGTTCCAAACTTTTTGAGATTCAACATTACAAATTCTGCTTATCGTGTCGGAAACATATAAATGTTAGGTTTAAATTTGGTCGGAAATTTCTGGGTCGTCACAGTACCTACCCGTTAAAGAAATTTCGTCCCAAAATTTGATCGAGATCGTCATGGCTAACCATAAAAATGTTTTTATGACGGATATGTGTTGATAGATAGGATTTTATTACCATAGAGTAATATGGATAAAATGATCCGATTACTCGAAGCGTATGAGTGAAGCTATCACAAAATAGTGGAATGAGGAAAATAAGTTTCGTCATAATTTTTGACGTAGTCATGGTTGAATTCCGGAATTCAAGAGATTCAAAAAAAAAAAAAAAATCTTGGAAATCTATAAGATCTGTTTCTTCGAGATTTAAGGAAATTAGGATCTCTTTAAGTAAATGCGATGATCTGTCCCGATTACTACGTCTGATATTTCCCTTATATATTTACCTTTTCCATTCCATTAGTTTTTACCACTTCTATACTCAATTCAAATTTCAAAAGATTGCAAAAATGCTTAATCCAGTTCTAATCCTTGTCCTTATCCTTACTATCGCAATAATCATTCTCCTTTTCCAACTTCCATCGGAGGAATCTTTTTTCTTCTACTTCGCCCTTGGGGTTATAGTGTTTTTAATTCTCCCGTGTCTTTATGTTGCTATAAACATTGATATACACGGTTTGTAATTTATGTGTTGTTATTGGACTTTATATTCTCCCTTACATTTCGGAGTTTCATACTTTTATTGTCTCTTCCCGGCTTTAAGTCAAGCGAATAATGGTCCAGAATTAGTAGGTATGAAGTTTTGGATGAACATATTTAATGTTCTAAGAAGAAAATCGTAATGGTACGATCTTGATTTGGCAAATTACCAGAATATCTGGAAAGATAGAAATATCAAGAAGATATGTTCTTAATATGTTTGGAGATTTGGTAGAATGTAAGAGTCGTGTAAATGGCACATGATGACGGTATGTTCTGTGAATCATCACGTTCCATTAGAAACTCAGCATGAATTACTGTAATATAATCACGTTGATCAAGTGTCATTATATTATACTAACTCATGCTTCAGTTCCCAACACTACTTCAAAACATTCATATTTGAATTTTTTTTCAGAATTTAGAAACCAACACAGTTTCTTTTATGTTGCAGATATTATGGAGAGATAAATGATCTCCGATAAGAATAGTTGTGAAAATATCTCCAGAAATATGAAGAATATGTATAATGAGAGATACGAAGATATCTTATAATATTTAAGAAAAGATGATGATGATGAATAAGGTCCGTAAATGTTTAGAGTCAGGAGCAAGGTATTCGTTAATGACTTCGTTAGAAACAGAATCATCAAGATTCTTTAAATACAGACTTTGGTCCTTGTATTTGTCCTTGGTCTCCTTCACGGTTTGCTCAATCCATTGTTCAGTACCAACTCTTCTCTTTTTTTTGGACTTTACCAACACATTATTTTTTTTCATCAAAATTTTGATTGTTAAAGTCGTTTATAGTTTCTGCTGCTTCATTAGCATTTCGAGAACTAATTCACAATTTGAGATGTTTTTAAGAAACTTCACATTCGAAGTGTGTAAGTTTAGGAGATAGACGTTATATGTATATATAACTATTGAAGTAGAAACGCTGCAAGATTTCAAAATACTGATTGCTGATTTTCAGTAATTGGTATGGCAATTCTTGTTGCAAGATGCGGATGAGTAAGAGATGGAGTTTCAATGAATAAGTATAGTGACTTTTCGGAGAGGTTTAAGTCGAAGGTTAATGAAGTTGTTGATAAGTTTACTGCTAATGTGGTGAGATATGAAAGGTTCTCCAGTAACAATGGTGAAAGGGCAGCGTATCTATCGAAGTTATAATAAAATTAGTTTTACTGAAAAGTCGAAGTTGACTTGTTGGAGCTGTGACAAAACTGGCTACTTTGAAAAGAATCGTAAGGTTGTTTTTGCTAATAAATGCTAAAGAATTCAATGCGGGTACGTGTTAAACTATGACTTTAGGTTCGAGAGTTTTTCAGGTACAAGACTTCGGGTAATGTGTGATTGGATCATCATCTCGATTGTTCCTTATTTGAAGTGTCTTTTGAAATTTCGAAGCGTTTTAAATGCAGCTTGTCATTGTCAATATCCAAAGGATAAATTCGTCATAAATCTCGATTGATTCTCGTATCCTTTTGAGTGTTACAATTAAAAGTGATGTTCTATCACAGTTTTGAAGTCAAAGTATAGCTTTGAAAAAAATGTAAGGATCTAAGAGTGATGGTTTTGCTTATATCTTGAGTTGCATTCTGAGATTTCAAAAATCAGAATAGGTGATTGAATTTGAATGAGTATGGTTGTTTTGATTTCTTATAAAAGAAGGTATACTGTTGTGAAAATAGGGAGTATAGTTGATGATTTACTGAATTAGAATCGAAGAATGTAATATATTAATTGTGCATTTATATATCTCTCGGGTATTACCTACCCGTTAAAAAAAATGTCACAAATAATATTTTGAACAAGAATTTTTCATTACAGTCTTTATGAAAATATATGTATGTATATTTTCTTCAGATGTAATACAGATTTAATGAGTTAATATCATATTAAGCTCATTTGATTTTCGGCTTGGATTAGTAAAGAATAATCTCTAAAACATTAGAGATTACATAATCTTCGCGGAGTATTTCACTAATGTAATCAATACTTCAATATTTATTCTTATAGATATTTCCTTAGTGAATTATGCTGATGCTCATAGAACTCTTGCTAACTTCACAAGATACGAATCTTGTTTTCCAGTAAGTTTCGAGTACATTGAAGATGAAAGTGTAAAATCAAACATGTTATTGAATGATACACTTGGTTTATTATGAAACCGAATTCATTTAATTGAGTCAAAGATTGTAGTTACGATGGTTAGGTTGTTAACGAAGGATGTACATCATAGCATATTAGTAATATGAATTTAACTGAGTAGTATCTACCCTTTTTCAATTCATATTCAATAGCTTAGTACGAAAGATTTTTATAGTTTCAGCATTCATATATATAAAATATATATATAATTTCTTCAGAATAATGAGTTAATACTTCATAACTCGTTGATACAAAATACTCGTTGTTGATCAATGATGACGTCCACGGCGATTCTTGAACTGACGAAACTTGTGATGTTATAGGTGCTGCTAGTGCTGATGATGCTGACAGTACTGACGGTGATGGTGGTGCTGGCGATATTGTTGATGCTGATGATACTGCCGGTAACTGCTGGTGATGCTGCTGAAGCTTGTGGTATTGAGGCTTGTGATGTGGATGTTACTGGCGGTATTGGTTATGCTGCTGGTGCTGCTGATGGTGTTTGTAATCCTTGAACCATGTGTTCCAAAGCCACTACTCGGGTGCGAAGTTCGTTAATTTCTGCTAGTACACCGGGATGATTGGCGGTTGGAACGAGCGGATGAATAAGATTTGCAATATGGGATAGTATATAATCATGACGAGATACTCTAGCAATGAGTGAGAAAATGGTGTCTCGAACAGGTTCGCCGGTAAGTGCTTCAGGTTCATCGCCAAGAGGGCAATGTGGTGGATGGAAGGGATCACCTTCTTCTTGTCTCCAATGGTTGAGTTGACTACGGACCCATCCCCAATTCATCCAAAATAGATGATGGGAAATAGGTTGATCCATTCCGGTGATGCTACTTTCGGAGCTCAGGTAGATATCCATATCGGAATAGCTGTCGGAATCTGAGGAATTCGAACTGGTTTAGGGATCTATCTCGTAGGATCAGGGAAAGAATTTTTGGTATGAAATAGATTGTAGAATTTAGATTTGGTATTCTTCAATTACATAATTTGCATATGTATATATAATACCAAAATTCCGTAAATTACGGAGAATCTTTGAAAAGATGTCAGTCAAAGTTCACAGTAATAGATGTGCTAAGATAAGAATCTGTCTATACACTATTATGCAATAAATGCATAAAAACGCGTCTAGACTTAAGATGATAAGCAGGTAATTTCCTAAGGATGATAAGTAGATGATTTCTGACTAGAATTGATAAGCAAACTTTTTGACATGCAGACACGGTCGAAGTCCAGACTCACTAATGCATCTTAACAACTACCAGTTAGACACACTAATTCAAGACCTGGTTCGCTAAGACCACCGCTCTGATACCAACTAAAAGGACCCGTTCATATACATTATAAACGAATCACAATAGTTGATTACATCACGAGGTATTTGACCTCTATATGATACGTTTTACAAACATTGCATTCGTTTTTAAAAGAAAAACTTTCTTTACATCTAAAATTGACGGCATGTATACTATATCATATTACATCCAACTATAATTGACTTAATATTAATCTTGATGAACTCAACGACTCGAATGCAACGTCTTTCAACGTATGTCATGAATGACTCCAAGTAATATCCTTAAAATGAGCTAATGCACAGTGGAAGATTTCTTTAATACCTGAGAATAAACATGCTTTAAAGTGTCAACCAAAAGGTTGGTGAGTTCATTAGTTTATCATAATCAACCATTTCCGTAATAGTAATAGACCACAAGATTTCATATACATAAATGTTTTAATAAAAATATTCTAAGTGGTTGAGAACTTGGTAATCATACTTAACATTTAATCAACGTCGCATATTCCCTTTATTATGAAATCTTAGTACATTGTACCAAGTGTAGTCACTGAAACGAAGTACTGTGCAACCGTTGAATACTGGTCGTCCAGTCCGGTTGGGGTTGTCAGGCCCGATAGATCTATCAACAGGATTCGCGTTTACAATACCGCATGTAAATGGTAGTTACCAAGCTATTAGGGAAAAATATGCAAAGTGGTATAACTCAACGTAGAATATGTTTTTAGTACTTGTGTCCATTTCGTAAAACAGTTATAAAACAGTGCATGTATTCTCAGCCCAAAAATATATATAAAAAGGGAGTAATGAAACTCACAATACTGTATTTCGTAGCAATTATGTATATGACGGCACTGAACAAGTGCAGGGTTTGTCTCGGATTCACGAACCTATATTAAGTATATATATTTATATGTTGGTCAATATCTGTCTAACAATTTAGGTCAAGTCGTAGTGTATCACAATCCTAATGCTCGAGACCGACATGCAAAAGTCAACAAAAGTCAACTTGACCCAAAATGACTTCCAAAATCTATACATGTTTATTATATAACATATATATAGTCGTTTTATATATTTAAATATATTTATCAGATCTTATTATACTAAATAATACAAGTCATTTATTAATAAATAAAAATTTATATTTAAATTCATATATGATAAAAAATATACTTTTATATATCTCAAGTAATAAAATTTATAAAATTCACTTAATATCATAAAAATATAGTGGTATGTATTATTAATGTAATTATATTACGTGTGGTAAAAATATCTTTGTACGCATATTTATTTGATAAAATAATATTAATATTGATAATAATAATAATGATAAAAATAATAAAATGATAGTTTCAATAAAAATATTAATTTTTAGTAATAAAGATAATTTTAGTAATAACATCAACTGATAACAATTATAATTATCGTTTTAATAATAATATTAAAATTAATAATAATTCAGTTGACCATATCTTTTAATCCGTTCATCGAACCCACACGATTTCTAAATGAAAAGTTATTAATTTTTCTTTAGCTTTTCAACGACATGTATATCATATACCTTATCTCAGTAGCATATGTATCAAATTCGTGATTTATCATAAACTATTTAACGACGAAACTAAGCATACAAACATGCATAATCATATATATTCGAGCACTAGTCAGGGATACACTATTAATATATAAAAGATAAGATATGAATGCTCACATATCAATATTGTGATTCAATATTGCAGGAAAGTACGTAGACGCAACGAAAATGATAAACGTTAGGTTGACCACACGAGCAATACCCTCGAACAATACCCATAACCTCCATAGTTATAACCCATAATTTCCTTAGCTCTATCCCATTTGAAAACTTATTTTGAAATCGTCTGAATATAACTCCGTCGTAGTATTTTATGTATACTAATAATATCTTGAAATAATACTAGGTAAATATATATATGTATTTCGATTGAGAGAGTTTAGAGAAATATATTTTCAAGTTTCTATGAAATAATGAAACCTATTGAATTCTATTTATAATAGATTTTTTAATTATTAAAGTGAATTATTAAAGTATGAATTATTAAAGTGAATTATTAAAGTATGAATTATTAAAGTGAATTATTAAAGTATGAATTATTAAAGTGAATTATTAAAGTATGAATTATTAAAGTGAATTATTAAAGTATGAATTATTAAAGTGAATTATTAAAGTGAATTATTAAAGTTAAAGTAAAGTAATAGTAAAGTAAAGGTAAAGTTAAAGTATAGTAAAAGTATAAAACTATGTACGTATAATACGCGTATAAATATATTTAATATTAATTTAAATCGTTATATCATAAAATATTTTAGAAAAGTAGAATTATATATATTCATAATAGGTTTCAAGTTTTTAAATTACAGTCTGTTGGTGAAGTATGAGATAAAGTCCAAAGGTTTAATAAACCTATGAAATCATCTTAATAAAAAATGTCGAGTTACTTAACTTGTCGATATCCAACATCTAAGTTATTTACACTCCACTTTCTTACTTACTTTACCATTTTCCGAATATTGTCAAAAAGAATAGATTTCTTAAATCACAGTAGACCTCATAACATTGGCCCGTAATCATATCATAATGTATCTGAAAATTCAATCATTTGATATTATCTCTTAATTCTGTCGATAAATATATCGAAACAAATACGTTCATGTAAAGTATCATATATCTAATACTTTGTTAATGTTTTCAGTTAATATTATATATTATATATACATATCTATATACACATAATTGTACGTGAATCATCGAACACGGTCAAAGGGTAATTGATTACATGAATGTAGTTCTAAACTTTTTGAGATTCAACATTACAAATTCTGCTTATCGTGTCGGAAACATATAAAGGTTAGGTTTAAATTTGGTCAGAAATTTCCGGGTCGTCACAGTTAGTTCCGGGGATGACCCCTTACTTAGAGATTTTAGTGCGTAATAATTGAAAGAAGTTTGAGGAAAGATTACTTCCCTATGGTCAGGTTACTCTTCTAGTGATAGGCTTTCCTAAGGTCAGGCTCCTAATGCTGGAAAGAACTAGTCTCTTTGATAAAATTTTGCATGAAGAACAAAAGAGAGTAGCATTTCCACTAGATATGTAACTTTTTATACAATGCGTTTAAAAGATAAAACTAAAAGAAAATAAAGTAGTCTACGAAATACTCTACTGGACATTTTGTGGAGTGGTGTCTGCGAAGTATCCATTGAGTCCGAAGGGATCATCATTGTCTACAAGTCTCGGAAAATACTCAAGTGGTTGTCCTGCATCCAACTCAGGGCCCAAAAGTGTGTCTAAACATAGTTCCGATGGCAACTCCATGTGTGATAGGCTCGGAAATGTCTCCTCATCAGGGATGCTCCAGGTAAACTCAAAGACCTGGGCCGTGAGTGTCTCAACTGAGATAGGTACTGTGACTAAGTGGCAGCCCTCAGGCAGCTCACGAACAGAGGCTGTCTCAATGACTGGAGCTGGTGAAATAGCTAAGATAAGTGGCGTGATAGGAGTAGCACGAACTGGAACGGCGGCTGAGGATACTGAATGAACTGAGATTGGAGTAGAGCGCCTGGGTGTAGCTAGTCGTTTTGGTGGAACACGGCGTACTAATCTGAATGATGAAGGGCCTAGAGTACTCCGGGGCATTCTTCCATGCCGAAGGTAGGATCTGAAAGCTCTATATAGTCTCTGCTGGTCTCTGAGTAATGCCCATGTGACATTTGGTTCACTCATGGTGGATCCATAATGAATCACAATCTGCGACTCAAGTAGCTTTAGTGGCTCTGGATGCTCAGCGGGTCTCGAAGCTAAATTCCTGGAGCATCGTACTGGAGGAGCTGCCGGTGGCGTACTGATATTCTCCTCAAAACTCTCTAGAATCAAACGCCTCGGGCCTAACTGTCTCGTTGAAGGCCTGTGCTGCTCTTTGATAGGTAAACTCTAAGAGTCCTTCTCCTGCGATTGGGAATGCAATAGGAAGCTCCTAAACTTGGCATTTTTCCTGAATACATTTCAACAAACTAGTAAGTAATAAGCGCAAGTACGATGCTTAGGGTTAGTGCACAGTTAAATATTTTGTAGACTGAAAATAATTTGAAATAAAAATTAAGAAATAAAAAGGATAAGCAAGGGGTGCCTCCCAAGAGCGCTTTGTTTATCAAGTCGTTACAGTTCGACTCTTTCCTGGTATGTCTTCAGAATGAATCAAAGGACAAGAGATGCTCCTCCCTATCGTGGTCTTCTAGATAAGCTTTCAATCGGTGGCCGTTGACTCTGAAGTTACCAGTAGGTCCTTCTAATTCTACGGCTCTGTACGGAAAAGCGTGTAATACTTTATATGGTCTGCTCCATCTTGATCTGAATTTACCAGCGAATTTCGTGAATCGAGAATTGAAGAGTAGAACTTTATCTCAAGGAACAAACTTTGCAGGTATCAGTTTTGCATCGTGAGTCAGCTTCGTTCGTTCCTTGTAGATATATGATGTCTCGTAAGCTTGGTCTCTTAATTCAACGAGTTCATTCATCTGCATCTTTCGATGCCTAGCGGTTACTGAAGGATCAAGGTTACAGGTTTTCAATGCTTAGAGAGCTTTATACTCTAGCTCCAGCGGAAGGTGACATGCTTTCCCATAGATCATACAGTAAGGTGTAGTCCCTAGAGGATTCTTGTAAGCTGGCTGGAATGCCCACAGAGCATCATCTAGTTTCTCGCCCCATTTATTCCCATGATGGCTGACGGTGCATTTTAGAATTCTCTTTAGTGCTCCGTTAGTGACTTCTGCCTGTCCATTAGTTTGCGGATGATAGGTAGTGGACATTTTGTGGGTAATTTCATATTGGTGCATCACCTTTATAAATTGGGTATTGCAGAAGTGTGTGCCTCTATCACTTGTTATGGCGCGGGGAGCTCCGATTTGGTAGAAGAGTCTCTTCAGGAAGTTGGTGACAACCTTGGCATCATTGGTTGGAAATGCTTGGGCTTTGACCCATCTGGAGACGTAATCTACTGCTACGAGGACATATTCTTTTCCATTAGACTTGGGGAATTTACCCCATAAAGTCTAATTCCCATATATTGAAGATTTCGCAAGCTTGGATATTAGTCTGCGGCATCTCATTCTTCATAGAGATAATACCTTTTCCATCATGACCTTCAGTTGGTCCGTGGTGACATTGGTGAAGAATACCTGTAGGTTGTTTCTTATCTACGCACCTCCTGATTATCTGATCAGGCCAAATTCTGAACAGGTACGGATCTTCCCATTAATAGTATTTAGCATCCCTGAACAATTTCCTTCTTCGGGATGTGCTCATTCCTTTCTGTACTACTCCAGCAACTAGGTAGTTGGCTATGTCAGCGTACCAAGGAGTATCAGTGAATTGTGATCCTATGTTGGCTTATCCTAAGCTCATAAGCTATTCTTCCAGAAATTTGTCTCTAATATCTTGCTCAGCAAGTTGTTCCATCGCTGGGTTTTCCAAACGACTAAGATGATCTGGTGCGACGTTCTCTGCTCCTCTCTTATCTTTAATCTCAATATCAAATTCTTGAAGGAGTAAGATCCATCGTAGGAGTCTTGGTTTAGCATCTTGCTTAGTGAATAGATATCTTAGGTCTGAATGATCAGTGTAAACCGTAGTTTTGGACAGGATGAGATAGGAACGAAATTTGTCAAAGGCAAAAACTACTGCCAGCAGCTCCTTTTCTGTAGTGGTATAGTTCTATTGAGCTCCGGTTAAGGTTTTGCTGGCATAATAGATTTGATGAAAGTGCGTATCTTTCCGTTCTCCTAGTACAGCTCTAACTGCGAAGTCACTCACATTACACATGTTTTCGAATGGTAAGCTCCAATCAGGAGCTATCATGATGGGTGCATGTGTGAGCTGTTCTTTTAGATAGTTGAATGCTTGAACACATTATTCATTAAAGACAAATGAAACTTCCTTTCCGAGGAGATGATTAAGATGTCGTGTGACCTTTGAAAAATCTTTGATAAAAAATTGTTAGAAACCTGCGTGTCCAAGGAAACTCCGCACAACTTTTACCGTGGTAGGTTCTGAAAGCTTAGCTATGGTTTCAATCTTAACCTTATCGACCTCTATTCCTGACTTTGATATCTTATGCCCTAAAACTATGCCTTCTTTTACCATGAAGTGACATTTTTCCCAATTCAGAACTAAATTTGAATCTTCACACCTGGTGAGCATCTTGTCAAGGTTAGAAAGGCACGACTAAAGGTACTACCAAAGACGGAGAAGTCATCCATGAAGACTTCCATACTACGTTCGATCATGTCATGGAATATTCCTACCATGCATAGCTGAAATGTAGCAGGTGCATTGCACAACCCAAAGCATGTGTCGATAGGAAAATGTTCCATAAGGACAGGTGAAGGTTGTCTTTTCTTGGTCCTTTGGATCAAGGGGAATTTGAAAGTAGCCGGAAAAACCGTCAAAGAAATAATAGAACTCATTTTCTAATAGGCGTTCCAACATTTGATCAATGAATGGTAATGGAAAATGATCTTTTCGAGTTGCATCATTTAGTTTACGATAATATATGCAAACCCTCCAACCAGCAACCTCCCGATTTGGAATAAGTTCATTATTCTTATTTTTGATTACGGTCATTCCTCCCTTCTTGGGAACCACTTGAACATGACTGACCCATGGCGAATCAGAAATAGGATAGATCAGAACAGCATTCAGAAGTTTGATTACTTCTTTCTTGATGACTTCTTGAATCTTTAGATTGACCCTTCTTTACCTATGAACTGATGGTTTGAAATCATCTTCCATGAAGTGCAATAGTTTGGACTGATTCCTTTTATATCGGAAATCTTCCAAGCAATTGCTTTCTTATGTGATTTCAGAACCTTAATCAATTTTACCTTCCCTTGTGGTGTGAGGTCTTTAGAAATGATTACAGGGAGTTGTGATTCTCCTTCTAAGAATGCATACTCCAGATATTCTAGAAACTTCTTTAATTCCAATTTCGGAGGTTCCTCGATAGATGGCTTTATTCTAACTATCTCCTCTCTATCTAACGAGTCATATCTCTCTCCTGGAATTCTGATTCTTCTTCCTTAATAGCGGTCACTGATGTTATCTGTTCTTAGTTCTGGAAATTGTCCTTCTTAATGCTTCATCTTTAGAAATGTATTCTTTGGTTTCGAAGGTTGGTTCAGGAATTTCATCTCAGTCCTCATTTAACCATGATTCCTTAAATATCAGAATGAAATTTGTCTCTTCATTCGGTCTTCTCCTTAACAGAGGTAGGGGTATGCCATGACCTAGCGGTGTTATTTGGATAGTCTTGCCAAGAAAGTTACTTTCGGAGAGGGGAGATTTATTTTGACCAGGATCTATGGCTGAATGGATGTCGAGATTTTTTTTCAGGAGGTGTAAAGAATAGAATCTTAAAAATTTGATCTTGACTGCATATAGCCATGGTATCCTCCAGATATTTGTTGACTAGTTCTTGAAAAGAATCAGCGAGATTGAGATCTCCTTCGTGAGGATGGCTGATATGGTCGAAACGGACGATTTTATTCGTGCAGTGTCGTTAGGTCGCAAGACATCAGATTCAGTTGATCAAGGTAGCACACAGTGGTTTTGTTTATTTATATTATGCGGGGCCTAAATTTACTTTTACTTTCTAAGGTGTAGAAGGTGTAAGTTAACCTAGTGTCGTATTTTTGAATAGATCAACGAATTGAAAATCAGGTGGATAATTTTCTTTTATTTAAATTACCTAGATAAAGGATAGTAGTTGGTTTAAGCTAAAAGTCCTAAGTGCAGAAAAGTAAATAAGTGGAAGGATATCCGGAGTATGCAGGTTAGGGAAATGTTGACCAAGATATTGGTATTGGGTTAGGGAAAGGTAATTATGCTTATGTTAAAGCTATGCTTGGAATGATGTAGATCTAATTGAATGAGCCAATTACACAGACCTACTTATATCTGAACTCTCAGAGTTCTCTTTGACTAGCGAGAAGTATGTCACTTGGTTGTATAATTGAAAGGTAGCTATACCTTGGAGGTTATCCTCAGTAAAGTAATAGGTTTATTAGTTAGTTGAGCTCTAATCCAAACCCTCATTATCAGTTTGTTTAACTGAATAACAACGTGCCGTGTTGATTGAACACTGATCACAAACGGAAGGAGTTCGTCCGTTTAAGTTGGCAAAACCTTAAATGAAAACTAACAACCAATTCATCATACTAATGACATCATAATAGTTCAAGCATTATACAACATTACAGTTGATATACTGAAATTGAAGTAGATAGAAACCTAATAATTACCTAAACAGTTGATATGACTTAGTCCTAAGGCAACAATCAAACAAAAACATGCAATAGGCTTGGGTCATACAGTGAAGGCTCTAACTAGATCTTAATAGCCCCTAGGAAGTCTCTTCGGAAAAGATAATATGCATACTAGGTCATTCATGTCTCAATTCCTAAGTTTCGTGTCCTAAAAGTGAATTAAATGCCTCTCGGGAACTTCGGCCATACCGAGTTTATAGAATCTTCAGATACAGTATAACCAAGGGTCTTAATCCTATGAAGTAGCTAAGTTCATATAGGTGAACAAGTCTTGATCACAACCTAGGTTGGTCAATCCTTAACATGCTAGCATACAAATCTATCAGACTTACTAGTTCAGTATTACGACAGTAATCGTACTAAATTAACATAATTACGCTAATCCAAACTTCTATCATGGCAACATACAGATTAATTAAGCTATCATGGTAATATTGGAACGCATTATTAAACATAAAAAGTAAGAACACGTGTTTAATACAAAAGACAAGCGTTTCGGATAAAAACCTGAAAAGGCTGAAGAAATCTGCCCGGAATCGCCGGGACTCACCAGGATATCCTCCGAAAAATAAAAGATAAGCTAACTACTACTAAAAACTAACTAAAAGCTTGAAAATATAAAGTGAACTATAAATTGAGTGTGTGTTGAAATGGATGGAGAGTGCCCTTTAAATAGACTTGAAATTTGCCTGCAAACGGCTGGAAGGCCGTTTGGCAGGCCGTTTGCAGGGACCGTTTGCCAGGCCAGCCTGTTTGCAGGGGCCGTTTAACTTGGGTGTGTGGCAGGCCAATTGCAAGCTAGTCAAGCCATTTAGCAGGCCATTTGGCATGCCGTTTGGTTTGCCTGGTTAGTTGAAATTCACTGAATCGTAACTTGATTTCTTGTCTTTCACCGTGTTCGCTCTAGAATCTTCGTTTTAGCTTCGTTTTACTTGATTCTTTTTGCATCGCCTTCGTAATTACTTAATCTACAAAATAAACCATTAAAGTGATAATTTTGCTGACGGTTTGAATCTTTATTGTTTTAGGGCTTAATATTTGGGGTGAAAATGTGACTTTTTGGCCGATATCAAATACCCCACACTTAGCTTTTCTTATCCTCAAGCAAAAAGTGGGAATATAAGGTTCTTTCTAATAGATTCTTTCTTGCCCACCTATGGATATTTTTATTATGCCTTCATCAGTAGTCGTCACATCTTTCAAAAGTATTAGAAAAAGTTTCGAGATTTGATGATTTTGTCGCTAGATTTCAATTGCGTCAATAGTGAAAAAGGCGTACTTTCCAACTCTCAAATTTAAAGTGTACATGACCAGGCTCCTCACTAGCGGATCACTCATATCACTCAAGTATTTAGGGTGCCCTAATCTAATTTTATTGTTGTTCAGGAGCCAGTCGTGTAACAGTTCTCGTCATAGGCTTGGTAAAGCATCGATATCTCCACCGGTTAAGTAAGGGCGGCACTGATCTTCTTCCTAAGCATTTTTTTAAGAGGAAGATGGGTTACAGGGTTTGTTGAAATTTATGGAATGGTGAAAGTTATCCAGATCTTTTGATTTAGAGAGAATTGATTGATTTTGATTCTTCAGAGTATCCATTTTTGGATAAAGAATGACTTGGAATTCGTAAAAAGTTTCTTCGGAAGAGGCGGATTTTGCTAAGACTTTGTCTAGAATTTTCTTTGCCTCCTCCGATATTCTTCTTTGGGGTAACTTCTCGGGTTTTTTTCTTTGCCTTTATTTCTAAAGACTTTGCTGTTTCATCAATATATATATATATATATATATATATATATATATATATATATATATATATATATATATATATATATATATATATATTCATCATACCCTTTCTTCATAACTTTTGTCTTTCGTTCGTGGTGCCCATAGAGGAAGTGATAATCCACTGAAAATAGGTCTTTGACCTATCAAAAACAATCAGGGGTTCGGAATCTTTTAACAAGTGCTTTTGAAGCGAATTTGATCGATCTATCTCTTCATTAATCTCTGGATCTTTTGATAAGTAGAAAGGGGAATGAAGGTGAATTGGTAGTATATTTTTGGGAGTGAATTTTGGGTGAATATTTGTGATTCATCAACTCTTTAAGTGAGTTGGTCGGTTTAAATTGCGTAGAGTGGAAACGAAAACGGATGGCTTTGTGTCTTCTGTATTCAGAATGATTTCGGAAGGAGTTGAAATTTCCCGTTCATATTGATTATAAACGTTCCATATTAATTGATTTCGTCGCGAGGTTTTGACCTCTATATGAGACGTTTTTCAAAGTCTGCATTCATTTTTAAAATAACCATAACCTTTATTTTATCGATAATGGTTTAAAAAGCATTAAGTAGATTATCAAATAATGATAACCTAAAATATACCGTTTACACAAGACCATTACATAATGGTTTACAATAAGAATATATTACATCAAAATAAGTTTCTTGAATGCAGTTTTTACACAATATCATACACGTATGGACTCTAAATCTTGTCCTTATTTTAGTATGCAACAGCGGAAGCTCTTAATAATCACCTGAGAATAAACATGCTTAAAACGTCAACAAAATTGTTGGTGAGTTATAGGTTTAACCTACATATTATCAAATCATAATAATAGACCACAAGATTTCATTTTTATAACACATCTCATATCAGGCATTTCGCAAACTGCATAGAGATAAAAAAATCATTCATATGTTGAACACCTGGTAACCGACCTTAACAAGATGCATATAGAATATCCCCATCATTCCGGGACTCTCATCGGATATGATAAATCGAAGTACTAAAGCATCCGTAACTCAGATGAGGCTTGTTGGGCCAAATAGATCTATCTTTAGGATTCGCCTCAATTAGGGGCTATTTTCCTAATTCTTAGGCTACCAAGCTAAAAAAGGCATATTTGGTTCGATAATCCAACATAAAAAGTATTTTCGATTACTTGTGTCTATTTTGTAAAACATTTATAAAATTGCATGTATTCTCATCCCAAAAAAAAATAATAGATTTTAAAAGTGGGACTATAACTCACTTTCACAGATTTTTACTTCGTTGGGAAGTAAGACTTGGCCACTGGTCGATTCACGAACCTATAACAAATATGTACATATATATCAAAGTATGTTCAAAATATATTTACAACATTTTTAATACGTTTTAATGTTTTAAGTTTATTAAGTCAGCTGTCCTCGTTAGTAACCTACAACTGGTTGTCCACAGTTAGATGTACAGAAATAAATCGATATATATTATCTTGAATCAATCCACGACCCAGTGTATACACGTCTCAGGCTAGATCACAACTCAAAGTATATATATATTTCGAATCAACCTCAACCCTGTATAGCTAACTCAATCATTACTGCATATAGAGTGTCTATGGTTGTTCCAAATAATATATATACATGGGTCGATATGATATGTCAAAACATTTGTATACGTGTCTATGGTATCCCAAGATTACATAATATATTAGAATACATGTATGACACAATATAAGTTAGCTAGGATATGATTAATATAAATTTGTTACCAATTTTCGCGTAGCTACATCAAGCAAAATTATCTAATCTTGTTTTACCCATAACTTCTTCGTTTTAAATCTGTTTTGAGTGATTCAAGTTGCTATGGTTTCATATTGAACTTAAGTTTATGATTCAAAACATAAAAAGTATAAGTTTATAGTCGGAAATACAGATTACAAGTCATTTTTGAAAAAGTAGTCATTTCAGTCGAAAGAACGACGTCTTGATGACCATTTTGAAAAACATACTTTACTTTGAGTTTAACCATGATTTTTGGATATAGTTTCATGTTCATAAGAAAAATAATTTTCTCGGAAGAAAAACTTTTAAATCAAAGTTTATCATAGTTTTTAATTAACTAATCCAAAACAGCCCGCGGTGTTACTACGACGGCGTATGTCCGGTTTTACAGTGTTTTTCGTGTTTCCAAATTTTAAATCATTAAGTTAGCATATCATATAGATATAGAACATGTGTTTAGTTGATTTTAAAAGTCAAGTTAGAAGGATTAACTTTGTTTGCAAACAAGTTTACAATTAACTAAACTATGTTCTAGTGATTACATGTTCAAATCTTCGAATAAGATAGTTATACATATATGAATCGAATGCGGTTATGAACATCATTACTACCTCAAGTTTAGTAGGTAAATCTATTGGAAATGATGAAAAAATAACTTGAGCTTCAAAGGATCTTTGATGGATTGGAAGTTCTTGAAATAGAATCATGACACAAAAACAAGTTCAAGTAAGATTATTACTCGAATTAAGATAGTTATAGTTATAGAAATTGAATTAAAGCTTGAATATGAATATTACCTTGATTTAGAAAGATAACCTACTATAAATAAGAAAGGTTTCTTGATCTTAGATGATTGCTTGGAATGGATTTGGAAACTTGGAAGTAAACTTGTAAACTTGGAAGTGTTCTTGATGTGTTCTTGAGTAATTATTTTTATGATGATTATAGGTAATAACCAAAGCTTGTATTTACTGATTTTTTCTGGAAAAATAGTAATATAGACGTTCATGGAAGAGTGTGTGTGTTTTGAGAGAGAATTGGGAAGAAAATTGGAAGTGGAATGGAGTAGGTGGTGAGTGGTGAAGGTGAGTGGGGTTAAAAGGAGTTCTTGTTTTTGTTTCCTTGCTCATAAGTCATGTTAGTTGTCTAATTGTTAGTTTCACATGTTTGTTGACTATCTAGGGCTGCTAAGAGCTGAATTATTATGTGTATATACCAATAGTATATACGTCTAGGAGCTGGATATTGTACGAGTACGAATACGGTTGCATACGAGTAGAATTGTTGATGAAATTGAAGGAGAATGTAATTGTAAGCATTTTTGTTAAATAGAAGTACTTTGATATGTGTCTTGAAGTCTTCCAAAAGTGTATTATTACAACATAATACACTACATGAATATACATTTAACTGAGTCGTTAAGTCATCGTTAGTCGTTACATGTAAGTGTTGTTTTGAAACCTTTAAGTTAACCATCTTGTTAAATGTTGTTAACCCATTATTTATAATATCTAATGAGATGTTAAGTTATTACATTATCATGATATTATGATGTATTAATATATCTTAATATGATATATATACATTTAAATGTCGTTACAACGATGATCGTTACATATATGACTCGTTTCGAAATCTTTAAGTTAGTAGTCTTGTTTTTACATACGTAGTTCATTGTTGATACACTTAATGATATGTTTACTTATAATTTATCATATTTAAACATAGTGTAACAATATCTTAATATGATTCATATGTATTTAGTAAGACGATGTTATAACGATAATCGTTATATATATCGTTTCGAGTTTCTAAATTCAATAAACTCATTTTTATGTATATCACTCATTGTTAACATACCTAGTGAGATACTTACTTATCATAATTTCATGTTAACCATATATATGTCTATATGTATAACATCATATAGTTTTTACGAATTTGTAACGTTCGTGAATCGCCGGTCAATTTGGGTGGTCAATTGTCTATATGAAACCTATTTCAATTAATCAAGTCTTAACAAGTTTGATTTCTTAACATGTTGGAAATATTTACTCATGTAAATATTAATTTCATTTAATATATATAAACATGGAAAATTTCGGGTCACTACAGTACATACCCGTTAAATAAATTTCGTCCCGAAATTTTAAGCTGTTGAAGGTGTTAACGAATCTTTTAGAAATAAGTGCGGGTATTTCTTCTTCATCTGGTCTTCACACTCTTAGGTGAACTCGGGTCCTCTACAAGCATTCCATCGAACCTTAACAATTGGTATCTTGTTTTGCTTAAGTCTTTAACCTCACGATCCATTATTTCGACGGGTTCTTCGATGAATTGAAGTCTTTCATTGATTTGAATTTTGTCTAACAGAATAGTGAGATCTTCTTTAGCAAAACATTTCTTCAAATTCGAGACGTGGAAAGTGTTATGTACAGCCACGAGTTGTTGTGGTAACTCAAGTTGGTAAGCTACTGGTCCGACACGATCAATAATCTTGAATGGTCCAATGTACCTTGGATTTAGTTTCGCCCGTTTACCAAATCGAACAACGCCTTTCCAAGGTGAAACCTTAAGCATGACCATCTCTCCAACTTCAAATTCTATGTCTTTTCTTTTAATGTCCGCGTAACTCTTTTGTCGACTTTGGGCGGTTTTCAACCGTTGTTGAATTTGGATGATCTTCTCGGTAGTTTCTTGAATTATCTACGGACCCGTAATCTGTCTATCCCTCGCTTCACTCCAACAAATCGGAGACATACACTTTCTACCATAAAGTGCTTCAAACGGCGCCATATCAATGCTTGAATGGTAGCTGTTGTTGTAGGAAAATTCTGCTAACGTTAGGTGTCGATCCCAACTATTTTTGAAATCGATAACACATGCTCGTAGCATGTCTTCAAGGGTCTGTATCATCCTTTCACTTTGCCCATCAGTTTGTGGATGATAAGCAGTACTCATGTCTAGACGAGTCCCCAATGCTTGTGGCAATTTCTACCAAAATCTTGAAACAAATCTGCCATCCCTATCTGAGATAATAGAGACTGGTATTCTATGTCTGGAGACAACTTCCTTCAAGTATAATTGCGCCAACTTCTCCATTTTATCATCTTCTCTCATTGGCAGAATGTGTGCTGACTTGGTAAGACGATCGACTATTACCCAAATTGTATCATAACCACTTGCGGTCCTTGGGAATTTAGTAATGAAATCCATGGTAATGTTTTTCCATTTCCATTTCGGGATTTCAGGTTGTTGAAGTAGACCTGATGGTTTCTGATGTTCAGCTTTGAACTTAGAACACGTCAAACATTCTCCTACGTATTTAGCAATATCGGCTTTCATACCCGGCCACCAAAAGTGTTTCTTGAGATCTTTGTACATCTTCCCCGCTCCGGGATGTATTGAATATTAGTTTTATGTGCTTCCTGAAGTACCTTTTCTGTCACATCTCCAAACTTTGGTACCCAAATTCTTTCAGCCCTATACCGGGTTTCGTCTTCCCGAATATTAAGATGTTTCTTCGATCCTTTGGATATTTCATTCTTCAACTTTCCTTCTTTTACAAATCCCTGCCGCGCATCCTTTATTTGAGTAGTAAGGTTAGTACGAATAATTATATTCATAGCTTTTACCCGCATAGGTTCTCTGTCCTTTCTACTCAAAGCGTCGGCTACCACATTCGCCTTCCTCGGGTGGTAACGAATCTCAAAGTCGTAATCATTCAACAATTCAATCCACCTACGCTGCCTCATGTTCAGTTGTTTCTGATTAAATATGTGTTGGAGACTTTTGTGGTCAGTATATATAATACTTTTGACCCCATATAAGTAGTGCCTCCAAGTCTTTAATGCAAAAACAACAGCGCCTAATTCCAAATCGTGTGTCGTATAATTTTGCTCGTGAATCTTCAATTGTCTAGACGCATAAGCAGTTACTTTCGTTCGTTGCATTTATCCACAACCAAGACCTTGCTTTGAGGCGTCACAATATATCACAAAATCATCATTCCCTTCAGGCAATGACAATATAGGTGTCGTAGTTAACTTTTTCTTCAACAATTGAAATGCTTTCTCCTGCTCATCATTCCATTCAAATTTCTTCCCTTTATGCATTAATGCAGTCAAAGGTTTTGCTATTTTGGAAAAATCTTGGATGAATCTTCTGTAGTAACCAGCCAATCCTAAAAATTGACGTATATGCTTCAGAGTTTTTGGGGTTTCCCACTTTTTAATGGTTTCGATCTTTGCCGGATCTACCTGAATACCTTCTTTGTTTACTATGTGATCGAGGAATTGAACTTCTTCTAACCAAAATGCACACTTTGAAAATTTGGCGTACAGTTTTTCTTTCCTCAACAACTCTAGCACTTTTCTCAAATGTTCTTCGTGCTCTTGATCATTCTTTGAGTAAATAAGTATGTCATTGATAAAAACAATGACTAACTTGTCAAGGTATGGTCCACACACTCGGTTCATGAGGTCCATGAACACAGCTGGTGCGTTAGTCAACCCAAACGGCATAACCATAAACTCGTAATGACCGAAACGCGTTCTGAAAGCAGTCTTCAGAATATCATCCTCCTTCACTCGCATCTGATGATACCCAGAATGTAAATCAATCTTCGAATAAACTGACGAGCCTTGTAGTTGATCAAATAAGTCGTCGATTCTTGGTAGTGGATAACGATTCTTGATGGTAAGTTTGTTCAACTCTCGGTAGTCGATACACAACCTGAATGTACCATCCTTCTTTTTGACAAACAAAACAGGAGCTCCCCATGGTGATGTACTTGGTCGTATAAAACCACTCTCTAAAAGTTCTTGTAGTTGGCTTTAGAGTTCTTTCATTTCACTGGGTGCGAGTCTGTATGGAGCACGAGCTATTGGTGCAGCTCCTGGTACGAGATCTATTTGAAATTCAACAGATCGATGTGGAGGTAGTCCCGGTAATTCTTTCGAAAATACATCGAAAAATTCTTTTGCGACGGGAACATCATTAATGTTCTTTTCTTCGGGTTTGACATCTTCGATGTGTGCTAGAATGGCATAGCAACCTTTTCTTATTAGTTTTTGCGCCTTCAAATTACTAATAAGATTTAGCTTCGCGTTGCTCTTTTCTCTGTACACCATTATAGGTTTTCCTTTTTCTCGTACAATGCGAATTGCATTTTTGTAACATACGATTTCCGTTCTCTCCTTTTTCAACCAGTCCATGCTGATTATCACATCAAAACTCCTTAACTCTACTGGTATCAAATCGATCTTAAACGTTTCGCTAACCAGTTTAATTTCTCGATTCCGACATATTTTATCTGCCGAAATTAATTTACCGTTTGCTAATTCGAGTAAAAATTTATTATTCATAGGCATCAATGGACCACTTAATTTAGCACAAAAATCTCTACTCATATTGAAATGTCCCGTTCATATTGATTATAAACGTTCCATATTAATTGATTTCGTTGCGAGGTTTTGACCTCTATATAAGACGTTTTTCAAAGACTGCATTCATTTTTAAAACAACCATAACCTTTATTTTATCAATAAAGGTTTCAAAAGCATTACGTAGATTATCAAATAATGATAATCTAAAATATACTGTTTACACACGACCATTACATAATGGTTTACAATAGAAATATATTACATCGACATATGTTTCTTGAATGCAGTTTTAACATAATATCATACAAACATGGACTCCAAATCTTGTCCTTATTTTAGTATGCAATAGCGGAAGCTCTTAATATTCACCTGAGAATAAACATGCTTTAAACGTCAACAAAAATTTTGGTGAGTTATAGGTTTAACCTATATATATCAAATCGTAACAATAGACCACAAGATTTCATATTTCAATATACATCCCATACATAGAGATAAAAATCATTCATATGGTGAACACCTGGTAACCGACATTAACAAGATGCATATATAAGAATATCCCCATCATTTCGGGACACCCTTCGGATATGATATAAATTTCGAAGTACTAAAGCATCCGGTACTTTGGATGGGGTTTGTTAGGCCTAATAGATCTATCTTTAGGATTCGGTGTCTGTTCCCTAATTCTTAGATTACCAGATTTAATAAAAAGGGGCATATTTGATTTCGATAATTCAACCATAGAATGTATTTTCACGTACTTGTGTCTATTTTGTAAATCATTTATAAAACCTGCATGTATTCTCATCCCAAAAATATTAGATTTTAAAAGTGGGACTATAACTCACTTTCACAGATTTTTACTTCGTCGGAAAGTAAGACTTGGCCACTGGTTGATTCACGAACCTATAACAATATATACATATATATCAAAGTATGTTCAAAATATATTTACAACACTTTTAATACATTTTGATGTTTTAAGTTTATTAAGTCAGCTGTCCTCGTTAGTAACCTACAATTAGTTGTCCACAGTTAGATGTACATAAAAAAATCGATAAATATTATCTTGAATCAATCCACGACCCGGTGTATATGTATCTCAGTATTGATCACAACTCAAACTATATATATATTTTGAAATCAACCTCAACCCTGTATAGCTAACTCCAACATTCACATATAGAGTGTCTATGGTTGTTCCGCAATATATATATATATAGATGGGTCGACATGATAGGTCGAAACATTGTATACGTGTCTATGGTATCTCAAGATTACATAATATACAATATAAGTTGATTAGGTTATGGTTAGAATAGATTTATTACTAACATTCACGTAGGTAAAATGAGTAGTTTTGATCAATCTTGTTTTACTCGCCATTTCTTCGTTTCTAATCCGTTTTGAGTGATTCCAGTGGCCACGGTTTCGTATTGAACTTAACTTTATGAATCTAAACAGAAAATGTATAAGTTTATAGTCGAAAATACAAGTTACAAGTTGTTTTTGAAAGAGGTAGTCATTTCTGTCGAAAGAACGACATCTTGATGACCATTTTGAAAAACATACTTTCACTTTGAGTTTAACCATGATTTTTGGATATTGTTTCATGTTCATAAGAAAAATTATTTTTCCAGAAGTATAGCTTTTAAATCAAAGTTCTTCTTAGCTTTTAATTATCCCAACCAAAACAGCCCTCGGTTTTACTACGACGGCGTTTATCTAGTTTTATGGTGTTTATCGTGTTTCCGGGTTTTAAATCATTAAGTTAGCATATCATATAGATATAGAACATGTGTTTAGTTGATTTTAAAAGTCTAGTTAGAAGGATTAACTTTATTTTCGAACAAGTTTAGAATTAACTAAACTATGTTCTAGTGATTACAAGTTTATAACGTTGAATAAGACAGCTTTTTATGTATGAATCGAATGATGTTATGAACATCATTACTACCTCAAGTTCCTTGGATAAACCTACTGGAATTGAGAAAAATGGATCTAGCTTCAACGGTGAAATGACCCGTTCATATACATTATAAACGATTCACAATAGTTGATTACATTGCGAGGTATTTGACCTCTATATGATATATTTTACAAACATTGCATTCGTTTTTAAAAGACAAAATTTCTTTACATCGAAAATTGACAGGCATGCATACCATTTCATAATATCCACTATCCAACTATAAATTGATTTAATAATAATCTTTGATGAACTCAATGACTCGAATGCAACGTTCTTCGAAATATGCTATGAAAGACTCCAAGTAATATCTTTAAAATGAGCAAATGCACAGCGGAAGATTTCTTTAACACCTGAGAATAAACATGCTTTAAAGTGTCAACCAAAAGGTTGGTGAGTTTATTAGTTTATCATAATCATTTATTTCCATCATTTTAATAGACCACAAGAATTTCATTTCCAGTTCTCATAAATATACGTCCCATGCATAGAGACAAAAATAATCATTCATATGGTGAACACCTGGTAACCGACATTAACTAGATACATATAAGAATATCCCCTATCATTCCGGGATCCTCCTTCGGACATGATATAAATTTCGAAGTACTAAAGCATCCGGTACTTTGGATGGGGTTTGTTAGGCCCAATAGATCTATCTTTAGAGTTCGCGTCAATTAGGGTTTCTGTTCCCTAATTCTTAGATTACCAGACTTAATAAAAAGGGGCATATTCGATTTCGATAATTCAACCATATAATGTAGTTTTGATTACTTGTGTCTATTTCGTAAAACAGTTATAAAAACAACGCATATATTCTCAGTCCCAAAAATATATATTGCAAAAGCATTTAAAAAGGGAGCAATTGAAACTCACCATACTGTATTTCGTAGTAAAAATACATATAACGTCATTGAACAAGTGCAAGGTTGGCCTCGGATTCACGAACCTAAATTAATTATATATAATTATGTGTTGGTCAATATTTGTCTAACAAATTAGGCCAAGTCATAGTGTACCACAATCCTAATGCTCGAGACTAATATGCAAAAGTCAATAAAAGTAAATTTGACTCAAAATAATTTCCAAAAATCTATACATGATTAATATATAGTTTAAATATCGTCGTTTTATATTTTTAAAAGATTTATTAGAGTAAATAATATAATTTATTTATTAATAAATAAAATTTTATATTAAATTTATATAATATAATATACTTTTATATATATTAAGTAATAAAATTTATAGGGTTCATTTAATATCATAAAGATAATATGATAGGTATTATTAAAGTAAGTTATTACACGTAGTAAAATATGTTTGTATCACATATTTATTTGATAAAATAATATCTATAATGATAGTAAGTAAAAGTTGTATTATTTTGTAATAATAATAATTATTATAAAAATATCAATATTTATAATTACTAAGATGACATTATGATAAAACGATAATTCTAATTATGATAACTTTAATATTTACGATAATTTTTAATATTATCTTTAAAATAATAATTCTATTTAAAATAATAATAATAATGATATTTTATAGTAACAATGACATTTCTATTAAAATGATAATTTTTGTTAAAATGATAGTTTTAATACTAACGATATTTTTAATAATAATAGTAATGATAAAAATAATAAGAACGATAATTTTATCTAAATCAATATCTTATAATATTTTAATTTCATCATGATTCTCTTACTCATTATTTCCTAATCGTTTCGTTTAATAGCTTTTAATCGTCTTTTATATCGTGTTCATAATAATGATAATAATAGTAATCAAAATAATTAGGTGTTACAAATATTTGTTTTAATTACACTAATATTAATAATGATAGTTACTATAATATTTTTAACGATAATACTAATAATTATCTTAATGATAATATAGTAATAATAATAATAACAATGACAATATCCATTTTTAAATAATGATATATAAATTAATAATGATAATAATAATAATAATAATACTAATAATAATAATAATAATAATAATAATAATAATAATAATAATAATAATAATAATTGGATAATAATAATAATAATACTAATTATAACTTTAACAATAATAACGATAGTAATAATAAAAAAATAACAATTTTTAATGATAAATCCATTTTATTGATAAAGATAATAATAATGATAATAATAAGATAAAACTAGAACGACGATAAAAACGACGATAATAATAATCATTTTTAATAAAAATATAGAAAATTCAATTGATTATAACTTTTAATCCGTTCATCGAAACCATTCGATATCTAAAGGAAAAGTCCTTAATTTTTCGCTAGCTTTCCAAGGACATGCATATCTTATACCTTATCTCAACCGCAAGTGTAACTAATTCAATATTCAATCTAACCTGTCTAAGGGCAATATCAAAAGTACAAGCATGCATAATCCTAAATACTCGAGCACTAGTCAGGGATACACTATTAGTATGTAAAAGTTAAATTATGAGTACTCACGTATCAATATTGAGATTCAATATTGCAGGAAAGGTACGTAGACGCAACGGAAATGATAAACACTATATTGACCTCACGAGCATACCCATGAACCATACTCAATCACCTCCATAGCTATAACCCATAATTTCCTTAATCCTATCCTACTCGAAAAACAATTTCGAAATCACTCGGACAGCACTCCGTCGTAATATTTTATGTATACTAATAATATCTTGAAATAATATGGAGTAAATATATATATGTAAATCGATTGAGAGAGTTTAGAGAAAAATATTTTCAAGTTTCTATGAAATAATGAAACCTATTGAATTCTATTTATAATAGATTTTTGAATTATTAAAGTGAATTATTAAAGTATGAATTATTAAAGTGAATTATTAAAGTATGAATTATTAAAGTGAATTATTAAAGTATGAATTATTAAAGTGAATTATTAAAGTATGAATTATTAAAGTGAATTATTAAAGTTAAAGTAAAGTAAAAATAAAGTAAAGGTAAAGTTTAAGTATAGTAAAAGTATAAAACTATATACGTATAATACGCGTATAAATATATATAATATTATTTTAAATTGTTATATATATTTAATAAAATAAAATATAAATATCGTTATCTTTATCATACTAGTTAAGTAATGAGTTGTCAAAAGTGGTTCTAGATATTTATAAAAGTTATATACGTTTTAATAATAAAGTTCTTTTTAAACTGAAAACGTTTTTTGTACGTTTGAAACTAAATAGATTAATCGAGTCTTTATGAGATTCAATCTTCCACTATCCTTTGTCTAGTTCTCAATGATTGACAATTTGTTCTTATTTATAAATCACTTTACCATTTTCCAAATATTGTTAAAACGAAAAGATTTCTCAAATCAACGTGGGCCTTTCAACAGAGACTTGTAATCATAATTCAATATATCTGATAATTCAATCATTTGATCTTATCTTCTAATTCCATTGATAAATATTTTGAAACAGATACAATCATATAAAGTATTTCATCTAATATTTTGTTTACGTTTCAAGTTATAATATATATACACATATACATATATAATCATATTCATTTAATGGTTCGTGAATCGTTGGAACATGGTCGAGGTTGAATGAATGTATGAACATAGTTTAAAATTCTTGCAATTTAACTTAACAAATATTGCTTATCGTGTCGGAAACATATAAAGATTAAAGTTTAAATTTGGTTGGAAATTTCCGGGTTGTCACAGTACCTACCCGTTAAAGAAATTTCGTCCCGAAATTTGAGTGGAAAGGTCGTGAATGATAATAAGTATGTTTTCATGATGCATACGGGCTGAAAATTAGAGTTATTCATCCGCGAATAATTTGGATAAATAATTCATTTATATGAAGAGTACGAATGAAGCTAACATAGAAGAGTGAAATGAGTAAGTGTAGATTCATCTTATCATTTGACGTAGATATGATTGATTCCCAGATTTCAAGGGATTTGAAGAAAATCTTCTTAATAAGATTTGACTCTCCGGTAATCAAGGGAATTAGGATCCGCTTTAAATGCGATCGTCCGTTTTAATTGTTCTGTAGGAGATTTTCTTATAAATTCACCTCCTTCGTTTCCTTACAACTCACACCTTCTGTTGATGCATTTTATGCAAGTTTCTAGACATCTACCCGCGTCCATTGCAGGTAAAACAGTTTACAGGCCACCATGATTGCTCGTTATTATCCTATCCGTGTTTGTATGTGGTTACAGGAACTGCAGGAACGAGATTTAGATGTTTAACTATGTTAGACTTAGTCAGACGTACGAGTGAAGCCTCACTAGTACAGCTGATAGGCTCATACGCACGGTTGATGCTGAGCTAAGTCACAATTACAACCTAAATGAGAAGACACGAGTGAGTGATCACCCGTACGACTGATGAAGCCAACTCGTACGTATGATGAATGAATCGTATAGGTGAGTCAACAGCAGGGGTATATAAAGTCTTATGTTCTTCATTTTAGGTTAAGCCTCTCATTTGTTACACACACTCAGATCTAGTGAGCTCCTCCGATTCTCTCTCAGTCTAAATCACCCAGGTGGTGAATAATAGCTCTAGGTGTTGATCTAATCACACTTGATTTAGTTGTGGTTTGACTAAATTAATCAAAAAAAACTTAACCTATTCACTAGAGGGTTTGATTCACTTATTCCGCCATTGTGTGAGTTAAATCTGTTGATTTCTAAGTTCCTAGTCATGTTTCATCACCTTCTATTCTTTCCCCCTCAACTCATATTTTAAAGTATTCATCAATATGCTCCATCCAGTTCTGATTCTCGATATACTTCTAACTTTCATATCGGTCATTCTTCTTTTTCATCTACCGCTGGAAGAATCTATTTACTTCTACTATACTCTTGGTTTTATAGTGTTTTTAGTTCTCCCGTGTCTTTATATTGCTATATGCATTGATATATACGGTTTGTGATTTCTGGGTTGTTGTTGGGTTTTATATCTTCCCTTATATTTCAAAGTCCTTGCTTCTTCTATAATCATTGTCATCCACAGTTAATGCTCTCTTCTATTTGCTATGATTTATACTCCCATTTCTAGTTCGGAGCTTTGTCCTTCCGTTTCTTCTTCTTGCGATTAAGCACCGCTTGTAATGGTCCAGAATTCGCAGATATAAATTTCGGAATGAACATTGTTAATGTTCTAGGAAGGAAATTGTAATGACACGATCTTCACTTGTCAAATTACCAGAATACCTCGGAAAAGGCCGAACCATCAAGAAATATTTTCTTGATATTTAGAGATCAAAGAGAATACAAGAGTCGTGTAACATAGCACATGATGACGTTATGATCTGTGAATCATCATGTTTCATTTAGAAACTCAGCATGAATTACTGTAATATAATCACGTTGATCAAGTGTCATTATATTATACTAACTCATGCTTCAGCTCCCAACACTTCTTCAAGAATATTCCTATTTTAAACTCGAATGTTTCAGAATTTAGAAACTAAAATAGTTTCTTTTATGATATAATACAGATAGCGCGAAGAGGTAAATGATTTCAGATAAGAATAATTATAAAAATATCTTCAGAAGTATGGATGATATTTATAATGAAAGATACGATGATATCTTAGAATGTCTAATATCAGAGGATGATGAAGGATATTGTTCGCAAGGGTTTAGAGTCAGGAGCAAGGTATTCGTTAATGACTTCAGCAAGTACTGAATCATTTGGATTCTTTGAAGGCAGGTTCAGCCTTTGTGATTTGTCCACAGCCTCATTCATACTTTGCTCAATCCATTTTCCAGTTCCAAAGCTTCTCTTTTTCTGAGGTTTTCCAATATACTATCCTTTATCATCCAACTTTTTACTGTTAAGATCGTTTACAGTTTTTGCTGCTTCATCAGCATTTTTCAAAATTTCGAGAACTGGTTCGCAGTTTAGGGTGTTTTTCAGAAATTTCTCATTCAAAGAATGTAAGTCTTGGAGGTAGACGTTGTGTGTATATGTAATTGTTGATGTAGACATGCTGCGAGGTTTCAAAATACTGATTACTGATTCTCAATAATTGGTATGGCAATTCTTGTTATAAGGTACGAATGAGTATATGATAGGGTTTCGATAATTATAATGATTTTTTTTTTTTTGGAAAGTCAAAGATCAATGAAGTTGTTGGTAAGTTTATTGCTAATGTGGTGAATATAAACGATTCCCCGATAACGTTGGCGAAAGGGCAACGTATCTATCGAGGTTATAATAAGACTGTTTTGATTGAGAAGTCGAAGGTGACTTGCTGGAGCTGTGACAAAAGTGTCTATTTTGAAACGGAATTGAAAAGTTATTTTAGCTAGTAAATGCCAAAGGGTCTAACACGGATACGTGTCGAACTATGACTTGGGTTTTGAGAGTTTTTCAGGTGTATAAATGTGGGTAACATGTGGTTGGATCATCATCTCGATTGTTCCTTAGTTGAAGTGTCTTCAGGAATTTCGAAGGGTTTGAACACAGATTGTAATCGTTAACATACATTTGATGTTCTAACACAGTTTTGAAGTCAAAATATAGCTTGTGAAAGATGTAAGGATCTAAGAGTGATGATTTTGGTCATATCTCAAGTTGAATTTTGAGATTTCAAAATCAGAATATGTAATTGAATTTTGAATGAGTATGGTTGTTTTGATTTATATGAAAGAATGGATATTGTTGTGAAAGTAGGGAGTATAGTTGATGATTGCTGAATCAGTTTCGAAAAATGTAATATATTAATTGTGAATTTATATATCTCTCGGGTATTACCTACCCGTTAAAAAAAATTTTACAATTAATATTTTGTACAAAAGAAGTTTATTACAGTCTTTATGAAAATATATGTGTATATTTTCTTTAGATGTAATATAGATTTAATGAGTTAATATTAAATTAAACTCATTTGTTTTATGGTTGGAACTAGAATTGAGTAATCCCTAAAACTTTATAAATTGCATAAGTATTTCTTCAATAATATTGAAATTATGAATCATTTATTTGTTGGTTTTCGTGAAATTCTTGTGAACTTCGCAAGGTACGAATGATGTTATTTGAAAAGTTTCGAGTACATCGATGATGAAAGCGTAAAATTAAACATATATTCGAATAATACACTTGATTTATTATAAATTGGATTTTTTTATTGAATTGAGACAGAGATTGTAATTAACGATGGTTAAGTTGCGGACGAAGGACGTACATCATTGCATATTTGTAATATGAATTAACTGAGTAGTTAAGATTCACACATAATAGCTTAGTACGGGAAGATTTATTATGGTTTAAAAATTTATACATATAAATCTTTCGATTGGAAATGAGTTAATACTTCATAACTCGTTGATACAATATATTTGTTGTTGATTCGTAATGATGTCCACAATGATTCTTGAACTGACAGAGTTTGTGATGTTACAGGTGATGTTGATTCTGACGATACTGACGGCACTGACTGTGTTGATGATGCTACGGTCCTGTTGATGCTGTTGGTAAAACAATTCTAGCTTGTAAATCGTACACCATTTTCGATCAAAGTTTCTACTCTACCATCTTCGTTCACTCATCCGATTTACGGTCAGAATTAAATAATCTCTAAGATTTTGGAGATTACATAACTGCCGCAGAGATATCTCTTCAATGAAGTTTATGAATTAATACTTCATCATTTGTTGTTGTTGATATTCCTGGATATTTACAGAGCGTATGACGTTGATGTTTGAGATACATATTATGATGTTGCGGTGTGGGATGTGGATGTTGTTGTTGGTGGTGGTGATGGTACTGTTGGTGTTGCCGATGGTGGTACTGTTTATGCTGTTGGTGCTGCTGCTGGTGTTTGTAACCTTTGCACCATATTCTCCAAAGCCACTACCCGAGCGCGAAGCTCGTTGACTTCTTCTATTACACCGGGGTGATTGTCGGTTCGGACGAGCGGATAAATAAAATCTAGAATTTGGTGTAGTATGTAATCGTGACGAGATACTCTAGAAATAAGAGAGAAAATGGTGTTTCGGATAGGTTCGCCGGTAAGTGCTTCAGGTTCTTCGCCAAGAGGGCAATGTGGTGGATGGAAGGGATCACCTTCTTCTTGTCTCCAATGATTAAGGAGGCTACGAACCCATCCCCAATTCATCCAGAATAGATGATGACTAATTGGTTGATCCATTCCGGTCACACTGCTTTCGGAACTTGAGTGGGATTCCATTTCGGAATCCGAGGGACTTGAACTAATGACGAATTCCATTTCGTACGATTGAATAAAGAATTTTTCGATATGAAATGATTTTCCGGCTATCGGGTGGTATTCTAATTATATAGAGCAAAAGGTTTCATAGATTACGGAGGAATTTACGGAATATGTCAGGCAAAGTTTACTGTAACAGATACGCTAAGATATGAATTAGCAGATACGCTAAGATATGAATTTTGTCTATACACTATTCATGCAATCAATGCAATAAGATGTGTCTAGACTAAGAATGATAAGCAGGTAATTTCCGACAAAAATGATGAGCAAAACTTTTGAAATGCAGACACGGTCGAAGTCCAGACTCACTAATGCATCCTAACGACTATCAGTTAGACACACTAATGCAGACCTGGTTCGCTAAGACCACCGCTCTGATACCAACTGAAATGACCCGTTCATATACATTATAAACGATTCACAATAGTTGATTACATTGCGAGGTATTTGACCTCTATATGATATATTTTACAAACATTGCATTCGTTTTTAAAAGACAAAATTTCTTTACATCGAAAATTGACAGGCATGCATACCATTTCATAATATCCACTATCCAACTATAAATTGATTTAATAATAATCTTTGATGAACTCAATGACTCGAATGCAACGTTCTTCGAAATATGCTATGAAAGACTCCAAGTAATATCTTTAAAATGAGCAAATGCACAGCGGAAGATTTCTTTAACACCTGAGAATAAACATGCTTTAAAGTGTCAACCAAAAGGTTGGTGAGTTTATTAGTTTATCATAATCATTTATTTCCATCATTTTAATAGACCACAAGAATTTCATTTCCAGTTCTCATAAATATACGTCCCATGCATAGAGACAAAAATAATCATTCATATGGTGAACACCTGGTAACCGACATTAACTAGATACATATAAGAATATCCCCTATCATTCCGGGATCCTCCTTCGGACATGATATAAATTTCGAAGTACTAAAGCATCCGGTACTTTGGATGGGGTTTGTTAGGCCCAATAGATCTATCTTTAGAGTTCGCGTCAATTAGGGTTTCTGTTCCCTAATTCTTAGATTACCAGACTTAATAAAAAGGGGCATATTCGATTTCGATAATTCAACCATATAATGTAGTTTTGATTACTTGTGTCTATTTCGTAAAACAGTTATAAAAAACAACGCATATATTCTCAGTCCCAAAAATATATATTGCAAAAGCATTTAAAAAGGGAGCAATTGAAACTCACCATACTGTATTTCGTAGTAAAAATACATATAACGTCATTGAACAAGTGCAAGGTTGGCCTCGGATTCACGAACCTAAATTAATTATATATAATTATGTGTTGGTCAATATTTGTCTAACAAATTAGGCCAAGTCATAGTGTACCACAATCCTAATGCTCGAGACTAATATGCAAAAGTCAATAAAAGTAAATTTGACTCAAAATAATTTCCAAAAATCTATACATGATTAATATATAGTTTAAATATCGTCGTTTTATATTTTTAAAAGATTTATTAGAGTAAATAATATAATTTATTTATTAATAAATAAAATTTTATATTAAATTTATATAATATAATATACTTTTATATATATTAAGTAATAAAATTTATAGGGTTCATTTAATATCATAAAGATAATATGATAGGTATTATTAAAGTAAGTTATTACACGTAGTAAAATATGTTTGTATCACATATTTATTTGATAAAATAATATCTATAATGATAGTAAGTAAAAGTTGTATTATTTTGTAATAATAATAATTATTATAAAAATATCAATATTTATAATTACTAAGATGACATTATGATAAAACGATAATTCTAATTATGATAACTTTAATATTTACGATAATTTTTAATATTATCTTTAAAATAATAATTCTATTTAAAATAATAATAATAATGATATTTTATAGTAACAATGACATTTCTATTAAAATGATAATTTTTGTTAAAATGATAGTTTTAATACTAACGATATTTTTAATAATAATAGTAATGATAAAAATAATAAGAACGATAATTTTATCTAAATCAATATCTTATAATATTTTAATTTCATCATGATACTCTTACTCATTATTTCCTAATCGTTTCGTTTAATAGCTTTTAATCGTCTTTTATATCGTGTTCATAATAATGATAATAATAGTAATCAAAATAATTAGGTGTTACAAATATTTGTTTTAATTACACTAATATTAATAATGATAGTTACTATAATATTTTTAACGATAATACTAATAATTATCTTAATGATAATATAGTAATAATAATAATAACAATGACAATATCCATTTTTAAATAATGATATATAAATTAATAATGATAATAATAATAATAATAATACTAATAATAATAATAATAATAATAATAATAATAATAATAATAATAATAATAATAATAATAATAATAATAATAATAATAATTGGATAATAATAATAATAATACTAATTATAACTTTAACAATAATAACGATAGTAATAATAAAAAAATAACAATTTTTAATGATAAATCCATTTTATTGATAAAGATAATAATAATGATAATAATAAGATAAAACTAGAACGACGATAAAAACGACGATAATAATAATCATTTTTAATAAAAATATAGAAAATTCAATTGATTATAACTTTTAATCCGTTCATCGAAACCATTCGATATCTAAAGGAAAAGTCCTTAATTTTTCGCTAGCTTTCCAAGGACATGCATATCTTATACCTTATCTCAACCGCAAGTGTAACTAATTCAATATTCAATCTAACCTGTCTAAGGGCAATATCAAAAGTACAAGCATGCATAATCCTAAATACTCGAGCACTAGTCAGGGATACACTATTAGTATGTAAAAGTTAAATTATGAGTACTCACGTATCAATATTGAGATTCAATATTGCAGGAAAGGTACGTAGACGCAACGGAAATGATAAACACTATATTGACCTCACGAGCATACCCATGAACCATACTCAATCACCTCCATAGCTATAACCCATAATTTCCTTAATCCTATCCTACTCGAAAAACAATTTCGAAATCACTCGGACAGCACTCCGTCGTAATATTTTATGTATACTAATAATATCTTGAAATAATATGGAGTAAATATATATATGTAAATCGATTGAGAGAGTTTAGAGAAAAATATTTTCAAGTTTCTATGAAATAATGAAACCTATTGAATTCTATTTATAATAGATTTTTGAATTATTAAAGTGAATTATTAAAGTATGAATTATTAAAGTGAATTATTAAAGTATGAATTATTAAAGTGAATTATTAAAGTATGAATTATTAAAGTGAATTATTAAAGTATGAATTATTAAAGTGAATTATTAAAGTTAAAGTAAAGTAAAAATAAAGTAAAGGTAAAGTTTAAGTATAGTAAAAGTATAAAACTATATACGTATAATACGCGTATAAATATATATAATATTATTTTAAATTGTTATATATATTTAATAAAATAAAATATAAATATCGTTATCTTTATCATACTAGTTAAGTAATGAGTTGTCAAAAGTGGTTCTAGATATTTATAAAAGTTATATACGTTTTAATAATAAAGTTCTTTTTAAACTGAAAACGTTTTTTGTACGTTTGAAACTAAATAGATTAATCGAGTCTTTATGAGATTCAATCTTCCACTATCCTTTGTCTAGTTCTCAATGATTGACAATTTGTTCTTATTTATAAATCACTTTACCATTTTCCAAATATTGTTAAAACGAAAAGATTTCTCAAATCAACGTGGGCCTTTCAACAGAGACTTGTAATCATAATTCAATATATCTGATAATTCAATCATTTGATCTTATCTTCTAATTCCATTGATAAATATTTTGAAACAGATACAATCATATAAAGTATTTAATCTAATATTTTGTTTACGTTTCAAGTTATAATATATATACACATATACATATATAATCATATTCGTTTAATGGTTCGTGAATCGTTGGAACATGGTCGAGGTTGAATGAATGTATGAACATAGTTTAAAATTCTTGCAATTTAACTTAACAAATATTGCTTATCGTGTCGGAAACATATAAAGATTAAAGTTTAAATTTGGTTGGAAATTTCCGGGTTGTCACAAACGGATCCTTGGATGGCGTGAAAGTTCTTGAAGTAGAATCATGACACGAAAACAATTTCAAGTAAGATTTCCACTCGAAATAAGATTGTTATAGTTATAGAAATTGAATTAAGGTTTGAATATGATTATTACCTTGTATTAGAAAGATAACCTACTGTAATTAACAAAGGTTTCTTGATCTTGGATGATTACTTGGAATGGATTTAGAAAACTTGGAAGTAAACTTGCAATCTTGGAAGTATTCTTGATTTTATGAAACTAGAACTTTTGGAATTTATGAAGAACACTTAGAACTTGAAGATAGAACTTGAGAGAGATCAATTAGATGAATAAAATTGAAGAATGAAAGTGTTTGTAGGTGTTTTTGGTCGTTGGTGTATGGATTAGATATAAAGGATATGTAATTTTGTTTTCATGTAAATAAGTCATGAATGATTACTCATATTTTTGTAATTTTATGAGATATTTCATGTTAGTTGCCAAATGATGATTCCCACATGTGTTAGGTGACTCACATGGGCTGATAAGAGCTGATCAATGGAGTGTATATACCAATAGTACATACATCTAAAAGCTGTGTATTGTACGAGTACAAATACGGGTGCATACGAGTAGAATTATTGATGAAACTGAACGAGGATGTAATTGTAAGTATTTTTGTTAAGTAGAAGTATTTTGATAAGTGTCTTGAAGTCTTTCAAAAGTGTATGAATACATATTAAAACACTACATGTATATACATTTTAACTGAGTCGTTAAGTCATCGTTAGTCGTTACATGTAAGTGTTGTTTTGAAACCTTTAGGTTAACGATCTTGTTAAATGTTGTTAACCCAATGTTTATAATATCAAAAGAGATTTTAAATTATTATATTATCATGATATTATGATGTACGAATATCTCTTAATATGATATATATATATACATTAAATTTCGTTACAACGATAATCGTTACATATATGTCTCGTTTCAAAATCATTAAGTTGGTAGTCTTGTTTTTACAGATGTAGTTCATTGTTAATATACTTAATGATATGTTTACTTATCATAATATCATGTTAACTATATATATAACCATATATATGTCATCATATAGTTTTTACAAGTTTTAACGTTCGTGAATCACCGGTCAACTTGGGTGGTCAATTGTCTATATGAAACCTATTTCAATTAATCAAGTCTTAACAAGTTTGATTGCTTAACATGTTTGAAACACTTAATCATGTAAAATAACAATTTCATTTAATATATATATAAACATGGAAAAGTTCGGGTCACTACACATATAACTTCTATCTGCACCCGAATCAAATAAAACATAAGCAGATTTTTCATCGATAAGAAACGTACCCGTAACAAGCTCCGGGTCTTCCTGCGCTTCTTCCGTATTAATGTTAAAAACTCTCCCACAGCTTTGCCCATTATTATTTCCCTGGTTTGGACACGCAGTTTTGTAGTGGCCCTTCTTCCCGCATCCATAACAAATAATGTGGGCATTACTTGTTCCTTTACCCGATGGTCCATAAATTTCACACTTCGTTGCATCATGACCCTTTCTATTACATTTGGTACATGTTGCTGGACAAAAAGTAGTTGGATGGTACCCTTCACACCTTAGACACAGAATTTTCTGATTTTGATTACCAGTGTTGTTATTGAGATTGTTGTTGGGATTTTTGTTGTTGCGGTTGGTATTGTTGTTGGGATGATTGTTGTAGTTGTTGTTGTTGTTGGAATGGTTTTTGTTGCTTTTGTTGTTGCAAAAAAATGGTGCGATTGTGGTTGTGATTGTGGTGTTGATTGTTGAAATTGTGGCTCTTGTCACTGGATTTTTCCCACTTTCTCTTGACTTGTTTCATTTTGGCCTCCTCAGCCGCCTGCTCTTTAATCCTTCCCTCGATCTGGTTTATAAGTTTGTGAGCCATTCAGCTTGCCTTTTGCATTGAAGTGGACGCGCTTGCATTCACATCCTCCTGAATTCTCTCTGGTAACCCCTTTACAAACGCATCGTTCTACTCTTCTTCATCTTCGAACACTCTTAGGCACAATAAACACAACTCGGTGAATCGTCGTTCGTATGTGGTGATATCGAATCCCTTATTTCGTAATTCTCTAAGCTCTGTCTTGAGCTTATTGACTTCGTTTCTGGGACAGTACTGCTCGTTCATCAAGTGTTTGAATGCTGGCCACGGTAGTGCGTAAGCAGCATCTTGTCCCACTTGTTCGAGATAGGTATTCCACCATGTTAACGATGTACCTGTGAAGGTATGCGTGGCATACTTTACCTTATCTTCCTCAGCACATTTGCTTATAGCAAACACAGATTCGACCTTTTCAGTCCATCGTTTCAGTCCGACTGGTCCTTCAGTTCCATCGAATTCTAGAGGTTTACAGGCAGTGAAAGCCTTGTAGGAGAATCCTACATGGTTTCCTATAGAGTTAACTCCACTGCTAGACCCTGAGTTATTGTTGTTTTGCATTGCAGCCTGTACTGTGGCTATATTTGCTGCAAGGAAAGCACGGAAGTCTTCCTCCCACATGTTCAAGTTCTGACGAGTAGTCGGTGCCATTTCCTTCAAAAATAGTCAAAAGAATTTAGTTAATCATATAGAATATTAAGAGTAGTCAATAGTATTCCGTAGCATAATATGAACTTATTTATAAAAGCTTTTTCTTCATATTAGCGTTTTATAAGTTTTAATTCGGGTAATACCTACCCGTTAAGTTCATACTTAGTAGCTAACATACAATTCAACTACTACAATTTTATATGAAAAACTAATTATAATAATATTTCACAATCAAACTTTTATACAATATTTTGCAAACTTACAATACCGCTGTTTTACATATAGCATGAAATATAGCACATAAAAACTCTGATACAAAATAGTTGCGAAGACAATTCTAGTTAATACGCAAGTCGTTCAACAAAGGCAATAAAGACACGTAATTCATACGTCCAGACACAAGTCATGCATTCTGGTTTTACTAAGACTACTTCTCATCCTTGGTCTTGTGGAACATAACCGTTATGACCGTTGACAAGACAGCATGTTGTAATGTCATCTAAGGGACGAGGGTTTCGTAATGTCCAACAGCCCTGTAATAATCAAAAAACCTAATTTCTTGCCCCAACTACTGAATCCGTCACTTGTGAAAAGGTTTTATTTAAAAGTTGTAATCCGATGTTCTTTTTCTCACTTAGGTGAGAAGCGAACATCACTAACCCGTAAGCATAACCTGCTTCCTTATGTTGCATGTTAGAAGCTCTTTCTAACTCACGAAATCCTATGTTGGGATATGTTGAGTCAAAATAGGTTCTTAACCCGTAGCGTAAAATTGCATTTGGGTTCCCCGCACTTAACGCTTTAAAGAAAACACGGCGTAACTTACGGTCTCCCCAATGTGATATACCCCACCTATCAAAGGAAAGCCTTTTATAAACTAAGGAATTTCTGGAAAGTCTTTCAAATGTTTGACAAGTTATTTTCGCCGTAACTAATTGTGCTGGTGAATTCTGACCGACTCAAGACAAGATTTCATCAATCATATCCTCTGGTAGGTCTTCTAAAATATTCGGTTGTCTACCCTTAACGTCCATTTTATGTTTTTATACTGTAAAATAGACAATGATTAGATTCGTAAAAGATAATTAATAAACAATACAAGCAATTTTTACATAGAACATAAAAGTACAAACACACTACTATATATTTAATACACAACATGATTACAACCCTCTAATCTGAATCACTGGTTTCTTCGTTTCGAACTTGGTTCGTTTTCCTAATTTTCTAGGGATATATGGTGTTCCTCTAATACGAGTCATCGTTTTCCACAATGGTTTAGAAAAACCTGGTGGTTTAGAGGTTCCCGAGTTATTGTTACAATTTAGGAAATACGGATATTGCTGATACATATAAAGTTCATCGGGGTTGGAAGCAGGTTTCTCTATTTTTATACCTTATCCCTTATTATTTTCTTTTGCTTTATTAAATTGTGTCGAGGTAATTTCTATAACATCATCGGAATCCTCATCGGGATCCGATTCATTGAAAAATTGGTAATCTTCCCAATATTTTGCTTCTTTGGCGGAAATACCATTAACCATTATTAAATTTGGTCCATTGGTTGAGAATTTTCTTTTATTTATCTGTTTTTCTGTGGTTCCTAATATTTTCTCCTCCGGAACCTCTTCTTCCGGTTCCTCTTCTTCCAGTTCCTCTTCTTCCGGTTCCTCTTCTTCCGGTTCCTCTTCTGGAATTTGTGAATCTTCCTAAAATATATTTGACTCTTCATTATTATTAGGTGATTCGATGGGATTTGTACTAGAGGTAGAGATCTATCACACAATATCAAACACGTTAAGAGATTACTATATCACATAATATTTACATGTTAATAATAAATAGTTTCCAATAAAAAAATGTTAAGCAATAGTTTTTGAAGAAAAACACGGTCGAAGTCCAGACTCACTAATGCATCCTAACAAACTCGGTAAGACACACTAATGCAAAAATTCTGGTTCTCTAAGACCAACGCTCGGATACCAACTGAAATGTCCCGTTCATATTGATTATAAACGTTCCATATTAATTGATTTCGTCGCGAGGTTTTGACCTCTATATGAGACGTTTTTCAAAGTCTGCATTCATTTTTAAAACAACCATAACCTTTATTTTATCGATAATGGTTTAAAAAGCATTACGTAGAATATCAATTAATGATAACCTAAAATATACCGTTTACACACGACCATTACATAATCGTTTACAATAAGAATATATTACAACAAAATAAGTTTCTTGAATGCAGTTTTTACACAATATCATACACGTATTGACTCCAAATCTTGTCCTTATTTTAGTATGCAACAGCGGAAGCTCTTAATAATCACCTGAGAATAAACATGCTTAAAATTTTAACAAAATTGTTGGTGAGTTATAGGTTTAACCTACATATTATCAAATCATAATAATAGACCACAAGATTTCATTTTTATAACACATCTAATATCAGGAATTTCGCAAATTGCATAGAGATAAAAAATCATTTTCGCAAATTGCATAGAGATAAAAAAATCATTCATATGTTGAACACCTGGTAACCGACCTTAACAAAATGCATATAGAATATCCCCATCATTCCAGGACTCTCATCGGATATGATAAATCGAAGTACTAAAGCATCCGTAACTCGGATGAGGCTTGTTAGGCCAAATAGATCTATCTTTAGGATTCGCGTCAATTAGGGGCCATTTCCCTAATTCTTAGGCTACCAAGCTAAAAAGGGGCATATTCGGTTCGATAATCCAACATAGAAAGTATTTTCGATTACTTGTGTCTATTTTGTAAAACATTTATAAAATCGCATGTATTCTCATCCCAAAAAAAATAATAGATTTTGAAAGTGGGACTATAACTCACTTTCACAGATTTTTACTTCGTCAGGAAGTAAGACTTGGCCACTGGTCGATTCACGAACCTATAACAAATATGTACATATATATCAAAGTATGTTCAAAATATATTTACAACATTTTTAATACGTTTTAATGTTTTAAGTTTATTAAGTCAGCTGTCCTCGTTAGTAACCTACAACTAGTTGTCCACAGTTAGATGTACAGAAATAAATCGATATATATTATCTTGAACCAATCCATGACCCTGTGTATACAGGTCTCAGGCTAGATCACAAATCAAAGTATATATATTTTTGGAATCAACCTCAACCCTGTATAGCTAACTCAATCATTACTGCATATAGAGTGTCTATGGTTGTTCCAAATAATATATATACATGGATCGATATGATATGTCAAAACATTTACATACATGTCTATGGTATCCCAAGATTACATAATATATTAGAATACATGTATGATACAATATAAGTTAGCTTGGATATGATTAATATAGAATTGTTACCAATTTTCACGTAGCTACATCAAGCAAAATTATCCAATCTTGTTTTACCCATAACTTCTTCGTTTTAAATCCGTTTTGAGTGATTAAAGTTGCTATGGTTTCATATTGAACTTAAGTTTATGAATCAAAACAGAAAAAGTATAAATTATAGTCGAAAATACAGATTACAAGTTGTTTTTGAAAAGGTAGTTATTTCAGTCGAAAGAACGACGTCTTGATGACCATTTTGAAAAACATACTTTCACTTTGAGTTTAACCAGAATTTTTGAATATAGTTTCATGTTCATAAGAAAAATAATTTTATCAGAAGAACAACTTTTAAATCAAAGTTTATCATAGTTTTTAATTAACTAACCCAAAACAGCCCGCGGTGTTGCTACGACGGCGTATGTTCGGTTTTACGGTATTTTTCGTGTTTCCAGATTTTAAATCATTAAGTTAGCATATCATATGGATATAGAACATGTGTTTAATTGATTTTAAAAGTCAAGTTAGAAGGATTAACTTTGTTTGAGAACACGTTTGGAATTAACTAAACTATGTTCTAGTAATTACATGTTCAAATCTTCGAATAAGATAGTTATACATATATGAATTGAATGATGTTATGAACATAATTACTTCCTCAAGTTTAGTAGGTAAATCTACTGGAAATGATGAAAAAATAACTTGAGCTTTAAAGGATCTTTGATGGCTTGGAAGTTCTTGAAATAGAATCACGACACAAAAACAAGTTCAAGTAAGATTAATACTCGAATTAAGATAGTTATAGTTATAGAAATTGAATCAAAGCTTGAATATGAATATTACCTTGATTTAGAAAGATAACCTACTATAAATAACAATGGTTTCTTGATCTTAGATGATTGCTTGGAATGGATTAGGAAACTTGAAAGTAAACTTGTAAACTTGGAAGTGTTCTTGATGTGTTCTTGAGTAATTGTTTTTATGATGATTATAGGTAATAACCAAAGCTTGTATTTGATGATTTTTGCTGGAAAAATAGTAACTTAAACGTTCATGGAAGAGTGTGTGTGTTTTGAGAGAGAATTGGGAAGAAAATTAGAAGTGAAATGGTGAGTGGTGAAGGTGAGTGGGGTTAAAAGGAGTTCTTGTTTTTGTTTCCTTGCTCATAAGTCATGCTAGTTGTCTAATTATTGGTTCCACATATTTGTTGACTATCTAGGGCTGCTAAGAGCTGAATTATTATGTGTATATACCAATAGTATATACGTCTAGGAGCTGGGTATTGTACGAGTACGAATACGGTTGTATACGAGTAGAATTGTTGATGAAATTGAACGAGAATGTAATTGTAAGCATTTTTGTTAAATAGAAGTACTTTGATATGTGTCTTTAAGTCTTCCAAAAGTGTATTATTACAAAATAATACACTACATGAATATACATTTAACTGAGTCGTTAAGTCATCGTTAGTCGTTACATGTAAGTGTTGTTTTGAAACCTTTAAGTTAACGATCTTGTTAAATGTTGTTAACCCATTGTTTGTAATATCTAATGAGATGTTAAATTATTACATTATCATGATATTATTGAAGGTATTTCGTATGCCCGAGAGACATATTAAATTAACGTGGCTGACGTGTTATGATCCAAGTCGGGTCATACCCAATAACAAACTTACCGACACCTTATTCGTATTTGATTTTAACGATTGGTTCATTGATTAAATACGCGACACTTGAATTTTAAGAAAAATGGTTTTCTGAGATATTACTTGGTGTATATATATAAATTATGGAATAATTTATATAACAAGAGTTAAATTATTTATAGGTTAAATAATTTATTTTGTTGTGTTGCATTTTATAAAGTTTTGGTTTTATAAAATACATGTACATAACAAATATATATATGTATATGGAAGTTTTATAAAAGTTTTATAAAATTAAATTTATATAAAACTAGTTTATAAAACAAATGAGGAAGTGGCCTTGGAAGTGTAAGAACACATGCTAGAGATTCCTTTTTGTTGGCCATACTTTCCCATTTCTATATACATGCATCAAGACTCTTTGAGACATACACACATGCAAATAACACTTCAAAAAAACTGCACAAAACCTCTCACTTATGCAGCTGAAAACTGTGGGGTTTAAGGGAGGAAGAAAGGGTTCTTCATTTGGTTCTTGCAAGTCTAATTCAAGTGTTAAAAATCCTAACCAAAGTACAAGGTGTTGGTGCAAAGTTTGGGGTATAACAACTTGAGGTTTCATCCATTTGAAGCTCCATTCAACATCATCATCTTCATCACTTTCAACTAGCTTGGAATAGGTATAACATCTTATTCTTGCTTGTAGTTTGTAAGCTTATTTCTCAACTTGATCCTAATTGGGTTTTAAACTTTAATTGGTTAAAGATTTAACAAGTTACCAAATTAATTTTCATGCTTCCGCTTTGAATGGTTCTTAAAAGGTTTTAAAGTGTTATGAAACTTGTTAAAACCCAACAATGGTATCTAGAGCCGAAGTTGTTGAAATATGCTTCGAGATGGTTATTAAACTCACTATATATTTTGCATTTTATGTACATGCATGAAAGTAAAATGCAAAAATTATATGTTTGGGTGGGTTTGTGATGTTGGCCGAAATCTTGGACCCCAAAAATGGGTTTTGGGTTGCTCCATTTTGGTCAAATTTTGGTTGCATGTTGTTCACAATCTTAGCCTTGACCTTGTGTATGGTTGCATGTATGTTTGGTTGATTTAATTCATTCTTATGGTTTGTAATAATTAATTCATTCATTTGGTTGTAATATTTATTATTTTGGTTATGTAATTTATTTTATATTTGGCATGTAAAATAGATTAGGTTGTATTTCATTTTCTAGACAAAATGTATTAGGATATATTTTGTAAAATGATGAAGATGATGAAGACTTGAAGAACACAAGAAGAAGCATTTGGATGCAAGGATAAGTGGGAGATTTTAAAATCTCTAACTTTGTTTTATAGCCCCTTAACCGGTGGCATTTGTTTTCGGCTAAACAAATGCCTACCAAAATGGCTAGATTGTGAACATCTTTGTTTTGCATGCGTGGTTGTTTTGTATGATTATGTGGATTGTATGTTTGTATGCTACAAGTTAATCACACAAGTTAACAACAAACTAAAATGGCAATTTAAATTGGTTAAAATTGACATTATTAACTACATGCAAAACGTCAATTTAAATGGTTAAATTAAAAACGGCTAAAAGGACATTAATAATCGGTTATTAAGAACATGATAAGGATCATACATATAAAATGGTTTATATCAAAGTAATAAAATTGGCTTTATTACATAACATGAAAATGGATTTTCAAATAAACCATACACTAAATGCATGTTGGTGTATGGTGCAAAAGTTTTCTCAAACTAGAATTAATGAAAACTTAAAATCCCTTATTAACAAGGCAAACAAGTTAAACGCCATCCTTTTGTGGAAACACTTAGACGTATTAGAAAACTCTTGATGGGATAAAGGTCACCTAACCGTCATGAGCGAACTAATATGAATAAGGTACACTTCGCATACATGTGGGATAAAGGTCACCTAACCACTTGTATGTTAAGTCTACATGTTTACACAAGTAGGACGACTTGATTTGGGAATCATGAACTTAGGGTCACCGAAGCATGATGAACAAATAGGCGTTGATGGGATAAATATGCCATGCAAAAGGATTGCATGATCCCATAACTTAGAAGTTGCAAAAGGATTGCAATTGTCATATAATGACTACCTAGCTAAATCAAATAACGGGATAAAGGTCACCTAACCGAAATTTGATTTACCGTTGGATTCTAATATTTAATAAGTCAATTAAATTTAAAAGGGTATTGAATGTTAAATTAAAATCGATACTTAAGCGAACTTTGTTAATTTTGTAGATGGCCGCCAATAACAACAACAACATTCCAAACGCACCACTTAACCTGAACCACCTATCATTAAGGTCTCTCTTAGAGAAAGACAAACTCAACCATACAAACTTTATGGATTGGTTCCGCAATCTTCGGATTGTCCTTAAACAAGAGGATAAAATGTATGTGCTTGAGGACCCCATTCCCGATCAACCGAATGAGAATGATGTGGAGGCAATGGCCTCTTACGATAAGTATTGCCATGACTCCCTTCAAGTCTCATGCTTAATGCTTGGGACTATGATTCCCGAACTCCAAAAGGATTTCGAGCATCATAGTGCATACGACATGATAACGCAATTGAAGGAGATGTTCCTCCAACAAGCGCGTGTCGAACGCTTCGAAACGGTTCGGGCACTACATGCTTGTCGTATGGACGATACCCAATCGGTTTCATCTTATGTACTTAAGATGAAAAGCCTTATCGATCGTGCTAACCGTCTTAACCTAAACATATCTAATGAGTTAGCCACCGATCTTATCCTTAACTCCCTATCAAAAAGGTTTGATCAATTTGTAATTAATTACAATATGAATGGGATGGATAAGAGCATAGGTGAGCTTCACGGTATGCTTAGAACGGCGGAAACTAGCATGGGTAAAAGGGCTTTACCCGTGTTAGCAATCGATCAAAGTGGGTCCAAAGGTAACAACTCTAAACCAAAGGTGGCTAAGAGAAAAGGACCCGCCCATCAAGGCAAAGGGAAGGGGAAGATGGTTACCCCAACCATCAACAAGGCTAAGAAGCAAAAGGTAGCCGAGAAGGCAAACCCCAAGGAAGACCCATGTTTCGGTTGCGGTGAAATGGGTCATTGGAAACGAAACTGTCCGGTTTATCTTAAAGAGTTGAAGGACAAGAGGGATGCAGGGCAAACCTCAGGTAATATATATATGGTATATATGGAGCTTAGTATTACTTCTTCTAATACATGGGTATTAGACACTGGATGTGGAACTCACATTTGCAATTCTTTGCAGGGGTTCAAAAGAAGTAACAAGCAAACGGGAACATCAAGTCTCTTCATGGGGAATGGAGCTAAAGTACAAGTGAAAGCTCAAGGAGACTTTGTGTTAAAACTTCCAAGTGGCTTGGAACTTATTTTGAATGATGTTTTGTATGCACCCGACTTATGTCGAAACATTATTTCTGTTTCCCGTTTGAAACAATGTGGTTTTAATCCTAATTTTGTTAATGATGATATCCACTTTTATTTAGATAATGTATTCTATTTCAAGGCTTCACCTTCAAATGGAATTTATGAATTGGTTCACGATGACACATTATCTAGTAGCTCAATGTACCATACAAGCACCAAGAAACTCAAAAGGGATTTGAGTGATTCCTACTTATGGCATTGTCGCCTTGGTCACATAAATAAGAACCGAATGCATACACTTCAAAAGAATGGACTTTTGAAATCAAATGAAATGGATTCGTTTGATGTATGTGAATCTTGTTTACAAGGCAAGATGACTAAAGCACCTTTCAAAGGGACCTATGAAAGGGCTAAAGATTTATTGGGATTAATACATTCGGATGTATGTGGACCCTTTAAACCCATGACTAGGAATGGTGAAAGATACTTTGTTACTTTCATTGATGACTTTAGTCGTTTCGGATATGTCTACTTATTAAGACACAAGGACGAAATGTTTGAAGTATTCAAAGAATATCAAAACGAAGTACAAAATCAACTCAATAGGACAATTAAGGTACTTCGTACCGATAGAGGAGGTGAATACCTAAGCGATGCCTTCCAAGATCATCTTAGGAGTTGTGGGATTATCTCACAACTTACTCCACCCGGAACACCCCAACTTAATGGAGTTTCCGAAAGGAGGAACCGAACCCTAATGGATATGGTTCGATCTATGATGGCAAGAAGCTCGTTGCCTTTATCATTTTGGGGTTATTGTCTAAGCTCCGCGGCTCGTATTTTAAATATGGCCCCAACCAAGAAAGTGGAACGAACTCCTCACGAGATGTGGTTTGGTAAACCTCCATCTCTATCATACTTAAAGGTATGGGGATGTGAAGCTTATCCTAAGCGTTACGTCCCTAATAAGTTGAATGCTCGATCCACGAAGTGTATCTTCATAGGATATCCCAAGGATGATATGGGATACTATTTCTATGATCCATCCGAGCAGAATGTATTTGTTGCTCGGAAGGCGGAATTCCTTGAAACTAAGTTCCTAATGGAAGGAAATAGTGAAAGGAAGATAGATCTTGAAGAGGTTCAAGATCAAGTAGATGATACACAATTGGTTGACACTAGCACTCAACATGAAAATGTTGATAGTAATCAAATGGATGATCAAAAAACACAAGACATTCGTAGATCTGGTAGGGTTAGCAATCCTCCTGAGAGATATGGGTTTCTCATAGATGGTTGCTATACGGTTGATTTGGATGAACCAACAAACTACCAAGATGCTTTATCAAGGATTGATAAAGATAAATGGCAGGAAGCCATGAACGCCGAGATGCAATCCATGTATGAAAACCAAGTATGGGAACTTGTTGAGCAACCTCCTAGCTCTAAGCTAGTTGATTGCAAATGGCTTTTCAAAATGAAAACCGACATACATGGAAACTTGGATACATATAAAGCTAGACTTGTTGCAAAAGGTTTCACTCAAACTCAAGGGGTTGATTATGATGAAACTTTCTCGCCTGTCGCAATGCTAAAGTCTATTAGGATATTATTTGCCATTGCTGCTCACTATGACTATGAAATATGGCAAATGGATGTCAAAACCGCTTTCCTAAATGGATATCTTATGGAAGATGTCTATATGGTCCAGCCTGAAGGTTTTGTTGATCCAAAATATCCTAAACGGGTATGCAAGTTAAAGAAGTCAATCTACGGATTGAAACAAGCATCTAGAATGTGGAATCATCATTTTAATGAGGAAGCCGAGAAATTTGGCTTCATTAAAAATGGTGATGAAGCTTGTGTATATAAGAAAACTAGTGGGAGCACTATCATGTTCCTTGTACTATATGTGGATGATATATTATTATTTGGGAATGATATTACCACAATGCAAGGAGTCAAAACTTGGCTAAAGAGTTGCTTCTCCATTAAGGATCTTGGAGATGCACAATACATATTGGGGATAGGGATCTATAGGAATAGATCCAAGAGATTGATAGGTTTAAGTCAAAGTACATACATTGATAAAATCTTGAAAAGGTTCAAGATGGAAAACTCTAAGAGAGGTTTGGTACCTATTCAAAAGGGAACCGTTCTCAGTTCATCTCAGTGTCCTGCCACGAAAGATGAACAAGAGAGAATGAAGAAAGTCCCATACGCATCTGCTATTGGGTCTATCATGTATGCAATGATATGTACTAGACCGGATGTGTCATGCGCTCTAAGCTTGACAAGTAGATACCAGAATAACCCAGGAAATAGTCATTGGATTGCTGTTAAAAGCATATTGAAATACCTTAGGAGGACTAAGGATATGTTTCTAATATATGGGTCTGGTGAGGAGGAACTCGCTGCAAAAGGTTACGTGGACGCGAGTTTCCAAACTGATCGAGATGACTCTCGATCACAATCCGGTTATGTCTTCATGTTAAATGGTGGTGCGGTCTCTTGGAAGAGTTCGAAACAGGAGGTTGTTGCATTATCCACTACAGAGTCGGAGTACATTGCCGCCTCACTGGTAGCTCAGGAAGCTGCATGGATGAAGAAATTCATCGACGACTTAGGAGTGGTCCCTTCCATTCAGGACCCTCTTGAGATCTTTTGTGACAACGAGGGTGCGATTGCTCAAATCAAGGAACCTCGTGCTCATCAAAAGACTCGTCACATTGAGCGGAGATTCAACTACATCAAGGATGAGGTTGAAAAGGGAAAGATATGTATTCACAAAGTTCACACAGATCAAAATGTTGCGGATCCACTCACGAAGCTTTTACATGGGCCAAAGCATGAGGGACATGTTTGTGCATTAGGGCTTCGATATTCTAGTGATTGGAACTGATCTATTTTATGTATTGTATCGGAACGAATTAGTTCAAACTCATTAATGTAATTATGGTATTAATTTATTTATGAGTCATGTTCCAATTTTGCATATTTTATCCATGAATAAACTATTATTCTGAATTCCGTAGTTGATCACATTTGTGGGAACAAGTGTGAGGTCTAGACTATTATGAACTTGGATTGGTTAGCATTCAAATGGTGAATGTGGGGCAAGGTTGTGACCAAGGTTCATAGATATTTGTAGGACACAAATATTGGAAGACCCGCTCTCAAGATTTACTATATGGAGCCTTTGTGATTGATCACATGTAATCTTGAGTAAAGGAGAATATCATTATATCCTCTGACCTGAGACACATATTGGGTTCAGACATTCACCAAATATTGTGCCTTGATTCTTTCCTTCGCTATTATGAAATATGGTAGTACACAAGGAAGAGCTCAGGTATGATACAAAGTGTATATCTAGGACATATGTAGTCAAGATGGAATTTGTCCCTCTTATTCGTTGAGAGTCAGATGTCTAAGGCCTGAAAAGTTAAATCTATAAGAGAGTGATCACTCTGTATCTCTTGGATTTAACATGACATCTAGGACGAAAGGAGATAATGAAAGATTCACCTAATCATATTCGAGATGGGAACTCGAAAGGGATGATGTTATTGAATGGCACAAAGTCATAACATATTAGGGGTGATGGACGGTGTGTTAGGCTGTATCCATCACTTGCATTAATTTCTTATGTTTCTCGTGCAAGTGGGAGATTGAAGGTATTTCGTATGCCCGAGAGACATATTAAATTAACGTGGCTGACGTGTTATGATCCAAGTCGGGTCATACCCAATAACAAACTTACCGACACCTTATTCGTATTTGATTTTAACGATTGGTTCATTGATTAAATACGCGACACTTGAATTTTAAGAAAAATGGTTTTCTGAGATATTACTTGGTGTATATATATAAATTATGGAATAATTTATATAACAAGAGTTAAATTATTTATAGGTTAAATAATTTATTTTGTTGTGTTGCATTTTATAAAGTTTTGGTTTTATAAAATACATGTACATAACAAATATATATATGTATATGGAAGTTTTATAAAAGTTTTATAAAATTAAATTTATATAAAACTAGTTTATAAAACAAATGAGGAAGTGGCCTTGGAAGTGTAAGAACACATGCTAGAGATTCCTTTTTGTTGGTCATACTTTCCCATTTCCATATACATGCATCAAGACTCTTTGAGACATACACACATGCAAATAACACTTCAAAAAAACTGCACAAAACCTCTCACTTGTGCAGCTGAAAACCGTGGGGTTTAAGGGAGGAAGAAAGGGTTCTTCATTTGGTTCTTGCAAGTCTAATTCAAGTGTTAAAAATCCTAACCAAAGTACAAGGTGTTGGTGCAAAGTTTGGGGTATAACAACTTGAGGTTTCATCCATTTGAAGCTCCATTCAACATCATCATCTTCATCACTTTCAACTAGCTTGGAATAGGTATAACATCTTATTCTTGCTTGTAGTTTGTAAGCTTATTTCTCAACTTGATCCTAATTGGGTTTTAAACTTTAATTGGTTAAAGATTTAACAAGTTACCAAATTATTTTTCATGCTTCCGCTTTGAATGGTTCTTAAAAGGTTTTAAAGTGTTATGAAACTTGTTAAAACCCAACAATTATGATGTATTAATATATCTTAATATGATATATATACATTTAAATGTCGTTACAACAATAATCGTTACATATATTACTCGTTTCGAAATCTTTAAGTTAGTAGTCTTGTTTTTAAATATGTAGTTCATTATGTTTACTTATCATTTATCATATTTAAACATAGTGTAATAATATCTTAATATGATTCATATGTATTTAGTAAGACGTTGTTATAACGATAATCGTTATATATATCGTTTCGAGTTTCTTAATTCAATAAACTCATTTTTATGTATATCACTCATTGTTAACATACCTAGTGAGATATTTACTTATCATAATTTCATGTTAACCATATATATGTCTATATATAACATCATATAGTTTTTACAAATTTATAACATTCGTGAATCGCCAGTCAATTTGGGTGGTCAATTGTCTATATGAAACCTATTTCAATTAATCAACTCTTAACAAGTTTGATTGCTTAACATGTTGGAAATATTTAATCATGTAAATATCAATTTCATTTAATATATATAAACATGGAAAAGTTCGGGTCACTACAGGAGTATCGCACCTGCACCACGTATGGCGCTTACTAACCATTGGCCTTGAAACGCATGTCAATACCAAGTTCTAACTTGAGCCGTACACCGCATGCTTATCAATTGAAATGACAAAGTACTGTAGATTTGATGGGTCGTACAGATACTTTCAGTCCAAGAGTCCTCACTTTTTGGGAGTAGGGGTCGTGCTTGGTCATGCGTAGCCTTTTACATATTTTCTTAAAAGAAATTTTTTGACACAAAACATAAGTTTTAGCTTAATCGTTCCGTTCTAATGAATGTTCCAAAAACCGATTTCTAGAAATTTTATTGGATCTTTTGGGCAAAACAAGGCAAGAATTTTTCGAAATAACCCAATATCCATTGCTAATTAATTTTTAGACAAAAGATTTTTTCAAAACTTGGCATTTTACGGTTACTTGTCCTTTAAACCTTTACCCAATACCCCACACTTAGAAGAACATTGTCCCTAATGTTCTCTGAAAAAGAATATTTTAATACTTTATAAATTAAGGACAGTGTCTTCTAAAATTTCTAAGTTGGTTACAGGGGTGACCCCACACTTAGAGATTTTAGTGCATAATAATTGAAATAGGTTTAAGGAAGGATTACTTCCCTATGGTCAGGTTATTTCCTAGTGCTGGGCCTTCCTATGGTCGGTCTCCTAATTGCTGGAAAGGACCAGTCTCTTTTGATAAAATTTCTGCATGAAGAACAAAAAGAGAAAGGCAGCATTTCCACTATTTATTACTTTTTAGTACAATGCTTCAAAAATATAAAACTAAAAGTAAATAAAGTAAAGCAGTCTATGGAATACTATCCTGGTCAATGTGTTGAGTCGTGTCTGTGAAGTATCCATGAAGTCCAAAGGGATCATCATCATCCTCTAATCTCGAAAAATACTCAAGTGGTTGCCCTACATCCAACTCAGGGCCTAGTAGTGAATCCAGACAAAGGTCTGATGGCAACTCCAGGTGTGATAGGCTTGGGAAAAGATCCTCATCAGGGATGTTCTCGGTAATCTCAAAGGCCTAGGCTGTGGGTGGCTCAACTGATTTGGGAATCGTGACTAGGTGACAACCCTCAAGTAGCTCAGTGACTAGGACTGCCTCGGTGACTGGAGCAGGTGAAACGGCTAAGACAGGCGGCATGATGGGAGCGGGAGTAGCATGTGCTGGGATGGTAGCTAAAGTGACAGAGTGAACTGAGACCGGTGTGGAACGCCTGGGGGTAGCTTGTCGTGTCGGTTGAACACGGCGTGCTAGCCTGAATGACGACAGGCCCAGAGTACTGTGCTGCATCTCCTCGCACTGAAGGTATGCTCTAAGAGCTCGACAAAGTCTCTGTTGGTCTCTGAGTAATGCCCATGCAACATCGGGGTCATTCAAGGTGGCACCATAGTGTATCACTGTCTGTGGCTCATGTGCCTCTAGTGGCTGTCTGGAACGTCGAACAGGAGGAGCTGGCGGTGCTGTACTAATATCTTCCTTAACACTCTCTAATATCAATCGCCTTGGGCCTAATTGCCCTGTTGATGGCCTGTTCTGATCCGCAGTGCTTTTCCATAAGTAAACTCTAGGAGTCCTCCTCCTACGAACTGGGATGTAAACTGAAGCTCCTGAACTTGACATTTTTGCCTGAACACATTTAACAAACGCGTAAGTACTAAGCACAAGTATGGCGCTTAGTTGTTAGTACACGGAGATAATATTTTTTAGACTGAAAATAATTGAAATAAAAATAAGGAAAATAAAAGGATAAGCAAGGGGTGCCTCCCAAGAGCGCTTTGTTTATCAAGTCGTTATAGCTCGACTTTTCTTTTACAGATCTTCAGAATGGATCAAAGGAGAAGAGGTGCTCCTCCTTATCGTGGTTTTTAGATAAGCTTTAAGCCGTTGGCCGTTGACTTTGAAGTTTCCAATAGGTCCTTCTAATTCCACGACTCCGTGTGGAAAAGCATGTATAACTTTGTACAGCCCACTACATCGCAATCTAAATTTTCCAGCGAACTTCTAGAATCGAGAATTAAAGAGCAGAACTTTATCTCCAAGAGCGAACTTTGTAGGGATCAATTTTGCATCATGTGTCAGCTTCATTCATTCCTTGTAGATATATGACGTTTCGTACACTTGGTCTCTTAATTCAGCGAGTTCATTCATCTGCATCTTCCGATGCCTAGCGGTTACTGAGGGGTCGATGTTGTAGGTATTCAGTGCCCAGAGAGCTTTATATTCTAGTTCCAGCGAAAGGTGACAGGCTTTTCCATAGATCATGTGGTAGGGTGTAGTTCCTAGAGGATTCTTGTAAGAAGTCCGGAATGCCCACAGAGCATCGTCTAGTTTCTCGGCCAATTTATTTCCATGATGGCCGACGGTCCATTCTAAGATTCTCTTGAGTGATCTGTTGGTGACTTTTGCTTGTCCGTTAGTCTGCGGATGATAGGTAGTGGGCATTTTGTGGGTAACCCTGTATTGTTGCATCACCTTCATAAATTGGGTATTGCAGAAGTGTGTGACTCTATCACTAATTATAGTGCGGGGAGCTCCAAATCGATAGAAGAGTCTCTTCATGAAGTTGGTGACGACCTTGGCATCATTGGTTGGAAATGCTTGGGCTTCGACCCATCTAGAGATGTAATCTACTGCTACGAGGACATATTCTTTCCCATTACACTTTGGGAATGGCCCCATGAAGTCTAATACCCATATATCAAAGATCTCGCAAGCTTGGATATTAGTCCGAGGCATCTCATTCTTCATAGATATAATACCTTGCCTTTGGAATGCGTCGCAACGCTTTACAAGCGCTTGCGCATCTTGGAATATAGACGACCAATAAAATCCTGATTCGTAAACTTTTCTTGTAGTTAAGTTTGCTCCATGATGACCTCCGATTGGTCCGTGGTGACATTGGTGAAGAATCTATGCTGCTCATTTTTCATCTACGCACCTCCGGATTATCTGATCAGGGAAAATTCTAAACAGGTAAGGGTCTTCCCAGTAGTAGTACTTGGCATCCCTGAAGAACTTCCTTCTTCGGGATGTGCTCATTCCCTTTTGCACTACTTCAGCAACTAGGTAGTTAGCTATGTCAGCATACCAAGGAGTATCAGTAAATTGTGATCCTATGTGAGCTTGTCCTAAACTCATAAGCTGTTCTTCTAGAAATTTATATCTGATATCTTGTTCAACAAGTTGTTCCATCGCTGGGTTCTCCAAACGACTAAGATGGTGTGCTGCGACGTTCTTTGCTCCTTTCTTATCTTTGATTTTAATATCGAATTCCCGAAGGAGTAAGATCCATCGTAGGAGTCTTGGTTTAGCGTCTTGCTTAGTGAATAGATATTTAAGGGCTGAATGATCTGTATAAACCGTAGTTTTGGACAGGATGAGATAGGAACGGAATTTGTCGAAGGTGAATACTACAGCCAGCAGCTCCTTTTCCGTGGTAGTGTAATACTCTCATCACACATGATTTCGAATGGTAAACTCCAATCAGGAGCTATCATGATGGGTGCATGTGTTAGCTGTTCCTTCAGATAGTTGAATGCTTTAATACATTCTTCATCAAAGACAAATGGAACTTCCTTTTTGAGGAGATGAGTGATAGGTCGTGTGACCTTGGAGAAATCTTTAATGAAACGTCGGTAAAAACCGGCATGTCTAAGGAAACTCCTTACCGCTTTTATTGTGGTAGGTTTTGGAAGTTTAGTTATGGTCTCAATCTTAGCCTTATCAACTTCTATTCCTGCTTTTGAAATCTTATGTCCTAAAACTATCCCTTCTTTAACCATGAAGTAACATTTTTCCCAATTCAGAACTAAATTCAAATCTTCACACCGGGTGAGCATCTTGTTAAGATTAGAAAATCACGAATCACAGGTACTACCAAAGACTGAGAAGTCATCCATGAAGACTTCCATACAACGTTCAATCATGTCGTGGAATCTTGCTACCATGCATTGCTGGAATGTAGCTGCTGCATTGCATAACCCAAAGGGCATGCGTCGATAGTCAAATGTTCCATAAGGACAGGTGAAGGTTGTCTTCTCTTGGTCCTTTGGATCGAGGGGAATCTGAAAGTAGCCAAAAAAATCGTCAAGGAAACAATATTACTCATTTCCTGATAGACGTTCAAACATTGGATCGATGAAAGGTAATGGGAAATGATCTTTTTGGGTTGCATTGTTTAGTTTACGATAATCTATGCAGACCCTCCAACTGTGACCTCCCGTGTTGGAATAAGCTCATTATTCTCATTTTGAATTACGGTTGTCCCTCCCTTCTTGGGTACTACTTGAACAGGACTGACCCATGGTGAATCAGAAATGGGATAGATCATACCGGCGTCCAGAAGTTTGATTACTTCTTTCTTGATGACTTCTTAAATCATAGGATTGACCCTTCTTTACCTCTGAACTGATGGTTTGAAATCATCTTCCATGAAGATCTTATGGGCGCAATAGTTGGGGCTGATTCCTTTTATGTCGGAGATCTTCCAAGTAATTGCCTTCTTATGTGATTTCAAAACTTGAATCAATTTCGCCTTCTCTTGTAGCGTGAGGTGTTTTGAGATGATTATGGGGAGTTGTGATTCTCCTTCTAGGAATGCATACTCTAGATTGTCGGGTAACTTCTTTAATTCCAATTCCGTAGGTTCCTCGATAGATGGCTTCATTCTAGCTATCTACTTTGGGTCTAACGAGTCATATCTCTGCTGGAATTCTGATTCTTCAGTAGCGGTCACTGATGCTATCTGTTCTTTGTTTTGGGAAATTTTCCTTCTTAATGCTTCCTCTTCATAAATGTCTTCCTTAGTTTCGAACGTTGGTTCAAGAATTTCAACACAGTCCTCTTTTGACTTGAGTTCTTGAAATACCGGAATGAAATCTGTTTCTTCATTCGGTCTTCTCCTTAACAGAGGTAGGGGAATGCGTTGTCGTAGTGGTGCTATTCGGATAGTCTTGCCAAGGAAATTACTTTCAGAGAGGGGAGATTTGTGTTGACTAAGGTTTATGGCTGAATGTATGTCGAGATGAACTTTAGGAGGTGTAAAGAACAGATCCTTAGAAATTTGATCTTGACTACATATAGCCATGGTTTCTTTCAGGTATTCGTTGACGAGTTCTTGAAAAGAATCAGAGAGATTCACATCTTCTTCGCGAGGATGGTTTATGAGACGGTCAAAATTGAATGTGATTTCTTCTCCTCCAACTCTTAATTTCAATGATTTCTCGTGCACATCAATTACAGCCTTGGCAGTATTCAGGAATGGTATGCCAAGAATGAGTGGGACCTTCGTGTCTTCCTCAATATCCATAATGACGAAGTCAACGGAAAATGTTAACTTATCCACTCTGACTAGGACATCTTCAGCTATTCCTTGAGGAATCTTAACTGATCTGTCTGCGACTTGGATAGTCATTCTGGTAGGTCTTAAGTCAATTAATCCTAGCTTTTTGAATAATGAATAGGGCATTAGGTTTACACTGGCTCCTAAGTCTGTTGACGCATTGCTAATTTGGACATATTGCAGGTAACAAGGTATCGTAAATCTTCCTGTATCTCCTAACTTAGGGGGAATATCATCTTGTAACACTAATGAGCATTCTTCCAATAAGGGCAAGCTAAATATCTCTCTTAATCTCTCTTTGTTTGAAAGTAGTTCTTTCAAAAATTTAGCGTAATTTGGCATTTCTACTAAAGCATCTACTAGTCGTACATTCAAATGCAAATTCTTGATAATATCCCAATACTTAGCAAATTGCGCTTCTTGTTTTTCCTTCCTAAGCCTACCTGGGAAAGGTATGCGGGCACGCGCAATAATATCCAGGGCCTTAGGAGAGATAGGTTTCGGTAGATTGACAACTGGGTCAATTGACACAGGTTCCTTATTGGAAAAATCTTGTATGGGTATATTAACTATTGTTTCTTTCCCACCTCTAGTGATTCCCAGGGCATCAAACTCAATACACTCTATATCAATTTTAGTGGTAAAACGTTTAAGTGTAAGCTGAAAGTTGGTTATTAATTCGTCAAAAGTCTTTATCAGAGTGTCGAACTTATTTTGACATTCTATGACTTGAAGGTTTATCATGTATTGTTTTTTGATAAATTCAACTAAAATTTCCTTAGAGTGGAGAGTAGGTTTATGTACTGGGAAGATTATATTATGATCCGAGCTATTTTGCTGTTTATGTGCCCATCTAGGGTAAGGATACTTTAGACTGGTTCTAGTAGCATCGAAGTTTTTAGGAATTGGTAAACTTTGAAGAGTGAGGGTGAGATCTTGTAACCTAGTTTCCAGCATTTTTACCGTATGAGCGAAGACATCATCCTTCTCAGCAGCTTCATGGCTCCAATCTTCATGTTGTACAGCTATTGTGTCCAAGAGATTCCATGCTTCGTCTGCTGTTTGGGACATAAAATTGCCTTGCGAAGCCATGTCTAGGAGAGACTTATCAACCTTGGTCAAACCATTGTAAAGCATACAGATTATGTCTGCCTGACTTAACGAATGATTCGAACATCTTTTAAGCATCATCTTTAGTCTATTCCATCCTTCGTCAAACTATGTTAAAGCGCGTGTAGACAAAGAGTATTGAAAAAGATGAAGTTTTAATAGGTTTTTCTCGTTTTCTTTCTTCTTAAAAGAGTCAACCAGACTGATAAATTTGTTTAAGTGAAAGTTTGGATCATCAGTCGGTAATCCTTGAAATTTACAGATCAAGCTGACTAGTTTAATCATGTGTGAACTGATTTCAGGAGTTCCTTCAGTTCCTAAGGTGATCGGTCCTCCTATTTCTTCTAAGCATGACTTTTGCATAGAAGCAAGGGTGTTTTGTTGTTCCATTTTTATATTTTCTGTTTAAAAAGACTTAAAAGTAACTCTTAGAAAATATTAATTAACTAAAAAGATCGATAATTTAATTAAAACAATTATTCTTGAAATTCGGTCGCTAACCTTATCGGATATTCAAATTGATAGGACTTGGTACAGATTACTTCGTATTTAGGTGGTCAGCCCGACTACGGAGAGGCAAGATCCTTTTGGTTCCAATATAATTGGAGACTGTTCGGAAAATCCACCAACCAAGTCCGTGTACAATTGTCTTTCTTAGACACCACCAAACAATACTTTTGTCTGTTTAAAATCTTTCTCAATAAAAATATTCGACTCCCCGGCAGCGGCGCCAGAAAACTCTATTCTTACTATGATATTACCGAAATAGGCGGTTTTATTTGTGCGGTGTCATTAGGCCGCAAGGCATCAGAATCAGCCGATCAGTGTACGAACAGTGATTTATTATTTTTATTTTGCGGGGCCTAAATTTACTTTTAACTTTCTAAGGTAGAAGGTGTAAGTTAACCTAGGGTCTTATGTTTGAATGGTTTAACGAATTGAAGATCAAGTGGATAATTGTCTTTGGTTAAATTACCTAGATAAAGGATAGTAGTTGGTTTTAAGCTAATATTCCTAAGTGCGAAAAAGTAAAGAAAGTGGTAGGATATCCGGAGTATGCAGATCAGGGAAATGTTGACCAAGATGTCAGTTTGGGCTAGGGAAAGGTAATTATGTTTATGTTAAAGCTAAGATTAGAATAGTGTAGATCTGGTTGGATGCCAATTACACAGACCTACTTTTCTCTAGAATCTCGGAGTTCTCGTTGAGTAGTGAAAAGCATGTCACTTGGTTGTATAATTGAAAGGTAACTATACCTCAGAGGTTATCCACAGTAAAGCACTAGGTTTATTAGTGAGTTGAGTTCTAATCCTAACCTTCGTTGTTAGTTAGTTAACTGAATACCAACATGCCGTGTTGATTAAACACTGATCACAAATGGAAGGAGTCCATCGGATTAATTTGACAAAACCTTAAATGAAAACTAACCTCCATTTCATCATACTAATGAGATCATACCAATCCAAACATTATACAACATTAAAGTTGATATATTGAAAGTAAAGCAGATAAAAACCTTATAGATACTTAAACAGTTAATATGACTTAATCCTAGAGCAAAAATTAAATAAGAACATGCAATAGGTGTGGGTCATACAGTTAATGCACTAACTAGATCTTAATAGCTCCTAAGAGGTCTCTTGGGAATAGTCAATTGGCATACAAGGTCATTCATGTCTCAATTCCTAGGTTCCGTGTCCTAAAAGCGCATTAGATGCCTCTCGGGAGCTCCGGCTTTACCGAATTCATAGAATCTTCAGATATAGTATAACCAAGGGTCTTAATCCTATTAAGTAGCTAAGTTCATAAAGGTGGACAAGTCCTGATCACAACCTAGTTTGGTCAATCCTTAAGATGCTAGCATACAAATCTATCGGAATCACAAGTTCAACATAACAACGATAACCGTACTAATTTAACATAACTACGCTAATCCAAACTTCTATCATGGAAACATACAGCTTAATTAAGCTAACACGGTAGTATCGGAACACATTATTAAACATAAATGGTAACAATACATGTTTAATTAAGAAGACAATCTTTTCGGATAAAAACCTGAAAAGGCTAAAGAAATATGCCCGAGATCGCAGGGACTCGCCAGGATATCCTCCAGAAAATAAAAGCTAAGCTAGCTACTACTAAAAACTAACTAAAAAGCTTGATAATATAAAGTGAAGTATAAATTGAGTGTCTGTTGAAATGAATGGAAGAGGCCCTTTAAATAGACTTGGATTCAGCTGCCACACGGCTGGCAAGCCGTATAGAAGGCCGTATGGCAGGCTGATTTTGCTGCCCGTTTGCTTTGGTCAGCCGTTTAGCCAGGTCGTTTGCCTTGGCCGTATGGCAGGCTATTTTTCATACTGGCAGGCCATATGGCAAGCTGTATGGCCTGCCATGGTCAGCTTGTTTCCTGGATCGTAACTTGATTTCCTTGGTCGTAACTTGTCTTTCACCGTTTCCGCTCTAGATTCTTCGTTTTAACTCCATTTTACTTGATTCTTTTTGCATCTCCTTTGTAATTACTTAATCTACAAAATTAACTGAAAAAGCGATTATTTTGGCTACAAATTTGGAACTTTATGGATTTAGGGCTCAATATCGGGGGTAAAAACATGACTTTAGTGCTCATTAACATACATAGGTTTGCTTAAGTCTAAAATTAAGTTTATGAATAAGTTTAAACTTGATTAACTTGATGTCTTGCAACAGGCTTAATTGTTACTACATGCTTAATTTGTCAAGACATCATTAACACATCTAATTAATTACAAACAAGTTCAAATTTGAATACTAGCATGCCTTGTGATTAAAGTGGGTTTCTGTCATCAATGACATGTTGACCAACCAATAGAGATTTAGAAAATGTGTTAATTACAAATAAAATATTATGACAAAACTGAGATTGCGTCAAATGATTATCATATCTTGTATCTAAGAATGTTAGACTTTCCACTTTAGACATGATAATTGACAATCAAAGCAATCCATCCAAGGTAAATGGACATTCAATGCATATAGTACTTGTATAGGATCCTTTTGGTTCCAATATAATTGGAGACTGTTCGAAAAATTCAATAACCAAGTCCGTGTATATTTGTCTTTCTTAGACACCACTCAAGAATCTCAGATATCATGACAGAATCAACGATTAAATTAACAAACAGAAAATTCGATCCCTTGCAGCGGCACTAAAAACGTACTCTCCTTATGATATGGCCAACACGGACAATTTTATTTCTGCGGTGTCGTTAGGTCGTAAAACGTCAGAATCAGTTACCAAAAGGCAGTAATGGTTTCATTATTTATATTTAGCTGGGTTTCCTAGCTATATTTCACCTACTTGTCTTCCTTTTAACGAGTAAGTGGTAAGTATAACTCAGGTTCGTATTAGATATCGGCTAAAAAGTCACCTTTTCACCCCGGTATTAAGGCCTAAAAACAATAAAGTTCCAAACTTTATCGCCAAAATACCCACTTATTCGGTCAATTTTGAAGAAGAAGTAATTACGAAGACGGTGCAAAAAGAATCAAGAGAAACGGAGCTAAAACAAAGATTCTAGAGCGAACACGGTGAAAGACAAGAAATCAAGTTACGATCCAGCAAATCAGTAAGCCAAACGGGCTGCCAAACGGCCTACCAGTATGGCAAACGGCCTAACATACGCCCTCAGTAAACGGCCTCATCAAACAGGCTGGTCTGGCAAACGGCCCCTGCAAACGGCCTGCCAGCCATTTGCAGGGAAATTTTTTGGTTTATTTAAAGGGCATTTGTCATTCATTCCAACATACACTTTCAAGGTCTTCGACTCCGTGCGGGAAAATCTAGTACCCATAGAAGAACGCCGAAGATTGTATTAGGAGCGATCTGGAGTCTTGAAGTTGTCACTTTTTTATTTAGAACTCGTTTAATCTACTGGTACTTCTATCCCCTTGTCTTTATATAATGTCTTCCATTATTATGCTTTGTGACACTATTTCCATGATTAGCGAGTAGTTATCTTTAGTGTATGTTATGACGTAATCAGTTATAATGCTGAAACTATATTATGGTTTGTGTATGTTGTCGAAATGCTTTCCGATTATGCTTTGAACTCAATCGCTTTTCTAACTAATAGAACGTAGTTATTGGCTCTGTTATTGGGAAGTCGCGAACCCCGATTAAGAGTACACTATCTGTGACACCCCTTGGTAAGAAAAGTCTATCGGATACAATGTGAGTTTGACTGAGGCACAATGGTTGTAGTAAGTCCACCGAGCCTTGAATTTCGACTAAGGACTCTTTCATAGTGAAACATCTAACTAGACCCCTAGTACATTGTCGGTCTTAGACAATGCTAGTATAGTAACCAAGCATATTAACTTCTTACGTGCACACTGAAGCACAACGGTTGTTGTAAGCTGTACCTCTGCTAAGTAAGGCCATAGAACATGGTTAGTGTTGACTAGTACACTTCACCATAATGCGGTCTCAAGCATTGAACACCGCTTGAGGGATTCTTAGTTAATTAAGGAACTGTTTGTTCAAACACATAAAGGATTGGACCGTTAGGATAACCGAATGATGAAACATGACTAGGAACTTCAAAATCAATAGATTTAACTCATACAATGGCAGAATTAGTGAATCAAACCCTCTAGTGAATATGAAATGCTTTTTGGGATTAATTAAGTCAAACCACAACAATGGATGTGTGATTAGATTAACACCTAGAGCTATTATTCACCTCTTGAGTGATTTGGGTTGAGAAAGAATCGGAGAGGTTACCAGATCTGAGTGATGTGTGTGTAATGAGAGGCTTAACCTAAAATGAAGAACATAAATACTTATATACCCCTGCTGTTGAGTCAATCGCGCGAGTCAGTCCTTACTCGTACGTGTGGCCTCACTCAGCCGTACGATTTATCACTCACTCGTGTATGTTTAAATAGATTAGGTTTGTGACTCAGCTCAGCACACTCGTGCATATGAGCTTGTCAGCTGTACGAGTGAGGCTTCACTCGTACGTCTGACTGAGTCTAATATAGTCAAACTTCCTTATCACATTCCTGCAGTACATGTAACCACATATAAACACATATAGGATAACAACGAGCGATCATGGTAACCCATAAACTGAAGTACTAATCACAAACGTAGGATCGATGTCTAGGGACTTACAGAAAATGCATCAACAACTTCCCCTAGGACCTAGAACATCGATTACCATAAAGTAAACGTTCGTGAAATACATATAAGTCCAAAAGTAACATCAGTTTAACATAAAAACATATCTAGATTCTCTCTCTCACATAAATACATCATCAAAAACAAAATACAAACTAGCAACACAGTATTAGACAGGATTCAGTTGGCATGAGCTTGGTTCGAGCTTTGAGCATCATTATCTCTGTTGAGGTAGGCATGATACACATCGATCACACGTTGATATCTCATAGTTTACTCTTTTTTATCATCTCTGAATGTAATATGATGGCGGTGGAGTGTCTCTACAACAAATCTCGACAAGTTCCTCACCCACATAGGATCCATAATCCTCACATTGTCGAACTGTATGCTTTCATCATCTTTCTCAATTGCAGTCAGGATCACTGCTTCCTGGGACAATTCATCATAGTACCACCATCTGAAGTTTTTGCAAATGTCCTTGGGTAAGCGCATCAAGGGAGATTGTTTCATGTACTTAGATAGACGGAACTTAACAACACGAACAGGTCCACCTTTCGAATTCAACTTTGTTGGGTAAATGGAGAACCTGGCGGCTGTTGACTTGAAGATATCCCACTTCCCTATTTTGTACTCAAATCTGAGTTTTCTTTGAAACCATCTAGGAAGATCACTATCCTCAGTGTTCAACATCTTCAGCTTCGCAAGTTGCATGATCTCAAAGTAAGGTAGAGTTTTGAAGTGACTCGGTCTTGCCATGTAATCAACTCCTCCTACTCTTTTGATCGCAAAACAATTGATCTCCTTGAAGTAACCTCAGCTCAATATTTTACCCTTGGCATACTTCTTGGTTCTCTTCCCTTTTACATAGAAACTAACAAACTTTTGCTCGAGTTCTGGTTTATTCATTTGATCAGGGTTAACAACGTTCTGTTTCCACCAACTTTGATGAATCTCGTCTTCTTTAACGTTTCTATTCACTTTAACCCGATCACGTTTGAACCACTTCTTAATCTCATTCCATCCCTCGGCCTTAGCTTGCTCGGCTCGGAGTTTCTTCTTCTTTAGTTCAGTCTCATATCATTCTTTCTCAACGAGCAGTTTCTCATGTCGGATTCTCTTATTCCTTTCCATCAAAACATCAACTTCTTTGATTTGCTCCTTGTATACCTTCCTCGCCTTTTCTAATTCAATCAACTTCTTCGTTTTCACCTCACTACTCAAATTGAAAAAGTCACTTAATGTATTGAGTGACGGATTCGAGTAGGGCTCAAGCAAAGGTATAACAATCTCAACTTCTTCTTCTTCTTCTTCTTCTTCTTCTTCTTCTTCTTCTTCTTCTTCTTCTTCTTCTTCTTCTTCTTCTTCTTCTTCTTCTTCTTCTTCTTCTTCTTCTTCTTCTTCTTCCTCTTCACTCTCAGATTCTGTCACCAGTTCATCTTCGAAATCAATAATCGCATCCTCTTTCACATTACTTTTACCGACAGAATCTTCACTCTTTTCATCCTCGAACAAATTATCAAAATCACTTAAATCGATATTTTGGATTGATTCGGGAGGGACTTCAGCAGCTTACTCTTCTAGTGGAGCCTTGTTTTCAGCTTCAACTGTCTCTGCATCCTCTTTATCATTATTAATGTCATATGCTAGAGCAGCAAGCTGATCCATTGGGAAATCACTTGGTGAAACGTCCCCCTTTTGGGTATCTAAAAGAGGGTCCTCCAGTGCCAGTGTCTTCTTCATCTTTTTCATCACCACCCAAATCAGAGGAATATTCTTCTCCTCCATCCGTTATCAACTTGGTTTTTACCAGAAGTGAGTTGTTTAATGTTATCATTCAACTTCTTCTACTTCTCTTCATTCTCACTTTTAATTTCAACAATTTGTTTCTTCAGTTTCTGATGATTCACACATCTCCACAAATTCTTATTATCTTCCAATAACAACTCAATCTTCGCATCACTTGCCTTCTTTTCCTCAACGGCTTGATTTTCAAGATTTGTAATCTTCATGATCAACGACAAAAGAAGATTTTGTTGTGTCTTGAATTCTGATGGGGTAACTTGAGGTGTTGTAACTGCAGCTTTCGATGAGGTTACAGCGGCTCTAGCATCCTTCATAAAGCCGGAAGGTTGGCATTGAGCTTGTTGATTTGAACCTCCATGTGATGATCTCTGAGATGATTCATAATGGTGCTTGGTTCTCCTCTCCTTCTTCTTAGGTTGCACGGAAGTCATCGCTTCTTTTCCTTTCCTCTTCCTTTGAATTAGACTAACCTCTTCAGTCACTTCATCATCATCACCATCATTAACATCATCATTGTTTCCTCCTTGTGCTTCACCAGCAGCTTTCTGATTATCATCTTCTCCTTCTTCCTCATCAGTAACTTCATAGTTAGAATCGGAATCATCGTTTCTCCAAGCATTACCAGATGGACATCTATAATCCTCCTTGATAAGATGGTAAACAAGCTTTCTGTTAAAATCAGGTTTCAAACCCTCGTTTCGTGTTTGCTCCATTCTTTGAAAAGTCACAGCATTCATTGGACATAGATGAATAATATCATGTTCAAGCTTAGGTAAGTCTGGTGTAGCGTCGTTGATAATCAATTGAAGAAAACGGGCGTAGATAAGATATCTCTGTGTAGAACTGAAGTTATTAGCTTTGAAGTAATAGAAAACAAATCCGGAGAAATCATACAGAGCCTCTAGGACGAGTGCAATAAACATACTCTACACTTTCTCATTCAGCTTATCAAAACCAGCTTTTCATCCACTCAAGCAGTGCATCAACACATGAGCAAGATATCGATACTGTGGTGAAAGGACCCGTTCATACCGATTATAAATGATTCACAATAGTTAATTTCATTGCGAGGTATTTGACCTCTATATGCTACATTTTACAAACATTGCATTCGTTTTTAAAAGAAAAACTTTCATTTCATCGATAGTTGACGGCATGTATACTATTTCATAATATATCCAACTATAATTGACTTAATAATAATCTCGATGAACTCAACGACTCGAATGCAACATCTTTTGAAATATGCCATGAATGACTCCAAGTAATATCCTTAAAATGAGTTAATGCACAGCGGAAGATTTATTTAATACCTGAGAATAAACATGCTTTAAAGTGTCAACCAAAAGGTTGATGAGTTCATTAGTTTATCATAATCAATCATTTCCAATTATATAATAGACCACAAGATACTCATATTTAGAAAACAATCTGTGCAGGTCTACTCCTGCTATAAAATCATTCATATAAAGAACACCAGAACCTTTCAAACAACTCACCAACGGTAGCTAATGCGTAGTGCAATGACAAAATCATCTCACCGTGGTAGTTAATACAATAAAATTTTACAACGGTAGCTAGTGAGTAGTGCAATGCAAAATCATCTCACCGAGGGTAGTTAAAACGGTAGCTAGTGCGTAGTGCAATGCAAAATCATCTCACAGTTACTAACTACAAAATCAAATACAATATAATACAACGGCAGCTAACGCGTAGTGCAATGCGAAATCATCTCACCAAGGTAGCTAAAACGGTAGCTAGTGCGTAGTGCATTGCAAAATCATCTCACCGTTACTAACTACAAAATCGAACCATTTCGGTAGGTAACGCGTAGTGCAATGACGAAATCATCTCACCGATGGTCGATAATACAATCTTTATATAAGTCAAACCTCTGAATCCAAATAATTCTATCATAGAATGTAGTTTTGAATATTTCTGTCTATTTCGTCAAACGTTTATAAAAGCATTTCATGTATACTCAGTTCAAAAATATATCTCAAAGCATTTAGTAAAACAGTTATAAAAATGGCGCATGTATTCTCAGTCCCAAAAATATATATATCAAAAGCATTTAAAAAGGGAGTAATGAAACTCACTATACGATATTTTGTAGTAAAAATATGCATACGACAGAACTGAACAATGCAGGGTTGGCCTCGGATTCACGAACCTATATCATGTATATATATTAACACATTATAAGATAAACCAATTAAGTTTATATATTTTGTTATGTATTAAGATCAATATTTTTATATATATAATTTTATTAATACTTATAATACATTATGATACTTATTTGATATTTAGTCAATGTTATATCAATAATATTAGTTAAAACATAATTTTATGCAATATTAGTATACTTTATGTAATAAATATATTTTTTATATATAATATCTTTGGTTTTGTAAAATTAGTAATTGTATTATTACTAGAGATTAAGGATAATAATAATAATGATAGCAATAATAGTAATTTTAATAAAAAAGATAGTTTTACTAATAATGATCAAGTAAAAATGATAGTTTTAGCAAAAATAATATTTTTAATAATAATAATAATAATAATGATAATACTAGTAATAATTTTATAAAAATAAGATTAATAATAATAGTGATAATAATAATGATAATAATAATCCTGGTAATTATAATAACAATAAAACTAATAATTTTTCTATTAATGAAAATTCTGACACTGATTTAGTTGTAATAATAATCCTAATGGTAAAAGTAATAATAATTATAATAAATAATAACAATAATATCTATAATACTTAATGACAATATTACTAGTGATAATAATAATAATAATAATAATAATAATAATAATAATAATAATAATAATAATAATAATAATAATAATAATAATTATAATAATAATAATAATAATAATAATAATAATAATAATAATAATAATAATAATAATAATAATAATAATAATAATAATAATAATAATAATAATAATAATAATAATGGAAGACTACCTTTAAAGCTTTTTCCAAAAAGAATGCCTCAGACAGGGCTTGAACACGAGACCTCTCAGTTAACACAAACACCCATAACCATCCATCTATTCTTGTTTTTCTAATTTAAATCAACTGTTAATTATATATAACCCGTAATTCTATCTGTTTCATAACCTCATTGTCATTGGATGTAGAGACTTGTTTCAAGCATCATAATCCGGCCAAAAAACAAACATTGGACACGGCCCAATACTATAAACAGAAATGCGGCCCAACACTTAATTATTTGAAAGAAATTATAGCAATATAATAAGCCCAAACAATAAAAGGAAAAATTCATATGCTGTGGTTTGGCAAAAGAAATTTTGAACGGTTGAAATAAAAAGAAGAAAAAAAAATAATAGATCCAGAAATAAAATAAGGTCAGTGCGTATGGTTTTGTCTGACTCAATCAATAATTAAATTTATATAACAGCCGCCATTAGGTATTGACTTTCTCCTCTTTCTCTTCGTACAATAGTAAAAGAAAAACCAGATAGAAATAGGTTGAAGTAGGTGGTTTGTGATGATCTAAAACTGGAGCACGAAAACAGAAAAGTAGGTATGGCAGCAGAAGTGTTTGATGATGGTGGCTATTCAACCAGTGGTCGACAGTTATTTGAAACAGGAACATAAACGTACAATAGCCCTAGTGATTCGCGAGCAAGTTTAGGAGAGAGAGAGAGAGGAGATAGAGGAAATTGTGATAAGTGAACTTCAAGCAGAAACAGTAGAAAAGGACGGTAGGGGTGGTTTGGTGAAGAAAATGAGTGGTTGGGTGACGGTTGTTCATGCTAATAACAGAAAAAAATAAAATAAAAAGAACATGGTAGTCGATGGTGTGGTGACGGGTTTATGGTTATGAGGGTGGTAGTGTGAATATGTTTGTAAGGTGTTCGATGGGTGACCAAAGATGATGGTGTCAAGGGTAGTGGTGGTACGGTGGTTAGTGTACGGTGATCGTTGTAGTCTGAGTGATTCCAACTGAAACAGGAAGAAAGATTTTGAACACAAGTGGTCTTAGTGGTACAGAAACAGAAATAGCGAGTAGGAAACAAAAGCTGTAACTGTAGGTTGTTGATGGAGTTTGGATGTTTGAACTTATGTGTGTCGAACAAGAAGGAACAACTAGTAACAGTAAGTAATTGATGGTTTCAGGTTCAGTGTTGTGTTCTTCATGATGGGAGTGAGGGTGTTTGTTGGTTAGACAAAAACGAAAGATAGAAGTGAAAGAAGATGGTCTCAGTGATGCTTGTTTTATTGACTGAAAATAGAAGTAGAAGTGGGTTATGTGTTCCTAGTGGGTGTTTTTGTAAATGAAGAAACACATAAATCTTGTATCTATATTCTATATGAGTGATAATATAACACAATAATTTAACAAAACGTGTAATAACAGCTGTCATAAGATATTTTGTGTCGACCTTCAATTTTTGGAGTATTAATTCGTGCTTACTTGCTAAACAAATTACACATAAAAGTTTTCGGATAAATCTCCAATTTTTACATTAAGTTCATTTATTTACTTTGGTCATTATGGTATAAAATTTGATCATTGAATATTAAATAAAAATTACATTAATTATTCACCCCATTCCTAAGTAAAATTTAAAAAGTTTTAAAATTCACCAAATAGTTCCTAAATACATTTTTAATAAGCCTAAAATTTATATTACTCATTTTCGAATCACCGTTTATTTTAAAATTAAATAAGTTTGAATTTAACTTGCTTAATATCAATCGAAACATCAAACGAGTATTAAAACCATTTATTATTTATTTTTAATACACTTTATTTATATATAGAGATATATTTTAAATAATAATTATTATAATATCCTATTCTTATTTAGTAAATTTTTAATAACAACAACATATAATACTTCAAATTATATTTTGAATTATTATTTATATATACATACACACATATCTATTTACAATTAATTGTTCGTGAATCGTCGAGAGTATTCGAAGGTCAATTGAATATATGAAACAGTTCAAACTTTTTGTGACTCAATATTATAGACTTTGCTTATCATGTCGAGATTATATAAGAATAACGTTTAAATTTGGTCGGAAATTTCCGGGTCATCACATGTGGAGGCAGAAGTGTCTTCATCAGTTCTGAATTACCAACAAGGTAACCAGAGTATCCACATCTCTTGAAGCATTCGTGGATTCTTTCTCGATTAATTGTCATGTGGGAGCAGTTCTCATCATTAAAGCCTAGGATTCTCCTAATCACAGTCTTGGAAATAGTAATCTCGTGCCCTTGAACATTACTAACCAGCTTAGCTTCATCCTCTGACACATCAAGTACTACATTTCTCTAGAATTCCCTTTGGTGGCTATAGTAGGTTGTACATGTAGTGACCCGAACTTTTCCATGTTTATATATATTAATTGAGATTGATATTTACATGATTAAATGTTTCCAACATGTTAAGCAATCAAACTTGTTAAGACTTGATTAATTGAAATATGTTTCATATAGACAATTGACCACCCAAGTTGACCGGCGATTCACGAACGTTAAAACTTGTAAAAACGACATGATTATATATATATGGATATACATATGGTTAACATGAGATTATGATAAGTAAGTATCTCCATAAGTATATTAACAATGAGTTATATACATATAAACAAGACTACTAACTTAAGGATTTCGAAACGAGACATATATGTAACGATTATCGTTGTAACGACATTTAAATGTATATATATCATATTAAGATATATTAATATATCATAACATAATGATAATATAATAATTTAACATCTCATTAGATATAATAAAAAATGGGTTAACAACATTAATTGAGATCGTTAACTTAAAGGTTTCAAAACAACACTTACATGTAACGACTAGCGATGACTTAACGACTCAGTTAAAATGTATATACATGTAGTGTATTTAGATGTATTAAAATACTTTTGGAAGACTTCAAGACATATATCAAAACACTCATACTTAACGAAAATGGTTACAGTTACTTTCCCATTCTTTTCTTTCATCAAGAATTCTAGTCGTATTCTTACCCGTATTATACACAGCTTCAAAATGTACTTACTATGGGTATATACCAATAGGAACTAGCATGGGATTCCACTCTTGATTATGTCATGTATGACTAATCAATTTTAACTTCTACCATGAGCTATTCAACTAACTAGAACTCCTTTTAACCCCACTCACCACTCACCAATTACCACTCATCATTCACTCCATTTCACTTCCAATTCTCTTTCTAATTCTCTCTCAACACACACACACCATTATGAACGTATTTTTCCAGTAATTAATCATCATCTTCATCAAAAATCACTTCAAGAATCAAGCTATAATCATCATAGGAAGAACACTTCAAGAACACTTCAAAAATCCCTTCAAGTTTACTAATTTACTTCCAAGCTTTCTAATCCATTCCAAGTAATCATCTAAGATCAAGAAACCTTTGTTATATATAGTAGGTTATCTTTCTTATTCAAGGTAATATTCATATTCAAACTTTGATTCAATTTCTATAACTATAAACTATCTTAATTCGAGTAAAAATCTTACTTGAACTTGTTTTTGTGTCATGATCCTACTTCAAGAACTTTCAAGCCATCCAAGATCCTTTGAAGATAGATCATTTCTTGTCACTTCCAGTAGGTTTACCTACTAAACTTGAGGTAGTAATGATGTTCATAACATCATTCGATTCATATATATAAAACTATCTTATTCGAAGGTTTAAACTCGTAATCACTAGAACATAGTTTAGTTAATTCTAAACTTGTTCGCAAACAAAAGTTAATCCTTCTAACTTGACTTTTAAAATTAACTAAACACATGTTCTATATCTATATGATATGCTAACTTAATGATTTAAAACCTGGAAACACAAAAAACACCGTAAAACCGGATTTACGCCGTCGTAGTAACACCGCGGGCTGTTTTGGGTTAGTTAATTAAAAACTATGATTAACTTTGATTTAAAATTTGTTATTCTGAGAAAATGATTTTTATTATGAACATGAAACTATATCAAAAAATTATGGTTAAACTCAAAGTGGAATTATGTTCTCTAAAATGGTCATCTAGACGTCGTTCTTTCGACTGAAATGACTACCTTTACAAAAATGACTTGTAACTTATTTTTCCGACTATAAACCTATACTTTTTCTGTTTAGATTCATAAAATAGAGTTCAATATGAAACCATAGAAATTTGATTCACTCAAAACGGATTTAAAATGAAGAAGTTATGGGTAAAACAAGATTGGATAATTTTTCTCATTTTAGCTACGTGAAAATTGGTAACAAATCTATTCCAACCATAACTTAATCAACTTGTATTGTATATTATGTAATCTTGAGATACCATAGACACGTATACAATGTTTCGACCTATCATGTCGACACATCTATATATATTTCGGAACAACCATAGACACTCTATATGTGAATGTTGGAGTTAGCTATACAGGGTTGAGGTTGATTCCAAAATATATATAGTTTGAGTTGTGATCAATACTGAGATACGTATATACTGGGTCGTGGATTGATTCAAGATAATTTTTATCGATTTATTTCTGTACATCTAACTGTGGACAACTAGTTGTAGGTTACTAACGAGGACAGCTGAATTAATAAACTTAAAACATCAAAATATATTAAAAGTGTGGTAAATATATTTTGAACATACTTTAATATATATGTATATATTGTTATAGGTTCGTGAATCAACAGTGGCCAAGTCTTACTTCTCGATGAAGTAAAAATCTGTGAAAGTGATTTATAGTCCCACTTTTAAAATCTAATATTTTTGGGATGAGAATACATGCAGGTTTTATAAATGATTTAAAAATAGACACAAGTACGTGAAACTACATTCTATGGTTGAATTATCAAAATCGAATATGCCCCTTTTTATTAAGTCTGTTAATCTAAGAATTAGGGAACAGACACCCTAATTGACGCGAATCCTAAAGATAGATCTATTGGGCCTAACAAACCCCATCCAAAGTACTGGATGCTTTAGTACTTCGAAATTTATATCATATCTGAAGGGTGTCCCGGAATGATGGGGATATTCATATATATGCATCTTGTTAATGTCGGTTACCAGGTGTTCACCATATGAATGATTTTTATCTCTATGTATGGGATGTGTATTGAAATATGAAATCTTGTGGTCTATTGTTACGATTTGATATATATAGGTTAAACCTATAACTCACCAACATTTTTGTTGACGTTTAAAGCATGTTTATTCTCAGGTGAATATTAAGAGCTTCCGCTGTTGCATACTAAAATAAGGACAAGATTTGGAGTCCATGTTTGTATGATATTGTGTAAAAACTGCATTCAAGAAACTGATTTCGATGTAACATATTTGTATTGTAAACCATTATGTAATGGTCGTGTGTAAACAGGATATTTTAGATTATCATTATTTGATAATCTACGTAAAGCTTTTTAAACCTTTATTTATGAAATAAAGGTTATGGTTTGTTTTAAAAATGAATGCAGTCTTTGAAAAACGTCTCATATAGAGGTCAAAACCTCGCAACGAAATCAATTAATATGGAACGTTTTTAATCAATAAGAACGGGACATTTCAGTTGGTATCAGAGCGTTGGTCTTAGAGAACCAGAATTTTGCATTAGTGTGTCTTATCGAGTTTGTTAGGATGCATTAGTGAGTCTGGACTTCGACCGTGTTTACTTGAAAAATGATTGCTTAACAAATTTTGTTGGAAACTATATATTTTTAACATGTGAATATTATGTGATATATTAATCTCTTAACGCGTTTGATATTATGTGATAGATGTCTACCTCTAGAACAAGTCCCATTGACTCACCTAATAATAATGAAGAGTCAAATGTAAATTGGAATGATTCATGGACTGATTCACAAGTTCCGAAGAGGAACCGGAAGAAGAGTCGGAACCAGAAGAAGAATCGGAACCGGAAGAAGAATCGGAACCTGATGAAGAAATAGAACCGGTGGGGAAAATAATAAAACGGTTAAGTAAAAGAAAATCCTCAACCAACCGACCAAGGTTAATTATGGTCAATGGTGTTTCCGCTAAGGAAGCAAAATATTGGGAGGATTACCAATTCTCTGATGAATCGGATTCTGACGAGAATTCCGATGATGTTATAGAAATTACCCCAACTGAATTTAAAAAGGCAAAAGAAAATAATAAGGGAAATGGCATAAAAATAGAGAAATCTAATTCCAACCCCGATGAACTTTATATGTATCGTCAACCCCCGAAGTCCTTAAGTTGTAACAATGACCCGGGAACCTCTAAACCACCAGGTTTATTTAAACCAATGTGGAAAACGACGGCTCGTATTAGGGGAACATCATATATCCCTAGAAACTTGGCAAAACGAACCAAAACCGAAGAAGAAGAAACAAGCGAGTCGGAATAAGATAGTTGTATTCGTGTGGTGTAATATATGTAATATAGTGTGCTTATGCTTTATGATATATGTAAAAATTGCTTGTATTAATAAGTATTTTTTTTTATGAATCTAACTCTTGTCTATTTTACAGTATAAAAACACAAAATGGATAGACAACCCAATATTTTAAGAGACCTACCCGGAGACATGATTGATGAAATCTTGTCTAGAGTCGGTCAGAATTCTTCGGCACAACTATTTAAGGCGAGATTAGTTTGTAAGACATTCGAAGAACGTTCCAAGAATGCCTTGGTTTATAAAAGGCTTTCGTTCGAAAGATGGGGGATATCACATTGGGAAATCCATAAGTTACGATGTGTTTACTTTGACGCATATATTGCGGGGAACCCAAATGCTATTTTACGCAACGGGTTAAGAAATTATTTTGACTCAGTATATCCGAATATAGGACTTCGTGATTTAGAAAAAGCGCCTAACATGCAACATAAAGAAGCATGTTATGCTTACGGGTTAGTAATGTTCGCTTCTCACCAAAGTGAGAACAAGAACATCGGGCTACAACTATTAAACAAAACGTTCCCACAAGTGACGGAGTCGGTAATTGGGGTAAGAAATGAGGTTTTTAGGTTATTACGAGACTGTTGGTCATTACGTAACCCTCGTCCCTTTGACGACGTTATAACACGCTGTCTTATCAATGGCCATAACGGTTATGTTCCACAAGACCAAGGATGGGAAGTAGTCCTAGTAAAACCAGAATGCATGACTTGTTTCTGGACGTATGAATTATGTGTCTTTATTGCCTTTGCTGAACGACTTGTGTACTAGCTAGAATTATCTTCACAACTATCTTGTATCAAAGTTATTGTGTGCTATATTTCATGCTTTATGTAAAATAAGCGATATTGTAAGTTTGTAAAATATTGTATAAAAGTTTGAACGCGAAATATTATTACAATCAGTTTTTCATATAGAATTGTAGTAGTTGAATTGTATATTAGCTACTAAGTATGAACTTAACGGGTAGGTACTACCCGAATTTAAACTTATAAAACACTAATATGAAGAAAAAGCTTTTATAAATGAGTTCATATTATGCTACGAAATACTATTAACTACTCTTAATATTCTGTATGATTAACTTGTTCCATTTGACTATTTTGAAGGAAATGGCACCGACTACTCGACACACCGTGAATATGAATGAAGAGGAATTCCGTACTTTTCTAGCTTCAAACATAGCCGCAGTACAGGCTGCGCTACATACCAACAATAACCTTGGATCTGGCAGTACAGGAAATCGTGTAGGATGCACCTACAAAGAATTCACTGCCTGCAAACCTTTAGAATTTGATGGAACCGAAGGACCGATCGAATTGAAATGGTGGACCGAGAAGGTCGAATCGGTGTTTGCCATAAGTAAGTGTACTGAAGAGGACAAAGTGAAGTACGCTACGCATACCTTCACAGGTTCTGCGTTAACATGGTAGAATACCTATCTAGAGCAAGTGGGACAAGATGATGCGTACGCACTACCGTGGTCAGCATTCAAGCACTTGATGAACGAGAAGTACCGTCCCAGAACCAAGGTCAATAAGCTCAAGACAGAACTTAGAGGGTTACGAACCCAAGGATTTGATATTACCACGTACGAAAGACGATTCACAGAATTGTGCCTATTGTGTCCGGGAGCATTCGAAGATGAGGAAGAGAAGATCGACGCGTTTGTGAAAGGATTACCGGAAAGAATCCAAGAAGATATAAGTTCACACGAGCCCGCCTCCATACAACAGGCATGTAGAATGGCTCACAAACTAGTGAACCAGATTGAAGAAAGAATTAAAGAATAGACTGCTGAAGAGGACAATGTGAAGCAAGTCAAAAGAAACTGGGAGGAAAACGGTGATAAGAATCACCAATACAACAACAACAACAATTACAACAATAATCGCAACAATTATCCCAACAATCGCAACATCAATCGTAACTACAACAAATGGCCCAACAACAACAACAACAACAACAACAACAACAACAACAACAACAACAACAACAACAACAACAACAACAACAACAACAACAGCAACTACAACAATCATCCCAACAACAATAATAACCGCAACAACAACAACAATCAGAAGCAGCTATGCCAAAGGTGTGAAAAGTATCACTCGGGGTTCTGCACCAAATTTTACAACAAGTGTAAAAGAAATGGTCATAGCGCGGCGAAGTGTGAGGTCTACGGAGCAGGGGTTAATAGAACGAAAGGAACAAATGGTGTCGGAACGAGTAATGGCGGAGCAAGTAGTGTCGGAGCAAGTTATACCAATGTAGTTTGTTATAAATGTGGAAAACCAGGCCACATTATTAGAAATTGCCCGAACCAGGAGAACACGAATGGACAAGGCCGCGGAAGAGTTTTCAATATTAATGCGGCAGAGGCACAGGGAAACCCGGAGCTTGTTACGGGTACGTTTCTTATTGACAATAAATCTTCTTACGTTTTATTTGATTCGGGTGCGGATAGAAGCTATATGAGTAGAGATTTGTGTGCTAAATTAAGTTGTCCATTGACGCCTTTGGATAGTAAATTTTTACTCGAATTAGCAAATGGTAAATTAATTTCAGCAGATAATATATGTCGGAATCGAGAAATTAAACTGGTTAGCGAAACATTTAAGATTGATTTGATACCAGTAGAGTTAGGGAGTTTTGATGTGATAATCGGTATGGACTGGTTGAAAGAAGTGAAAGCAGAGATCGTTTGTTACAAAAATGCAATTCGCATTATACGAGAAAAAGGAAAACCCTTAATGGTGTACGGAGAAAAGGGCAACACGAAGCTACATCTTATTAGTAATTTGAAGGCACAAAAACTAATAAGAAAAGGTTGCTATGCTGTTCTAGCACACGTCGAGAAAGTACAAACTGAAGAAAAGAGCATCAATGATGTTTCCATTGCAAAAGAATTTCCCGATGTATTTCCGAAAGAATTACCGGGATTACCCCCACAGCGATCCGTTGAATTTCAAATAGATCTTGTACCAGGAGCTGCACCAATAGCTCGTGCTCCTTACAGACTCGCACCCAGCGAGATGAAAGAACTACAAAGCCAATTACAAGAACTTTTAGAGCGTGGTTTCATTCGACCAAGCACATCACCGTGGGGAGCTCCTGTTTTGTTTGTCAAGAAGAAAGATGGTACATTCAGGTTGTGTATCGACTACCGAGAGTTGAACAAACTTACCATCAAGAACCGCTACCCACTACCGAGAATCGATGACTTATTTGATCAACTACAAGGCTCGTCTGTTTATTCAAAGATTGACTTACGTTTCGGGTATCATCAAATGCGGGTGAAAGAAGATGATATTCCAAAGACTGCTTTTAGAACACGTTACGGTCATTACGAGTTTATGGTCATGCCATTTGGTTTAACTAATGCACCAGCTGTGTTCATGGACCTTATGAACCGAGTGTGTGGACCATACCTTGACAAGTTTGTCATTGTTCTCATTGATGACATACTTATTTACTCAAAGAATGACCAAGAACACGGTGAACATTTGAGAAAGGTGTTAGAAGTATTGAGGAAGGAAGAATTGTACGATAAGTTTTCAAAGTGTGCATTTTGGTTGGAAGAAGTTCAATTCCTCAGTCACATAGTGAACAAAGAAGGTATTAAGGTGGATCCGGCAAAGATAGAAACTGTTGAAAAGTGGGAAACCCCGAAAACTCCGAAACACATACGCCAGTTTTTAGGACTAGCTGGTTACTACAGAAGGTTCATCCAAGACTTTTCCAGAATAGCAAAACCCTTGACTGCATTAACGCATAAAGGGAAGAAATTTGAATGGAATGATGAACAAGAGAAAGCGTTTCAGTTATTGAAGAAAAAGCTAACTACGGCACCTATATTGTCATTGCCTGAAGGGAATGATGATTTTGTGATTTATTGTGACGCATCAAAGCAAGGTCTCGGTTGTGTATTAATGCAACGAACGAAGGTGATTGCTTATGCGTCTAGACAATTGAAGATTCACGAACAAAATTATACGACGCATGATTTGGAATTAGGCGCGGTTGTTTTTGCATTAAAGACTTGGAGGCACTACTTATATGGGGTCAAAAGTATTATATATACCGACCACAAAAGTCTTCAACACATATTTAATCAGAAACAACTGAATATGAGGCAGCGTAGGTGGATTGAATTATTGAATGATTACGACTTTGAGATTCGTTACCACCCGAGGAAGGCAAATATGGTAGCCGATGCCTTGAGCAGGAAGGACAGAGAACCCATTCGAGTAAAATCTATGAATATAATGATTCATAATAACCTTACTACTCAAATAAAGGAGGCGCAACAAGGAGTTTTAAAAGAAGGAAATTTAAAGGATGAAATACCCAAAGGATCGGAGCAGCATCTTAATATTCGGGAAGACGGAACCCGGTATAGGGCAGAAAGGATTTGGGTACCAAAATTTGGAGATATGAGAGAAATGGTACTTAGAGAAGCTCATAAAATCAGATACTCAATACATCCTGGAACGGGGAAGATGTACAAGTATCTCAAGAAACATTTTTGGTGGCCGGGTATGAAAGCCGATGTTGCTAAATATGTAGGAGAATCTTTGACGTGTTCTAAGGTCAAAGCTGAGCATCAGAAACCATCAGGTCTACTTCAACAACCCGAAATCCCGGAATGGAAATGGGAAAACATTACCATGGATTTCATCACTAAATTGCCAAGGACTGCAAGTGGTTTTGATACTATTTGGGTAATATTTGATCGTCTCACCAAATCAGCACATTTCCTGCCAATAAGAGAAGATGACAAGATGGAGAAGTTAGCACGACTGTATTTGAAGAAAGTCGTCTCCAGACATGGAATACCAATCTCTATTATCTCTGATAGGGATGGAAGATTTATTTCAAGATTCTGGCAGACATTACAGCAAGCATTAGGAACTCGTCTAGACATGAGTACTGCCTATCATCCACAAACTGATGGGCAGAGCGAAAGGACGATACAAACGCTTGAAGACATGCTACGAGCATGTGTTATTGATTTCGGAAACAGTTGGGATCGACATCTACCATTAGCAGAATTTTCCTACAACAACAGCTACCATTCAAGCATTGAGATGGCGCCGTTTGAAGCACTTTATGGTAGAAAGTGCAGGTCTCCAATTTATTGGAGTGAAGTGGGGGATAGACAGATTACGGGTCTGGAGATTATACAAGAAACTACCGAGAAGATCATCCAAATTCAACAACGGTTGAAAACCGCCCAAAGTCGACAAAAGAGCTACGCTGACATTAAAAGAAAAGATATAGAATTTGAAATTGGAGAGATGGTCATGCTTAAAGTTGCACCTTGGAAAGGCGTTGTTCGATTTGGTAAACGAGGGAAATTAAATCCAAGGTATATTGGACCATTCAAGATTATTGATCGTGTCGGACCAGTAGCTTACCGACTTGAGTTACCTCAACAACTCGCGGCTGTACATAACACTTTCCACGTCTCGAATTTGAAGAAATGTTTTGCTAAAGAAGATCTCACTATTCCGTTAGATGAAATCCAAATCAATGAAAAACTCCAATTCATCGAAGAACCCGTCGAAATAATGGATCGTGAGGTTAAAAGACTTAAGCAAAACAAGATACCAATTGTTAAGGTTCGATGGAATGCTCGTAGAGGACCCGAGTTCACCTGGGAGCGTGAAGATCAGATGAAGAAGAAATACCCGCATCTATTTCCAGAAGATTCGTCAACACCTTCAACAGCTTAAAATTTCGGGACGAAATTTATTTAACGGGTAGGTACTGTAGTGACCCGACCTTTTCCATGTTTATATATATTAATTGAGATTGATATTTACATGATTAAATGTTTCCAACATGTTAAGCAATCAAACTTGTTAAGACTTGATTAATTGAAATATGTTTCATATAGACAATTGACCACCCAAGTTGACCGGCGATTCACGAACGTTAAAACTTGTAAAAACGACATGATGATATATATATGGATATACATATGGTTAACATGAGATTATGATAAGTAAGTATCTCCATAAGTATATTAACAATGAGTTATATACATATAAACAAGACTACTAACTTAAGGATTTCGAAACGAGACATATATGTAACGATTATCGTTGTAACGACATTTAAATGTATATATATCATATTAAGATATATTAATATATCATAACATCATGATAATATAATAATTTAACATCTCATTAGATATAATAAACAATGGGTTAACAACATTAATTGAGATCGTTAACTTAAAGGTTTCAAAACAACACTTACATGTAACGACTAACGATGACTTAACGACTCAGTTAAAATGTATATACATGTAGTGTATTTAGATGTATTAAAATACTTTTGGAAGACTTCAAGACATATATCAAAACACTCATACTTAACAAAAATGGTTACAGTTACTTTCCCATTCTTTTCTTTCATCAAGAATTCTAGTCGTATTCTTACCCGTATTATACACAGCTTCAAAACGTACTTACTATGGGTATATACCAATAGGAACTAGCATGGGATTCCACTCTTGATTATGTCATGTATGACTAATCAATTTTAACTTCTACCATGAGCTAGTCAACTAACTAGAACTCCTTTTAACCCCACTCACCACTCACCAATTACCACTCATCATTCACTCCATTTCACTTCCAATTCTCTTTCTAATTCTCTCTCAACACACAAACACCATTATGAACGTATTTTTCCAGTAATTAATCATCATCTTCATCAAAAATCACTTCAAGAATCAAGCTATAATCATCATAGGAAGAACACTTCAAGAACACTTCAAAAATCCCTTCAAGTTTACTAATTTACTTCCAAGCTTTCTAATCCATTCCAAGTAATCATCTAAGATCAAGAAACCTTTGTTATATATAGTAGGTTATCTTTTCTATTCAAGGTAATATTCATGTTCAAACTTTGATTCAATTTCTATAACTATAAACTATCTTAATTCGAGTAAAAATCTTACTTGAACTTGTTTTTATGTCATGATCCTACTTCAAGAACTTTCAAGCCATCCAAGATCCTTTGAAGCTAGATCATTTCTTGTCACTTCCAGTAGGTTTACCTACTAAACTTGAGGTATTAATGATGTTCATAACATCATTCGATTCATATATATAAAACTATCTTATTCGAAGGTTTAAACTCGTAATCACTAGAACATAGTTTAGTTAATTCTAAACTTGTTCGCAAACAAAAGTTAATCCTTCTAACTTGACTTTTAAAATTAACTAAACACATGTTCTATATCTATATGATATGCTAACTTAATGATTTAAAACCTGGAAACACGAAAAACACCGTAAAACCGAATTTACGCCGTCGTAGTAACACCGCGGGCTGTTTTGGGTTAGTTAATTAAAAACTATGATAAACTTTGATTTAAAAGTTGTTATTCTGAGAAAATGATTTTTATTATGAACATGAAACTATATCAAAAAATTATGATTAAACTCAAAGTGGAAGTATGTTTTCTAAAACGGTCATCTAGACGTCGTTCTTTCGACTGAAATGACTACCTTTACAAAAATGACTTGTAACTTATTTTTCCAACTATAAACCTATACTTTTTCTATTTATATTCATAAAATAAAGTTCAATATAAAACAATAGCAATTTGATTCACTCAAAACGGATTTAAAATGAAAAAGTTATGGGTAAAACAAGATTGGATAATTTTTCTCATTTTAGCTACGTGAAAATTGGTAATAAATCTATTCCAACCATAACTTAATCAACTTGTATTGTATATTATGTAATCTTGAGATACCATAGACACGTATACAATGTTTCGACCTATCATGTCGACACATCTATATATATTTCGGAACAACCATAGACACTCTATATGTGAATGTTGGAGTTAGCTATACAGGGTTGAGGTTGATTCCAAAATATATATAGTTTGAGTTGTGATCAATACTGAGATACGTATACACTGGGTCGTGGATTGATTCAAGATAATATTTATCGATTTATTTATGTACATCTAACTGTGGACAACTAGTTGTAGGTTACTAACGAGGACAGCTGACTTAATAAACTTAAAACATCAAAATATATTAAAAGTGTTGTAAATATATTTTGAACATACTTTAATATATATGTATATATTGTTATAGGTTCGTGAATCAACAGTGGCCAAGTCTTACTTCTCGACGAAGTAAAAATATGTGAAAGTGAGTTATAGTCCCACTTTTAAAATCTACTATTTTTGGGATGAGAATACATGCAGGTTTTATAAATGATTTAAAAAATAGACACAAGTACGTGAAACTACATTCTATGGTTGAATTATCAAAATCGAATATGCCCCTTTTTATTAAGTCTGGTAATCTAAGAATTAGGGAACAGACACCCTAATTGACGCGAATCCTAAAGATAGATCTATTGGGCCTAACAAACCCCATCCAAAGTACCGGATGCTTTAGTACTTCGAAATTTATATCATATCCGAAGGGTGTCCTGGAATGATGGGGATATTCATATATATGCATCTTGTTAATGTCGGTTACCAGGTGTTCACCATATGAATGATTTTTATCTCTATGTATGGGATGTGTATTGAAATATGAAATCTTGTGGTCTATTGTTACGATTTGATATATATAGGTTAAACCTATAACTCACCAACATTTTTGTTGACGTTTAAAGCATGTTTATTCTCAGGTGAATATTAAGAGCTTCCGCTGTTGCATACTAAAATAAGGACAAGATTTGGAGTCCATGTTTGTATGATATTGTGTAAAAACTGCATTCAAGAAACTGATTTCGATGTAACATATTTGTATTGTAAACCATTATGTAATGGTTGTGTGTAAACAGGATATTTTAGATTATCATTATTTGATAATCTACGTAAAGCTTTTTAAACCTTTATTTATGAAATAAAGGTTATGGTTTGTTTTAAAAATGAATGCAGTCTTTGAAAAATGTCTCATATAGAGGTCAAAACCTCGCAACGAAATCAATTAATATGGAACATTTTTAATCAATAAGAACGGGACATTTCAGTACACTGAGTAGAAATGGCAGTATGGATCCTTGATCGCTTAAGAAAATCAACAATCTCTACAAAGTGGTATCCTTTCTCAAGAGTAGTGTCGTAGATAGCAACTTGATTGTTGAGCTCACCCATTTCTAGGATAATCTCTGGTTGAGCAGGTGGGTTAATGGGATTAACTTGAGAATTCTCTCCTTGTTCCCCCTGAGCTTCTTGATTAACAACCGGAACATTAACTTGTTGTTCAGCCATTGGAAGTATCTCAACAAACTGAAACATCATCAGAAATATTAGAAATAGTAATCATAAATCATCAAAGCATTCGTAACAAAGTGCAATAAACTTGTTAAACAGGACAAACCGTGTGAGTGGTACTGTCACACGTGTGGCTGAGAGGTCAGTCGTGCAAGTAACAATGTCACTCGTGTCACTGTTGACACGTTTGAGCAATAACATGGTTTTAGACAAGGTACACGGCTGAGGCAACATGGATAAGCGAGTGATTCAACCGTGTGGTGACTCGTGCGGTTAAGCACACGTGTCAGCTCAGTCAAATGAGTGAGCATCCAAATAAACACAAGTAAAGTCAAATGAGTGGGCTCAGGTGTTCACACGGTTAAGCCTTAACCGTGTACTGACTCATGCGAGTCATGTCCCACGCGTGCGAGTGAGAGTCACTCGTGCATATCTGATGAAACCAATATTAAATGCTATTTTTAAATCAACGGAATTACATGTTTGAGTGTTTTAGAGGCAGATTTATATAAGGATAGTAAGCTTAGGTACTGTTTAACTCAAAACAACATCAAACAAACATCAAAACACACTGCAATTATACAAAATTCGATTTAATACCCACTAGGGTTTCGACACATTTGAACACCAAATTAAGCAAGTAAAACTCGATGAAATTGTACCTAGTTAGTGGCGCTGTGATCGGCTATTGATGCTTATCAAAACCTATGGCGGTAAACGTGATTGGTGAAGATCGAATTTTGAGAGAAAAATGATGTGGGTGTGCAAGTGTGAGCGACGGTGCTCAGCACCCCATATTTCTACTCTCGTGTTCAACCGTATGGTTGAGCACACGATGCACCTTCCAACCGCGCGCCTCACAGTCACTCGTGCGTGTGACCCAGAAGTCTTTGGACATGTCTAGTACAGGGTCATCCGTATGGTTAACCTCAATCGCGTGATAACTCGTATGGTTCACACTTCAAATTTTCACAAACTTAGGATTTCGACTCTTTTGTTAATCTTAGCGCTAACTAGCACCTTCAATTTGAGTCATAAATCACTAATCCATCAAGAAATGAACACTAACACTTAGGCAGTCCAAACATCTTAACCAAAACGAGGTTATTACTCTAAACATTCTTTTTCACATGAGTAAGTCCTATAGTGTAATGTCATCTTAAGGTCACTAACACCTTAAATCATTAAAGTCCTTCAAACAATAACAAGCTCTGAGAAACACTTCTATCTTATGGATTTGATGGCCAAAAATATCTTGATCTTAACAAGGTTCTTTCAGATGTCATTGGGCTTTCAGAGGATAATCAGAAAATAAAGGAAAGATAAAATTTTTATGAAATGCAATAACATGCAAACTGAAATCTTTTTGTTATTTTACAGTTTTCAATGCAAACTATTTAGCAGACAGATAAGCAAAAACATTCAAATCCACATTCTTATTGTGAGCAAGATGATTTAACAATTTAAAAAATGGATCAGAACTGACATATTGAATCAACTTCTATTGTTCATCCTAATTATCCAGCCTATGTCTATTATCATGTGATTACTGATATCAATCCTCATTAAACATGAACATATTCCTTCCGGACACTTCGACAATCATGTTAGCATTAATTACTTAAACATTAAAGAGCAGTGATTTTTGAGAACACACTAATTTCATTAATCCTTGATTCTTTCATCACTTATGAATGTGCGTTTTTATTAGGTTGTCAATTCATTACACGTAACTTTCCATTATCTCTATCCATGTACTTCATTCAAATTAAACAGGATGGTTCTCACGTCATTTTGAATTACCCTGTCAGCCTTTGGCTTCTACCAGTGTGTTGACAATCTTCAATCTAGTTGTTCGGCAGATCTCAGAATATATTGGATTATTCGAATAGGCGCATTATTTACTGCGGGGATTGGTCTATAGTTAAAGCAGACTTGCCTGATAACCAGTCGTTACACGAAATAAATCTCAAGGCCCTTAACTTCTTTATGTTCAAGTTGTCATGGAAAACGGAATCGAAAGGTAAACTTTCATATATATGTATTTAGAGTATATCTAGGTAAGTGTCTTCCTAACTTACAGACTTAATGGGTATAACTCTAAATTACAGACGACAAGAATCTTGATAGTTCAGTGTGAACGTTGTGATTAAACAATTCAAGCTGCACGGGGGCATCACACTAAGAATGATCTGAGTTCTTTTTGAGCACATCATGAATCAGCATTCTCCATACTTTCAGGACTTTTCCATCTTGATACGCCAATTATTTTTTACTTTGATTTTCTTTTGATATTCCTTTTTCAGTATATCATTGTCTTTTGATATATTGATTTTGAGCTGCATCATGAATGGATTTTCCATATTTATGTTTGAACTCATGTTTATTTGTTATGTGCTCAGATGTAACGACCCGGATTTTTCCGATCATTTTATACTTATGAGATTAATATTTACATAAAATAAACCTTACCAACATGATAAGCAATCCAAACTGTTAAGACTTATGTTTTTGAAAAGAGTTTCACACAACGTTTGACCGTCCAATTTGACCGATGATATCACGAACTATATAACACACGATAATTATACGATTATGTATATGTACATATCTATACATATTTAACATGATTTAAGGATGGTTTAACATTTCATTGTGAACTAACAACAATGAGTTATAAGTATACTTTGAGACCACTAACTTAAGTTTTCAAAACGATAACTATATGTAACGTTCTTTGACATATATACTTACAATCTATAATGTGTTGGTGATCTATGTCACCAATATGATTTAAGTGTAATGGGATTAATTTGTAACCAAAATAATCTTGATAAATATCGAACAAGTTTGGGGAAGTGTGGAGTGCACACTTGTTTGAACTTATCTTGATTATGACGGGGGTTCGGGGGCAGCGCCCCCGATAAGCGGGGTCCAAGGGGTGGCAACCCCTGGCGAGGTCCAAGGGGCAGAGCCCCTGGCTGGGGTCGAGCTGACCGGTCAGCTTGGAAATTTCTTTTTGGGCTAACATTGCTTTATTAAAAATGTCTTAAAATTTTATTTTGGCCCGGTTTGACCCAAAAATAAAAGCCCAGTTTGGAGCCTCTTTTACAGTTATAAACCCGTCCATATTTGAATTCTCGTTCCGATTCCTCAAAATTTCTACAAGTATATCTAGGGTATATGTAACCGTATCATACCCAGCTTCTATACGTATTTACTATTGGTATATACCAACAATAAACTTCAATGATCAGCCACTAGACATGATGTTACATGTGGGAACCAGCCATATAACCTCATGTGTGACTTTTGTGCAAGAAAACAAACTAAATCTCCTATATATCCATCCCATAATCATGCTATTTTGCACACACACACACACATACAATTTCATTTCCAATTTTCTTTCAAGTTAATTCACTCCCTAATCTCTCTTCATTTACCTACTTAAGAACGTATCAATATAGTCATCCGATTTCAAGGAGATTACTTCCAATCTTTCAATCCCACTCCACCACTCTTTTGATTCCAAGATTTTTCTTACCTTTTCCAGCAGCTTTGTCCAAGTAACTTGAGGTAGTAACCTTATTCATAACCTTATTCGATTCTTATTTATATAGCTATCTTATTTTGTGTTGTAAAATTTTAACAACAAGAACATAGTTTGAGTGATTTCAAACTTGTTCGCAAACTAAATAGATCCTTCTAATTTGATTTTTAAAAACACTTCAAGACCTGTAATATATCATATTATGACAAAATTGGATTAATCATATCTTGGCTAATTAACATAATATTTAATATATATTTACTTATGATTTGATTTTATATATTTCAGGACCACCCGTAAACAACAGGAGAAGATTAATCATAAGACCTCATGATTGTACGCAACACGTCATTTGACAACACGGTACTTTATGTACGCAACACGTCACTTGACAACCTGGTACCATGGGTCGAGATTAATTCTGATCAATACGAAATCGATGGGGTCTTTATTTATTTTATTTAAGCAACTAATTGTGAACCACTAACATCGGACTTCTAACTACGGACTAAGAAAATATTAAAAGTATTAAAAGTATATATATATATATATATATATATATATATATATATATATATATATATATATATATATATATATATATATATATATATATATATATATATATATATATATATATATATATAACGATTACTTAAAAAGAAAATATGTTGATATATTATATATATGGTTAGGTTCGTGATATCTATCGGAGACCAAGTCGAGTTAAGTACCTTCAAGACAAAAGTGAGTATATAGTCCCACTTTTAAACTCTAAATATTTCGGGATGTGAATACATGCATTTTATGATTTACGTTATGGACACAAGTGATTAAAAATTTATATTCTACGTTGAGTTGTACCACTGGCATACTTCCCTGTAACTTGGCAACTACTATTTACATGAGGTATTGTAAACGCGAATCCTGTTGATAGATCTATCGGGCCTGACAACCCCAACCGGACTGGATGACCAGTATTCAATGGTTGCACAGTACTTCGTTTCGGTGACTACACTTGGTACGGTGTAGTAAGATTTCATAATAAAGGGAATATGCGACGTTGATTAAATGTTAAGTATGGTTATCAAGTGCTCAACAACTTAGAATATTTTTATTAGAACGTTTATATATGAAATCTTGTGGTCTATATTTATAACGCTGCCAGCATTAAACCAATATCTCACCAACTTTATGTTGACGTTTTAAGCATGTTTATTCTCAGGTGATAACTAAAAGCTTCTGCTGCAACATGTTGAATTTAAGCAAGATCTTGAGTATGCATATTTGTGTCAAAAATAAAACTGCATATCGGAGGATTTGTAATGTAAAATATGTTGGAAGTCGTATTGTTATTATCACATGGAAAGTTTGTAAGTCTAAGATTATCGCTAAATGATAATCATTATTAAGTTGTTTAAACCTTGTATTTGTAATAAAAGCTATGGTTTGTATTGTAAAAACGAATGCAGTTTTTGAAAAATGTCGCATATAGAGGTCAATACCTCGCGATGAAATCATATGTTATTGTATTCGTCCTTATGGTTAAGGTCGGGTTATGACATGTGGTATCAGAGCGTTGGTCTTAGAGAACCAGAAAATTTGCATTAGTGTGTCTTATCGAGTTTGTTAAGATGCATTAGTGAGTCTGGACTTTGACCGTGTTTGATTTCGAAAACTATTGCTTATCCTTGTTGGTTAAAAATTAATATGTAAATATTATGTGGTATTAACGTGCTAGTTGTTATGTGATAGATGTCTGGCTTAGAACTTATTATCACATTCAGCGACTCCGAACCAGAATCTTCAGATGGTGTTCCAGTCATTAACCTATCCGATGATGAAAACGACACCTTTGGGGAAGACTCACCAGTTCCGGATGAATCAATTGAAGAGGAACCAGAAAGTGATCATGAGGAGGAAGAAATACAGGAAATTACGAAAGACAAGTTCGAACGAGGAAAGAAACGAAAGGCTACTGAAATGGAAAATCCAAATCCCGAGTCTAGAGAGAATGTTGTCGCACCAACTCCACCAGATACTTCCACACCTATTCCCGCTATTCCTATTAGTACTATCCCGACATCCAGTTCTTCGGTTCCTCAGCCAAAACGCAGGGAGACAACCAGGATAACCTTTAAGCAATTTCTTTGAACACAAACGCTTTGGGTTAAATGATGCGCTGTTGTTTTAAACCATGGGATCATATAATGTTTAGTATAATATTACTAGTGTGGTTTGCTTAATGTTTGATGTAAGATAAGCATATGTAAAATAGTGAAGTGTGAAATGCAATAATTTTCCATGGTTAAGTATTATTTGGGTGGTAGTAATTGATTTTCGTACTAAGCTATTAAGTATGAACTTTAACGGGTAGGTACTACCCTAGATATAATTATAAAACGCTAATAAGAAGAAAATGCTTTTATAATAATAACTGGTTCATATTATTAATAAGCTACGATGTACTGTAAATACATACTACATCTATAATATTCCATGTGAATAATTATTTTTTTTCATTCTTGTTGAAGATTATGGCGCGATTGAACCGAATGACGGAACAAGAAATCCAGGAACACATCAATCAGCGAGTGAACGACAGAATGTTATGGGTCGAGGCTGCAAGAGGTGCTGCAGTTAACCCAAATCCTCATGTAGGGTGCACTTAGAAAACTTTTCAAGGTTGCAAGCCCTCATCATTCAGTGGAATAGAAGGACCGGTTGGTTTAACCCGGTGGATCGAAAATATTGAGTCTGTGTTTAAAATCCGTGGTTGTATTGAGAAGGACATGACCAAGTATGCATCGTGCACCCTACAAGATAGTGCACTCACGTGGTGGAAAAACTATGTGAAGGCCGTAGGAGGAGATGTAGCTTATGATACTCCTTGGGAAGAATTCAAAACAATGCTAATCAACGAATATTGTCCAAGGAACGAGGTTAGGAAGTTGGAAGCTGAATTACGAAGCCTGAAAGTTGTTGGTACTGAACTCACCAACTACAATCAGCGATTCATGGAATTAGCTTTGCTATGTCCCGAATTGGTACCAATCGAAGAACGGAAGATTGAACTGTACAAAGACGGTTTGCCTAAAAAGGTCAAGGCAAATGTTACAGCATCCAAACCAAGACTATTCATGAAGCTATCACCATGGCGAACGAGTTGATGGACCAGATTATTCTGGATAAGAACACCGATGTCAAGACATCGGGAAATAAAAGAAAGTGGGAAGGTAATCATCAACAATCCAACAAGAAACAAGAAACCACGCAAGGTGCGGGTAGCGGTTCAAACTCTGGTTATAAAGGATGAAATCCTTTATGTAACAGATGCCACAAACATCACTCTGGTTATTGTAATGTGGTGTGCAACAATTGTAATCGAAAAGGTCATCTTGCTGAAGATTGTAGGGTTCCCGCTACAAATACAAACGGTACCAAGACTCCTGCCACCAATGCAAATAGAACTTCTTGGCCACTGTTACTTGTTATGGGTGTGGGAAACAGGGTCATTATAAGAGTCAGTGCCCGAATCCAGAGAAGAATAACGGATCTGCACGTGGAAGAGCATTTGTTATTAATGCTAGAGCTGCGTATGAAGACCCGGAGCTTGTTACGGGTACGTTTACCATTAATAACTTATCCGCATCTATTATATTTGATACTGGTGCCGATAGAAGTTACGTGTGTAGAGACTTTCACGCTAAATTGAATTGTTCATCATTACCTCTAGATGCTAAGTACATGATTGAGTTAGCTAATGGTAAACTAATTAAAGCCGATAAAATTTGCCGTGATTGTAAATTAATTTAGCCGGAGAAATATTTAAGATTGATTTGATACCCGTAGAATTAGGAAGTTTTGATGTAATAGTCGGCATGGACTGGATGTCCAAAATAGGAGCTGAAGTTGTGTGCGCCAAGAAGACAATTCGCATTCCTCGTAAGGATAGAACGCCATTAATGATTTATGGAGAGAAGGGTAACTCAAAGCTAAAACTCATTAGTTGTTTGAAAGCTCAAAAGTGCTTGAAGAAAGGGTGCTATGCTATCCTAGCACATGTTAATAAAGTTGAAACGAAGGAAAAAGTGAAGAGCATCAACGACGTGCCTGTGGCAAGAGATTTTCCTGAAGTATTTCCGGAAGAGTTGCCGGGATTACCTCCATTTAGATCTGTAGAATTTCCAATAGATCTAGTACCAGGAGCTGCACCAGTGGCTCGTGCTCCATATAGACTTGCACCATCTGAGATGAAAGAGTTACAAAGCCAGTTACAAGAATTACTGGACCGTGGTTTCATTCGACCGAGCACTTCACCGTGGGGAGCTCCAATTTTATTCGTCAAGAAGAAAGATGGATCTTTCCGAATGTGTATAGATTATCGTGAATTAAATAAGTTAACTATCAAGAATCAGTATCCACTACCAAGAATTGATGACTTATTTGATCAATTGCAAGGATTATGTGTTTACTTGAAAATCGACCTAAGGTCGGGCTATCATCAACTACGCGTCAAAGAAGAAGATATTCCAAAAACTGCTTTTCGGACACGCTACGGTCATTATGAATTTTTGGTCATGCCGTTTGGGTTGACTAACGCGCCAGCTGTATTCATGGACCTCATGAATCGAGTTTGTAGTCCGTATTTAGATAAGTTTGTTATCGTTTTCATTGAAGATATTCTTATCTATTCCAAGAGTGAGCAAGAGCATGAGCAGCATTTAAGGTTGGTATTAGAATTGTTAAGAAAAGAACAGTTATACGCCAAATTTTCTAAGTGTGCATTTTGGTTGAAAGAAGTGCAATTTCTTGGCCACGTTGTTAGTAGCAAAGGAATTCAGGTTGATCCAGCTAAAATTGAGGCCATTGAAAAATGGGAGACTCCTAAGACACCAACGCAGATACGCCAATTTTTGGGTTTAGCTTGTTATTATAGAAGGTTTATTCAAGATTTTTCCCGAATAGCGAAACCATTAACAGCATTAACGCAAAAAGGGAAGAAGTACGAATGGACTTCTGAGCAAGAGAGTGCATTTCAATTACTGAAGAAGAAGTTGACTACAGCACCTATTTTATCATTACCTGAAGGGAAGGATGATTTTGAGATATATTGTGACGCTTCGCTACAAGGTTTTGGTTGCGTCCTTATGCAACGGAAGAAAGTTATAGCATACGCATCCTGACAATTGAAGATTCACGAGCGGAATTATACGATGCATGATTAAGAATTGGGAGTAGTAGTGTTTGCATTGAAGATATGGAGACACTATTTATATGGGGTTAAATGCACTGTGTTTACTGATCATAAAAGCCTTCAACATATTTTTGATCAGAAACAACTGAACATGAGGCAACGTAGGTGGGTCGAGCTGATAAACGACTATGATTGTGAGATTCGCTATCATCCCGGGAAAGCGAATGTAGTGGCCGACGCTCTAAGCAGAAAGGAACGGGAACCAATTCGAGTACGAGCAATGAACATAAAAATTTGCATGAATCTCAACTCACAAATCAAAGAGGCTCAACGAGAAGCTCTTACTAAAGAAAACATAGGAAATGAAATAATGAAGAAGTATGAGAAGCAACTCGTTATACGGGAAGACGGAATTCGATATTTCGCAAACCGTATTTGGGTACCGAAGTTGGGTGGATTAAGGAAGTTGATATTGAATGAGGCACATAAGACAAGATACTCGATACATCCTGGAGTTGGAAAGATGTATCAAGATCTTAAGACGCATTATTGGTGGCCTAATTTAAAGACAGATGTTGCAACATATGTTGGGGAATGTTTAACTTGTTCCAAAGTCAAAGCAGAACACCAGAAGCCGTTAGGGTTACTTCAACAACCAGAAATCCCAGAATAGAAATGGGATGGTATTACCATGGATTTCATCACAAAGTTACCTAAGACTGCCTGAGGTTATGACACCATTTGGGTAATAGTTGATCGTCTCACCAAATCTGCACATTTCTTGCCTATAAAGGAAACGGATAGAATGGAGAAACTATTACGATTATACATAAAGGAAATTGTTTCAATGCATGGAATACCTATTTCCATTATATCCGATCGTGATAGTAGATTTACATCAAAGTTTTGGCAATCACTACAGGAGGCCCTGGGAACCCGTTTGGATATGAGCACCGCATATCATCCGCAAACTGACGGGCAGAGTGAAAGAACAATTCAGACTCTTAAAGACATGCTCAGGGCATGTGTGATCGATTTTGGAAACGGATGGGATAAATATCTACCATTAGCAGAATTCTCGTATAATAATAGTTATCATGCGAGCATTAAAGCTGCACCATTCGAAGCACTGTATGGAAGGAAGTGTAGATCCCCTATCTGTTGGAATGAAGTAGGAGATCGACAATTAACTGGTCCCGAGATCATCCATGAAACTACTGAGAAGATTGTGCAAATCAAGGAGAGATTGAAAACAGCCCGTAGTTGCCAAAAGAGCTACGCCAATGTTCGAAGGAAACCATTAGAGTTTCAGATCGGTGACATGGTTATGCTAAAGGTGTCACCTTGGAAAGGTGTAATATGTTTTGGAAAAAGGGGTAAACTGAACCCAAGGTATGTAGGCCCGTTCAAGATCATCGAACGCATCGGACCGGCAGCTTATCGACTCGAGTTACCACAACAACTCGCCGGGGTACATAATTCAATTCACGTCTCAAACCTCAATAAATGTCTTGCAAAGGAAGATCTCACCATTCCTCTTGAAGAAATCCAAGTCGACAAGAAACTACAATTCATAGAAGAACCAGTCGAAATCATGGACCGTGAAGTTAAACAACTCAAGCAGAGCAACATACCAATCGTCAAGGTTCGTTGGAATGCTCAAAGGGGTCCCAAGTTTGCTTGGGAACGAGAGGATCAGATGAAACAAAAGTATCCACATTTGTTTCCCGACAACACAAAATAGGTACAACTTTAATATTTCGGGACGAAATTTATTTAACGGGTAGGTACTGTAACGACCTGGATTTTTCTGATCATTTTATACTTATGAGATTAATATTTACATAAAATAAACCTTACCAACATGATAAGCAATCCAAACTGTTGAGACTTATGTTTTTGAAAAGAGTTTCACACAACGTTTGACCGTCCAATTTGACCGATGATATCACGAACTATATAACACACGTTAATTATACGATTATGTATATGTACATATCTATACATATTTAACATGATTTAAGGATGGTTTAACATTTCATTGTGAACTAACAACAATGAGTTATAAGTATACTTTGAGACCACTAACTAAAGTTTTCAAAACGATAACTATATGTAACGTTCTTTGACATATATACTTACAATCTATAATGTGTTGGTGATCTATGTCACCAATATGATTTAAGTGTAATGGGATTAATTTGTAACCAAAATAATCTTGATAAATTCAGGTCGTTTCCCGACAACGCAAAATAGGTACAACTTTAATATTTCGGGACGAAATTTATTTAACGGGTAGGTACTGTAACGACCTGGATTTTTCTGATCATTTTATACTTATGAGATTAATATTTACATAAAATAAACCTTACCAACATGATAAGCAATCCAAACTGTTGAGACTTATGTTTTTGAAAAGAGTTTCACACAACGTTTGACCGTCCAATTTGACCGATGATATCACGAATTATATAACACACGTTAATTATACGATTATGTATATGTACATATCTATACATATTTAACATGATTTAAGGATGGTTTAACATTTCATTGTGAACTAACAACAATGAGTTATAAGTATACTTTGAGACCACTAACTAAAGTTTTCAAAACGATAACTATATGTAACGTTCTTTGACATATATACTTACAATCTATAATGTGTTGGTGATCTATGTCACCAATATGATTTAAGTGTAATGGGATTAATTTGTAACCAAAATAATCTTGATAAATATCGAACAAGTTTGGGGAAGTGTGGAGTGCACACTTGTTTGAACTTATCTTGATTATGACGAGGGTTCGGGGGCAGCGCCCCCGATAAGCGGGGTCCAAGGGGTGGAAACCCCTGGCGGGGTCCAAGGGGCAGAGCCCCTGGCTGGGGTCGAGCTGACCGGTCAGCTTGGAAATTTTTTTTTGGGCTAACATTGCTTTATTAAAAATGTCATAAAATTTTATTTTGGCCCGGTTTGACCCAAAAATAAAAGCCCAGTTTTAAGCCTCTTTTACAGTTATAAACCCGTCCATATTTGAATTCTCGTTCCGATTCCTCAAAATTTCTACAAGTATATCTAGGGTATATGTAACCGTATCATACCCAGCTTCTATACGTATTTACTATTAGTATATACCAACAATAAACTTCAATGATCAGCCACTAGACATGATGTTACATGTGGGAACCAGCCATTTAACCTCATGTGTGACTTTTGTGCAAGAAAACAAACTAAATCTCCTATATATCCATCCCATAATCATGCTATTTTGCACACACACACACATACAATTTCATTTCCAATTTTCTTTCAAGTTAATTCACTCCCTAATCTCTCTTCATTTACCTACTCAAGAACGTATCAATATAGTCATCTGATTTCAAGAAAATTACTTCCAATCTTTCAATCCCACTCCACCACTCTTTTGATTCCAAGATTTTTCTTACCTTTTCCGGCAGCTTTGTCCAAGTAACTTGAGGTAGTAACCTTATTCATAACCTTATTCGATTCATATTTATATAGCTATCTTATTTTGTGTTGTAAAATTTTAACAACAAGAACATAGTTTGAGTGATTTCAAACTTGTTCGCAAACTAAATAGATCCTTCTAATTTAATTTTTAAAAAAACTTCAAGACCTGTAATATATCATATTATGACAAAATCGGATTAATCATATCTTGGCTAATTAACATAATATTTAATATATATTTACTTATGATTTGATTTTATATATTTCAGGACCACCCGTAAACAACAGGAGAAGATTAATCATAAGACCTCATGATTGTACGCAACACGTCATTTGACAACACGATACTTTATGTACGCAACACGTCACTTGACAACATGGTACCAGGGGTTTAGATTAATTCTGACCAATACGAATACAATGGGGTCTTTATTTATTTTATTTAAGCAACTAATTATGGACCACTAACATCGGACTGCTAACTACGAACTAAGAAAATATTAAAAGTATTAAAAGTATTAAAAGTATATATATATATATATATATATATATATATATATATATATATATATATATATATATATATATATATATATATATATATATATATATATATATATATATATATATATATATATATATGTAACGATTACTTAAAAAGAAAATATGTTGATATATTATATATATGGTTAGGTTCGTGATATCTATCGGAGACCAAGTCTAGTTAAATACCTTCAAGACAAAAGTGAGTATATAGTCCCACTTTTAAACTCTAAATATTTCGGGATGAGAATACATGCATTTTATGATTTACGTTATGGACACAAGTGATTAAAAATATATATTCTACGTTGAGTTGTACCACTGGCATACTTCCCTGTAACTTGGTAACTACTATTTACATGAGGTATTGTAAACGCAAATCCTGTTGATAGATCTATCGGGCCTGACAACCCCAACCGGACTGGACGACTAGTATTCAACGGTTGCACAGTACTTCATTTCGGTGACTACACTTGGTACGGTGTAGTAAGATTTCATAATAAAGGGAATATGCGACGTTGATTAAATGTTAAGTATGGTTATCAAGTGCTCAACAACTTAAAATATTTTTATTAGAACGTTTATATATGAAATCTTGTGGTCTATATTTATAACGCTGCCGGCATTAAACCTATATCTCACCAACTTTATGTTGATGTTTTAAGCATGTTTATTCTCAGGTGATAACTAAAAGCTTCCGCTGCAACATGTTGAATTTAAGCAAGATCTTGAGTATGCATATTTGTGTCAAAAATAAAACTGCATATCGGAGGATTTGTAATGTAAAATATGTTGGAAGTCGTATTGTTATTATCACATGTAAAGTTTGTAAGTCTAAGATTATCGCTAAATGATAATCATTATTAAGTTGTTTAAACCTTGTATTTGTAATAAAAGCTATGGTTTGTATTGTAAAAACGAATGCAGTTTTTGAAAAATGTCGCATATAGAGGTCAATACCTCGCGATGAAATCATATGTTATTGTATTCATCCTTATGGTTAAGGTCGAGCTATGACATCAGATCACTCGAAGGTGTTCTCCCTTAAATGCTTGAACGGTCCGCAATAAGGAATTATACTTTTCGACCTTAAGCGGGAAGGGACACTTACTCCGACATAAAGTAATTTTATCTGATATTTTCGGGGTTTAGTTTCGATTATTAAGTCTTAGGTCCGTGACAACGTGGTATGCACCAGCCAAACAGATAATCCTCAACCTTAAATCCACCCCCAACCTTTTCTAGTGATTATCAATTATGATAGGGGTACCCTCAACTGACTGTTGAGTTCCTCAACAATTATCACTTCATACAGATTCGGAGATAATTAGGTGATTACCTTCAAATGCTACAGATCGTCCATGACTTCTGAATCTTAGATGATCGTTATTCTTATTATGATTGTCTAATGCCAAGAATTCATAAGTCATTTCTATCAGTACATCACACAACAGATAAACATAAACATTCAAATCAGTCCTTACTAATCAAATATATCAATTCTCAGTACAGTAATATCTTCATCTCCAACATATTAATCAAAAGAAGCTGATTTTCAGAATTTTCATCTTTTTAGGATTTTCTAATAAGGCATTTTATACTTTTTAGGTATTTTATGTTGAAACATTTACTCCCCCTAAAATACTAAAACATACAATCTTTTTGTCTTTTTAGCATTTTAAACAAACAGAAAATATTTGCAGACTAGCATGCAAACATGAAAGAAATCGTGCAAGGAAATGCAGACAGAAAGCAAAAATATGCAGTATAGATAATCAGAAACTAGTAAAATCTATATGTCATGCATCCTACATGCAAAGTCTAAAATTTTGATTAAACCTCACAGTCAACATCCGAAATTACTTTGTCTCGATCAACAATGCGATTCATCTCTAAAAGTAGCAAGAACCTAGGTTTATCAAAAGCCTTAGTGAAGAGGTCAGCCCTCTGGTCCTTAGTACCTATTCTCTTAACCTCAATTAACTTTTTCTCATGGCAATCCCTAAGAAATTGATACTTAACACCTATGTGTTTAGTCTTAGAATGTTGCACAGGATTCTTAGTAATTGCGATAGCAACAGTATTATCAATATAAAGATGAGAGAAAGAGATTCTTAGTCCGTAATCGCGAAGTTGTTGTTGAATCCAAACAACTTGCGAACAGCAACATAGCAGCAGCAATATATTCAGCTTCACTTGTGGAAAGAGCAACTGCAGTTTGTTTCTTGCATTGTCTGGTAACCAGCCTTTCACCTAGAAATTAACATCCACCTGATGTAGATTTGTTGTTGATTTTTTGCAACCTGCATAGTCTAAATCACTGTATGCTACAAGATCAAACTTGTCTTCATTCGATTACCAGATGTCGAGATTTGGAGAATGTAACAGATAACGTAGAATTCTTTTGGCAGTTGTAAGATGAACTGTATTCAGATTAACTTGATAACGTGCACACAGACATGTTGCGAACATAATATCCGGCCTACATGCAGTGAGATACATGAGCGATCCGATGATTGCTCGATAGTATGTAGGATCAACATGCTCCCCCTCACAGTCTAACAAAATACCATGATTCACAGCTAGCGGGGTCGACACATGACGTTCTTGAGTCATACCGAAATGTTCGAGTATATCATTCACAAACTTTTCTTGGTGAAGAAAAATTCCATTATCAGTTTGTTCGACTTGCAAACCAAGAAAATAGTGTAAGAGACCCAATTTACTCATTTTGAATTCGTCCTTCATTACCTGCTCAAACTCATCAACGAGTTCCTACTTTGTAGCATCGAAAATAATGTCGTCCACATAAATCAGGACTAAGATAATATCATCATCTTTAACTTTCGTGAACAGAGTACAATCTACCGTGCCCATTTGATAACCTTTTTCGATCAGATAACTTGACAAACGTCCATACCAAGCACGTGGGGCTTGATGTAAACCATATAGGGCTCTCCGTAAGCGGTAAACTTTGTCAAGATAAAGATGATCTTCAAAACCCGGTGGTTGACTGACATATACTCTTTCATTAAGCTTGCCATAAAGATATGCACTCTTGACATCCATTTGATACACTTTAAACTTCATAAATGATGCAAAAGTCAAGAAAATGCGAATAGCTTCCAATCTGGCAACAGGAGTAAAAACTTCATCATAATCGAATTCAGGACCATGCTGATAAACTTTAGCAACTAATCTTGCTTTGTTACGGAAAACATTGCCATCTTCGTCAAACTTGCACTTCCAAACCCATTTGAGATCAATTACTTTAGCTCCATGCGGTTTGGTAACTAACTTCTAAATATCTAAACGATTGAATTGCTGAATCTCTTCTTACATGGCCATGACCCAATCAACATGCTTCAAGGCTTCTTTTGTTGTCATTGGCTCTATTCTGGAAATATGACATGAGTACTCGTAGTATGCAGCAGCAGCTGTCATATGAGTATCAACTTGACCATCAAACTGAACTTGTCTTCTTGTTCTAACACACGCATTTGGATCTCCAATAATATTCTCTCTAGGATGAGCAGGTATAGTTCTGGGAACTGGTTTTACGGGAACATGTATCTCATGGTGTAGATTCGTAGTATCTCCAATATCTTCAGGATTGTCGAAACTTTCACTTGAAATATCATATCTGTAGGTATTATATACTGGATCAACATCTTGATCTGAATCTTGAACTGGCTCATTGACTGTCGGTAATGGAGTTGCAATTGGAGTAGGTGCAGACACTTATGGTTCATTCTGTAAATCAAATAGTATTTGTAACTCTACTTCATTCTCTGTCTAATCTGGAGCAAGATTGAATGAGTCAATCAGCTGATCATAGTTATAAATCCAAGGATGACTCTTAGGAGCACTCTTCATTTGATTCCTTTGGACGTCAACTTCAGACCATTGTTCAACACATCTTGTTTCATTGTTGAAAACTCGCTTGTTAGGAGAACTATACCCAAGAAATACTCCAGTAACTACTTTAGAATCAAATATACTTCCTGGTTTTCTTTTCAAAATGGTACATGGTGCACCAAATGGTTCTAGATGCTTCAATGATGGTTTTCTCCCATGCAATAACTCATAGAAAGTTTTACCCAGTCGCTTAACAGTTAGAACTCGATTCATAGTGTAGCAAGCATTAGCAACAGCTTCTTCCCAAAAATGAACAGGTAACGATGAGTCTGCCAGCATTGTTCTAGCTGTCTCTATCAAAACCTTATTCTTTCTTTCAGCAACACCATTCATCTGAGGAGCGTATGCAGAAATGAACTGCAAATTGATACCTTTTTCAATACAGAAACCTGCAAGATACTGATTCTTGAATTCTGTACCGTCGTCGCAACGAATCTTTCTTACCTTTAGATTAAAACCTGTCTCTAATCGATTGATTAGCACTTTCAAATTCTCAAATGTATCGAACTTTTTTTTCATAAACATTACCCAAGAAAATCTTGAATAATCATCAGTTACCACCAGACAGTACTTACTTCCATCAATGCTTTCAAAACGAATTGGACCGAAAAGATCCATATGTAACAATTCAAGTGGAGCAGAGATTGGATTATACTTTACCAGCTTATGAGCTTTCTTGCTCTGCTTACCCTTTTTGCACGGAACACATGTTCCTGGAATCTGAAAAGATCGAAGATCAACACCTTCTACAAGATTATTTTGGATAAGGTGATTCATTTTTCGAAAACTTAAATGACCCATGCGCTTGTGCCATATAATAGAATCTTGTTCAGTCACTTTAGAAACAAAAGCTTGATGATGTTCAGCAGTTGAAGTAGCAACATTCATATCTAGCATGTATAAATCAGCTTGTCTAGGAGCCTTCATCAAAATCATCTCTGGAGGAATCATAAACTCTGGTTTCAAAATGTAGCTGAATTCGTCATCAAATGCAACTTTGAAAGATTTTTCACAGATTTGTGAAACCGACAACAAATTGTTTGCAAGCTCTTGAAAATAGTTCACTTTGTCGAAACTAACTTTTTCATTCTTTAATAAACCTTGAGCTGAAATGTGACCTCCTTTATCTCCAGGAAAAGCTACATATCCTCCCTTAATTGGGTGTACATCCGAAAGAAGAGATAGCTGTCCAGTCATATGTCTTGAAACGCCGCTATCCACTATCCAGGTGTTATTTGCAGGTACCCTGGTTCCCTGAATATCACATTAAGAATATTAATTGATAATGGGAACCCACGCCCGGACGGCAGTAGGTTGTCCATTAACACCCATAGCTTGAAATTCCATCCATTTCGCGTTTGAGTCCGGTGGAATCTCATCATTTAAAACCATAAACTTAGACAGTTTAGAAGTAGCAATATTGCTCTTCTGGTTTTTCACATTTTGCTCATCTTCGGAGCGACTCATTTGTGGTCTGTTACGAGAAAAGTATTTTCGGCGACTAGCTTTTTGCGAAGGTGATCGTGCCTTTGGTTCAAAAGGTTTTTCTTGATTTTGAAACCCTGTCACATTTTCCTCAAAACTTCTTTTTGGAATTTTACCTTTCACAGGTGAAACAGATCTATTTAAATTCTTTCTTTTAGGATCTCCATAAACAACATTTGTCTTAAACCTCTTATCATGACATTAATTACTTACGGGTGAGTTTGTTCTATGAACATAAGATGATCTAAAATTATCATGTGACAAGTCAATCTTATGTCTAGTGGAACGAACTCTTCTAGGACAATAAGCAGCAATGTGTCCAAAGACAGCACAGTTAAAACATTGACGAAACCCCCTATGTCCTCTAAATTCATACACGTTATTAGAGTTTGAAGATGAAGGGTCTTGTTTTCTTACGAACACCGGAGAATCATTTGGTTTATCTCTTGGAACAGGCTTAGGGGTAACAGGAGGAACAGGTCTGTCAGCAAATGTAGGATTTCTTAAAATTTTAACAGGACCTTTTGGTGTTCTTACCCTACTTCTCTTAGAATTATCTCCTAAACCAGTTTTCCTATCTTCCTCATGATCTAGAGCACCTTCAGCAGTATCATCAGAAGTTGTATTCTTAGATGAGCTACATTTTTTATTCTTTTCAACGTAATCTTCATAACTAGGAGGAATACAGTCTTCTAGTCGACCGTTAACTACATTTGCGTTAACAAATGTGTTCTGAAAAGGAGGAGATGTAGACTTATATCCAATACCCTTGCCCTTGGTGTCATTAATTTCCACCATTAATGCATTCCATTGTAACGCACTTGCCCAACATTTCATTTTAATTGAAATAGCTTCTAAATCAGCTTTAACGCATTCATTTTCTTTCTTTAGTTCATTGATTATGTCAACACATTTAATTAAAGCCTGATTTATGTTAAAGTTATAACATTTAAGATCGTGAAGTTGCTTTTTATAAACTTTGATCTGCTCTTTCAACTCATTTTCAACCTTAGTGGTCACATGGTCTGCTTGCCATTTATCTTTCATCTCCGCATAAGCCTTTGTTAAATTGTCTATTGTTATTTTAGATTCAGCGCATTTAACACATTCATTATCAGTAGTGATAATGCTAAAAACGAACATATATTTCATAGCATTATTCCTCAAGAAAGACAAGCTTTTAGTTGCAATTGTTCTATTTACAAGTGATATTCGTTTAAATAATAAAAGGTAAAGACAAAAGACAGATTTAATGAATTGAAGACGCAAACGACCAAAAAGCTCAAAAGAACAAAATACAATCAAAGAGGTTCCAATTATTGATAAGAAACGTCTCGAAATTACAAGAGTAAAAGATTCAAAACGCAAAGTACAAGATATTAAATTGTACGCAAGGACGTTCGAAAATCCGGAACCGGGACCAGAGTCAACTCTCAACGCTCGACGTAACGGACTAAAAATTACAAGTTAACTATGCACATGAATATAATATAATATATAATTAATTCTTAAAATTAATATATATATTATATTATATTATAAAACCGTCGGCAGAAGAAAACAACCAAATGTGAGCCTCCCCAGTTGGCCATGCGATCGCATGGCCTTGAAGAGCAAAGCTCATGCGATCGCATGAGCCCCTTTTCCAGATCACAGGCCTATAAAAATCGAGCTTTGGTGCACCATTTTTCAATATATATCAATCTCTCTATCTATATACGTAGTATATATTTATATTTATATTTTAATTTTAATTTTAATTTTAATTCTAATAATAAGGGTATGTTAGCGAATGTTGTAAGGGTGTAAGTCGAAATTCTGTCCGTGTAACGCTACGCTATTTTTAATCATTACTAAAATTGGGTAATTGGGCTTTGTACCATAATTAGGGTTTGGACAAAAGAACGACACTTGTGGAAATTAGACTATGGGCTATTAATGGGCTTTATATTTGTTTAACTAAATGATAGTTTGTTAATTTTAATATAAAGATTTACAATTGGACGTCCCTATAAATAACCATATACACTCAATCGGACACGATGGGCGGGGTATTTATATGTACGAATAATCGTTCATTTAACCGGACACGGGAATAGATTAATAGCCACTAGAATTATTAAAACACGGGTGAAATTATGTACAAGGACACTTGGCATAATTGTTAACAAAGTATTAAAACCTTGGGTTACACTCAGTCGACATCCTGGTGTAATTATTAAACAAAGTATTAAAATCTTGTTACAGTTTACGTCCCCAATTAGTTGGAATATTTGACTTCGGGTATAAGGATAATTTGACGAGGACACTCGCACTTTATATTTATGACTGATGGACTGTTATGGACAAAAACCAGACGGACATATTAAATAATCCAGGACAAAGGACAATTAACCCATGGGCATAAAACTAAAATCAACACGTCAAACATCATGATTACGGAAGTTTAAATAAGCATAATTCTTTTATTTCATATTTAATTTCCTTTATTTTATATTTAATTGCACTTCTAATTATCGCATTTTTATTTATTGTTATTGCATTTAATTGCACTTTTAATTATCGTACTTTTTAATTATCGCAAGTTTATTTTATCGCACTTTTATTATTCGCAATTTCATTATCGTTATTTACTTTACGCTTTAAATTAAGTCTTTTATTTATTTAATATTTTACATTTGGTTATAACTGCGACTAAAGTTTTAAAATCGACAAACCGGTCATTAAACGGTAAAAACCCCCCTTTAAAATAATAATATTACTTATATATATATTTGTATTTTTATAAATTTAAACTAATATAGCGTTAAGCTTTGTGAAAAAGATTCCCTGTGGAACGAATCGGACTTACTAAAAACTACACTACTGTACGATTAGGTACACTGCCTATAAGTGTTGTAGCGAGGTTTAAGTATATCCATTCTATAAATAAATAAATATCTTGTGTAAAATTGTATCGTATTTAATAGTATTTCCTTATAAAATTTAATAGTATTTTATACCCCTTAGCTCACACATCAAGTATTTTTGGCGCCGCTGCCGGGGAATCGCCGAAGCGAAATGCCACACATAAAAAAAAAATAAGCTTTTGTAAAAATACGTTTTAAATATTCGAAAATATAAAAAGAAAACAAAAATATAAATATTTTTAAGAGTTTGTTAAATATTTAAGTTTTATAAAGTTTCTTTATTTTTATTTTTAAGTTTGTAAAAATATAAATTTTATTTAAATATTTTGTATTTATTTAAAATAGAAAAATCAAAGCAGCAAAACAGAAAAAAAAAATATATAAAAAACATACTCTGCCCGATCACTGTTGCAGCCCAGAGCATGGCCCAATTTCGCAAGCCATGCGATCGCATGGAAAATCAACTAACACCTCATGCGATCGCATGAGGTGATTTGACAGGCCTGGTAACCTCAACCGCCTGTTTAGGGTTTTAATTAATATATAATTATTATTATTATAACCCTAATTAGGGTTTAATTTTTAATTATTAATTTAGTTTTTATTATTAATTTGTATTATTTAGTTTAATTAGTTTAATTAAATTATAAAATTAATAGTTTTATAAAATAAATAATATAAAAATAATATTTTTATAAAAATTGTACTTTTTACAACTTTTAGTATATTTTTATATTTTGTCCCTTTTTAATTGTTTTAGCGTAACTTTTGTATTTTTCGCTCGTATTTAGTTTTAAGACATAGTTTTGGCCATAGTTATTTTTAGATTTTTAGGCTCTGCCGTAAAATCCCTTAAGTGCTTTTTATTTAGACTAAGATATATGTGCTTTAGAATTTTGCAACGCCTTTTTAAGTTTTAGTTCCTTTTTAAGATATTGCCATTTGGGATATAGTTTTACTTGTAAGCTTTAATATTTTTAGACACCTTTTTCGTATGTATCAATTATCATTCCAATTAGTAATCTCAATTTGCGATTATAATTTTAAGTTAGTGATAGTAATAAGGTTGGGTTAGTCGAGTTTTTTTTTAAGTTTTATAGTCATTTTTTTTTCTTCTTTCTTATTTTTCGACGCCTTTTAGTTTTCAACCCTTTTTATTTTTCGACCTTTTTCGACGCGCTCTTTTTCTTTCTTATTTCTCGTCATTCTAGTTTTTAGGACTTAGAATTTTTTCTACTTCTTATCTATACTTCTTAAAATTACGAAAATTTATTTTAAGTGGTTAAATTGATAGACATCAAAATTTTCTGGTTCGTAGTAATAGTTGGATTTGTACGTGGACCGGGTTATTGGAGCCAAACAGTCCTCAATTATATTGAGACCAAACGAATCCTGCCCCTCTGCTTCATCTTTTGGCTATTCGAAACGTGGGCAAAATCAGAAAAGTCTATTAATTCGATAACTTATATAATTTTTCTTTCCTTTTAAAAACTAATAGGATATTCAGTGAATGCACCGAGCAAGACGTTCACCACCTTTTGTACGTTCACCACCTGTAACTAGATCAAGACATCTAGCAAATATTACCGCCGTTGATTTTCCTTTAGAATCGTCATCCAGTCGACCAAGTACTCCAATTCAAATTTCCGATAATCCATTTTTTGAACCCGACCTCACAATTGAGAATCCGGATAATATTCAGGGACAATTCATAGATCCAGAACCATTAAATTTTCCTCCGGAACCACCAATCATTCAAACAGAGATTGTTGAGGAACGAACCATTAAATCAGAATCCTCTAGTGATTCCGATTCAACAAATTCAATTATGGAGAATCTGGAACCTTTAAGTATGGAAGACCGAATGAGAGCTAAACGCACTGGCCAAGGTCACGCAATTACTCATCCAGACATTAATGCGCCAGATTATGAAATCAAAGGAAAAATTCTACACATAGTAACTAATCAATGCCAATTTAGTGGTGCGCCAAAGGAAGATCTAAATGAACATCTTCGTACCTTTAATAGGATCTGCACACTATTTAAAATCCGAGAAGTGGAGGATGAACAGATATATCTCATGTTATTTCCCTGGACTTTAAAGGGAGAAGCCAAAGATTGGTTGGAATCGTTACCTGAAGGGGCGATTGATACATGGGACATTTTAGTTGAAAAATTTCTTAAACAATTTTTTCCGGCATCTAAAGCCGTAAGACTTCAAGGAGAAATTGTTACGTTCACACAGAAACCGAATGAAACTCTATATGAGGCGTGGACAAGATTTGGAAAGTTATTAAGAGGATGTCCGCAACATGGTTTAGACACCTGTCAAATAGTACAAATATTCTACCAAGGATGCGACATCACTACAAGGAAAGACATAGATATTGCAGCTGGTGGTTCCATTATGAAGAAAACCGAAACTGATGCTTATAAAATTATTGATAACACTGCTTCCCACTCATATGAGTGGCACCAAGAAAAAGATATCGTTAGATCATCTAAAGCAGCTAGAGCCGATTCTAGCCATGACTTAGATTCTATTTCCGCAAAGATAGATGCTGTGGAGAGACGAATGGAAAAGATGACTAAAGATATCCACTCAATACGAATTAGTTGTGAGCAGTGTGGAGGACCACATTTGACAAAAGATTGTCTCAGTATTGAACTAACAATGGAACAAAGAGAGAATGTTTCATATCTAAACCAAACGCCTGGAAATAATTATCAGAATAATTATCAACCGCCAAGACCGATTTACAATCAAAATCAGAATTATAACCGAAATATTCCATACAACAACCAACAAGGTCCTTGCAATCAACAAGTATCTAACAATACTTACAACTAGCAAAGACCTAATTTTCAAAACAAACCACCACAAACCGATGATAAAAAGCCGAATTTAGAAGATATGATGACGAAGCTAGTTGAAACTCAAACGCAGTTTTTCACATCTCAGAAACAAACTAATGAACAAAATGCTCAAGCATTTAGAAATCAAAAAGCTTCTATTCAAAACTTGGAACAAGAAGTAAGTAACCTAGCAAGGTTAATAGGTGAAAGAAAACTGGGAAGTCTACCTAGTGATACAAATGCTAACCCCCGGAATGAAACAGCTAAAGCCATTACCACAAGAAGTGGTACAACACTTAAACCACTTGAAATACCTGTAACTTCTGATGAAGCTATTCCTACTCCACAAGAACCACAACCTGATCAAGATAAGGAAAAAGAACCGGTAGTTGAAAAGGTTAATGAAGATAACACAGCTAAGGATAAACCTTATGTTAAACCATACCAACCACCACTTCCTTACCCAAGTAAAATGAAAAAAGAGAAAATTGAAGCCGAGCAATCCAAATTCTTGGATATGTTTAAACAGATAAATGTAAATCCTCCTTTCATTGATGTGATTTCAGGAATGCATAGATATGCTAAATTTCTGAAAGATCTAATCTCGAATAGAAAGAAAATGGAAGAACTCTCGGCTGTTACTATGAATGCTAATTGTTCAGCAGTGCTGTTGAATAAGATACCAGAAAAACTATCCGATCTAGGAAGTTTCACAATTCCATGTTTTCTGGGTAGTCTTAGTTCAATAGAAGCATTGGCAGACTTAGGTGCTAGTATAAATTTAATGCCATTTTCACTATACACTAAACTAGACCTTGGAGAATTGAAACCAACAAGAATAAGCATACAACTAGCAGATCGATCAATAAAATATCCTAGAGGGATAATGAAGAATATGCTAGTTAAAGTTGGTACTTTAGTATTTCCAGTAGATTTTGTTGTTCTGGACATGGAAGAAGATTCTCAAGTTCCTCTCATATTAGGAAGACCATTCTTAAACACGGCTAAAGCAATGATAGACGTGTTCGGTAAGAAATTGACCCTAAGTATAGAGGACGAGAGTGTTACCATTTCAGTTGATAGAGCAATGCAACAACCGCAATATGCAGATGATACATGTTATTATATTCAAACTATAGATTCACATGCAGAATTGTTAGAAGAATTTCCAGAATTACAAGGAACAGGAGAATGTTCTTTAGGAGAAGGAACTGAACAAATTGATGAAGCTGAAATGTTAGCTACACTTATAGCTAATGGATATGAACCAACAACAGAAGAAATTCAAATGCTAAAAGAAGAAGACATATATCGATATAAATCATCGATAGAAGAACCTCCGAAATTAGAGTTAAAGCCACTTCCAAACCATTTGGAATACGCTTATTTACATGGTGAATCTGAATTACCTGTAATAATATCGTCTTCTCTTACTGAAAAACGAGAAATCACAACTCATTTCTGTGTTGAAAGCTCATAAACCAGCCATTGCATGGAAGATTCATGATATTAAAGGAATAAGTCCTTCGTATTGCACACATAAAATCCTTATGGAAGAAGGTCATAAAACGTATGTGCAACACCAACGAAGACTAAATCCGAATATGCAAGATGTAGTTAAAAAAGAAATTATTAAACTGCTAGACGCAGGTCTAATTTATCCAATTTCTGATAGTCCATGGGTAAGCCCAGTTCAATGCGTGCCTAAGAAGGGTGGCATGACTGTCATTACAAATGAAAAAAATGAGCTTATTCCTACAAGGACTGTAACAGGATGGCGTGTATGTATTGATTATAGAAAATTAAATGACGCCACCAGAAAAGATCACTTTCCCTTACCTTTCATTGATCAAATGTTGGAAAGATTAGCCGGAAATAGTTACTATTGTTTTCTTGATGGTTTTTCCGGATATTTTCAAATTCCAATAGCACCCGAAGATCAAGAGAAAACCACATTCACGTGCCCTTATGGTAATCTTGCTTACAAACGCATGCCATTTGGACTTTGCAACGCCCTTGCAACCTTTCAAAGGTGCATGATGGCGATTTTTCACGACATGATAGAAGAATGCATGGAAGTTTTCATGGATGACTTTTCAGTCTTCGGTGATACATTTGAAACATGTCTAGCTAATCTGGAACAAATGCTTATTAGATGCGAACAATCAAATCTAGTATTTAATTGGGAGAAATGCCATTTCATGGTTAAAGAAGGCATCGTTCTTGGTCATAAAATTTCAAAAGAAGGAATTGAAGTGGATAGAGCTAAAGTAGATGTAATTGCTAAACTTCCACATCCCACCAATGTTAGAGGAGTTAGTAGTTTTCTAGGGCATGCCGGTTTTTACCGACGTTTCATAAAAGATTTTTCTAAAATTGCCACTCCTATGAATAAACTCCTAGAAAAAGATGTTCCATTCATCATTTCAGATGAATGCATCAAATCTTTTGATATTCTTAAAGAGAAACTTACTAATGCACCGATCATGCAAGTAAGACGTTACAAGGAGCACAAACAAATTATACAACTACTGAAAAAGAACTCCTTGCTATTGTCTTTGCTTTTGACAAATTTCGTTCATATCTCGTTCTAGCAAAAACGGTGGTCTATACCGACCATTCTGCTCTTAGATACCTATTTTCGAAACAAGATGCCAAACCAAGATTAATCCGTTGGATCTTACTCTTACAAGAATTCGATATTGAAATCCGAGATAAAAGAGGAGCAGAAAATCTCGCCGCAGATCATCTTTCCCGTCTTGAAAATCCTGAATTAGAAGTTCTAAATGAATCGGCCATACAAGACAACTTTCCTGATGAATATCTATTGAAGATAGATTATATTGAAATACCATGGTTTGTAGACTATGCAAACTACTTAGTATGTGGATTCCTTGAAAAAGGATTATCGTACCAAAAATAAAAGAAATTCTTCAGTGATATAAAACACTATTTTTGGGAAGATCCACATCTGTTTAAAAGTTGTCCCGATGGAATAATACGCCGATGTGTATTCGGAGATGAAGCTAGTAAAATTTTAAACCATTGTCAAACATGACCAACAGGAGGGCACTATGGGCCTCAACTAACAGCAAGAAAAGTTTATGATGCTGGATTCTATTGGCCTACAATTTACAAAGACGCACACCTTCTTTGCAAATCCTGTGATGCTTGTCAAAGGGCCGGAAAAATAAGTCAACGTGATGAAATGCCACAAAATGTCATCCAAGTATGTGAAGTATTTGACATTTGGGGTATTGACTTTATGGGTCCATTTCCAAAATCTCATAATAATCTATATATTCTCGTAGCCATTGATTATGTATCTAAATGGGCGGAAGCACAAGCTCTCCCAACTAACGATGCACGAGTTGTAGTCAACTTTTTAAAACATCTTTTTGCAAGGTTTGGAACACCGAAAGCTTTAATAAGTGATCGGGGAACTCATTTCTGTAATAATCAACTTGAGAAAGTTCTTAAAAGATATGGAGTAACTCATAAAATCTCCACCGCATATCATCCACAAACAAGTGGACAAGTTGAAAATACCAACCGAGCTTTAAAACGTATTCTAGAAAAAACCGTAGGATCAAATCCGAAGGAATGGTCCATTAAATTAGAGGATGCACTCTGGGCTTTTAGAACAGCCTACAAAAATCCAATTGGAACCACACCTTTTAGACTTGTTTATGGAAAAGCATGTCATCTTCCAGTAGAAATTGAACACAAAGCATTTTGGGTTTTGAAGACATGTAATCTTGATTTACATGAAGCTGGACGTCTACGATTAAGTCAACTAAACGAATTAGAAGAATTAAGACATGAAGCATACGAAAATTCATTAATCTATAAGGAAAGAACGAAGAAATGGCATGATAAAAGAATCAGAAGTTTAAAAGAATTTAAAGAAGGAGACAGAGTTCTTCTTTTCAATTCACGATTCAAGCTATTTCCTGGAAAATTGAAATCAAGATGGTCTGGACCATTCATAGTCAAAAGAGTTTTCCCATACGGAACGATAGAATTAATAAATTCAAATGGGATTGAATTTAAGGTTAATGGTCACAGAGTTAAACAGTACATAGATAGTCCAATGGAAGTTGACAATGAAGTTAATCACAATTTCAATACCACAGCTAATTAAGTGTGGGGAGAATCAAGTCTTTAAAGGATAATATGTATTTTTGTTAGAGTTAGATTGTCTGTTTTCGTGTAGTTCTCGAAAATGGAACCCGAATGGTCTTTCCCTAGCAGACCCTAAAGAACTAGTCTTCTCCTCCCATTCTGAATATTTATTTTTTTTAGGTTTTTACGAAATGAAGACTTCCTGTGAACTAAACCATGGTCTAATGCTACACGCTTTGATCACTAAACGTAATAATGACACACTTCCGAGTGAAATAGTATCAGTAATCAGAGAAAGATTGGACGGAGTAAGAAAAGAATCCAGATGCGAAGATAATAAGTTACAATTTGATAAAGGAAAATCAAAATCCGCAGCGAAAAGAAGAGCACGACACCTTGAAAGATGTCACAAATGCGGAAAATGGTCACATGGAGGTAAATGTTCAAATAATCAAACCTATAAAATACCGAATTTGTTACTTTATGCAGAGACGGACCGTTCATATGTTTAGAAGAAAAAACACTGAATGCTCGAGGTTACGCCTATGTAGCTATGGAAAATCAATTAAACCGACTATCTTATGAATGGGATAGATCATATAACTAAGAATAATATCTCACAGGTAAGTCTGTACAGTTTTTATTTTTTATTTTTATTTTTAACCTTTTGATAATAAACGCTAATTTGTTTGCTATAAAGTATTAAATTGGTATTGAATAAAATTAGGTTTGGCGACCGAAATTATTGATATCATACAAAAATTTATTACATCACTGCGAAATTTAACGCTTATTCTTAAGGTATAAATATCTTTAATCAATCAACCCAAAATATTTCAAAAATTCGTCATGAGTTAAATTAGGTCATGGAACCGAAATTACTTTACCGAAAAGAGGGGCGCATATTTTTGATAATATTTGATTGATTAAAGTGGGATAAAAGACCAAAGAGATTTTTAATTTTATTTTTACCATGTTTTTAAAATTAATATATAAATCTTAAATTAATATTGTAAACTTTTTAAATTAATATATTTAAAATTATAAATATTTGAAAAATTAATCTTTTTAATATAATTTTGTATGTATAAAAACAAAAATATAATATAAGTTTGGTGTGAATTTATAATAAGAATTTTTATTTAAGTTTGGTGTGAATTTTTAATTTTATGCATATTTTAAATTTAAGTTTGGTGTGAATTTAAAAACAAAAATTTACTTTATTTCGCTAAGTTAAAAATATAATTTTTAAAATTCGTCGTGAGTTGAAGACTAGGTCGTTGAACCGAAATTGCTTTACCCTAGGGAGGGACGAAAACTTTTATTATCATTATTTTTAATCTTATTGAATTAAAGTATACCAAAAACATTAAAAAAATCCAAAAATCTTTACTTTTAAAACCGCGCTTTGATTTGACAAATTTTAAAAATTTTGTCGAGGGACAGACTAGGACATCGATCCGAAAAGCCCTCATCCTAAAAAGAAACAAATTTTTAAAATTTTATTAATTATATGTTTTATTTAGCTTAAGGTTTTATATAAAAAAATAAAAAAAAAAAACTGAAACACTGTAGCCGGCACCCCATGCGATCGCATGGGGTTTGCACTTGGAACCCATGCGATCGCATGGGGACCAAATGCAGGTCAGACTCAAAACTCCCAGCGAGTCTGTCTTCCTCACCACAACACACACGCAAACACGAAACTCTCTCAAAACCTCACCAAATTTCATCATTTTTCCACCGTAATTCGTCATTTTTCTTGCTCTAATCATGCCTAGATTCTCATTCTTCAGCAAAATGGTAAAAATTACACCCCTAAACTCTATAAATTCCTAGTTTTTGTGATAATTACCAATTTTTTACCTAATGCAATTTTGTTAATTTCTAGTGTAATTAGTGTTAAATTGTTAGTATTTTATGCATGTATAACCTAGATTGATGCTATTTAACATGATTTGAAGCCAAAAACTTCAAAATTTTTAGAAATCTAGGGTTTGTGTTCTTGAGCAATTTGGGGCTTTTTGATATAAACAGGTTATGGCCGATTTTTGTCATGAATTATTACTAAATTGAGTAGTGTAACATGTTTAGATAGTTAAGTGATCCAAACATTGATCCTAAACATGATTTTTAGAGATTAAAGTGGACTTTTTAAGTCCAAAATTCATGAACTTGATTAATTTGATATATCTGCCATTTGAGACTTGTTTAATTATTAGTAATGACTATTTTGACATGTTATTTGAGTTAAATGCTTAAGAATTTTGTATACATTTTCATATGTGCTTATTTGAAAAGTGTAGAATTGTGAAAAATTGTGAAAATGTGTATAAGTTTAATTTTGATTTAACATGTTATAGTGATTGTTTTAAGTTGTTATTTTGCTAACACTAATGCATATTTAGATGCACAAATTTTGTGTTTAATGTGTTTTGCAGAAAGCCGATACTGGGGGTTCAGGAGCATCATCATCTAGACGACCAGCACCAGAACCAGAACCAGAAATGCAACACGAACAAGAACCACAACAGGAACAACAACAACAGCCTGATCAGCACGTACCTTATTATGATCCGGTACAGTTTGATGATGAATTCATAGTATTCCCAATGAGGCCGCCAGTAGAATTCCCAACGATTCCTGAGAACACACTGCATCCTAATCTGAGATTTGATAGGAGATGGAGAGATTACGAGACATATCAAAGGAACAAATTCAAATAGGTTACAAAAATGTAGAGGTGCCAAGGGTAATCGATTGGGCCCCTTTGGAAACGGTCCATCTAGCTGACCGTGTTAGACAACTTTTAGTTCAAAGGTATGGCAGTTCTTCTTTTACAGATTGGAAACGTCTTTTCACCATTCGTAGACTTGTATATAAGGAATGGTATGTTGAGTTGATGAGTACTGTATCACTTGATACAAATATAGTTAGAATAGATGATAGAAGATTTCTTAGGTTTATCCTTAGCGGTAGGATGTACAGAATGTCCATGCTGGACATGGCCAGGGCCTTACAGATATATACTCCTGGTGAGATGCTATTACCCGATTGTACAAATTTGATTCATTATGGTGAAAGGGTAGATAGTAACTTTGACGCTGACGCCATTTGGAGGCGTATGTCACATTTTGATGTTTTTACACGAGCAGGAGGACACTCCTATACACATATTGACAGAGCCGAGCTTCGTATTATTCATAGATTTTTGGCTAACTCGATTACACAGAGAGGTCATAATAAAGAAAAAATTACCTTACATGATTTATTCTACCTAAAGTGTATTCGGGATCCTAGAAGCTTTGTCAATATCCCTTACTGTGTTGCTTTTTATTTATCTAAAATGGTAGAGGGAATGCAGGACGGGAGTATAATAGGAGGAGGTATTTTTGTTACTCTCATTAGAGAGTATTTAGGTGTTGATAGGAACCAAGGGGGTCCATTACAGCTTTGTAGAGAACAGGTTGAGCCCTTAGGATTGAAAGTTTATGTGGGTGCTAAGGTATTGAAAAGTAGACGTAACCAGGCGGTACCCTATGAGGGATCTCATCCTCAGGTAGAGAGAGGCTCAGACGAGGAAATGGAGGAGGCGGAAGACATTAGGGATGTCTTTCAAGATGCTATTCTTGACGCCCACGTTCGTATAGATGAGGAAGCAATGACGAACGCGGCCAGACATAGTATGTATGAGCAGTGGAACTCCGAGCGAGTATACGAGGATTATAGGCGACGCCAACACGATAGCTAGTTAGTTCATCAGCACCAAATCATGAGCCAGCTATCATATCAGGTACCAAATAACTATGTACCTACTCGACCTGCTCATTTTCCGCCACACAGCCCCGATATCCGACCACCCTTTAACAGGTATGACTATAATCAAGCCTATCAGAACAACTATAACCAACAATGGAACCCACCTGACGAGATGAACTGGAACCCATATCCAGACTGATTTAGTTCCATTTCGTTATTTATATGATTTTTATGTTTTTATCTTTTTACTTATTCATGTTTAAACTTATGTTATTGAATATACTTATGTAATCTTTATCATTTTTATTGTTATTGTGTACTAATATTTCACATTTAGGATTTGAAAGTGGGATATTAAGTCCCATTTCAAATTGCCATGCATGTTTATATTTGTATATATGTATATGGTAAATTGTACAAAACAGGGTAAAACAGCGCATTTTCAAAGACTGGCATTAAGTTCAGCAAAAGCTACTAATTTTGACAACAAGATAAATGTGATGTAAAAACAGACGGAATGGACAAATGATATTTACCATTTATCATTCAGCAAACAAACGCCAATATGTTTGGAAACTTTTGTAAAATTTAATCATTTCTACGCTACTCACCCTCAATAATTTAAATTGTTACTGATTTCTTGCAAATGAGGGCATTGCAAGATCTTAAGTGTGGGAAGGGGTTAAATTTTTTCGGATTTTTTAAATTTTTTACTTTAAACACTTGGTTACCATTAGAAATACTAGTAAAGTAGTAGTTGTATTAGAATCTAGTGCTCTCTGATAATAAAGAACAGCCATAGTCTTATATACTGACTACCCAATTCTAGTAAAATTTTTCAAAATTTTCAATTAAATGAACTCAAAATCATGTTTATACATATTTATGAACGATAAAACTAGGTGTTAACACCGAAATTATTGTTACCTCGGAAAGGACATAAATTGAGAAACAAACCAAAATGTTAAAATTCATTTAAAATGGAATAGAGGACAATAAAAAGGAAAATAAAAGCCAAGTGTGGGAAATTTTCACCGAGTTATTCAAAATACATATCACATATTTTTGTATAAATAATTGAAAATACTTTTGTTTTGGACGATAATTAACTGTTTTACCCGATGAAAGAAAAGAAGAGATTGATCTACACGATGAATCAATTCCATCGTTAAAAGGAAGTAAAGTCTTTCGAAAAAGACACGCGCTTCTTGATTTAGGTCATGAAGTTGTCGTCCAGACCAGCTGTAGGTTGACGAAAAATCTAGAAAAGTCATCACTAAAATCAGCAGGAAATCCACGGACCTCAGCATCAAACAGGGTCGCCAAGTGGTCAGACTTATCCTAACCATGAGAGGATCTGTCTCGTAAAATGGGGAGGGCGCCGTGCAAATTAGCTTGATAAGACTAATAAATTAGATCCCCAGAAAGGATAATCTCCTTAAAAGATTAAAAATCATCTTTTAAGCCTGATATTACTCAATCCTTGAGATTGACCTTAAAGATTGAGAATTCAAACTCATGGAATTCAATGATATCTAAACTCGAGCTTGAACGAGAAAATATTTTGATCAAATTACAAACCAATTTGTTTTCTGAAAACCCATTTTCAATGCGTTCATTACCATTGAACGTAAAATCCTAGGAATGCACCTGGAATTCATTAGGTCACCTGAACCAAATTGGGTGTCAACCGTAAGAACGGTGGTTGCATAGCATGGTCGAAGACAGGACCTTGTGCCAGACTAAAAAATCATAAGGGTGAGCTTTACTATTGCTCCTACAAAGGATAGTAATTGCGTCCGACACGTTATAGACCATAATTAAAAGCATGTTAGGGGACATTGCCTTAACAGTTGCTTGTTCAACGCTTTCCTTTATAACCGGACGGTAGTTTACCGAAAGGTAATATACGGAGCAAGTATACTGGATGTGTTGCTTTCCTAATACAAGGTTAGCAAGTGGGTGACACAAAACCACAAGTTTTGAGCTAAACTTTTCAAATCTGAAACCCACCAAGCCCACAAAAATATTTTGCAAACACCGGTGAAGGGTTATTCCGGAAAACTTATCTAGGGTAAAAACTAGATTAAATTTTCAAAAGATCAAATGTTTTCATAAAGATCCAATTTCCTTAATGGATCTAAATTTTATAGTCATGTGGGACTGTAAACCACATCGTTACTACCATTGTTTATACCGCCGTAAAGAAATCACTGATGTACAAAGTGTGAAGAATAAAGAAGTGATTCTAGTATTTCAAGACTATATTGCTTGACGACAAGCAACGCTCAAGTGTGGGAATATTTGATAATGCTAAAAAAAACATATATTTCATAGCATTATTCCTCGAGAAAGACAAGCTTTTAGTTGCAATTGTTCTATTTACAAGTGATATTCGTTTAAATAATAAAAGGTAAAGACAAAAGACAGATTCGACGAATTGAAGACGCAAACGACCAAAAAGCTCAAAACAACAAAATACAATCAAAGAGGTTCCAATTATTGATAAGAAACGTCTCGAAATTACAAGAGTACAAGATTCAAAACGCAAAGTACAAGATATTAAATTGTACGCAAGGACGTTCGAAAATCCGGAACCGGGACCAGATTCAACTTTTAACGCTCGACGCAACGAACTAAAAATTACAAGTCAACTATGCACATGAATATAATATAATATATAATTAATTCTTAAAATTAATATATATATTATATTATATTATAAAACCGTCGGCAGAAGAAAACAACCAAATGTGAGCCTCCCCAGCTGGCCATGCGATCGCATGGCCTTGAAGAGCAAAGCTCATGCGATCGCATGAGCCCCTTTTCCAGATCACAGGCCTATAAAAATCGAGCTTTGGTGCACCATTTTTCAATATATCAATCTCTCTATCTATATACGTAGTATATATTTATATTTATATTTTAATTTTAATTTTAATTTTAATTTTAATTTTAATTTTAATTTTAATTCTAATAATAAGGGTATGTTAGCGAATGTTGTAAGGGTGTAAGTCGAAATTCTGTCCGTGTAACGCTACGCTATTTTTAATCATTGTAAGTTATGTTCAACCTTTTTAATATAATGTCTCGTAGCTAAGTTATTATTATGCTTATTTAAAACGAAGTAATCATGATGTTGGGCTAATTACTAAAATTGGGTAATTGGGCTTTGTACCATAATTGGGCTTTGGACAAAAGAACGACACTTGTGGAAATTAGACTATGGGCTATTAATGGGCTTTATATTTGTTTAACTAAATGATAGTTTGTTAATTTTAATATAAAGATTTACAATTGGACGTCCCTATAAATAACCATATACACTCAATCGGACACGATGGGCGGGGTATTTATATGTACGAATAATCGTTCATTTAACCGGACACGGGAATGGATTAATAGCGACTAGAATTATTAAAACAGGGGTGAAATTATGTACAAGGACACTTGGCATAATTGTTAACAAAGTATTAAAACCTTGGGTTACACTCAGTCGACATCCTGGTGTAATTATTAAACAAAGTATTAAAATCTTGTTACAGTTTAAGTCCCCAATTAGTTGGAATATTTGACTTCGGGTATAAGGATAATTTGACGAGGACACTCGCACTTTATATTTATGACTGATGGACCGTGATGGACAAAAACCAGACGGACACATTAAATAATCCAGGACAAAGGACAATTAACCCATGGGCATAAAACTAAAATCAACACGTCAAACATCATGATTACGGAAGTTTAAATATGCATAATTCTTTTATTTCATATTTAATTTCCTTTATTTTATATTTAATTGCACTTCTAATTATCGCATTTTTATTTATTGTTATTGTATTTAATTGCACTTTTAATTATCGTACTTTTTAATTATCGCAAGTTTATTTTATCGCACTTTTATTATTCGCAATTTCATTATCGTTATTTACTTTACGCTTTAAATTAAGTCTTTTATTTATTTAATATTTTACATTGGGTTTTAACTGCGACTAAAGTTTTAAAATCGACAAACCGGTCATTAAACGGTAAAAACCCCCCTTTAAAATAATAATATTACTTATATATATATTTGTATTTTTATAAATTTAAACTAATATAGCGTTAAGCTTTGTGAAAAAGATTCCCTGTGGAACGAATCGGACTTACTAAAAACTACACTACTGTACGATTAAGTACACTGCCTATAAGTGTTGTAGCAAGGTTTAAGTATATCCATTCTATAAATAAATAAATATCTTGTGTAAAATTGTATCGTATTTAATAGTATTTCCTTGTAAAATTTAATAGTATTTTATACCCCTTAGCTCACACATCAAGTAGATGGATTAGAAGATGCCTGTTGAGCGTTATTAGATGAAGAAGTCTCAGCCATAAATGCAAAGTAATTTGTCTTCTTCCCATCATCGAACTCACCTTCTGATTCTGATGAATCTGTAAGAAACTCTGATGTATCAGCATCTTTTCCCAAATGAATCTGTTCAAGTCTGTCCCAAATATCTTTAGCTTTTGTTAACCCAGAAACCTTCTCAAGATTACTTTTTGATAGGCACATCTTTAGTAAATCTACTGCTTACTTGTTCAGTGCTTCAAAATCAGTTTGATCAAGTCCAATATGATCAGCTTTAACTTCAACTTCTGAGTCTGAAATTTTTTCTAATTCATCATCTTCTGAATTTACACTCTCAAGGTCTGAACCTTCACCCATGAGAACTAACATTTCCAACTCTACGGAAATCATTCTACCCCATTCGTCTAGTTCCTTATCAGCATCAAATAAGGTTTCTTCATGTTGATTAGCTTCTAGACTGTCTTCAAACACTGAGGTATCACCATATTTACTCTTCTAACTATTAAAGTAATAGTCCTCTGACGACGTTGGTGAAACACTTCCAAATTCAGGTGTACGAGGAACTGAATCACGTGCCTTCTTGAATTTTTCTTTAACATGTTTCTGAACCTTCTCCTTTTGAATGGTCCGAGACAACTCTTTAGCTCTTTCAGCACGAGCAGTCAGTTTCTCAATTAAGTTTCTATCAGTGACAGAATCTTCTTCTACTTCAGTGATCTTTGCCATGTTAGCTTTAATTTGTTGATCATCTACATTCAATTTGATAGACCAATCATCATCATCTCCATGAATGACAACCAAAGCTTTGTTAGGAATCTCAGCTGTTTCCGCTTCATTTACTTTATCAGTATTGTAAATCTCACGCTTACTTGTTTGACTCTGAGAACTATAGTTCTGATTCCTGAAAGGATTACGATTACCCTGCTTCTTCTGTTTTGTGCACTATCTTGAAAAATGACCTAATTCTCCACAGTTGTAACAAGTAACAGTATTCATATCAAATCCTAGTTTTGTATCTTTGGTCAGACTGATCAGTTTTCCAGTTCGCTCTTCGTAATCTCTTGCTCTTCTCACAAGATTTGCCATACCCTACATAATATCCATCTTTTCTACTTTATCCTTATCAAATTGATGATAATCTTCAGTTGTTAGATGACTGTTGCCCACACGACCATCAAGATAACTATCATAAGAATTAACAAGGCTTGATAGTAAAGCTATATCTTTGCTAATCTTTTCTTTCCCAGCTTTCCTTATGTTCTCGATCTTAAGTGCAGATAGAACATCTGATGCAGTCAGTGTAGATGACTCTGTAGTATTGGAAGTAGGCTGTGATTGAGTATTGAGTAAACATGGTGAAACTTGTGGTAGATACGAAGTTTGTTGAATAGGTGTACTGCTAACATTCAAACCATACATATTCTGATTGCTTGTAGCAAAAGCAGTTTGAAATGGTGCATGAGCTGATTTTGGAGGTGTATAACCATTTGGACAATATATTTTGGTGTCTTGAACTTGTTTAGACCTCTTAACTTTGTTTAATAATTCTAACTCTTCTTCCTGAAGTCTTGCAATAAACGAGTTCACTGTAGCAGTTGCAAGTTCTCCACTGATTTTCATAGTTAGTAAGAAACCATTCCATTCTAATGGTAATGCTCCAGCTAGATATGTTACTTTATCTTTCTCAACAATGGTTACATCATGCTTGTGTAGTTCAGATAGCAAGTGACGGTATCTTTCAACCAATTCAGTAATGGATTCTCCGACTTGCCAGTGAAAACGATCAAAATCAGCTTTCAACTCTAAACCTTTTCTAGTTCTGTAAGATGTATTTCCTTCATTGAAAGTACGAAGTGCTTCCCATATCTTGAATGAATTATCATGACACAGAAATTGATGGAAAATCGGACCATCAAGAGCACTTATCAAGTTACAGTACATCTTCTTCTCCAAGTTATACTCTTCGCGTTCTTCTGAAGGCATATTATGGAATGTATACAACTCATTTGTAACTGGTGAACGTGGCCATTGAAATTCGGTTTCAATGTACTTCCAAAGCTTCGTGTCCTGACCATCAAACCAAATCTTAAATCTTGTCTTCCATGTAGAATAGTTATCCATATTCATCAATCTTAGACATTTCGTACCACTTCCGGATTCACTCTCAGCAAGGAGCAATCGTTGAATCATATTCGTGATACTCTGAACTAACGGTGCAACTAATACATAATCGTTTGAATTAAATATCTTGACAATCTTACCAAAACAGGTAAACCGTGCGGTTCAGGATCTCAGTCATACGAGTCAAAACCTCAAATGTACGTGTCACTACCTCACGCGTACATGTCACAACTTAATCGTACGTATAACCTAACCAACTAAATGAATCAACACTAAGCCTCAAACGTGCGAGTAAGGATCAACTGTGTGATCACTCGTACGTGTCACAGTCAACCGCATGATCACTCGTGTGATCAGAATGTAGTCACTTAACCTAACTAAGGTTATGCTAAACCGTGCGGATGAGTTCACGAGTGTGGTCTACCTCGCGAGTGAGGGAATTTTCATCGACCCACTCGTGTGACCTGCTGTATACCCTAAATCACTCTAAAACCCTAGAAATTGATGTTAAACCTCAATTTCTTCATCCACAAGCTGGATTAGCACTAAACTAACATAAACACACTCTCTAATAACAATTACAAACGTAAAAATGATTTCTTGTTGATTAAAATCACTCTAAACTCCAAAACCCAAATAATAAACTCTTTAATCACCAAAAATCACTAGGATGATGTTGAAATCACAACTAATGCTCTGATACCAATGATGAAACATGACTAGGAACATCGAAATCAACAGATTTAACTCACACAATGGTGGAATTAGTGAATCAAACCCTCTAGTGAATATGAAATGCTTTTTGGGATTAATTAAGTCAAACCACAATAATGGATGTGTGATTAGATTAACACCTAGAGCTATTATTCACCTCTTGAGTGATTTGGGTTGAGAGAGAATCGGACAGGTTACCAGATCTGAGTGATGTGTGTGTAATGAGAGGCTTAACCTAAAATGAAAAACATAAACATTTATATACCCATGCTGTTGAGTCAACCGCGCGAGTCAGTCCTTACTCGTACGAGTGGCCTGACTCAGCCATACGGTTGATCACTCACTCGTGTATGTGTAAACAGATTAGGTTTGTGAATCAGCTCAGCACACTCATGCGTATGAGCTTGTTAGACGTACGAGTGAGGCTTCACTCGTACGTCTGTCTGAGTCTAATATAGTCAAACTTCCTTATCACGTTCCTGCAGTACCTGTAACCACATATAAACACAGATAGGATAACAACGAGCGATCATGGAAACCCATAAACTGAAGTACTAATCACAAATGTAGGATATATATCTAGGGAGTTACAGAAAATGCATCAACACCGAACGTATTCATGGAAGTCAGCCTGACTTGGCCATGGTGTTCTTTATGGTTAAACTCTTTTAAGGGCCTAACTATATTTTAAACCAATCATTAACGAAAGCATTAAGGCACATCGCGTCTCTCGGATATGGAAAACCATGTATTCTATTATACTTAAGAAAGTTTAGACCATTTCGGAATGTTAATACGTCACCCAACCGAGTCGCTCAATTGGATGAGCCGTCTGAACGTGTATGCCTGTGTAGTCAGACTGCACGGGCGTCAGGGGTAAGGGATGTTGCTGTCTATTCAGAATCTTCAAGCCTATCACATTATCCAGTGACATGTCTTATGACAGGGGCATTTAGGACCAGTGTAGTAAATATAAGGTCATTGCCTATCCATGAGCCAGCATTCCATAATACCGGCAAAGTAACTGATGGAATCATAGCATGCACTTGTTTTAGCCTTATCTGAATTAAAAATTTTATCATATTTACTTTGCTTTACTTACTTAATCTAGAAAACCCAAAATTAGGTAATCAACCACTACTCCTGCACCTTAGAATTATCTTAAGTTTTAGATATAAGTTCGATTCTACTGATATCTCAAAAATACGACTCTAGGTCATACTTCCCTTACTCATAATAAGGAGTAGTACGATTTAGGCCCCGCTAAATATAAATTTAAAACTAGTATCCACTTTTGATAGTCAAAGCTGACGCGTTGCAACCTGACGACATCGCACAAATAAAACCGTCCATTTTGGCCATATCAGTATTTTTGTATGTTTGCTCAGTAATGTGGGATAAAAGTGCCTAAATAGTTAACCCTAATGACAAGTGGTGATAGATTAAGATTAACTAAAGGTAATACAGACTATAAAGATAAAAAGGGATAGGTATGAGGAATAGAATACTGATGGAGAACTATTACAAAAGTCCAACTTCCTAGAATGGACACTAAACCTCAATTAATTGGGCTATGAGCCTAATAAGTTTGTCACTAAGAGTTTAGGCTTTGAAGATTCTGGCTAAGACGGATATCCCTACTCCCATCGTTAACCTTAGAGGGTTTAAACGACCTTATAGATAGAATCCTAGGTACATGAATAAAGTTGTATATGCCTAAAGGAAACTCTCAGCTTTTCTTAATCCTAGTTGGTCCAACTATAGTAAAATTCCTCCACTTAATACTAAGCTATGTCTTAACATTAACATATGTGCAATCTTAGGTATTCTAAGGTACTGCTAATTGGATTAGAGGTCTCTCCTTTGTGATCAATTACTCAACCTCGGATCATCTTACAATATCTCAAGAACATTGCTTCTGACGCGAATCATGGTTTTGAGTAAGCCAGTGTTCATTGAACTCTATATTGCCTACTCTAATCACAACCTAAATGGGCAGCTCTTCTTTGACAGATAAATGATTAACCGTACGTAGGTACTATATCCTTGTTGTGACGTTAAGCACACATAACTACTTACCTCATATCCTAGGGTTGATCAGTTCCTAATACCAGGTTATAGCCACGTGAATAAGTGGAAAGGGTGATCCGTAAATTAGACTTCTAAACCATCAAGGTTTCAACGTAGTAATAGCATAAGTTTCAGATAAGATATTCAACATGTAATAAGCATTTACAATGGATAGATAAGCATGCAAGATGAAAGCAACTTAAAGTAAAAGATAACTTTATTAAATTAAGGAAAGCGTTCACCGTTTACAGACGAGATCTGAACCATTACAAGTACTGACATCCTCTAGACTACTGATAGTGCTCCAAATGAACATATAGTTAGGCACAATATCCTTCCAATATGTAACGCTTTTAGTTGTAATTGTTCTATTTTTATGTAATATTCGTTTAAATAAATAAGTGCGAAGACAAAAGAAGAAAATGACGATTTGAAGACGCAAATGACCAAAAAGCTAAAACGTACAAGTTACAATCCAAGTCGTTCAATTTATTGATGAGAAACATCTAAGAATTACAAGAGTACAAGTCGCGGAACGCAAAGTACAAGATATCTAAGCGTACGAAAAGGCGTTCGAAAATCCGGAACCGAGACATAAATCGGGCGTAAATGTAACGTAGCGAAAATTACAAGTCAACTATGCACATGAATATAATATAATATATATATAATTATATATATATATTATATATATTAAATAAATATGTCGACAAGCTAGGAGCCAAAAAGTATGTGACCAGGAAATGACGGCCATGCGATCGCATGGCCAGAAGGAACAAAACTCATGCGACCGCATGAGTTACTATAGCAGGCCAAGTATTATAAAAAGGCAGTTTGCTCGACATTTTAAACACAAAAATATCAATCTCTCTTCTCTATATGTAATATATTTATATTATAATTTTAATTTTAATTTAAGATTAATAATAAATTATGGTTTAGTTGGGTTATTGTAAGAAATGTTTTACGGGTTTTAAAGTCGGAACTCTGTCCGTGTAACGCTACGCGATTAAATACCACTGTAAGCTATGTTCTTCTTTTTTAAATTAATTTCTCGTAACTAAGTTATTATTATGCTTATTTGAGTCGAAGTAATCGTGATGTTGGACTAAAATATTAAGACAGGGTTATTGGATTTTGTACCATAATTAAGGTTTGGACAAAAGACCGACACTTGTGGACATTGGACTATGACTATTAATAGATAAGGGGTATTGTCTAATTGAGCGACAACTCATTGAAACCTGTCGAACCTATCTTCAAATTAGTTAATCTAATAATTATTAAAATGATTATGTATGTTCTATTTAGTGACATTTATACGACATCTTTTACGATCATTTAATTAATTATTCGGATTGGGTAATTAATTATTCATTCTGATCAAGTGGGTAAATTAATATTCATATCTCATTAAAACAGGGGTGGATTACATACAAGGATAATTGGTGTAATTGTTAACAAAGTATGAAAACCTTGAATTACACGCAGTCGATAACCTGATGTAATTATTAACAAAGTATTAAAACCTTGTTACAGTTCGAATCCCTAATTAGTTGGAATATTTGACTTCGGGAATAAGGATAATTTGAAGAGCATTTTATAATTATGACCGATGGACTATTATGGACAAAAACCAGATAGGTATCAAATAAACCCGGACAAAGGACAATTAACCCGGGTAACAATTAATTAAAATTAAAACGTCAAACATCATGATTACGGAAGTTTAAATAAGCATAATACTTTTATTTCATATTTCATCGTACCTTTATTTACTGTCATTTTAATTACTGCAATTTACTTTATCGCAATTTAAATTCTGTCATTTATATTATCGTCATTTATCTTTACGCTTTATTTAAAATCGACAAACCGGTCATTAAACGGTAAAAACCCCCTTTTATAATAATATTACTATATATAATTATATATATTTTATACAAATATAGTTTTTAAAATATAGCATTAAACTTAGCCAGCTCCCTGTGGAACGAACTGGACTTACTAAAAACTACACTACTCTACGATTAGGTACACTGCCTATAAGTGTTGTAGCAAGGTTTACGTATATCCATTCTATAAATAAATAAATAACTTGTGTAAAATTGTATCGTATTTGTATCGTATTTCGTAGTAAAAGTAATAGTATTTCGTATACACCGCTGCACACATCAAGTTTTTGGCGCAGCTGCCGGGGAAAATTAAGCGAAACGCTATATAAAAAAAAGTTTTTTTTATCAAGTCTTAATTTACTTTTGTAAAAATACGTTTTAAATATCAAAAATATAAAAACAAGAAAAAGAAAAATAAATATATATATATTACTATATATTTTTACGTTTTTTTTAAATAAAAAGTTTGTATTTTTTTTAGTTACAAAAACTAATAGGTAGTTTTTAAAATATAAGTTTTTATTTATATAAATATTTTATATAAATTAAAAACAGAAGAAAAAATATATAAAATATAAGTTTAATTTACTAAATATTACTTATATATTAAAATCAAATAAATATTAATAATTAAAATTAAATTGGGCCGAAGCCTGATCGAAGCCCAATTGTGAACTGATATCTTAGGCCATGCGGTCGCATGACCCCGAAGACCATATCTCATGCGGTCACATGAGCTAGGCTGACAGGAAACCTAGTACGCATTTATTACACAATTAGGTTTAAATTAATTATTATTATTATTATTATTATTATTATTATTAACCTAATTAGGTTTAGTTATTTTATTATTTAGTCTTAGTTTTAATTAATTTTGTAATTTTAGTTTTAGTTAGTTTTATTAATTATATAAATTAATACTTTTATAAAATAATAATATAAAAATAATATTTTTATAAAAATTGTATTTTTATAACTTTAGTTTTATTTTTTTAAATTTTGTATCTTTTAGTCGTTTAATCGTAATTTATATATTTATCGTTCATAATTAGTTTAAATTTAGTTTTGCCGTAGTTGTTTTATATTTTTAGCTTTTAAGACTTTGCCGTAAAATCCCATAAGTGATTTTTCTATAGATTAAAATTTAGGTGCTTTAGAATTTTGCGACGCCGTTTTAAGATTTTAGTACTTTTTATGTTATTGCCGTTTTGGATATAGAATTCCTTTTAAGCTTTAATACCTTTAGATGCAACTTTTAATATTTAGTTTTTAGACTTTTAAGTTTCGAAGTTTTTCTTTCTTATTTTTATTTTTCGACCTTTTATTTTTCGACGTTTTTCGACGCACTCTTTTTCTTTCTTATTTCTCGACGCTCTAGTTTTTAGGACATAGAATTATCTATTTCTTCTCTAAAAATTTAAAACGAAAAATTATTTTAAGTGGTTAAATTGATAGACATCCAAAATTTTCTGGTTCGTAGTAATAGTTGGATTTGTTAGTGGCGAGTTGTGGGCTTCCGATTTAAAGGGTCCTGGCTACCTGCTGCATCTATTGGCTATTCGAAACGTGGGCAAAATCAGAAAAGTCTATTAATTTGATAACTTATATAATTTTTATTTTTATAACTAATAGGATATTCAGTGAATGCACCGAGCAAAACGTTCACCACCTTTCATACGTTCACCACCTGTAACTCGATCAAGACATCTAGCCAATATTATCGCCGTTGATATTTCTCTAGAATCATCATCTAGTCAAACAAGTATTCCAATTCAAAAATCCGATAATCCATTTTTTGAACCCGACTTCACAATTGAGAACCTTGAGGATATTCAAGGACAATTCCAAGATCCTGAACCACTAATCATTCCTCCTGAACCACAAACCGTTAAATCAGAATCTTCTAGTGATTCGGATTCAACAATTTCAAATATGGAAATAACGGAACCTCTAAGTATGGAAGACCGAATGAGAGCCACACGCACGGGCCAAGGTCACGCCATTATTAAGCCAGACATTAAAGCGCCAGATTACGAAATCAAACGAAAAATCCTACACATGGTAACTAATCAATGCCAATATAGTGGTACGCCAAAAGAAGATCCAAACGAACATCTTCGAACATTTAATAGGATTTCTACTTTATTTAAAATCAGAGAAGTTGAGGATGAACAGATCTATCTCATGTTATTTCCCTGGACTTTAAAGGGAGAAGCCAAAGATTGGTTAAAATCGTTACCTGAAGGGGCGATTGATACATGGGATGTTTTAGTTGAAAATTTTCTTAAACAATTCTTTCCGGCATCTAAAGCCGTGAGACTTCAAGGAGAAATAGTTACGTTCACACAAAAGCCAAATGAAACTCTATATGAGGCGTGGACAAGATTTGGAAAGTTATTGAGAGGATGTCCGCAACATGGTTTAGACACTTATCAAATAGTACAAATATTCTACCAAGGATATGATATCACTACACGAAAAGACATCGACATAGCAGCTGGTGGTTCCATTATAAAGAAAACCGCAACTGAAGCTTATAAAATTATTGATAACACAGCCTCCCACTCGCATGAGTGGCACTAGGAAAAAGATATCTTTCGTTCATCTAAAGCGGCTAGAGCCGATTCTAGCCATGACTTTGATTCCGTTTTCGCAAAAATAGATGCTTTCGAGAGACGAATGGAAAAGATGAATAAAGATATTCACGCAATACCAATCAGTTGAGAGCAATGCGGTGGACCACACTTAACAAAAGATTGTCACATTGAGCAAACGATGGAACAACGTGAAAATGTTTCCTACATGAACCAAAGGCCGGGAAATAATTATCAAAATAATTATCAACCGCCAAGGCCAAACTTTAATCGAAATCAAAACATTCATTACAATCCAAATGGACCAAACAACAACTCGTACAACTAACAAGGTCCGAATAACCAACCAACTCAAAACAACACTTTCAATCAACAGAAACGTAGCTTATATAAACCACCCCAACAAACTGAAGAGAAAAAGTCAAATCAAGAGGAAATGATAACAAAGTTAATGGAATCTCAAACATAATTTATTACATCTCAAACCCAAACAAATGAGAGGTTTGATCAATCATTAAGAACTCAACAAGCTTCCATTTTAAATATAGAAAAACACATAGGTACTCTTGCTAGCATGATGAGTGAGAGGGAACAAGGAAAGCTACCGAGTAATACTGAAGTAAATCCTCGGAATGAGAATGTTAATATGGTTTCAACAAATTCTGAAAAACCATCATCAGAAGATGGGAAGGTTTTAGATGTGAGAAACAATGAAGAAGTTACAACACCACCACCACCCGAGTATGTAAAGCCATTGGTGGCACCATACAAACCACCCATCCCGTTTCCAAGAAAAGGAGTTGAGTATGAGCAAGTAATAGGTAATAAAGTTTTTATTACCTATGGAAAGAAGAAGAAGAATAAGAAAGTGCAAGAAACAAAAACCGTAAAAGTAAACACAGTGAAGACAGTTCCACTGAAACCTCCACCCAGGGTGGGTGATCCGGGTAAATTTATTGTTCCTTGTCTACTTAGTGATTGTGTCATGTATGATGTGTAGTGACCCAAACTTTTCCATGTTTATATATATTAATTGAGATTGATATTTACATGATTAAATGTTTCCAACATGTTAAGCAATCAAACTTGTTAAGACTTGATTAATTGAAATATGTTTCATATAGACAATTGACCACCCAAGTTGACCGGTGATTCAACGTTAAAACTTGTAAAAACTATATGATGACATATATATGGATATATATATAGTTAACATGATACTATGATAAGTAAACATATCATTAAGTATATTAACAATGAACTACATATGTAAAAACAAGACTACTAACTTAATGATTTTTAAACGAGACATATATGTAACGATTATCGTTGTAAAGACATTTAATGTATATATATCATATTAAGAGATATTCATACATGATAATATCATGATAATATAATAATTTAAAATCTCATTTGATATTATAAACATTGGGTTAACAACATTTAACAAGATCGTTAACCTAAAGGTTTCAAAACAACACTTAAATGTAACGACTAACGATGACTTAACGACTCAGTTTCATCAACAATTCTACTCGTATGCACCCGTATTCGTACTCGTACAATACACAGCTTTTAGATGTATTTACTATTAGTATATACACTCCAATGATCAGCTCTTAGCAGCCCATGTGAGTCACCTAACACATGTGGGAACCATCATTTGGCAACTAGCATGAAATATCTCATAAAATTACAAAAATATGAGTAATCATTCATGACTTATTTACATGAAAACAAAATTACATATCCTTTATATCTAATCCATACACCAACGACCAAAAACACCAACAAACACTTTCATTCTTCAATTTTCTTCATCTAATTGATCTCTCTTGTAACAACCCGACTTCATAAACTCAAAACGCGTACCAAAAAAAAAAAAATTATGGCAGTGCATCTGGACGGCGTCAAGAATCCTGGACGGCGTCCAGCTCAGAAAAATGGGACGGCGTCTAAATTTTGGGACGGCGTCCAGCTCAACACAACTGGGACGGTGTCCAATCAATTGGGACGGCGTCCCAATGGCCTTCCAGCTACTGATCACGGGTCCAACTCACACGAGCGGAAAACCCGCTTCCCGACACTTTCAAACGAAAACCTTTTTACCACAAGTCAATATAAGTGAAACTAAGAGATTTTCATCATCAAATCAAGTTTTACATCAACGGTCCCACATCGCCCATTTTACGAGTTTCGTTCAAAAATAAAAGTTTCGACCAAATATAAGTTTAAGTTCCAAACGACACTAGAGTATGGTGTTTGGGGTTAAACTACCCAATCTCGGTCGAACTCCAAAAGCTAACACCCAAAAGCATCCCCTAACAAAACAAGCGGGAGATCACTAATCCAATTGAATGCTCTTACCCTTGTCAATGCCCGAGCCTATAAAAAAAAGGTAAACAACGAGAGGGTAAGCAAGGCTTAGTGAATGCAATAATTATACGAATACATATATAATTATACCTACTTGCATACACTTACACAACCGCAAACATGATAGCAAACAACATTAGCTTATCGTCGCAATAACAAGCTATAATTCACTAATACCCCCAAGCTAGCATAACAACCGCGTATAAATATAACTCGAATAATATAATATGCTTACAACACAAATAACCATGGTTAATCAATAGTACAAGGGAACGGCGCTAGCGAAAACGCCATCGGTGTTCATAACATCCGTTAGGGCACTTAACACCTCGCACCACTAACCCCTAGGGTGGCACCTTAACACCTCGGCACATCACCCCGAGTGGCATCTTAACACCTCGATGCAACACTCATTATTTTACGGAGTGGTGTCTTAACACCTCGACACTACACTCCTAGGTGGCATCTTAACACCTCGATGCTAGACCCGAGTGGCATCTTAACACCTCGATGCTACACTCTTCACGTGAAACGTGGTGTCTTAACACCTCGACACTACACCTTTCACGCTACAACAAATAGATACATTATATACATACGCATATAATTATTCCACTCACCTCAAAGTCTTCGTGTAAGATAACCGAACTTGCAACGTCAATGTAACGTACCTATTACATTTTAGCACATAATCAATTCACAACTCAAGTCGGTCAAGCAACTCACTTAACAATCTAGAGTCTTTTGACCCTAAGTGCAATCCCGACCCATTTTGCACCTTTAACCCTAATAATGGGTTAACTTCACCAAAAACCCTAACTTTAGCCAATTAAGGTCTTAACACACTTTTAACCACAAAGTTAACTCGTTTTCATACGTACAAGACAACCTAGGTCATCAAAGACCCATTTGACCCATTTCTAGGTCAACACACCCATTTGGGTCACCCACAACCCAAATCACACCCACTAACATTAACTATAAGTGTATTAGTATTTACTTAGGTCTTTAAGACCCATTTACACCATTTACCCTTTCAAAACCCTAGGTTAGTCACCATTTGGGTCTTCATGACCCAAACTTACCCAAAACCCCCAAATCACTCATACATGGGTTTTATGTACAACATTAACCCAAACCCTAACCCTTAAACATATTTACTAGAGAAATCAATTTTAGGGCTTACCACCACAATCAAAATGAAGCTAACGAGGAGATGAACAATTTCAATGCTCGAGCTAGAACCCGAAACAAGCTTCTTCCTCTCCTATTTGAGCTTTCTCACACTTAAGAGCACTCTCTCTCTAGAATTAAAGTAGATGATGTTTGGTGGTTGTGAATGGAGTAATGAGACTCCCAAAACTGATATAGGGCTTTAAAATTCGTCCAAGAAGTGAAATTACCAAAATACCCATCTAAATAATTAATAGCAAAAAGACATGCCTGCCAGCCATTCTGGACGGCGTCCAAAATGTTGGACGGCGTCCGGGTCTTCAAACTAGGACGGCGTCCCAAATGTTTGGATGGCGTCCAAACCCAAAAAGAAAACAGGATCTTACAACTCTCCCCCACTTGAACCGGATTGCGACCTCGCAATCCAAGCCGCATGACACGAGGGAAGATAAACTAACACGAACTCTTCGGGCTCCCAAGTGAACTCGGAACCTTTACTTCGCCGCCATTGAACCTTGAAAGTTCTCACCTCTTTATTCCTCAACATTTTCACCTTCTCGTCAAGGATAGCAATCGGTTCCTCGACATATTCTAACTTGTTGTTTAGCTCGATCTCGTCTAAAGGCATCCATGAGGAATCGTCCGCAAGACACTTACGGAGGTGGGAAACATGAAATGTATTATGGATCCTCGCAAGCTCTTCGGTTAATTCCAATCGATATGCAACTTCACCAACACGAGCTGAAACCTTGAACGGCCCAATAAACCGAGGAGCTAACTTTCCCCGTTTTCGAAATCGAATAATACCCTTCCATGGCGAAACCTTAAGCATCACCATATCGCCTTCTTGGAACTCAATCAATCGCCTACGTCTATCGGCATACGACTTTTGCCTATCTTGAGCCTTCTTCAAATGTTCCCGAATCAAATCGATCTTGCTATTTGTCTCTAAAACCAAATCGGTACTCCCGATCTCTCTTTGACCCACTTCTCCCCAACAAACGGGAGTTCGACACCTACGCCCATAAAGCATTTCGTAAGATGGCATCCCGATACTAGTATGATAACTATTATTGTACGAGAATTCCACCAAAGGCAAATGTTCATCCCAACTACCACCAAAGTCAATGATGCACGCCCGTAACATATCTTCCAAAGTTTGATTCGTACGTTCGGTTTGACCGTCCGTTTGAGGATGATACGCCATGCTCAACTTCAATTGCGTGCCCATATCTTCATGAAACTTTTCCCAAAACCGAGATGTAAAACGGGTATCTCGATCCGAAATAATAGATATAGGAACCCCATGTCACGTGACCACTTCCTTGATAAACAACTTAGCCAAAGTCTCTGACGATATCGCTTCTTTAATGAGAAGAAACAAAGCGCTTTTTGTCAATCGGTCAACTATAACCCAAATCGAATCGAATTGGGTTCTCGCCGTTTTAGGTAACTTTGTAATGAAATCCATGGTAATGTGCTCCCATTTCCATTTCGGGATTTCTAACGGTTGCAACTTACCATACGGCTTTTGGTGTTCGGCTTTTAGTTGTAAGCACGTGACACATACGTTTCATGCCCGGCCATACGTTTCATGCCCGGCCACCAATAATCTTTCTTCAAGTCAAGATACATTTTCGTCGCGCCCGGATGAATGGAGTATTTTGACTTATGTGCTTCATCAAGTAGCACTCGTCGGTAATCACCCATCTTAGGCACCCACACCCTTCCTTGGAAAGACAACAAACCACGCGGACCCATAGTAATAAACTCCGATTGGCCCACGATTCGCTCCGTATGCTTGTTGTGAACATAAGCCTCTATTTGAATCTCACCAAGCTTTTCAAGAAAATCGTTGGAAATAATCAAACGTAACGACCCCACTTTTATCGCCGGATGTTGACTCTTTCGACTCAACGCATCCGCGACCACATTCGACTTACCCGGATGATAAAGTATTTCACAATCGTAGTCTTTCACCACATCCATCCACCTACGTTGGCGATAATTCAAATCTCGTTGATTAAAGAGATGTTTCAAACTCTTATGATCCGAATAAATCGTACACTTGACACCATACAAGTAATGGCGCCAAATTTTCAACGCATGCACTACCGCCGCCAACTCAAGATCATGAGTCGGATACCTCGTTTCATGTTCCTTTAATTGTCGAGAGGCATAAGCGATGACTTTACCTCTTTGCATTAGAACAAACCCGAGACCATTTAAGGAAGCATCACAATAAACCACCATGTCTTCAACACCTTCCGGTAACACTAACACCGGAGCTTGACACAACTTCTCTTTTAACAATTGAAAAGCAATTTCTTGCTCGTTCTCCCAACCAAACCTCGCATTCTTCCTTGTCAATTTCGTCAATGAAGAAGCGATCTTAGAAAAATCTTGGATAAACCGACGATAATAACCGGCCAATCCGAGAAAACTTCGGATTTCCGTAGGCGTAGTCGGTCGTCCCCAACTCTTCACTGTTTCGATCTTCCCCGGATCTACTTGAATACCGTTTTCGTTCACCATATGACCAAGGAATTGAACTTCCCTTAGCCAAAATTCACATTTGGAGAACTTTGCATACAACTTCTCCTTTCGTAGCGTCTTCAATACTTCACGCAAATGATGTTCATGTTCGTTCATACTTTTCGAGTAGACTAGTATGTCGTCAATGAACACTATTACTGACTTGTCCAACATAGGTTGGCACACCCGGTTCATAAGATCCATGAATGCCGCCGGTGCATTCGTAAGACCAAAGGGCATAACTACAAACTCATAATGCCCGTAACGCGTTCGAAAAGCCTTTTCTCTATGTCTTCCTCACGGACCCGCATTTGGTGATAGCCGGACCGTAGGTCGATCTTAGAGAAATACGTTGCACCTTGAAGTTGATCAAATAAATTGTCAATCCTAGGTAATGAATAACGATTCTTGATCGTCACTTTATTCAACTCACGGTAATCAATGCACATACGCTTACTACCATCTTTCTTCTTCACAAATAACACCGGAGCGCCCCACGGTGAAGCACTCAGTCGAATAAAACCCTTCTCGAGCAATTCTTGAATTTGATTTAACAACTCTTGCATCTCCGTTGGCGCTAAACGATAAGGAGTTTTAGCAATGGGGGTAGCCCCCGGAACCAACTCGATGCGAAATTCAACTTGTCTTTCCGCCGAAACACCCGGTAATTCATCCGGAAAAACGTCTTCGAATTCACTAACAACCGGAATTTCACGAATAGGTGGTGGCTCATTGCGAGTATCAACAACATGAGCAAGGAAAGCCATGCCACCGGTAACAACAAAACGACGTACCCGTGCAAAAGTGCATATCGGCACCGGTCTCCTTCGCTTATCACCATGAATAATTAACTCTCCCCCCTTAGGGTCTTCACACGAATAAACTTATCATGGCATGCAATATCGGCTCTATAACGATCGAGCCATACCAACGACAATATCAAAGTCGCCCAAGGTCATTGGAATAAGATCAATTTTAAAGGTTTCGGCACCAAAAACAACATCACAATTTTCACACACATCAACCACTAGCACCGTCTTGCCGTCCGCTATTTCGACTTCTATCGGACGACTTAACTTAGCTAACGGTCTATTAAGTTTAGGCACAAATTTAGGAGACACAAACGACAAATTTGCACCGCTATCGAAAAGAATCCTTGCCGGATTAGAATTAACCATGTAAGTACCTGAGACAACTTCGTGCGATTGTTTGGCTTCATCATTGGTCATCAAATAGTTACGACCCCTAGCCGTACCCGCTGCCTTCTCTAACCGTTTCACATTGTCGTTTAGCAAGTCGGGACACTCCGGCTTCTTATGCCCTTCTTTGCCGCAATTAAAACAAGTGACTTTGTTTCCGGAATGTGGTTTCGGACACTCACGAGCCATATGACCCGGTTGCCCACAATTGTAGCACGTATAAGAAAACCCGCCGGTAGTGCCCTTCTTTGCACTATTGACACTTTCGGCCCCCCTCTTGCTCTTGCTCTTCTTGCTTGAGGCGTTAGAGTAACTAAAACCTTCAAATTTTCTTTTGGAAAACATGAAATCACTCTTTCTTGAAACCTCCGGCTCAAAACCCCGAGCCAACTCGAACAATTCATCAAAAGACTTAGCCATACCCTGACTAATCTTCCCCTTGTACTCATCATTCAAAGTACGATAGAAATCCTTCATGAGCTTATGATCATCACCAACATATTCCGGGCAAAAACGAGTCTTTGCCAAGAATGTAGACTTAAGAGTAACTAAGTCCATTGAGCCTTGTTGTAAATGGTGCAACTCGTCCCGGATTCTATCGAGATCGGAAGAAGTTCGGTATTCCTTGAAAAACTCCTTCTTAAACTCTTCCCACGTCAAGCCCATACATTGTTCCTCACCATACAAGTTGATTTTATCATCCCACCATAACTTAGCCTCTTCTCGTAGCATGCTAGAGTCATACCTCGCCTTCTTTTCGGGAGGACATTCAGCGGTACGGAAAGCTCCCTCAATATCGGAGATCCAACATGTACTTTTTAAAGGATCCCGCACCCCATTAAACATCGGGGGTTGAGCATCCTTGAAGTTCTTGTAGTGGAAGTCCCGCCTTCCTTCACCTCCTTCACCGCGAGGGTAGATATTCCTAGCGTCAAGGGCCTCTTCGATAGTGGCCTTCATTCGTTCATTAATTAGATCGGTTATTTGCTCATCAACCGAATCTTGGAAGACCTTTCGAACGTCCGCAAGAAAATCCGATTTTAACTTCTTAAAGATGGCCTCAACCTTGGTTGAGAACTCGGCGTCCCCGCTTGTACTTCCATTATCATGTTCGGGACCGTTTCTCGTTTTCATTCTATAAAACGAATTAGGTTAAACCACAAAACGGAAGGACAGATTACATATATACATACATATACACCACACTACTCCATCTCGCTCAAAAATCGTCGTACATTACTTGTTTGACACGATTTGCACTCGTAGTGATGGTAGCTAGTCATTACTACGCGAGCACGTCGCGTTAACTCGCTAGTACAACGTCCATCTCGCTTGATGATTGCTAAACACACACAACAAATAGCGCATGATTAGTTCACATAAACCTATGCACTAACCATCCCGATCCGACCCAAGATCCTACAAGTCCCGCATAAACGCGCACACAAAAAGTCTAAGTCTAGGCGCCTATCTCAAGTCACCTAAATCCCTTAGACCATGCTCTAATACCACTTGTAACAACCCGACTTCATAAACTCAAAACGCGTACCAAAAAAAAAAAATTATGGCAGTGCATCTGGACGGCGTCCAGCTCAGAAAAATGGGACGGCGTCCAAAGTTTGGGACGGCGTCCAGCTCAACACAACTGGGACGGCGTCCAATCAATTGGGACGGCGTCCCAATGGCCTTCCAGCTACTGATCACGGGTCCAACTCACACGAGCGGAAAACCCGCTTCCCGACACTTTCAAACGAAAACCTTTTTACCACAAGTTAATATAAGTGAAACTAAGAGATTTTCATCATCAAATCAAGTTTTACATCAACGGGCCCACATCGCCCATTTTACGAGTTTCGTTCAAAAATAAAAGTTTCGACCAAATATAAGTTTAAGTTCCAAACGACACTAGAGCATGGTGTTTGGGGTTAAACTACCCAATCTCGGTCGAACTCCAAAAGCTAACACCCAAAAGCATCCCATAACAAAACAAGCGGGAGATCACTAATCCAATTGAACGCTCTTACCCTTGTCAATGCCTGAGCCTATAAAAAAAAGGTAAACAACGAGAGGGTAAGCAAGGCTTAGTGAATGCAATAATTATACGAATACATATATAATTATACCTACTTGCATACACTTACACAACCGCAAACATGCTAGCAAACAACATTAGCTTATCGTCGCAATAACAAGCTATAATTCACCAATACCCCCAAGCTAGCATAACAACCCCATATAAATATAACTCGAATAATATAATATGCTTACAACACAAATAACCATGGTTAACCAATAGTACAAGGGAACGGCGCTCGCGAAAACGCCATCGGTGTTCATAACATCCGTTAGGGCACTTAACACCTCGCACCACTAACCCCTAGGGTGGCACCTTAACACCTCGGCACATCACCCCGAGTGGCATCTTAACACCTCGATGCAACACTCATTATTTTACGGAGTGGTGTCTTAACACCTCGACACTACACTCCTAGGTGGCATCTTAACACCTCGATGCTACACCCGAGTGGCATCTTAACACCTCGATGCTACACTCTTCACGTGAAATGTGGTTTCTTAACACCTCGACACTACACCTTTCACGTTACAACAAATAGATACATTATATACATACGCATATAATTGTTCCACTCACCTCAAAGTCTTCGTGTAAGATAACCGAACTTGCAACGTCAATGTAACGTACCTATTACATTTTAGCACATAATCAATTCACAACTCAAGTCGGTCAAGCAACTCACTTAACTATCTAGAGTCTTTTGACCCTAAGTGCAATCCCGACCCATTTTGCACCTGTAACCCTAATAATGGGTTAACTTCACCAAAAACCCTAACTTTAGCCAATTAAGGTCTTAACACACTTTTAACCACAAAGTTAACTCGTTTTCATACATGCAAGACAACCTAGGTCATCAAAGATCCATTTGACCCATTTCTAGGTCAACACACCCATTTGGGTCACCCACAACCCAAATCACACCCACTAACATTAACTATAAGTGTATTAGTATTTACTTAGGTCTTTAAGACCCATTTACACCATTTACCCTTTCAAAACCCTAGGTTAGTCACCATTTGGGTCTTCATGACCCAAACTTACCCAAAACCCCCAAATCACTCATACATGGGTTTTATGTACAACATTAACCCAAACCCTAACCCTTAAACATATTTACTAGAGAAATCAATTTTAGGGCTTACCACCACAATCAAAACGAAGCTAACGAGGAGATGAACTGAAATGTCCCGTTCTTATTGATTAAAAACGTTCCATATTAATTGATTTCGTTGCGAGGTTTTGACCTCTATATGAGACGTTTTTCAAAGACTGCATTCATTTTTAAAACAAACCATAACCTTTATTTCATAAATAAAGGTTTAAAAAGCTTTACGTAGATTATCAAATAATGATAATCTAAAATATCCTGTTTACATACGACCATTACATAATGGTTTACAATACAAATATGTTACATCGAAATCAGTTTCTTGAATGCAGTTTTTACACAATATCATACAAACATGGACTCCAAATCTTGTCCTTATTTTAGTATGCAGCAGCGGAAGCTCTTAGTATTCACCTGAGAATAAACATGCTTTAAACGTCAACAAAAATGTTGGTGAGTTATAGGTTTAACCTATATATATCAAATCGTAATAATAGACCACAAGATTTCATATTTCAATACACATCCCATACATAGAGATAAAAATCATTCATATGGTGAACACCTGGTAACCGACATTAACAAGATGCATATATATATAAGAATATCCCCATCATTCCGGGACACCCTTCGGATATGATATAAATTTCGAAGTACTAAAGCATCCGGTACTTTGGATGGGGTTTGTTAGGCCCAATAGATCTATCTTTAGGATTCGCGTCAATTAGGGTGTCTGTTCCCTAATTCTTAGATTACCAGACTTAATAAAAAGGGGCATATTCGATTTCGATAATTCAACCATAGAATGTAGTTTCATGTACTTGTGTCTATTTTGTAAATCATTTATAAAACCTGCATGTATTCTCATCCCAAAAATATTAGATTTTAAAAGTGGGACTATAACTCACTTTCACAGATTTTTTTACTTCGTCGGGAAGTAAGACTTGGCCACTGGTTGATTCACGAACCTATAACAATATATACATATATATCAAAGTATGTTTAAAATATATTTACAACACTTTTAATATATTTTGATGTTTTAAGTTTATTAAGTCAGCTGTCCTCGTTAGTAACCTACAACTAGTTGTCCACAGTTAGATGTACAGAAATAAATCGATAAATATTATCTTGAATCAATCCACGACCCAGTGTATACGTATCTCAGTATTGATCACAACTCAAACTATATATATATATTTTGGAATCAACCTCAACCCTGTATAGCTAACTCCAACATTCACATATAGAGTGTCTATGGTTGTTCCGAAATATATATAGATGTGTCGACATGATAGGTCGAAACATTGTATACGTGTCTATGGTATCTCAAGATTACATAATATACAATACAAGTTGATTAAGTTATGGTTGAAATAGATTTGTTACAAATTTTCACGTAGCTAAAATGAGAAAAATTATCCAATCTTGTTTTACCCATAACTTCTTCATTTTAAATCCGTTTTGAGTGAATCAAATTGCTATGGTTTCATATTGAACTATATTTTATGAATCTAAATAGAAAAAGTATAGGTTTATTGTCGGAAAAATAAGTTACAAGTCATTTTTGTAAAGGTAGTCATTTCAGTCGAAAGAACGACGTCTAGATGACCATTTTAGAAAACATACTTCCACTTTGAGTTTAACCATAATTTTTGGATATAGTTTCATGTTCATAATAAAAATCATTTTCCCAGAATAACAACTTTTAAATCAAAGTTTATCATAGTTTTTAATTAACTAACCCAAAACAGCCCGCAGTGTTACTACGACGGCGTAAATTCGGTTTTACGGTATTTTTCGTGTTTCCAGGTTTTAAATCATTAAGTTAGCATATCATATAGATATAGAATATGTGTTTAGTTGATTTTAAAAGTCAAGTTAGAAGGATTAACTTTTGTTTGTGAACAAGTTTAGAATTAACTAAACTATGTTCTAGTGATTACAAGTTTAAACCTTCGAATAAGATAGCTTTATATGTATGAATTGAATGATGTTATGAACATCATTACTACCTTAAGTTCCTTGGATAAACCTACTGGAAAAGAGAAAAATGGATCTAGCTTCAACGGATCCTTGGATGGCTCGAAGTTCTTGAAGCAGAATCATGACACGGAAACAAGTTCAAGTAAGATCATCACTTGAAATAAGATTGTTATAGTTATAGAAATTGAACCAAATTTTGAATATGATTATTACCTTGTATTAGAATGATAACCTACTGTAAGAAACAAAGATTTCTTGAGGTTGGATGATCACCTTACAAGATTGGAAGTGAGCTAGCAAACTTGAAAGTATTCTTGATTTTATGTAACTAGAACTTGTAGAATATATGAAGAACACTTAGAACATGAAGATAGAACTTGAGAGAGATCAATTAGATGAAGAAAATTGAAGAATTAAAGTGTTTGTAGGTGTTTTTGGTCGTTGGTGTATGGATTAGATATAAAGGATATGTAATTTTGTTTTCATGTAAATAAGTCATGAATGATTACTCATATTTTTGTTATTTTATGAGATATTTCATGCTAGTTGCCAAATGATGGTTCCCACATGTGTTAGGTGACTCACATAGGCTGCTAAGAGCTGATCATTGGAGTGTATATACCAATAGTACATACATCTAAAAGCTGTGTATTGTACGAGTACGAATACGGGTGCATACGAGTAGAATTGTTGATGAAACTGAACGAGGATGTAATTGTAAGCATTTTTGTTAAGTAGAAGTATTTTGATAAGTGTATTGAAGTCTTTCAAAAGTGTATAAATACATATTAAAACACTACATGTATATACATTTTAACTGAGTCGTTAAGTCATCGTTAGTCGTTACATGTAAGTGTTGTTTTGAAACCTTTAGGTTAACGATCTTGTTAAATGTTGTTAACCCAATGTTTATAATATCAAATGAGATTTTAAATTATTATATTATCATGATATTATCATGATATTATCATGTATGAATATCTCTTAATATGATATATATACATTAAATGTCTTTACAACGATAATCGTTACATATATGTCTCGTTTAAAAATCATTAAGTTAGTAGTCTTGTTTTTACATATGTAGTTTATTGTTAATATACTTAATGATATGTTTACTTATCATAGTATCATGTTAACTATATATATATCCATATATATATCATCATATAGTTTTTATAAGTTTTAACGTTCGTGAATCACCGGTCAACTTGGGTGGTCAATTGTCTATATGAAACCTATTTCAATTAATCAAGTCTTAACAAGTTTGATTGCTTAACATGTTGGAAACATTTAATCATGTAAATATCAATCTCAATTAATATATATAAACATGGAAAAGTTCGGGTCACTACAGTACCTACCCGTTAAATAAATTTCGTCCCGAAATTTTATGCTGTTGAAGGTGTTGACGAATCTTCTGGAAATAGATGCGGGTATTTCTTCTTCATCTGATATTCACGCTCCCAGGTGAACTCGGGTCCTCTACGAGCATTCCATCGAACCTTAACAATTGGTATCTTGTTTTGCTTAAGTCTTTTAACCTCACGATCCATTATTTTGACGGGTTCTTCGATGAATTGAAGTTTTTCGTTGATTTGGATTTCATCTAATGGAATAGTGAGATCTTCTTTAGCAAAACATTTCTTCAAATTCGAGACGTGGAAAGTGTTATGTACAGCCGCGAGTTGTTGAGGTAACTCAAGTCGGTAAGCTACTGGTCCGACACGATCAATAATCTTGAATGGTCCAATATACGTTGGATTTAATTTCCCTCGTTTACCAAATCGAACAACGCCTTTCCAAGGTGCAACTTTAAGCATGACCATCTCTCCAATTTCAAATTCTATATCTTTTCTTTTAATGTCAGCGTAGCTCTTTTGTCGACTTTGGGCGGTTTTCAACCGTTGTTGAATTTGGATGATCTTCTCGGTAGTTTCTTGTATAATCTCCGGACCCGTAATCTGTCTATCCCCCACTTCACTCCAACAAATCGGAGACCTGCACTTTCTACCATAAAGTGCTTCAAACAGCGCCATCTCAATGCTTGAATGGTAGCTGTAGTTATAGGAAAATTCTGCTAACGGTAGATGTCGATCCCAACTGTTTCCTAAATCAATAACACATGCTTGTAGCATGTCTTCAAGCGTTTGTATCGTCCTTTCGCTCTGCCCATCAGTTTGTGGATGATAGGCAGTACTCATGTCTAGACGAGTTCCTAATGCTTGCTGTAATGTCTGCCAGAATCTTGAAATAAATCTGCCATCCCTATCAGAGATAATAGAGATTGGTATTCCATGTCTGGAGATGACTTCCTTCAAATACAGTCGTGCTAACTTCTCCATCTTGTCATCTTCTCTTATTGGCAGGAAGTGTGCTGATTTGGTGAGACGATCAACTATTACCCAAATAGTATCAAAACCACTTGCAGTCCTTGGCAATTTAGTGATGAAATCCATGGTAATGTTTTCCCATTTCCATTCCGGGATTTCAGGTTGTTGAAGTAGACCTGATGGTTTCTGATGCTCAGCTTTGACCTTGGAAAACGTCAAACATTCTCCTACGTATTTAGCAACATCGGCTTTCATACCCGGCCACCAAAAATGTTTCTTGAGATCCTTGTACATCTTCCCCGTTCCAGGATGTATTGAGTATCTGGTTTTATGAGCTTCTCTAAGTACCATTTCTCTCATATCTCCAAATTTTGGTACCCAAATCCTTTCAGCCCTATACCGGGTTCCGTCTTCCCGAATATTTAGATGCTTCTCCGATCCTTTGGGTATATCATCCTTTAAATTTCCCTCTTTTAAAACTCCTTGTTGCGCCTCCTTTATTTGAGTAGTAAGGTTATTATGAATCATTATATTCATAGATTTTACTCGAATGGGTTCCCTGTCCTTACTGCTCAAGGCATCGGCTACCACATTTGCCTTCCCCGGGTGGTAACGAATCTCAAAGTCGTAATCATTCAATAATTCAATCCACCTACGCTGCCTCATATTCAGTTGTTTCTGATTAAATATGTGTTGAAGACTTTTGTGGTCGGTATATATAATACTTTTGACCCCATATAAGTAGTGCCTCCAAGTCTTTAATGCAAAAACAACCGCGCCTAATTCCAAATCATGCGTCGTATAATTTTGTTCGTGAATCTTCAATTGTCTAGACGCATAAGCAATCACCTTCGTTCGTTGCATTAATACACAACCGAGACCTTGCTTTGATGCATCACAATAAATCACAAAATCATTATTCCCTTCAGGCAATGACAATATAGGTGCCGTAGTTTGCTTTTTCTTCAATAACTGAAACGCTTTCTCTTGTTCATCATTCCATTCAAATTTCTTCCCTTTATGCGTTAATGCAGTCAAGGGTTTTGCTATTCTGGAAAAGTCTTGGATGAACCTTCTGTAGTAACCAGCTAGTCCTAAAAACTGGCGTATGTGTTTCGGAGTTTTTGGGGTTTCCCACTTTTCAACAGTTTCTATCTTTGCTGGATCCACCTTAATACCTTCTTTGTTCACTATGTGACCGAGGAATTGAACTTCTTCCAACCAAAATGCACACTTTGAAAACTTAGCGTACAATTCTTCCTTCCTCAATACTTCTAACACCTTTCTCAAATGTTCACCGTGTTCTTGGTCATTCTTTGAGTAAATAAGTATGTCATCAATGAAAACAATGACAAACTTGTCAAGGTATGGTCCACACACTCGGTTCATAAGGTCCATGAACACAGCTGGTGCATTAGTTAAACCAAACGGCATGACCATAAACTCGTAATGACCGTAACGTGTTCTGAAAGCAGTCTTTGGAATATCATCTTCTTTCACCCGCATTTGATGATACCCGGAACGTAAGTCAATCTTTGAATAAACAGACGAGCCTTGTAGTTGATCAAATAAGTCGTCGATTCTCGGTAGTGGGTAGCGGTTCTTGATGGTAAGTTTGTTCAACTCTCGGTAGTCGATACACAACCTGAATGTACCATCTTTCTTCTTGACAAACAAAACAGGAGCTCCCCACGGTGATGTGCTTGGTCGAATGAAACCACGCTCTAAAAGTTCTTGTAATTGGCTTTGCAGTTCTTTCATCTCGCTGGGTGCGAGTCTGTAAGGAGCACGAGCTATTGGTGCAGCTCCTGGTACAAGATCTATTTGAAACTCAACGGATCGATGTGGGGGTAATCCCGGTAATTCTTTCGGAAATACATCGGGAAATTCTTTTGCAATGGGAACATCATTGATGCTCTTTTCTTCAGTTTGTACTTTCTCGACGTGTGCTAGAACAGCATAGCAACCTTTTCTTATTAGTTTTTGTGCCTTCAAATTACTAATAAGATGTAGCTTCGTGTTGCCCTTTTCTCCGTACACCATTAAGGGTTTTCCTTTTTCTCGTATAATGCGAATTGCATTTTTGTAACAAACGATCTCTGCTTTCACTTCTTTCAACCAGTCCATACCGATTATCACATCAAAACTCCCTAACTCTACTGGTATCAAGTCAATCTTAAATGTTTCGCTAACCAGTTTAATTTCTCGATTCCGACATATATTATCTGCTGAAATTAATTTACCATTTGCTAATTCGAGTAAAAATTTACTATCCAAAGGCGTCAATGGACAACTTAATTTAGCACAAAAATCTCTACTCATATAGCTTCTATCCGCACCCAAATCAAATAAAATGTAAGCAGATTTATTGTCAATAAGAAACGTACCCGTAACAAGCTCCGGGTCTTCCTGTGCCTCTGCCGCATTAATATTGAAAACTCTTCCGCGGCCTTGTCCATTCGTGTTCTCCTGGTTCGGGCAATTTCTAATAATGTGGCCCGGTTTTCCACATTTATAACAAACTACATTGGCATAACTTGCTCCGACACTACTTGCTCCGCCATTACTCGTTCTGACACCATTTGTTCCTTTCGTTCTATTAACCCCTGGTCCGTAGACCTCACACTTCACCGCGCTATGACCATTTCCTTTACACTTGTTGCAAAATTTGGTGCAGAACCCCGAGTGATACTTTTCACACCTTTGGCATAGCTGCTTCTGATTGTTGTTGTTGTTGCGGTTATTATTGTTGTTGGGATGATTGTTGTAGTTGCTGCTGTTGTTGTTGTTGTTGTTGTTGTTGTTGTTGGGCCGTTTGTTGTAGTTGCGATTGATGTTGCGATTGTTGGGATAATTGTTGCGATTATTGTTGTAATTATTGTTGTTGTATTGGTGATTCTTATCACCGTTTTCCTCCCACTTTCTTTTAACTTGCTTCACATTGGCCTCTTCAGCAGTCTGTTCTTTAATTCTTTCTTCAATCTGGTTCACTAGTTTGTGAGCCATTCTACATGCCTGTTGTATGGAGGCGGGCTCGTGTGAACTTATATCTTCTTGGATTCTTTCCGGTAATCCTTTCACAAACGCGTCGATCTTCTCTTCCTCATCTTCGAATGCTCCCGGACACAATAGGCACAATTCTGTGAATCGTCTTTCGTACGTGGTAATATCAAATCCTTGGGTTCGTAACCCTCTAAGTTCTGTCTTGAGCTTATTGACCTCGGTTCTGGGACGGTACTTCTCGTTCATCAAGTGCTTGAATACTGACCACGGTAGTGCGTACGCATCGTCTTGTCCCACTTGCTCTAGATAGGTATTCCACCATGTTAACGCAGAACCTGTGAAGGTATGTGTAGCGTACTTCACTTTATCCTCTTCAGTACACTTACCTATGGCAAACACCGATTCGACCTTCTCGGTCCACCGTTTCAATCCGATCGGTCCTTCGGTTCCATCAAATTCCAAAGGTTTGCAGGCAGTGAATGCTTTGTAGGTGCATCCTACACGATTTCCTGTACTGCTAGATCCAAGGTTATTGTTGGTATGTAGCACAGCCTGTACTGCGGCTATGTTTGAAGCTAGAAAAGTACGGAATTCCTCTTCATTCATATTCACGGTGTGTCGAGTAGTCGGTGCCATTTCCTTCAAAATAGTCAAATGGAACAAGTTAATCATACAGAATATTAAGAGTAGTTAACAGTATTTCGTAGCATAATATGAACTCATTTATAAAAGCTTTTTCTTCATATTAGCGTTTTATAAGTTTAAATTCGGGTAGTACCTACCCGTTAAGTTCATACTTAGTAGCTAATATACAATTCAACTACTACAATTCTATATGAAAAACTGATTATAATAATATTTCGCGTTCAAACTTTTACACAATATTTTATAAACTTACAATACCGCTTATTTTACATATAGCATGAAATATAGCACACAATAAATTTGATACAAGATGGTTGTGAAGATAATTCTAGCTAGTACACAAGTCGTACAGCAAAGGCAATAAAGACACGTAATTCATACGTCCAGAAACAATTCATGCATGCTGGTTTTACTAGGATTACTTCCCATCCTTGGTCTTGTGGAACATAATCGTTATGGCCGTTGATAAGACAGCGTGTTGTAACGTCGTCAAAGGGACGAGGGTTACGTAATGTCCAACAGTCCCGTAACAATCTAAAAACCTCATTTCTTACCCCAATTACAGACTCCGTCACTTGTGGAAACGTTTTGTTTAATAGTTGTAGCCCGATGTTCTTGTTCTCACTTTGGTGAGAAGCGAACATTACTAATCCGTAAGCATAACATGCTTCTTTATGTTGCATGTTAGCCGCTTTTTCTAAATCACGAAGTCCAATATTCGGATAAATTGAGTCAAAATAATTTCTTAACCCGTTGCGTAAAATAGCATTTGGGTTCCCCGCAATATATGCGTCAAAGTAAACACATCGTAACTTATGGGTTTCCCAATGTGATATCCCCCATCTTTCAAACGAAAGTCTCTTATAAACCAAGACATTCTTGGAACGTTCTTCGAATGTCTTACAAACTGATCTCGCCTTAAATAGTTGTGCCGAGGAACTCTAACCGACTCTAGACAAGATTTCATCAATCATGTCTCCGGGTAGGTCTCTTAAAATATTGGGTTGTCTATCCATTTTGTGTTTTTAAACTGTAAAATAGACAAGAGTTAGATTCATAAAAAAAAAATACTTATTAATACAAGCAATTTTTACATATATCATAAAGCATAAGCACACTATATTACATATATTACACCACACGAATACAACTATCTTATTCCGACTCGCTCGTTTCTTCTTCTTCGGTTTTGGTTCATTTTGCTAGGTTTCTAGGGATATATGATGTTCCCCTAATACGAGCCGTAATTTTCCACATTGGTTTTGAAAAACCTGGTGGTTTAGAGGTTCCCGGGTCATTGTTACAACTTAAGGACTTCGGGGGTTGACGATACATATAAAGTTCATCGGGGTTGGAATTAGATTTCTCTATTTTTATACCCTTTCCCTTATTATTTTCTTTTGCCTTTTTAAATTCAGTTGGGGTAATTTCTATAACATCATCGGAATTCTCGTCGGAATCCGATTCATCGGAGAATTGGTAATCCTCCCAATATTTTGCTTCCTTGGCGGAAACACCATTGACCATAATTAACCTTGGTCGGTTGGTTGAGGATTTTCTTTTACTTAACCGTTTTATTATTTCCCCCACCGGTTCAATTTCTTCATCCGGTTCCGATTCTTCTTCCGGTTCCGATTCCTCTTTCGGTTCCGACTCTTCTTCAGGTTCCTCTTCGGGAACTTGTGAATCAGTCCACGAATCATTCCAATTTACATTTGACTCTTCATTATTATTAGGTGAGTCAATGGGACTTGTTCTAGAGGTAGACATCTATCACATAATATCAAACGCGTTAAGAGATTAATATATCACATAATATTCACATGTTAAAAATATATAGTCTCCAACAAAATTTGTTAAGCAATCATTTTTCAAGTAAACACGGTCGAAGTCCAGACTCACTAATGCATCCTAACAAACTCGATAAGACACACTAATGCAAAATTCTGGTTCTCTAAGACCAACGCTCGGATACCAACTGAAATGTCCCGTTCTTATTGATTAAAAACGTTCCATATTAATTGATTTCGTTGCGAGGTTTTGACCTCTATATGAGACGTTTTTCAAAGACTGCATTCATTTTTAAAACTAACCATAACCTTTATTTCATAAATAAAGGTTTAAAAATCTTTACGTAGATTACCAAATAATGATAATCTAAAATATCCTGTTTACACACGACCATTACATAATGGTTTACAATACAAATATGTTACATCGAAATCAGTTTCTTGAATGCAGTTTTTACACAATATCATATAAACATGGACTCCAAATCTTGTCCTTATTTTAGTATGCAACAGCGGAAGCTCTTAGTATTCACCTGAGAATAAACATGCTTTAAACGTCAACAAAAATGTTGGTGAGTTATAGGTTTAACCTATATATATCAAATCGTAACAATAGACCACAAGATTTCATATTTCAATACACATCCCATACATAGAGATAAAAATCATTCATATGGTGAACACCTGGTAACCGACATTAACAAGATGCATATATATATAAGAATATCCCCATCATTCCGGGACACCCTTCGGATATGATATAAATTTCGAAGTACTAAAGCATCCGGTACTTTGGATGGGGTTTGTTAGGCTCAATAGATCTATCTTTAGGATTCGCGTCAATTAGGGTGTCTGTTCCCTAATTCTTAGATTACCAGACTTAATAAAAAGGGGCATATTCGATTTCGATAATTCAACCATAGAATGTAGTTTCATGTACTTGTGTCTATTTTGTAAATCATTTATAAAACCTGCATGTATTCTCATCCCAAAAATATTAGATTTTAAAAGTGGGACTATAACTCACTTTCACAGATTTTTTTACTTCGTCGGGAAGTAAGACTTGGCCACTGGTTGATTCACGAACCTATAACAATATATACATATATATCAAAGTATGTTTAAAATATATTTACAACACTTTTAATATATTTTGATGTTTTAAGTTTATTAAGTCAGCTGTCCTCGTTAGTAACCTACAACTAGTTGTCCACAGTTAGATGTACAGAAATAAATCGATAAATATTATCTTGAATCAATCCACGACCCAGTGTATACGTATCTCAGTATTGATCACAACTCAAACTATATATATATTTTGGAATCAACCTCAACCCTGTATAGCTAACTCCAACATTCACATATAGAGTGTCTATGGTTGTTCCGAAATATATATAGATGTGTCGACATGATAGGTCGAAACATTGTATACGTGTCTATGGTATCTCAAGATTACATAATATACAATACAAGTTGATTAAGTTATGGTTGGAATAGATTTGTTACCAATTTTCACGTAGCTAAAATGAGAAAAATTATCCAATCTTGTTTTACCCATAACTTCTTCATTTTAAATCCGTTTTGAGTGAATCAAATTGCTATGGTTTCATATTGAACTATATTTTATGAATCTAAATAGAAAAAGTATAGGTTTATAGTCGGAAAAATAAGTTACAAGTCGTTTTTGTAAAGGTAGTCATTTCAGTCGAAAGAACGACGTCTAGATGACCATTTTAGAAAACATACTTCCACTTTGAGTTTAACCATAATTTTTGGATATAGTTTCATGTTCATAATAAAAATCATTTTCCCAGAATAACAACTTTTAAATCAAAGTTTATCATAGTTTTTAATTAACTAACCCAAAACAGCCCGCAGTGTTACTACGACGGCGTAAATTCGGTTTTACGGTGTTTTTCGTGTTTCCAGGTTTTAAATCATTAAGTTAGCATATCATATAGATATAGAACATGTGTTTAGTTGATTTTAAAAGTCAAGTTAGAAGGATTAACTTTTGTTTGTGAACAAGTTTAGAATTAACTAAACTATGTTCTAGTGATTACAAGTTTAAACCTTCGAATAAGATAGCTTTATATGTATGAATTGAATGATGTTATGAACATCATTACTACCTTAAGTTCCTTGGATAAACCTACTGGAAAAGAGAAAAATGGATCTAGCTTCAACGGATCCTTGGATGGCTCGAAGTTCTTGAAGCAGAATCATGACACGGAAACAAGTTCAAGTAAGATCATCACTTGAAATAAGATTGTTATAGTTATAGAAATTGAACCAAATTTTGAATATGATTATTACCTTGTATTAGAATGATAACCTACTGTAAGAAACAAAGATTTCTTGAGGTTGGATGATCACCTTACAAGATTGGAAGTGAGCTAGCAAACTTGAAAGTATTCTTGATTTTATGTAACTAGAACTTGTAGAATATATGAAGAACACTTAGAACTTGAAGATAGAACTTGAGAGAGATCAATTAGATGAAGAAAATTGAAGAATGAAAGTGTTTGTAGGTGTTTTTGGTCGTTGGTGTATGGATTAGATATAAAGGATATGTAATTTTGTTTTCATGTAAATAAGTCATGAATGATTACTCATATTTTTGTAATTTTATGAGATATTTCATGCTAGTTGCCAAATGATGGTTCCCACATGTGTTAGGTGACTCACATAGGCTGCTAAGAGCTGATCATTGGAGTGTATATACCAATAGTACATACATCTAAAAGCTGTGTATTGTACGAGTACGAATACGGGTGCATACGAGTAGAATTGTTGATGAAACTGAACGAGGATGTAATTGTAAGCATTTTTGTTAAGTAGAAGTATTTTGATAAGTGTATTGAAGTCTTTCAAAAGTGTATAAATACATATTAAAACACTACATGTATATACATTTTAACTGAGTCGTTAAGTCATCGTTAGTCGTTACATGTAAGTGTTGTTTTGAAACCTTTAGGTTAACGATCTTGTTAAATGTTGTTAACCCAATGTTTATAATATCAAATGAGATTTTAAATTATTATATTATCATGATATTATCATGTATGAATATCTCTTAATATGATATATATACATTAAATGTCTTTACAACGATAATCGTTACATATATGTCTCGTTTAAAAATCATTAAGTTAGTAGTCTTGTTTTTACATATGTAGTTTATTGTTAATATACTTAATGATATGTTTACTTATCATAGTATCATGTTAACTATATATATATATCCATATATATGTCATCATATAGTTTTTATAAGTTTTAACGTTCGTGAATCACCGGTCAACTTGGGTGGTCAATTGTCTATATGAAACCTATTTCAATTAATCAAGTCTTAACAAGTTTGATTGCTTAACATGTTGGAAACATTTAATCATGTAAATATCAATCTCAATTAATATATATAAACATGGAAAAGTTCGGGTCACTACATGAACAACTTCAATGCTCGAGCTAGAACCCGAAACAAGCTTCTTCCTCTCCTATTTGAGCTTTCTCACACTTAAGAGCACTCTCTCTCTAGAATTAAAGTAGATGATGTTTGGTGGTTGTGAATGGAGTAATGAGACTCCCAAAACTGATCTAGGGCTTTAAAATTCGTCCAAGAAGTGAAATTACCAAAATACCCATCTAAAATAATTAATAGCAAAAAGACATGCCTGCCAGCCATTTTGGACGGCGTCCAAAATGTTAGACGGCGTCCAGGTCTTCAAACTGGGACGGCATCCCAAATGTTTGGACGGCGTCCAAACCCAAAAAGAAAACAGGATCTTACATCTCTCAAGTTCTATCTTTAAGTTCTAAGTGTTCTTCATAAATTCTACAAGTTCTAGTTACATAAAATCAAGAATACTTTCAAGTTTGCTAGCTCACTTCCAATCTTGTAAGGTGATCATCCAACCTCAAGAAATCTTTGTTTCTTACAGTAGGTTATCATTCTAATACAAGGTAATAATCATATTCAAACTTTGGTTCAATTTCTATAACTATAACAATCTTATTTCAAGTGATGATCTTACTTGAACTTGTTTTCGTGTCATGATTCTGCTTCAAGAACTTCGAGCCATCCAAGGATCCGTTGAAGGTAGATCCGTTTTTATATTTTCCAGTAGGTTTATCCAAGGAACTTAAGGTAGTAATGATGTTCATAACATCATTCGATTCATACATATAAAGCTATCTTATTCGAAGGTTTAAACTTGTAATCACTAGAACATAGTTTAGTTAATTCTAAACTTGTTCGCAAACAAAAGTTAATCCTTCTAACTTGACTTTTAAAATCAACTAAACACATGTTCTATATCTATATGATATGCTAACTTAATGATTTAAAACCTGGAAACACGAAAAACACCGTAAAACCGGATTTACGCCGTCGTAGTAACACCGCGGGCTGTTTTGGGTTAGTTAATTAAAAACTATGATAAACTTTGATTTAAAAGTTGTTATTCGGAGAAAATGATTTTTATTATGAACATGAAACTATATCCAAAAATTATGGTTAAACTCAAAGTGGAAGTATGTTTTCTAAAATGGTCATCTAGACGTCGTTCTTTCGACTGAAATGACTACCTTTACAAAAATGACTTGTAACTTATTTTTCCGACTATAAACCTATACTTTTTCTGTTTAGATTCATAAAATAGAGTTCAATATGAAACCATAGCAATTTGATTCACTCAAAACGGATTTAAAATGAAGAAGTTATGGGTAAAACAATATTGGATAATTTTTCTCATTTTAGCTACGTGAAAATTGGTAACAAATCTATTCCAACCATAACTTAATCAACTTGTATTGTATATTATGTAATCTTGAGATACCATAGACATGTATACAATGTTTCGACCTATCATGTCGACACATCTATATATATTTCGGAACAACCATATACACTCTATATGTGAATGTTGGAGTTAGCTATACAGGGTTGAGGTTGATTCCAAAATATATATAGTTTGAGTTGTGATCAATACTGAGATACGTATACACTGGGTCGTGGATTGATTCAAGATAATATTTATCGATTTATTTCTGTACATCTAACTGTGGACAACTAGTTGTAGGTTACTAACGAGGACAGCTGACTTAATAAAGATAGATCTATTGGGCCTAACAAACCCCATCCAAAGTACCGGATGCTTTAGTACTTCGAAATTTATATCATATCCGAAGGGTGTCCCGGAATGATGGGGATATTCTTATATATGCATCTTGTTAATGTCGGTTACCAGGTGTTCACCATATGAATGATTTTTATCTCTATGTATGGGATGTGTATTGAAATATGAAATCTTGTGGTCTATTATTATGATTTGATATATATAGGTTAAACCTATAACTCACCAACATTTTTGTTGACGTTTTAAGCATGTTTATTCTCAGGTGATTATTAGGAGCTTTCGCTGTCGCATACTTAAATAAGGACGAGATTTGGAGTCCATGCTTGTATGATATTGTGTAAAAACTGCATTCAAGAAACTTATTTTGTTGTAACATATTTGTATTGTAAACCATTACGTAAAGCTTTTTAAACCTTTATTGATGAAATAAAGGTTATGGTTTATTTTAAAATAAATGCAGTCTTTGAAAAACGTCTCATATAGAGGTCAAAACCTCGCAACGAAATCAATTAATATGGAACGTTTTTAATCAATAAGAACGGGACATTTCAGTTGGTATCCGAGCGTTGGTCTTAGAGAACCAGAATTTTGCATTAGTGTGTATTATCGAGTTTGTTAGGATGCATTAGTGAGTCTGGACTTCGACCGTGTTTACTTGAAAAATGATTGCTTAACAAATTTTGTTGGAAACTATATATTTTTAACATATGAATATTATGTGATATATTAATCTCTTAACACGTTTGATATTATGTGATAGATGTCTACTGTAGTGACCCTAACTTTTCCATGTTTATATATATTAATTGAGATTGATATTTACATGATTAAATGTTTCCAACATGTTAAGCAATCAAACTTGTTAATGCTTGATTAATTGAAATATGTTTCATATAGACAATGACCACCCAAGTTGACCGGCGATTCACGAACGTTAAAACTTGTAAAAATGACATGACGATATATATATGGATATACATATGGTTAACATGAGATTATGATAAGTAAGTATCTCCATAAGTATATTAACAATGAGTTATATACATATAAACTAGACTACTAACTTCAGGATTTCGAAACGAGACATATATGTAACGATTATCGTTGTAACGACATTTAAATGTATATATCATATTAAGATATATTAATATATCATAATATCATGATAATATAATAATTTAACATCTCATTAGATATAATAAACAATGGTTTAACAACATTAATTGAGATCGTTAACTTAAAGGTTTCAAAACAACACTTACATGTAACGACTAACGATGACTTAACGACTCAGTTAAAATGTATATACATGTAGTGTATTTAGATGTATTAAAATACTTTTGGAAGACTTCAAGATATATATCAAAACACTCATACTTAACGAAAATGGTTACAGTTACTTTCCCATTCTTTTCTTTCATCAAGAATTCTAGTCGTATTCTTACCCGTATTATACACAGCTTCAAAACGTACTTACTATGGGTATATACCAATAGGAACTAGCATGGGATTCCACTCTTGATTATGTCATGTATGACTAATCAATTTTAACTTCTACCAAGAGCTAGTCAACTAACTAGAACTCCTTTTAACCCCACTCACCCCTCACCAATTACCACTCATCATTCACTCCATTTCACTTCCAATTCTCTTTCTAATTCTCTCTCAACACACACACACTATTATGAACGTATTTTTCCAGTAGTTAATCATCATCTTCATCAAAAATCACTTCAAGAATCAAGCTATAATCATCATAGGAAGAACACTTCAAGAACACTTCAAAAATCCCTTCAAGTTTACTAATTTACTTCCAAGCTTTCTAATCCATTCCAAGTAATCATCTAAGATCAAGAAACCTTTGTTATATACAGTAGGTTATCTTTCTTATTCAAGGTAATATTCATATTCAAACTTTGATTCAATTTCTATAACTATAAACTATCTTAATTCGAGTAAAAATCTTACTTGAACTTGTTTTTGTGTCATGATCCTACTTCAAGAACTTTCAAGCCATCCAAGATCCTTTGAAGCTAGATCATTTCTTGTCACTTCCAGTAGGTTTACCTACTAAACTTGAGGTAGTAATTATGTTCATAACATCATTCGATTCATATATATAAAACTATCTTATTCGAAGGTTTAACCTCGTAATCACTAGAACATAGTTTAGTTAATTCTAAACTTGTCGCAAACAAAAGTTAATCCTTCTAACTTGACTTTTAAAATTAACTAAACATATGTTCTATATCTATATGATATGCTAACTTAATGATTTAAAACCTGGAAACACGAAAAACACCGTAAAACCGGATTTACGCCGTCGTAGTAACACCGCGGGCTGTTTTGGGTTAGTTAATTAAAAACTATGATAAACTTTGATTTAAAAGTTGTTATTCTGAGAAAATGATTTTTATTATGAACATGAAACTGTATCAAAAAATGATGGTTAAACTCAAAGTGGAAGTATGTTTTCTAAAATGGTCATCTAGACGTCGTTCTTTCGACTGAACTGACTACCTTTAGAAAAACAACTTGTAACTTATTTTTCCGACTATAAACCTATACTTTTTCTGTTTAGATTCATAAAATAGAGTTCAATATGAAACCAAAGCAATTTGATTCACTCAAAACGGATTTAAAATGAAGAAGTTATGGGTAAAACAAGATTGGATAATTTTTCTCATTTTAGCTACGTGAAAATTGGTAACAAATCTATTCCAACCATAACTTAATCAAATTGTATTATATATTATGTAATCTTGAGATACCATAGACACGTATACAATGTTTCGACCTATCATGTCGACACATCTATATATATTTCGGAACAACCATAGACACTCTATATGTGAATGTTGGAGTTAGCTATACAGGGTTGAGGTTGATTCCAAAATATATATAGTTTGAGTTGTGATCAATACTGAGACACGTATACACTGGGTCGTGGATTGATTCAAGATAATATTTATCGATTTATTTCTGTACATCTAACTGTGGACAACTATTTGTAGGTTACTAACGAGGACAGCTGACTTAATAAACTTAAAACATCAAAATATATTAAAAGTGTTGTAAATATATTTTGAACATACTTTGATATATATGTATATATTGTTATAGGTTCGTGAATCAACTAGTGGCCAAGTCTTACTTCCCGACGAAGTAAAAAATCTGTGAAAGTGAGTTATAGTCCCACTTTTAAAATCTAATATTTTTGGGATGAGAATACATGCAGGTTTTATAAATGATTTACAAAATAGACACAAGTACGTGAAACTACATTCTATGGTTGAATTATCAAAATCGAATATGCCCCTTTTTATTAAGTCTGGTAATCTAAGAATTAGAGAACAGACAACCTAATTGACGCGAATCCTAAAGATAGATCTATTGGGCCTAACAAACCCCATCCAAAGTACCGGATGCTTTAGTACTTTGAAATTTATATCATATCCGAAGGGTGTCCCGGAATGATGGGGATATTCTTATATATGCATCTTGTTAATGTCGCTTACCAGGTGTTCACCATATGAATGATTTTTATCTCTATGTATGGGATGTGTATTGAAATATGAAATCTTGTGGTCTATTGTTACGATTTGATATATATAGGTTAAACCTATAACTCACAAACATTTTTGTTGACGTTTAAAGCATGTTTATTCTCAGGTGAATATTAAGAGCTTCCGCTGTTGCATACTAAAATAAGGACAAGATTTGGAGTCCATGTTTGTATGATATTGTGTAAAAACTGCATTCAAGAAACTGATTTCGATGTAACATATTTGTATTGTAAACCATTATGTAATGGTCGTGTGTAAACAGGATATTTTAGATTATCATTATTTGATAATCTACGTAAAGCTTTTTAAACCTTTATTTATGAAATAAAGGTTATGGTTTGTTTTAAAAATGAATGCAGTCTTTGAAAAACGTCTCATATAGAGGTCAAAACCTCCCAACGAAATCAATTAATATGGAACGTTTTTAATCAATAAGAATGGGACATTTCAGTTGGTATCAGAGCGTTGGTCTTAGAGAACCAGAATTTTGCATTAGTGTGTCTTATCGAGTTTGTTAGGATGCATTAGTGAGTCTGGACTTCGACCGTGTTTACTTGAAAAATGATTGCTTAACAAATTTTGTTGGAAACTATATATTTTTAACATGTGAATATTATGTGATATATTAATCTCTTAACGCGTTTGATATTATGTGATAGATGTCTACCTCTAGAACAAGTCCCATTGACTCACCTAATAATAATGAAGAGTCAAATGTAAATTGGAATGATTCGTGGACTGATTCACAAGTTCCCGAAGAGGAACTGGAAGAAGAGTCGGAACCAGAAGAAGAATCAAAACTGGAAGAAGAATCGGAACCGGATGAAGAAATAGAACCGGTGGGGGAAATAATAAAAAGGTTAAGTAAAAGAAAATCCTCAACCAACCGACCAAGGTTAATTATGGTCAATGGTGTTTCCGCCAAGGAAGCAAAATATTGGGAGGATTACCAATTCTCCAATGAATCAGATTCCGACGAGAATTCCGATGATGTTATAGAAATTACCCCAACTGAATTTAAAAAGGCAAAAGAAAATAATAAGGGAAAGGGCATAAAAATAGAGAAATCTAATTCCAACCCCGATGAACTTTATATGTATCGTCAACCCCCGAAGTCCTTAAGTTGTAACAATGACCCGGGAACCTCTAAACCACCAGGTTTTTCTAAACCAATGTGGAAAACGACGGCTCGTATTAGGGGAACATCATATATCCCTAGAAACTTGGCAAAATGAACCAAAACCGAAAAAGAAGAAACAAGCGAGTCGGAATAAGATAGTTGTATTCGTGTGGTGTAATATATGTAATATTGTGTGCTTATGCTTTAAGATATATGTAAAAATTGCTTGTATTAATAAGTATTTTTTTTATGAATCTAACTCTTGTCTATTTTACAGTATAAAAACACAAAATGGATAGACAACCCAATATTTTAAGAGACCTACCCGGAGACATGATTGATGAAATCTTGTCTAGAGTCGGTCAGAATTCTTCGGCACAACTATTTAAGGCGAGATCAGTTTGTAAGACATTCGAAGAACGTTCCAAGAATGCCTTGGTTTATAAAAGGCTTTCGTTCGAAAGATGGGGGATATCACATTGGGAAATCCATAAGTTACGATGTGTTTACTTTGACGCATATATTGCGGGGAACCCAAATGCTATTTTACGCAATGGGTTAAGAAATTATTTTGACTCAATATATCCGAATATTGGACTTCGTGATTTAGAAAAAGCAGCTAACATGCAACATAAAGAAGCATGTTATGCTTATGCTTACAGATTAGTAATGTTCGCTTCTCACCAAAGTGAGAACAAGAACATCAGGCTACAACTATTAAACAAAACGTTCCCACAAGTGACGGAGTCGGTAATTGGGGTAAGAAATGAGGTTTTTAGATTGTTACGGGACTGTTGGACATTACGTAAACCTCGTCCCTTTGACGACGTTACAACACGCTGTCTTATCAACGGCCATAACGGTTATGTTCCACAAGACCAAGGATGGGAAGTAATCCTAGTAAAACCAGAATGCATGACTTGTTTCTGGACGTATGAATTACGTGTCTTTATTGCCTTTGCTGAACGACTTGTGTACTAGCTAGAATTATCTTCACAACCATCTTGTATCAAATTATTGTATGCTATATTTCATGCTATATGTAAAATAAGCGGTATTGTAAGTTTGTAAAATATTGTGAAAAAGTTTGAACGCGAAATATTATTATAATCAGTTTTTCATATAGAATTGTAGTAGTTAAATTGTATATTAGCTACTAAGTATGAACTTAACAGGTAGGTACTACCCGAATTTAAACTTATAAAACGCTAATATGAAGAAAAAGCTTTTATAAATGAGTTCATATTATGCTACGAAATACTATTAACTACTCTTAATATTCTGTATGATTAACTTGTTCCATTTGACTATTTTGAAGGAAATGGCACCGACTACTCGACACACCGTGAATATGAATGAAGAGGAATTCCGTACTTTTATAGCTTCAAACATAGCCGCAGTACAGGCTGCACTACATACCAACAATAACCTTGGATCTAGCAGTACAGGAAATCGTGTAGGATGCACCTACAAAGAATTCACAGCCTACAAACCTTTGGAATTTGATGGAACCGAAGGACCGATCGGATTGAAACGGTGGACCGAGAAGGTCGAATCAATGTTTGCCATAAGTAAGTGTACTGAAGAGGACAAAGTGAAGTATGCTACGCATACCTTCACAGGTTCTGCGTTAACATGGTGGAATACCTATCTAGAGCAAGTGGGACAAGACGATGCGTACGCACTACCATGGTCAGCATTCAAGCACTTGATGAACGAGAAGTACCGTCCCAGAACCGAGGTCAATAAGCTCAAGACAGAACTTAGAGGGTTACGAACCCAAGGATTTGATATTACCACGTACGAAAGACGATTCACAGAATTGTGCCTATTGTGTCCGGGAGCATTCGAAGATGAGGAAGAGAAGATCGACGCGTTTGTGAAAGGATTATCGGAAAGAATCCAAGAAGATATAAGTTCACACGAGCCTGCCTCCATACAACAGGCATGTAGAATGGCTCATAAACTAGTGAACCAGATTGAAGAAAGAATTAAAGAACAGACTGCTGAAGAGGCCAATGTGAAGCAAGTCAAAAGAAAGTGGGAGGAAAACGGTGATAAGAATCACCAATACAACAACAACATCAATTACAACAATAATCGCAACAATTATCCCAACAATCGCAACATCAATCGCAACTACAACAAACGGCCCAACAACAACAACAACAACAACTACAACAATCATCCCAACAACAATAATAAACGCAACAACAACAACAATCAGAAGCAGCTATGCCAAAGGTGTGAAAAGTATCACTCGGGGTTCTGCACCAAATTTTGCAACAAGTGTAAAAGAAATGGTCATAGCGCGGCGAAGTGTGAGGTCTACGGACTAGGGGTTAATAGAACGAAAGGAACAAATGGTGTCGAATGAGTAATGGCGGAGCAAGTAGTGTCGGAGCAAGTTATGCCAATGTAGTTTGTTATAAATGTGGAAAACCGGGCCACATTATTAGAAATTGCCCGAACCAGGAGAACACGAATGGACAAGGCCGCGGAAGAGTTTTCAATATTAATGCGGCAGAGGCACAGGAAGACCCGGAGCTTGTTACGGGTACGTTTCTTATTGACAATAAATCTGCTTACGTTTTATTTGATTCAGGTGCGGATAGAAGCTATATGAGTAGAGATTTTTGTGCTAAATTAAGTTGTCCATTGACGCCTTTGGATAGTAAATTTTTACTCGAATTAGCAAATGGTAAATTAATTTCAGTAGATAATATATGTCGGAATCGAGAAATTAAACTGATTAGCGAAACATTTAAGATTGACTTGATACCAGTAGAGTTAGGGAGTTTTGATGTGATAATCGGTATGGACTGGTTGAAAGAAGTGAAAGCAGAGATCGTTTGTTACAAAAATGCAATTCGCATTATACGAGAAAAAAGAAAACCCTTAATGATGTACGGAGAAAAGGGCAACACGAAGCTACATATTATTAGTAATTTGAAGGCACAAAAACTAATAAGAAAAGGTTGCTATGCTGTTCTAGCACACGTCGAGAAAGTACAAACTGAAGAAAAGAGCATCAATGATGTTCCCGTCGCAAAAGAATTTCCCGATGTATTTCCGAAAGAATTACCGGGATTACCCCCACATCGATCCGTTGAATTTCAAATAGATCTTGTACCAGGAGCTGCACCAATAGCTCGTGCTCCATACAGACTCGCACCCAGTGAGATGAAAGAACTGCAAAGCCAATTACAAGAACTTTTAGAGCATGGTTTCATTCGACCAAGCACATCACCGTGGGGAGCTCCTGTTTTGTTTGTCAAGAAGAAAGATGGTACATTCAGGTTGTGTATCGACTACCGAGAGTTGAAAAAACTTACCATCAAAAACCGCTATCCACTACCGAGAATCGACGACTTATTTTATCAACTACAAGGCTCGTCTGTTTATTCAAAGATTGACTTACGTTCCGGGTATCATTAAATGCGGGTGAAAGAAGATGATATTCCAAAGACTGCTTTCAGAACACGTTACGGTCATTACGAGTTTATGGTCATGCCATTTGGTATTACAAATGCACCAGCTGTGTTCATGAACCTTATGAACCGAGTGTGTGGACCATACCTTGACAAGTTTGTCATTGTTTTCATTGATGACATACTTATTTACTCAAAGAATGACCAAGAACACGGTGAACATTTGAGAAAGGTGTTAGAAGTATTGAGGAAGGAAGAATTGTACGCTAAATTTTCAAAGTGTGCATTTTGGTTGGAAGAAGTTCAATTCCTCGGTCACATAGTGAACAAAAAAGGTATTAAGGTGGATCCGGCAAAGATAGAAACTGTTGAAAAGTGGGAAACCCCGAAAACTCCGAAACACATACGCCAGTTTTTAGGACTAGCTGGTTACTACAGAAGGTTCATCCAAGACTTTTCCAGAATAGCAAAACCCTTGACTGCATTAACGCATAAAGGGAAGAAATTTGAATGGAAGGATGAACAAGAGAAAGCGTTTCAGTTATTGAAGAAAAAGCTAACTACGGCACCTATATTATCATTGCCTGAAGGGAATGATGATTTTGTGATTTATTGTGACGCATCAAAGCAAGGTCTCGGTTGTGTATTAATGCAACGAACGAAGGTGATTGCTTATGCGTCTAGAAAATTGAAGATTCACGAACAAAATTATACGACGCATGATTTGGAATTAGGCGCGGTTGTTTTTGCATTAAAGACTTGGAGGCACTACTTATATGGGGTCAAAAGTATTATATATACCGACCACAAAAGTCTTCAACACATATTTAATCAGAACAACTGAATATGAGGCAGCGTAGGTGGATTGAATTGTTGAATGATTACGACTTTGAGATTCGTTACCACCCGGGGAAGGCAAATGTGGTAGCCGATGCCTTGAGCAGGAAGGACAGAGAACCCATTCGAGTAAAATCTATGAATATAATGATTCATAATAACCTTACTACTCAAATAAAGGAGGCGCAACAAGGAGTTTTAAAAGAAGGAAATTTAAAGGATGAAATACCCAAAGGATCGGAGCAGCATCTTAATATTCGAGAAGAAGGAACCCGGTATAGGGCTGAAAGGATTTAGGTACCAAAATTTGGAGATATGAGAGAAATGGTACTTAGAGCATCTCATAAAACCAGATACTCAATACATCCTGGAACGGGGAAGATGTACAAGGATCTCAAGAAACATTTTTGGTGGCCGGGTATGAAAGCCGATGTTGCTAAATACGTAGGAGAATGTTTGACGTGTTCTAAGGTCAAAGCTGAGCATCAGAAACCATCAGGTCTACTTCAACAACCCGAAATCCCAGAATGGAAATGGGAAAACATTACCATGGATTTCATCACTAAATTGCCAAGGACTGCAAGTGGTTTTGATACTATTTGGGTAATAGTTGATCGTCTCACCAAATCAGCACACTTCCTGCCAATAAGAGAAGATGACAAGATGGAGAAGTTAGCACGACTGTATTTGAAGGAAGTCGTCTCCAGACATGGAATACCAATCTCTATTATCTCTGATAGGGATGGCAGATTTATTTCAAGATTCTGACAGACACTACAGCAAGCATTAGGAACTCGTCTAGACATGAGTACTGCCTATCATCCACAAACTGATGGGCAGAGCGAAAGGACGATACAAATGCTTGAAGACATGCTACGAGCATGTGTTATTGATTTCAGAAATAGTTGGGATCGACATCTACCGTTAGCAGAATTTTCCTACAACAACAGCTACCATTCAAGCATTGAGATGGCGCTGTTTGAAGCACTTTATGGTAGAAAGTACAGGTCTCCGATTTGTTGGAGTGAAGTTGGGGATAGACAGATTACGGGTCCGGAGATTATACAAGAAACTACCGAGAAGATCATCCAAATTCAACAACGGTTGAAAACCGCCCAAAGTCGACAAAAGAGCTACGCTGACATTAAAAGAAAAGATATAGAATTTGAAATTGGAGAGATGGTCATGCTTAAAGTTGCACCTTGGAAAGGCGTCGTTCGATTTGGTAAACGAGGGAAATTAAATCCAAGGTATATTGGACCATTCAAGATTATTGATCGTGTCGGACCAGTAGCTTACCGACTTGAGTTACCTCAACAACTCGCGGCTGTACATAACACTTTCCACGTCTCGAATTTGAAGAAATGTTTTGCTAAAGAAGATCTCACTATTCCGTTAGATGAAATCCAAATCAACGAAAAACTCCAATTCATCGAAGAACCCGTCGAAATAATGGATCGTGAGGTTAAAAGACTTAAGCAAAACAAGATACCAATTGTTAAGGTTCGATGGAATGCTCGTAGAGGACCCGAGTTCACCTGGGAGCGTGAAGACCAGATGAAGAAGAAATACCCGCATCTATTTCCAGAAGATTCGTCAACACCTTCAACAGCTTAAAATTTCGGGACGAAATTTATTTAACGGGTAGGTACTGTAGTGACCCGAACTTTTCCATGTTTATATATATTAATTGAGATTGATATTTACATGATTAAATGTTTCCAACATGTTAAGCAATCAAACTTGTTAAGGCTTGATTAATTGAAATATGTTTCATATAGACAATGACCACCCAAGTTGACCGGCGATTCACGAATGTTAAAACTTGTAAAAACGACATGACGATATATATATGGATATACATATGGTTAACATGAGATTATGATAAGTAAGTATCTCCATAAGTATATTAACAATGAGTTATATACATATAAACAAGACTACTAACTTAAGGATTTCGAAACGAGACATATATGTAACGATTATCGTTGTAACGACATTTAAATGTATATATATCATATTAAGATATATTAATATATCATAATATCATGATAATATAATAATTTAACATCTCATTAGATATAATAAACAATGGGTTAACAACATTAATTGAGATCGTTAATTTAAGGTTTCAAAACAACACTTACATGTAACGACTAACGATGACTTAACGACTCAGTTAAAATGTATATACATGTAGTGTATTTACATGTATTAAAATACTTTTGGAAGACTTCAAGACATATATCAAAACACTCATACTTAACAAAAATGGTTACAGTTACTTTCCCATTCTTTTCTTTCATCAAGAATTCTAGTCGTATTCTTACCCGTATTATACACAGCTTCAAAACGTACTTACTAAGGGTATATACCAATAGGAACTAGCATGGGATTCCACTCTTGATTATGTCATGTATGACTAATCAATTTTAACTTCTACCATGAGCTAGTCAACTAACTAGAACTCCTTTTAACCCCACTCACCACTCACCAATTACCACTCATCATTCACTCCATTTCACTTCCAATTCTCTTTCTAATTCTCTCTCAACACACACACACTATTATGAACGTATTTTTCCAGTAGTTAATCATCATATTCATCAAAAATCACTTCAAGAATCAAGCTATAATCATCATAGGAAGAACACTTCAAGAACACTTCAAAAATCCCTTCAAGTTTACTAATTTACTTCCAAGCTTTCTAATCCATTCCAAGTAATCATCTAAGATAAAGAAACCTTTGTTATATACAGTAGGTTATCTTTCTTATTCAAGGTAATATTCATATTCAAACTTTGATTCAATTTCTATAACTATAAACTATCTTAATTCGAGTAAAAATCTTACTTGAACTTGTTTTTGTGTCATGATCCTACTTCAAGAACTTTCAAGCCATCCAAGATCCTTTGAATCTAGATAATTTCTTGTCACTTCTAGTAGGTTTACCTACTAAACTTGAGGTAGTAATGATGTTCATAACATCATTCGATTCATATATATAAAACTATCTTATTCGAAGGTTTAAACTCGTAATCACTAGAACATAGTTTAGTTAATTCTAAACTTGTTCGCAAACAAAAGTTAATCCTTCTAAATTGACTTTTAAAATTAACTAAACACATGTTCTATATCTATATTATATGCTAACTTAATGATTTAAAACCTGGAAACACGAAAAACACCGTAAAACCGGATTTACGCCGTCGTAGTAACACCGCGGGCTGTTTTGGGTTAGTTAATTAAAAACTATGATAAACTTTGATTTAAAAGTTGTTATTCTGAGAAAATGATTTTTATTATGAACATGAAACTATATCCCAAAATTATGGTTAAACTCAAAGTGGAAGTATGTTTTCTAAAATGGTCATCTAGACGTCGTTCTTTCGACTGAAATGACTACCTTTACAAAAACGACTTGTAACTTATTTTTCTGACTATAAACCTATACTTTTTCTGTTTAGATTCATAAAATAGAGTTCAATATGAAACCATAGCAATTTGATTCACTCAAAACGGATTTAAAATGAAGAAGTTATGGGTAAAACAAGATTGGATAATTTTTCTCATTTTAGCTACGCGAAAATTGGTAACAAATCTATTCCAACCATAACTTAATCAACTTGTATTATATATTATGTAATCTTGAGATACCATAGACACGTATACAATGTTTCGACCTATCATGTCGACACATCTATATATATTTCGGAACAACCATAGACACTCTATATGTGAATGTTGGAGTTAGCTATACAGGGTTGAGGTTGATTCCAAAATATATATAGTTTGAGTTGTGATCAATACTGAGATACGTATACACTGGGTCGTGGATTGATTCAAGATAATATTTATCGATTTATTTCTGTACATCTAACTGTGGACAACTATTTGTAGGTTACTAACGAGGACAACTGACTTAATAAACTTAAAACATCAAAATATATTAAAAGTGTTGTAAATATATTTTGAACATACTTTGATATATATGTATATATTGTTATAGGTTCATGAATCAACCAGTGGCCAAGTCTTACTTCCCGACGAAGTAAAAATCTGTGAAAGTGAGTTATAGTCCCACTTTTAAAATCTAATATTTTTGGGATGAGAATACATGCAGGTTTTATAAATGATTTACAAAATAGACACAAGTACGTGAAACTACATTCTATGGTTGAATTATCGAAATCGAATATGCCCCTTTTTATTAAGTCTGGTAATCTAACAATTAGGGAACAGACACCCTAATTGACGCGAATCCTAAAGATAGATCTATTGGGCCTAACAAACCCCATCCAAAGTACCAGATGCTTTAGTATTTCGAAATTTATATCATATCCGAAGGGTGTCCCGGAATGATGGGGATATTCTTATATATGCATCTTGTTAATGTCGGTTACCAGGTGTTCACCATATGAATGATTTTTATCTCTATGTATGGGATGTGTATTGAAATATGAAATCTTGTGGTCTATTGTTACGATTTGATATATATAGGTTAAACCTATAACTCACCAACATTTTTGTTGACGTTTAAAGCATGTTTATTCTCAGGTGAATATTAAGAGCTTCCGCTGTTGCATATTAACATAAGGACAAGATTTGGAGTCCATGTTTGTATGATATTGTGTAAAAACTGCATTCAAGAAACTGATTTCGATGTAACATATTTGTATTGTAAACCATTATGTAATGGTCGTGTGTAAACAGGATATTTTAGATTATCATTATTTGATAATCTACGTAAAGCTTTTTAAACCTTTATTTATGAAATAAAGGTTATGGTTTGTTTTAAAAATGAATGCAGTCTTTGAAAAACGTCTCATATAGAGGTGAAAACCTCGCAACGAAATCAATTAATATGGAACGTTTTTAATCAATAAGAACGGGACATTTCATCTACCTCTAGAACAAGTCCCATTGACTCACCTAATAATAATGAAGAGTCAAATGTAAATTGGAATGATTCGTGGACTGATTCACAAGTTACCGAAGAGGAACCGGAAGAAGAGTCGGAACCGGAAGAAGAATCGAAACCGAAAGAAGAATCGGAACCGGATGAAGAAATAGAACCGGTGGGGGAAATAATAAAACGGTTAAGTAAAAGAAAATCCTCAACCAATCGACCAAGGTTAATTATGGTCAATGGTGTTTCCGCCAAGGAAGCAAAATATTGGGAGGATTACCAATTCTCCGATGAATCGGGTTCCGACGAGAATTCCGATGATGTTATAGAAATTACCCCAACTGAATTTAAAAAGGCAAAAGAAAATAATAAGGGAAAGGGCATAAAAATAGAGAAATCTAATTCCAACCCCGATGAACTTTATATGTATCGTCAACCCCCGAAGTCCTTAAGTTGTAACAATGACCCGGGAACCTCTTAACCACCAGGTTTTTCTAAACCAATGTGGAAAACGACGGCTCGTATTAGGGGAACATCATATATCCCTAGAAACTTGGCAAAACGAACCAAAATCGAAGAAGAAGAAACAAGCGAGTCGGAATAAGATAGTTGTATTCGTGTGGTGTAATATATGTAATATAGTGTGCTTATGCTTTATGATATATGTAAAAATTGCTTGTATTAATAAGTATTTTTTTTATGAATCTAACTCTTGTCTATTTTACAGTATAAAAACACAAAATGGATAGACAACCCAATATTTTAAGAGACCTACCCGGAGACATGATTGATGAAATCTTGTCTAGAGTCGGTCAGAATTCTTCGGCACAACTATTTAAGGCGAGAGCAGTTTGTAAGACATTCGAAGAACGTTCCAAGAATGCCTTGGTTTATAAAAGGCTTTCGTTCGAAAGATGTGGGATATCACATTGGGAAATCCATAAGTTACGATGTGTTTACTTTAACGCATATATTGCGGGGAACCCAAATGCTATTTTACGCAATGGGTTAAGAAATTATTTTGACTCAATATATCCGAATATTGGACTTCGTGATTTAGAAAAAGCGGTTAACATGCAATATAAAGAAGCATGTTATGCTTACAGATTAGTAATGTTCGCTTCTCACCAAAGTGAGAACAAGAACATCGGGCTACAACTATTAAACAAAACGTTCCCACAAGTGACGGAGTCGGTAATTGGGGTAAGAAATGAGGTTTTTAGAATGTTACGGGACTGTTGGACATTACGTGACCCTCGTCCCTTTGACGACGTTACAACAAGCTGTCTTATCAACGGCCATAACGGTTATGTTCCACAAGACCAAGGATGGGAAGTAATCTTAGTAAAACCAGAATGCATGACTTGTTTCTGGACGTATGAATTACGTGTCTTTATTGCCTTTGCTGAACGACTTGTGTACTAGCTAGAATTATCTTCACAACCATCTTGTATCAAATTTATTGTGTGCTATATTTCATGCTATATGTAAAATAAGCGGTATTGTAAGTTTGTAAAATATTGTGTAAAAGTTTGAACGCGAAATATTTTTATAATCAGTTTTTCATATAGAATTGTAGTAGTTGAATTGTATATTAGCTACTAAGTATGAACTTAACGGGTAGGTACTACCCGAATTTAAACTTATAAAATGCTAATATGAAGAAAAAGCTTTTATAAATGAGTTCATATTATACGAAATACTATTAACTACTCTTAATATTCTGTATGATTAACTTGTTCCATTTGACTATTTTGAAGGAAATGGCACCGACTACTCGACACACCGTGAATATGAATGAAGAGGAATTCCGTACTTTTCTAGCTTCAAACATAGCCGCAGTACAGGCTGCGCTACATACCAACAATAACCTTGGATCTAGCAGTACAGGAAATCATGTAGGATGTGAAATGTCTCGTTCTTATTGATTAAAAACGTTCCATATTAATTGATTTCGTTGCGAGGTTTTCACCTCTATATGAGACGTTTTTCAAAGACTGCATTCATTTTTAAAACAAACCATAACCTTTATTTCATAAATAAAGGTTTAAAAAGCTTTACGTAGATTATCAAATAATGATAATCTAAAATATCCTGTTTACACACCACCATTACATAATGGTTTACAATACAAATATGTTACATCGAAATCAGTTTCTTGAATGCAGTTTTTACACAATATCATACAAACATGGACTCCAAATCTAGTCCTTATTTTAGTATGCAACAGCGGAAGTTCTTAATATTCACCTGAGAATAAACATGCTTTAAACGTCAACAAAAATGTTGGTGAGTTATAGGTTTAACCTATATATATCAAATCGTAACAATAGACCACAAGATTTCATATTTCAATACACATCCCATACATAGAGATAAAAATAATTCGTATGGTGAACACCTGGTAACCGACATTAACAAGATGCATATATAAGAATATCCCCATCATTCCGGGACACCCTTCGGATATGATATAAATTTCGAAGTACTAAAGCATCTGGTACTTTGGATAGGGTTTGTTAGGCCCAATAGATCTATCTTTAGGATTCGCGTCAATTAGGGTGTCTGTTCCCTAATTCTTAGATTACCAGACTTAATAAAAAGGGGCATATTCGATTTAGATAATTCAACCATAGAATGTAGTTTCACGTACTTGTGTCTATTTTGTAAATCATTTATAAAACCTGCTTGTATTCTCATCCCAAAAATATTAGATTTTAAAAGTGGGACTATAACTCACTTTCACAGATTTTTACTTCGTCGGGAAGTAAGACTTGGCCACTGGTTGATTCACGAACCTATAACAATATATACATATATATCAAAGTATGTTCAAAATATATTTACAACACTTTTAATATATTTTGATGTTTTAAGTTTATTAAGTCAGCTGTCCTCGTTAGTAACCTACAAATAGTTGTCCACAGTTAGATGTACATAAATAAATCGATAAAAATTATCTTGAATCAATCCACGACCTAGTGTATACGTATCTCAGTATTGATCACAACTCAAACTATATATATTTTGGAATCAACCTCAACCCTGTATAGCTAACTCCAACATTCACATATAGAGTGTCTATGGTTGTTCCGAAATATATATAGATGTGTCGACATGATAGGTCGAAACATTGTATACGTGTCTATGGTATCTCAAGATTACATAATATATAATACAAGTTGATTAAGTTATGGTTGGAATAGATTTGTTACCAATTTTCACGTAGCTAAAATGAGAAAAATTATCCAATCTTGTTTTACCCATAACTTCTTCATTTTAAATCCGTTTTGAGTGAATCAAATTGCTATGGTTTCATATTGAACTCTATTTTATGAATCTAAACAGAAAAAGTATAGATTTATAGTCGAAAAAATAAGTTACAAGTCATTTTTGTAAAGGTAGTCATTTCAGTCGAAAGAACGACGTCTAGATGACCATTTTAGAAAACATACTTCCACTTTGAGTTTAACCATAATTTTTGGATATAGTTTCATGTTCATAATAAAAATCATTTTCTCAGAATAACAACTTTTAAATCAAAGTTTATCATAGTTTTTAATTAACTAACCCAAAACAGCCCGCGGTGTTACTACGACGGCGTAAATCTGGTTTTACGGTGTTTTTCGTGTTTCCAGGTTTTAAATCATTAAGTTAGCATATCATATAGATATAGAACATGTGTTTAGTTAATTTTAAAAGTCAAGTTAGAAGGATTAACTTTTGTTTGCGAACAAGTTTAGAATTAACTAAACTATGTTCTAGTGATTACGAGTTTAAACCTTCGAATAAGATACTTTTATATATATGAATCGAATGATGTTATGAACATCATTACTACCTCAAGTTTAGTAGGTAAACATACTGGAAGTGACAAGAAATGATCTAGCTTCAAAGGATCTTGGATGGCTTGAAAGTTCTTGAAGTAGGATCATGACACAAAAACAAGTTCAAGTAAGATTTTTACTCGAATTAAGATAGTTTATAGTTATAGAAATTGAATCAAAGTTTGAATATGAATATTACCTTGAATAAGAAAGATAACCTACTGTATATAACAAAGGTTTCTTGATCTTAGATGATTACTTGGAATGGATTAGAAAGCTTGGAAGTAAATTAGTAAACTTGAAGGGATTTTTGAAGTGTTCTTGAAGTGTTCTTCCTATGATGATTATAGCTTGATTCTTGAAGTGATTTTTGATGAAGATGATGATTAACTACTGGAAAAATACGTTCATAATAGTGTGTGTGTGTGTGTGTTGAGAGAGAATTAGAAAGAGAATTGGAAGTGAAATGGAGTGAATGATGAGTGGTAATTGGTGAGTGGTGAGTGGGGTTAAAAGGAGTTCTAGTTAGTTGACTAGCTCATGGTAGAAGTTAAAATTGATTAGTCATACATGACATAATCAAGAGTGGAATCCCATGCAAGTTCCTATTAGTATATACCCATAGTAAGTACGTTTTGAAGCTGTGTATAATACGGGTAAGAATACGACTACAATTCTTGATGAAAGAAAAGAATGGGAAAGTAACTGTAACCATTTTCGTTAAGTATGAGTGTTTTGATATATGTCTTGAAGTCTTCCAAAAGTATTTTAATACATCTAAATACACTACATGTATATACATTTTAACTGAGTCGTTAAGTCATCGTTAGTCGTTACATGTAAGTGTTGTTTTGAAACCTTTAAGTTAACGATCTCAATTAATGTTGTTAACCCATTGTTTATTATATCTAATGAGATGTTAAATTATTATATTATCATGATATTATGATATATTAATATATCTTAATATGATATATATACATTTAAATGTCGTTACAACTAATCGTTACATATATGTCTCGTTTCGAAATCCTTAAGTTAGTAGTCTTGTTTATATGTATATAACTCATTGTTAATATACTTATGGAGATACTTACTTATCATAATCTCATGTTAACCATATGTATATCCATATATATATCTTCATGTCGTTTTTACAAGTTTTAACGTTCGTGAATCGCCGGTCAACTTGGGTGGTCATTGTCTATATGAAACATATTTCAATTAATCAAGCCTTAACAAGTTTGATTGCTTAACATGTTGGAAACATTTAATCATGTAAATATCAATCTCAATTAATATATATAAACATGGAAAAGTTCGGGTCACTACAGTACCTACCCGTTAAATAAATTTCGTCCCGAAATTTTAAGCTGTTGAAGGTGTTGACGAATCTTCTGGAAATAGATGCAGGTATTTCTTCTTCATCTGGTCTTCACGCTCCCAGGTGAACTCGGGTCCTCTACGAGCATTCCATCGAACCTTAACAATTGGTATCTTGTTTTGCTTAAGTCTTTTAACCTCACGATCCATTATTTCGACGGGTTCTTCGATGAATTGGAGTTTTTCGTTGATTTGGATTTCATCTAACGGAATAGTGAGATCTTCTTTAGCAAAACATTTCTTCAAATTCGAGACGTGGAAAGTGTTATGTACAGCCGCGAGTTGTTGAGGTAACTCAAGTCGGTAAGCTACTGGTCCGACACGATCAATAATCTTGAATGGTCCAATATACCTTGGATTTAATTTCCCTAGTTTACCAAATCGAACGACGCCTTTCCAAGGTGCAACTTTAAGCATGACCATCTCTCCAATTTCAAATTCTATATCTTTTCTTTTAATGTCAGCGTAGCTCTTTTGTCGACTTTGGGCGGTTTTCAACCGTTGTTGAATTTGGATGATCTTCTCGGTAGTTTCTTGTATAATCTCCGGACCCGTAATCTGTCTATCCCCCACTTCACTCCAACAAATCGGAGACCTGCACTTTCTACCATAAAGTGCTTTAAACGGCGCCATCTCAATGCTTGAATGGTAGCTGTTGTTGTAGAAAAATTCTGCTAACGGTAGATGTCGATCCCAACTGTTTCCGAAATCAATAACACATGCTCGTAGCATGCCTTCAAGCGTTTGTATCGTCCTTTCGCTCTGCCCATCAGTTTGTGGATGATAGGCAGTACTCATGTCTAGACGAGTTCCTAATGCTTGCTGTAATGTCTGCCAGAATCTTGAAATAAATCTGCCATCCCTATCAGAGATAATAGAGATTGGTATTCCATGTCTGGAGACGACTTCCTTCAAATACAGTCGTGCTAACTTCTCCATATTGTCATCTTCTCTTATTGGCAGGAAGTGTGCTGATTTGGTGAGACGATCAACTATTACCCAAATAGTATCAAAACCACTTGCAGTCCTTGGCAATTTAGTGATGAAATCCATGGTAATGTTTTCCCATTTCCATTCTGGGATTTCGGGTTGTTGAAGTAGACCTGATGGTTTCTGATGCTCAGCTTTGACCTTAGAACACGTCAAACATTCTCCTACGTATTTAGCAACATCGGCTTTCATACCCGTCCACCAAAAATGTTTCTTTAGATCCTTGTACATCTTCTCCGTTCCAGGATATATTGAGTATCTGGTTTTATGAGATTCTCTAAGTACCATTTCTCTCATATCTCCAAATTTTGGTACCCAAATCCTTTCAGCCCTATACCGGGTTCCGTCTTCTCGAATATTAAGATGCTGCTCCGATCCTTTGGGTATTTCATCCTTTAAATTTCCTTCTTTTAAAACTCCTTGTTGCGCCTCCTTTATTTGAGTAGTAAGGTTATTATGAATCATTATATTCATAGATTTTACTCGAATGGGTTCTCTGTCCTTCTTGCTCAAGGCATCGGCTACCACATTTGCCTTCCCCGGGTGGTAACGAATCTCAAAGTCGTAATCATTCAACAATTTAATCCACCTACGCTGCCTCATATTCAGTTGTTTCTGATTAAATATGTGTTGAAGACTTTTGTGGTCGGTATATATAATACTTTTGACCCCATATAAGTAGTGCCTCCAAGTCTTTAATGCAAAAACAACCGCGCCTAATTCCAAATCATGCGTCGTATAATTTTGTTCGTGAATCTTCAATTGTCTAGACGCATAAGCAATCACCTTCGTTCGTTGCATTAATACACAACCGAGACCTTGCTTTGATGCGTCACAATAAATCACAAAATCATCATTCCCTTCAGGCAATGATAATAAAGGTGTCGTAGTTAGCTTTTTCTTCAATAACTGAAACACTTTCTCTTGTTCATCATTCCATTCAAATTTCTTCCCTTTATGCGTTAATGCAGTCAAGGGTTTTGCTATTCTGGAAAAGTCTTGGATAAACATTCTGTAGTAACCAGCTAGTCCTAAAAACTGGCGTATGTGTTTCGGAGTTTTCGGGGTTTCCCACTTTTCAACAGTTTCTATCTTTGCCGGATCCACCTTAATACCTTCTTTGTTCACTATGTGACCGAGGAATTGAACTTCTTCCAACCAAAATGCACACTTTGAAAACTTAGCGTACAATTCTTCATTCCTCAATACTTCTAACACCTTTCTCAAGTGTTCACCGTGTTCTTGGTCATTCTTTGAGTAAATAAGTATGTCATCAATGAAAACAATGACAAACTTGTCAAGGTATGGTCCACACACTCGGTTCATAAGGTCCATGAACACAGCTGGTGCATTAGTTAAACCAAATGGCATGACCATAAACTCATAATGACCGTAACATGTTCTGAAAGCAGTCTTTGGAATATCATCTTCTTTCACCCGCATTTGATGATACCCGGAACGTAAGTCAATCTTTGAATAAACAGACGAGCCTTGTAGTTGATCAAATAAGTCGTCGATTCTCGGTAGTGGGTAGCAGTTCTTGATGGTAAGTTTGTTCAACTCTCGGTAGTCGATACACAACCTGAATGTACCATCTTTCTTCTTGACAAACAAAACAGGAGCTCCCCACGGTGATGTGCTTGGTCGAATGAAACCACGCTCTAAAAGTTCTTGTAATTGGCTTTGCAGTTCTTTCATCTCGCTAGGTGCGAGTCTGTAAGGAGCACGAGCTATTGGTGCAGCTCTTGGTACAAGATCTATTTGAAATTCAACGGATCGATGTGGGGGTAATCCCGGTAATTCTTTCGGAAATACATCGGGAAATTCTTTTGCGACGGGAACATCATTGATGCTCTTTTCTTCAGTTTGTACTTTCTCGACGTGTGCTAGAATAGCGTAGCAACCTTTTCTTATTAGTTTTTGTACCTTCAAATTACTAATAAGATGTAGCTTCGTGTTGCCCTTTTCTCCGTACACCATTAAGGGTTTTTCTTTTTCTCGTATAATGCGAATTGCATTTTTGTAACAAACGATCTCTGCTTTCACTTCTTTCAACCAGTCCATACCGATTATCACATCAAAACTCCCTAACTCTATTGGTATCAAGTCAATCTTAAATGTTTCGCTAACCAGTTTAATTTCTCGATTCCGACATATATTATCTGCTGAAATTAATTTACCATTTGCTAATTCGAGTAAAAATTTACTATCCACAGGCATCAATGGACAACTTAATTTAGCACAAAAATCTCTACTCATATAGCTTCTATCCGCACCCGAATCAAATAAAACGTAAGCAGATTTATTGTCAATAAGAAACGTACCCGTAACAAGCTCCGGGTCTTCCTGTGCCTCTGCCGCATTAATATTGAAAACTCTTCCGCGGCCTTGTCCATTCGTGTTCTCCTGGTTCGGGCAACTTCTAATAATGTGGCCCGGTTTTCCACATTTATAACAAACTACATTGGCATAACTTGCTCCGACACTACTTGCTCCACCATTACTCATTCTGAGACCATTTGTTCCTTTCGTTCTATTAACCCCTGGTCCGTAGACCTCACACTTCGCTGCGCTATGACCATTTGATGTGCAGCGGGGTAGTATATAAAATAGCTTTTATTTTACTAGGAAAAACTATTAAATACGATACAATTTTACATAAGATATTTATTTATTTATAGAATGGATATACTTAAACCTTGCTACAACACTTATAGGCAGTGTACCTAATCGTACAGTAGTGTAGTTTTTAGTAAGTCCGGTTCGTTCCACAGGGAAATCTTTAAACAAAGCTCAACGCTATATTAGTTTACTTTTATAAAAATACAAATATATATATAAGTAATATTATTATTATAAGGGGGGTTTTTACCGTTTAATGACCGGTTTGTCGATTTTAAGACTTTAGTCGCAGTTAAAACCTAATGTAAAATATAAAATAAATACAAGACTTAAATTAAAGCGTAAAGTAAATAACGATAATGAAATTGCGAATAATAAAAATGCGATAAAATAAAATTGCGATAATTAAAAAGTACGATAATTAAAAGTGCGATTAAATAACAATAAATAAAAGTGCGATAATTAGAAGTGCAATTAAATATAAAATAAAGGAAATTAAATATGAAATAAAAGAATTATGCTTATTTAAACTTCCGTAATCATGATGTTTGACGTGTTGATTTTAGTTTTATGCCCATGGGTTAATTGTCCTTTGTCCTGGATTATTCAATATGTCCGTCTGGTTTTTGTCCATAACAGTCCATCAGTCATAAATATAAATTGCAAGTGTCCTTGTCAAATTATTATTATACCCGAAGATAAATATTCCAACTAATTGGGGATTCGAATTGTAACAAGGTTTTAATACTTTGTTTAATGAATACACCAGGTTATCGACTGCGTGTAAACCAAGGTTTTACTACTTTGTTAACAATTACACCAATTACCCTTGAATGTAATTTCACCCCTGTTTTAATTATTCTAGTGGCTATTAATCCATTCCCGTGTCCGATTAAATGAACGATTATTCGTACATATAAATACCCCGCCCATCGTGTCCGATCGAGTGTATATCCGATCGAGTGTATATGGTAATTTATAGGGACGCCCAATTGTAAATCTTTATATTAACATTAACAAACTTTCATTTAGTTAAACAAATATAAAGCCCATTAATAGCCCATAGTCTAGTTTCCACAAGTGTCGTTCTTTTATCCAAACCTCAATTATGGTACAAAGCCCAATTACCCAATTTTAGTAATTAGCCCAACAGCATGATTACTTCGTTTTAAATAAGCATAATAATAACTTAGCTACGAGACATTAATATAAAAAGGTTGAACATAACTTACAATGATTAAAAATAGCGTAGCGTTACACGGACAGAATTTCGACTTACACCCTTACAACATTCGCTAACATACCCTTATTATTAGAATTATAATTAAAATTAAAATATAAATTATAAATATAAATATATTTACGTATGAAGAGGAAGAGAAAAAAGATGATGAAATTTGATCAGAATTCGGTTGGCTTTATAGCCAGGGTTGAAAATTGGGGCTCCGCGACTCGCGGCAAAATGCCCTTAAAACTCCGCGAGTCGCGGAGAGGTATTTACAGCTCACACCCTTGGAGTTTCCTGCTGCCGACGGTTTTTATTATATATATATAATATATATATAATTAATATAATTAATTATATATTATATTATATTTATATACATAGTTAACTTGTAATTTTTAGTCCGTTGCGTCGAGCGTTAAGAGTTGACTCTAGTCCCGGTTCCGGATTTTCGAACGTCCTCGCGTACAATTTAATATTTTGTACTTTGCGTTTTGAATCTTGTACTCTTGTGATTTCGAGACGTTTCTTATCAATAATTGGAACCTTTTTGATTGTCTTTTGTACTTTTGAGCTTTTTGGTCGTTTGCGTCTTCAATTCGTCAAATCTGTCTTTTGTCTTCACCTTTTATTATTTAAACGAATATCTCTTGTAAATAGAACAATTGCAACTAAAAGCTTGTCTTTCTTGAGGAATAATGCTATGAAATATATGTTCGTTTTTAGCATTATCACCATTTCTTTTACACTTGTTGCAAAATTTGGTGCAGAACCCCGAGTGATACTTTTCACACCTTTGGCATAGCTGCTTCTGATTGTTGTTGTTGTTGCGGTTATTATTGTTGTTGGGATGATTGTTGTAGTTGCTGTTGTTGTTGTTGTTGTTGTTGTTGTTTTTGGGCCGTTTGTTGTAGTTACGATTGATGTTGCGATTGTTAAGATAATTGTTGCGATTATTGTTGTAATTGCTGTTGTTGTTGTATTGGTGATTCTTATCACCGTTTTCCTCCCACTTTCTTTTGACTTGCTTTACATTGGCCTCTTCAGCAGTCTGTTCTTTAATTCTTTCTTCAATCTGGTTCACTAGTTTGTGAGCCATTCTACATGCCTGTTGTATGGAGGCGGGCTCGTGTGAACTTATATCTTCTTGGATTCTTTCCGGTAATCCTTTCACAAACGCGTCGATCTTCTCTTCCTCATCTTCGAATGCTCCCGGACACAATACGCACAATTCTGTGAATCGTCTTTCGTACGTGGTAATATCAAATCCTTGGGTTCGTAACCCTCTAAGTTCTGTCTTGAGCTTATTGACCTCGGTTCTGGGACGGTACTTCTCGTTCATCAAGTGCTTGAATGCTGACCACGGTAGTGCGTACGCATCGTCTTGTCCCACTTGCTCTAGATAGGTATTCCACCATGTTAACGCAGAACCTGTGAAGGTATGCGTAGCATACTTCACTTTGTCCTCTTCAGTACACTTACTTATGGCAAACACTGATTCGACCTTCTCGGTCCACCGTTTCAATCTGATCGGTCCTTCGGTTCCATCAAATTCCAAAGGTTTGCAGGCAGTGAATTCTTTGTAGGTGCATCCTACACGATTTCCTGTACTGCTAGATCCAAGGTTATTATTGGTATGTAGTGCAGCCTGTACTGCGGCTATGTTTGAAGCTAGAAAAGTACGGAATTCCTCTTCATTCATATTCACGGTGTGTCGAGTAGTCGGTGCCATTTCCTTCAAAATAGTCAAATGGAACAAGTTAATCATACAGAATATTAAGAGTAGTTAATAGTATTTCGTAGCATAATATGAACTCATTTATAAAAGCTTTTTCTTCATATTAGCGTTTTATAAGTTTAAATTCGGATAGTACCTACCCGTTAAGTTCATACTTAGTAGCTAATATACAATTCAACTACTACAATTCTATATGAAAAACTGATTATAATAATATTTTGCGTTCAAACTTTTTCACAATATTTTACAAACTTACAATACCGCTTATTTTACATATAGCATGAAATATAGCACACAATAATTTGATACAAGATGGTTGTGAAGATAATTCTAGCTAGTACACAAGTCGTTCAGCAAAGGCAATAAAGACACGTAATTCATACATCCAGAAACAAGTCATGCATTCTGGTTTTACTAGGATTACTTCCCATCCTTGGTCTTGTGGAACATAACCGTTATGGCCGTTGATAAGACAGCGTGTTGTAACATCGTCAAAGGGACGAGGGTTACGTAATGTCCAACAGTCCCGTAACAATCTAAAAACCTCATTTCTTACCCCAATTACCGACTCCGTCACTTGTGGGAACGTTTTGTTTAATAGTTGTAGCCCAATGTTCTTGTTCTCACTTTGGTGAGAAGCGAACATTACTAATCCGTAAGCATAACATGCTTCTTTATGTTGCATGTTAGCCGCTTTTTCTAAATCACGATGTCCAATATTCGGATATTTTGAGTCAAAATAATTTCTTAACCCATTGCGTAAAATAGCATTTGGGTTCCCCGCAATATATGCGTCAAAGTAAACACATCGTAACTTATGGATTTCCCAATGTGATATCCCCCATCTTTCGAACGAAAGCCTTTTATAAACCAAGGCATTCTTGGAACGTTCTTCGAATGTCTTACAAACTGATCTCGCCTTATATAGTTGTGCCGAAGAAATCTGACCGACTCTAGACAAGATTTCATCAATCATGTCTCCGGGTAGGTCTCTTAAAATATTGGGTTGTCTATCCATTTTGTGTTTTTATACTGTAAAATAGACAAGAGTTAGATTCATAAAAAAAATACTTATTAATACCAGCAATTTTTACATATATCATAAAGCATAAGCACACTATATTACATATATTACACCACACGAATACAAGTATCTTATTCCGACTCGCTTGTTTCTTCTTCTTCAGTTTTGGTTCGTTTTGCCAAGTTTCTAGGGATATATGATGTTCCCCTAATACGAGCCGTCGTTTTCCACATTGGTTTAGAAAAACCTGGTGGTTTAGAGGTTCCCGGGTCATTGTTACAACTTAAGGACTTCGGGGGTTGACTATACATATAAAGTTCATCGGGGTTGGAATTAGATTTCTCTATTTTTATGCCCTTTCCCTTATTATTTTCTTTTGCCTTTTTAAATTCAGTTGGGGTAATTTCTATAACATCATCGGAATTCTCGTCGGAATCCGATTCATCGGAGAATTGGTAATCCTCCCAATATTTTGCTTCCTTGGCGGAAACACCATTGACCATAATTAACCTTGGTCGGTTGGTTGAGGATTTTCTTTTACTTAACCTTTTTATTATTTCCCCCACCGGTTCTATTTCTTCATCCGGTTCCGATTCTTCATCCGGTTCCGATTCTTCTTCCGGTTCCGATTCTTCTTCTGGTTCCGACTCTTCTTCCGGTTCCTCTTCGGGAACTTGTGAATCAGTCCACGAATCATTCCAATTTACATTTGACTTTTCATTATTATTAGGTGAGTCAATGGGACTTGTTCTAGAGGTAGACATCTATCACATAATATCAAACGCGTTAAGAGATTAATATATCACATAATATTCACATGTTAAAAATATATAGTTTCCAACAAAATTTGTTAAGCAATCATTTTTCAAGTAAACACGGTCGAAGTCCAGACTCACTAATGCATCCTAACAAACTCGATAAGACACACTAATGCAAAATTTTGGTTCTCTAAGACCAACGCTCTGATACCAACTGAAATGTCCCGTTCTTATTGATTAAAAACGTTCCATATTAATTGATTTCGTTGCGAGGTTTTGACCTCTATATGAGACGTTTTTCAAAGGCTACATTCATTTTTAAAACAAACCATAACCTTTATTTCATAAATAAGGGTTTAAAAAGCTTTACGTAGATTATCAAATAATGATAATCTAAAATATCATGTTTACACACGACCATTACATAATGGTTTACAATACAAATATGTTACATCGAAATCAGTTTCTTGAATGCAGTTTTTACACAATATCATACAAACATGGACTCCAAATCTTGTCCTTATTTTAGTATGCAACAGCGGAAGCTCTAAATATTCACCTGAGAATAAACATGCTTTAAACGTCAATAAAAATGTTATTGAGTTATAGGTTTAACCTATATATATCAAATCGTAACAATAGACCACAAGATTTCATATTTCAATACACATCTCATACATAGAGATAAAAATCATTCATATGGTGAACACCTGGTAACCGACATTAACAAGATGCATATATAAGAATATCCCCATCATTCCGGGACACCCTTCGGATATGATATAAATTTCGAAGTACTAAAGCATCCGGTACTTTGGATGGGGTTTGTTAGGCCCAATAGATCTATCTTTAGGATTCGCGTCAATTAGGGTGTATGTTCCCTAATTCTTAGATTACCAGACTTAATAAAAAGGGGCATATTCGATTTCGATAATTCAACCATAGAATGTAGTTTCACGTACTTGTGTCTATTTTGTAAATCATTTATAAAACCTGCATGTATTCTCATCCCAAAAATATTAGATTTTAAAAGTGGGACTATAACTCACTTTCACAGATTTTTACTTCGTCGGGAAGTAAGACTTGGCCACTGGTTGATTCACGAACCTATAACAATATATACATATATATCAAAGTATGTTCAAAATATATTTACAACACTTTTAATATATTTTGATGTTTTAAGTTTATTAAGTCAGCTGTCCACGTTAGTAACCTACAAATAGTTGTCCACAGTTAGATGTACAGGAATAAATCGATAAATATTATCTTGAATCAATCCACTACCCAGTGTATACGTATCTCAGTATTGATCACAACTCAAACTATATATATTTTGGAATCAACCTCAACCCTGTATAGCCAACTCCAACATTCACATAGAGAGTGTCTATGGTTGTTCCGAAATATATATAGATGTGTCGACATGATAGGTCGAAACATTGTATACGTGTCTATGGTATCTCAAGATTACATAATATATAATACAAGTTGATTAAGTTATGGTTGGAATAGATTTGTTACCAATTTTCACGTAGCTAAAATGAGAAAAATTATCCAATCTTGTTTTACCCATAACTTCTTCATTTTAAATCCGTTTTGAGTGAATCAAATTGCTATGGTTTCATATTGAACTCTATTTTATGAATCTAAATAGAAAAAGTATAGCTTTATAGTCGAAAAAATAAGTTACAAGTCATTTTTGTAAAGGTAGTCATTTCAGTCGAAAGAACGACGTCTAGATGACCATTTTAGAAAACATACTTCCACTTTGAGTTTAACCATAATTTTTGTATATAGTTTCATGTTCATAATACAAATCATTTTCTCAGAATAACAACTTTTAAATCAAAGTTTATCATAGTTTTTAATTAACTAACCCAAAACAGCCCGCGGTGTTACTACGACGGCGTAAATCCGGTTTTACGGTGTTTTCGTGTTTCCAGGTTTTAAATCATTAAGTTAGCATATCATATAGATATAGAACATGTGTTTAGTTAATTTTAAAAGTCAAGTTAGAAGGATTAACTTTTGTTTGCGAACATGTTTAGAATTAACTAAACTATGTTCTAGTGATTACGAGTTTAAACCTTCGAATAAGATAGTTTTATATATATGAATCGAATGATGTTATGAACATCATTACTACCTCAAGTTTAGTAGGTAAACCTACTGGAAGTGACAAGAAATGATCTAGCTTCAAAGGATCTTGGATGGCTTGAAAGTTCTTGAAGTAGGATCATGACACAAAAACAAGTTCAAGTAAGATTTTTACTCGAATTAAGATAGTTTATAGTTATAGAAATTGAATCAAAGTTTGAATATGAATATTACCTTGAATAAGAAAGATAACCTACTGTATATAACAAAGGTTTCTTGATCTTAGATAATTACTTGGAATGGATTAGAAAGCTTGGAAGTAAATTAGTAAACTTGAAGGGATTTTTGAAGTGTTCTTGAAGTGTTCTTTCTATGATGATTATAGCTTGATTCTTGAAGTGATTTTTGATGAAGATGATGATTAACTACTGGAAAAATACGTTCATAATAGTGTGTGTGTGTTGAGAGAGAATTAGAAAGAGAATTGGAAGTGAAATGGAGTGAATGATGAGTGGTAATTGGTGAGTGGTGAGTGGGGTTAAAAGGAGTTCTAGTTAGTTGATTAGCTCATGGTAGAAGTTAAAATTGATTAGTCATACATGACATAATCAATAGTGGAATCCCATGCAAGTTCCTATTGGTATATACCCATAGTAAGTACGTTTTGAAGCTGTGTATAATACGGGTAAGAATACGACTAGGATTCTTGATGAAAGAAAAGAATGGGAAAGTAACTGTAACCATTTTCGTTAAGTATGAGTGTTTTGATATATGTCTTGAAGTCTTCCAAAAGTATTTTAATACATCTAAATACACTACATGTATATACATTTTAACTGAGTCGTTAAGTCATCGTTAGTCGTTACATGTAAGTGTTGTTTTGAAACCTTTAAGTTAACGATCTCAATTAATGTTGTTAACCCATTGTTTATTATATCTAATGAGATGTTAAATTATTATATTATCATGATATTATGATATATTAATATATCTTAATATGATATATATACATTTAAATGTCGTTACAACGATAATTGTTACATATATGCCTCGTTTCGAAATCCTTAAGTTAGTAGTCTTGTTTATATGTATATAACTCATTGTTAATATACTTATGGAGATACTTACTTATCATAATCTCATGTTAACCATATGTATATCCATATATATATCGTCATGTCATTTTTACAAGTTTTAACGTTCGTGAATCGCCGGTCAACTTGGGTGATCATTGTCTATATGAAACATATTTCAATTAATCAAGCCTTAACAAGTTTGATTGCTTAACATGTTGGAAACATTTAATCATGTAAATATCAATCTCAATTAATATATATAAACATGGAAAAGTTCGGGTCACTACAGGATGCACCTACAAAGAATTCACTGCCTACAAACCTTTGGAATTTGATGGAACCGAAGGACCGATCGGATTGAAACGGTGGACCGAGAAGGTCGAATCGGTGTTTGCCATAAGTAAGTGTACTGAAGAGGACAAAGTGAAGTATGCTACGCATACCTTCACAGGTTCTGCGTTAACATGGTGGAATACCTATCTAGAGCAAGTGGGACAAGACGATGCGTATGCACTACCGTGGTCAGCATTCAAGCACTTGATGAACGAGAAGTACCGTCCCAGAACCGAGGTCAATAAGCTCAAGACAGAACTTAGAGGGTTACGAACCCAAGGATTTGATATTACCACGTACGAATGACGATTCACAGAATTGTGCCTATTGTGTCCGGGAGCATTCGAAGATGAGGAAGAGAAGATCGACGCGTTTGTGAAAGGATTACCGGAAAGAATCCAAGAAGATATAAGTTCACACGAGCCCGCCTCTATACAACAGGCATGTAGAATGGCTCACAAACTAATGAACCAGATTGAAGAAAGAATTAAAGAACAGACTGCTGAAGAGGCCAATGTGAAGCAAGTCAAAAGAAAGTGGGAGGAAAACGGTGATAAGAATCGCCAATACAACAACAACAGCAATTACAACAATAATCGCAACAATTATCCCAACAATCGCAACATCAATCGCAACTACAACAAACGGCCCAACAACAACAACAACAACAACAACAGCAACTGCAACAATCATCCCAACAACAATAATAACCGCAACAACAACAACAATCAGAAGCAGCTATGCCAAAGGTGTGAAAAGTATCACTCGGGGTTCTGCACCAAATTTTGCAACAAGTGTAAAAGAAATGGTCATAGCGCAGCGAAGTGTGAGGTCTACGGACCAGGGGTTAATAGAACGAAAGGAACAAATGGTGTCAGAACGAGTAATGGCGGAGCAAGTAGTGTCGGAGCAAGTTATGCCAATGTAGTTTGTTATAAATGTGGAAAACCGGGCCACATTATTAGAAATTACCCGAACCAGGAGAACACGAATGGACAAGGCCGCGGAAGAGTTTTCAATATTAATGCGACAGAGGCACAGGAAGACCCGGACCTTGTTACGGGTACGTTTCTTATTGACAATAAATCTGCTTACGTTTTATTTGATTCGGGTGCGGATAGAAGCTATATGAGTAGAGATTTTTGTGCTAAATTAAGTTGTCCATTGACGCCTTTGGATAGTAAATTTTTACTCGAATTAGCAAATGGTAAATTAATTTCAGCAGATAATATATGTCTGAATCGAGAAATTAAACTGGTTAGCGAAACATTTAAGATTGATTTGATACCAGTAGAGTTAGGGATTTTTGATGTGATAATCGGTATGGACTGGTTGAAAGAAGTGAAAGTAGAGATCGTTTGTTACAAAAATGCAATTCGCATTATACGAGAAAAAGGAAAACCCTTAATGGTGTACGGAGAAAAGGGCAACACGAAGCTACATCTTATTAGTAATTTGAAGGCACAAAAACTAATAAGAAAAGGTTGCTATGCTGTTCTAGCACACGTCGAGAAAGTACAAACTGAAGAAAAGAGCATCAATGATGTTCCAATTGCAAAAGAATTTCCCGATGTATTTCCGAAAGAATTATCGGGATTACCCCCACATCGATCCGTTGAATTTCAAATAGATCTTGTACCAGGAGCTGCACCAATAGCTCGTGCTCCTTACAGACTCGCACCTAGCGAGATGAAAGAACTGCAAAGCCAATTACAAGAACTTTTAGAGCGTGGTTTCATTCGACCAAGCACATCACCGTGGGGAGCTCTGGTTTTTTTTGTCAAGAAGAAAGATGGTACATTCAGGTTGTGTATCGACTACCGAGAGTTGAACAAACTTACCATCAAGAACCGCTACCCACTACCGAGAATCGACGACTTATTTGATCAACTACAAGGCTCGTCTGTTTATTCAAAGATTGACTTACGTTCCAGGTATCATCAAATGCGGGTGAAAGAAGATGATATTCCAAAGACTGCTTTCAGAACACGTTACGGTCATTACGAGTTTATGGTCATGCCGTTTGGTTTAACTAATGCACCAGCTGTGTTCATGGACCTTATGAACCGAGTGTGTGGACCATACCTTGACAAGTTTGTCATTGTTTTCATTGATGACATACTTATTTACTCAAAGAATGACCAAGAACACGGTGAACATTTGAGAAAGGTGTTAGAAGTATTGAGGAAGGAAGAATTGTACGCTAAGTTTTCAAAGTGTGCATTTTGGTTGGAAGAAGTTCAATTCCTCGGTCACAAAGTGAACAAAGAAGGTATTAAGGTGGATCCGGCAAAGATAGAAACTGTTGAAAAGTGGGAAACCCCGAAAACTCCGAAACACATACGCCAGTTTTTAGGACTAGCTGGTTACTACAGAAGGTTCATCCAAGACTTTTCCAGAATAGCAAAACCCTTGACTGCATTAACGCATAAAGGGAAGAAATTTGAATGGAATGATGAAAAAGAGAAAGCGTTTCAGTTATTGAAGAAAAAGCTAACTACGGCACCTATATTGTCATTGCCTGAAGGGAATGATGATTTTGTGATTTATTGTGACGCATCAAAGCAAGGTCTCGGTTGTGTATTAATGCAACGAACGAAGGTGATTGCTTATGCGTCTAGACAATTGAAGATTCACGAACAAAATTATACGACGCATGATTTGGAATTAGGCGCGGTTGTTTTTGCATTAAAGACTTGGAGGCACTACTTATATGGGGTCAAAAGTATTATATATACCGACCACAAAAGTCTTCAACACATATTTAATCAGAAACAACTGAATATGAGGCAGCGTAGGTGGATTGAATTGTTGAATGATTACGACTTTGAGATTCGTTACCACCCGGGGAAGGCAAATGTGGTAGCCGATGCCTTGAGCAGGAAGGACAGAGAACCCATTCGAGTAAAATCTATGAATATAATGATTCATAATAACCTTACTACTCAAATAAAGGAGGCGCAACAAGGAGTTTTAAAAGAGGGAAATTTAAAGGATGAAATACCCAAAGGATCGGAGAAGCATCTTAATATTCGGGAAGACGGAATCCGGTATAAGGCTGAAAGGATTTGGGTACCAAAATTTGGAGATATGAGAGAAATGGTACTTAGAGAAGCTCATAAAACCAGATACTCAATACATCCTGGAACGGGGAAGATGTACAAGGATCTCAAGAAACATTTTTGGTGGCCGGGTATGAAAGCCGATGTTGCTAAATATGTAGGAGAATGTTTGACATGTTCTAAGGTCAAAGCTGAGCATCAGAAACCATCAGGTCTACTTCAACAACCTGAAATCCCGAAATGGAAATGGGAAAACATTACCATGGATTTCATCACTAAATTTCCAAGGACTGCAAGTGGTTTTGATACTATTTGGGTAATAGTTGATCGTCTCACCAAATCAGCATACTTCCTGCCAATAAGAGAAGATGACAAGATGGAGAAGTTAGCACGACTGTATTTGAAGGAAGTCGTCTCCAGACATGGAATACCAATCTCTATTATCTCTGATAGGGATGGCAGATTTATTTCAAGATTCTGGCAGACATTACAGCAAGCATTAGGAACTCATCTAGACATGAGTACTGCCTATCATCCACAAAATGATGGGCAGAGCGAAAGGACGATACAAACGCTTGAAGACATGCTACGAGCATGTGTTATTGATTTCGGAAACAGTTGGGATCGACATCTACCGTTAGCAGAATTTTCCTACAATAACAGCTACCATTCAAGCATTGAGATGGCACCGTTTGAAGCACTTTATGGTAGAAAGTGCAGGTCTCCGATTTTTTGGAGTGAAGTGGGGGATAGACAGATTACGGGTCCGGAGATTATACAAGAAACTACCGAGAAGATCATCCAAATTCAACAACGGTTGAAAACCGCCCAAAGTCGACAAAAGAGCTACGCTGACATTAAAAGAAAAGATATAGAATTTGAAATTGGAGAGATGGTCATGCTTAAAGTTGCACCTTGGAAAGGTGTTGTTCGATTTGGTAAACGGGGGAAATTAAATCCAAGGTATATTGGACCATTCAAGATTATTGATCGTGTCAGACCAGTAGCTTACCGAATTGAGTTACCTCAATAACTCGCGGCTGTACATAACACTTTCCACGTCTCAAATTTGAAGAAATGTTTTGCTAAAGAAGATCTCACTATTCCGTTAGATGAAATCCAAATCAACGAAAAACTCCAATTCATCGAAGAACCCGTCGAAATAATGGATCGTGAGGTTAAAAGACTTAAGCAAAACAAGATACCAATTGTTAAGGTTCGATGGAATGCTCGTAGAGGACCCGAGTTCACCTGGGAGCGTGAAGATCAGATGAAGAAGAAATAGCCGCATCTATTTCCAGAAGATTCCTCAACACCTTCAACAGTTTAAAATTTCGGGACGAAATTTATTTAACGGGTAGGTACTGTAGTGACCCGAAATTTTCCATGTTTATATATATTAATTGAGATTGATATTTACATGATTAAATGTTTCCAACATGTTAAGCAATCAAACTTGTTAAGACTTGATTAATTGAAATATGTTTCATATAGACAATTGACCACCCAAGTTGACCGGTGATTCACGAACGTTAAAACTTGTAAAAACTATATGATGACATATATATGGATATATATATAGTTAACATGATACTATGATAAGTAAACATATCATTAAGTATATTAACAATGAACTACATATGTAAAAACAAGACTACTAACTTAATGATTTTTAAACGAGACATATATGTAACGATTATCGTTGTAAAGACATTTAATGTATATATATATCATATTAAGAGATATTCATACATGATAATATCATGATAATATAATAATTTAAAATCTCATTTGATATTATAAACATTGGGTTAACAACATTTAACAAGATCGTTAACCTAAAGGTTTCAAAACAACACTTACATGTAACGACTAACGATGACTTAACGACTCAGTTAAAATGTATATACATGTAGTGTTTTAATATGTATTTATACACTTTTGAAAGACTTCAATACACTTATCAAAATACTTCTACTTAACAAAAATGCTTACAATTACATCCTCGTTCAGTTTCATCAACAATTCTACTCGTATGCACACGTATTCGTACTCGTACAATACACAGCTTTTAGATGTATGTACTATTGGTATATACACTCCAATGATTAGCTCTTAGCAGACCATGTGAGTCACCTAACACATGTGGGAACCATCATTTGGCAACTAGCATGAAATATCTCATAAAATTACAAAAAAATGAGTAATCATTCATGACTTATTTACATGAAAACAAAATTACATATCCTTTATATCTAATCCATATACCAATGACCAAAAACACCTACAAACACTTTCATTCTTCAATTTTATTCATCTAATTGATCTCTCTCAAGTTCTATCTTCAAGTTCTAAGTGTTCTTCATAAATTCTACAAGTTCTAGTTACATAAAATCAAGAATACTTTCAAGTTTGCTAGCTCACTTCCAATCTTGTAAGGTGATCATCCAACCTCAAGAAATCTTTGTTTCTTACAGTAGGTTATCATTCTAATACAAGGTAATAATCATATTCAAACTTTGGTTCAATTTCTATAACTATAACAATCTTATTTCAAGTGATGATCTTACTTGAACTTCTTTTCGTGTCATGATTCTGCTTCAAGAACTTCGAGCCATCCAAGGATCCGTTGAAGCTAGATCCATTTTTCTCTTTTCCAGTAGGTTTATCCAAGGAACTTAAGGTAGTAATGATGTTCATAACATCATTCAATTCATACATATAAAGCTATCTTATTCGAAGGTTTAAACTTGTAATCACTAGAACATAGTTTAGTTAATTCTAAACTTGCTCGCAAACAAAAGTTAATCCTTCTAACTTGACTTTTAAAATCAACTAAACACATGTTCTATATCTATATTATATGCTAACTTAATGATTTAAAACCTGGAAACACGAAAAATACCGTAAAACCGGATTTACGCCGTCGTAGTAACACCGCGGGCTGTTTTGGGTTAGTTAATTAAAAACTATAATAAACTTTGATTTAAAAGTTGTTATTCTGAGAAAATGATTTTTATTATGAACATGAAACTATATCCAAAAATTATGGTTAAACTCAAAGTGGAAGTATGTTTTCTAAAATGGTCATCTAGACGTCGTTCTTTCGACTTAAATGACTACCTTTACCAAAACGACTTGTAACTTATTTTTCTGACTATAAACCTATACTTTTTCTGTTTAGATTCATAAAGTAGAGTTCAATATGAAACCATAGCAATTTGATTCACTCAATACGGATTTAAAATGAAGAAGTTATGGGTAAAACAAGATTGGATAATTTTTCTCATTTTAGCTACGTGAAAATTGGTAACAAATCTATTCCAACCATAACTTAATCAACTTGTATTGTATATTATGTAATCTTGAGATACCATTGACACGTATACAATGTTTCGACCTATCATGTCGACACATCTATATATATTTCGGAACAACCATAGACACTCTATATGTGAATGTTGGAGTTAGCTATACAGGGTTGAGGTTGATTCCAAAATATATATAGTCTGAGTTGTGATCAATACTGAGATACGTATACACTGGGTCGTGGGTTGATTCAAGATAATATTTATCAATTTATTTCTGTACATCTAACTGTGGACAACTAGTTGTAGGTTACTAACGAGGACAGCTGACTTAATAAACTTAAAACATCAAAATATATTAAAAGTGTTGTAAATATATTTTGAACATACTTTGATATATATGTATATATTGTTATAGGTTCGTGAATCAACCAGTGGCCAAGTCTTACTTCCCGACGAAGTAAAAATCTGTGAAAGTGAGTTATAGTCCCACTTTTAAAATCTAATATTTTTGGGATGAGAATACATGCAGGTTTTATAAATGATTTACAAAATAGACACAAGTACGTGAAACTACATTCTATGGTTGAATTATCGAAATCTAATATGCCCCTTTTTATTAAGTCTGGTAATCTAAGAATTAGGGAACAGACACCCTAATTGACGCGAACTCTAAAGATAGATCTATTGGGCCTAACAAACCCCATCCAAAGTACCAGATGCTTTAGTACTTCGAAATTTATATCATATCCGAAGGGTGTCCAGGAATGATGGGGATATTCTTATATATGCATCTTGTTAATGTCGGTTACCAGGTGTTCACCATATGAATAATTTTTATCTCTATGTATGGGATGTGTATTGAAATATGAAATCTTGTGGTCTATTATTATGATTTGATATATATAGGTTAAACCTATAACTCACCAACATTTTTGTTGACGTTTTAAGCATGTTTATTCTCAGGTGATTATTAGGAGCTTCCGCTGTCGCATACTTAAATAAGGACGAGATTTGGAGTCCATGCTTGTATGATATTGTGTAAAAACTGCATTCAAGAAACTTATTTTGTTGTAACATATTTGTATTGTAAACCATTATGTAATGGTCGTGTGTAAACAGGATATTTTAGATTATCATTATTTGATAATCTACGTAAAGCTTTTTAAACCTTTATTGATGAAATAAAGGTTATGGTTTGTTTTAAAATGAATGCAGTCTTTGAAAAACGTCTCATATAGAGGTCAAAACCTCACAACGAAATCAATTAATATGGAACGTTTTTAATCAATAAGAACGGGACATTTCATGATGCACTAGCAGATTTAGGTGCGAGTGTGAGTGTTATGCCCCTTTAATTATATAAGAGATTAGCAGTAGGTGAGTTAAGTCCAACAGAGATGAGTGTCCGACTCTTTGATCAAACCATTAGGCACCCAGTTGGAATTGCTGAAAACGTACCCGTTCAAGTAGGTAATTTAACCTTTCTAGTCGAATTCATTGTCATTGACATAGAAGAGGACTCAAACATTCCTCTAATTTTAGGTCGACCATTCTTAGCGTCCACCAGGGCATTATTTGATGTAAGAAAAGGTAGAATGACACTTAGTAATGATGAAAAATTGATCACCTTTGTGAGTCGAAAGTCTAAATCTCCACCAACCAAAACCATTGAACCAACAAAAACGATTGGTAAGAACCATGTTGTTTTACCAACTCCAACGGCAGTGCTTAACAATAATAAAATGGCTAAGTGTAGGGAAGATAAAGTAACACCTAATGATGACCTGATAACAAAGAACCCCGTTGTTGATACGAAATTAAAAGACACCGTTATTAATAGTTCAATGAAGAAACTTATTAAACGGATTCGCGATGCTATAACCAAGGGGAACTTTACGTTATGTAACCGGTTAGTATCCAATCTATCGCCTAAATAAAAGGCGAAACTAGTTGAATTTGTGGATATTACACAAGAATCCGACCAATGGCTTAAAGCAAAAGTCACAGATATGCAAGTTGATTATGGTACAAAAGAAATTGACAATGAAGTTAATCACAAATTCGACACCACAGCTACCTAAATGAGTGGAGATTCAAATGTTCTAAAAAGAAAAATGCTGTCTAGAGTTAGTTGTTCTGTTCTCATGTAGTTCCGAGAATGGAATCCGATTGGTCTTTTCCACTAGCAGACACTAAAGAACTAGTTTTCTTCCCCCATTCTGAATTTTTGTTTTGTAGGTTTTGTATGAAATTAATATGCATTTTTAAATTTAAGTTTTGTGTGAATTTAAAAACAAAAAAATTACTTTATTTCATTAAGTTTAAAAAAATGATTTCTAAAATTCATCGTAAGTTGAAGACTAGGTCATGGAACCGAAATTGCTTTACCCAAGGACGGGGCGAAAAATTTTGTTATCATTATTTTTAATATTATTGATCTAAAGTATACCAAAAAAATTAAAAAAACCCAAAATCTTTGCTTTTAAAACAATCGCTTTAAAAACGACAAATTTTAAATTTTATCGAGGGACGGACTAGGTAAACATACCGAAACTACCTAAAGTAAAAGGAAACAAAATTTTAAAAAAATTATTCATTTAAATTGTTTTAATAAATAAAGGTTTTATATATATATATATATATAATATATATGTTTGTAGTTTATCTCATGTACAAAACAGAGTAAAACAGCGCACTTTCAAAGATTAAGTTCAGCAAAAGCTATTAATTTTGACGATAAGACGCAAAACATATGTGAAATTACAACAAAAGAAATGAACGATGAGGCGTGCCATCTATCATTCGACGAGCTTAGAAATTTCAAACTGGGTATTTTTAATCACTTTTCTACACTAATCACCCTCATAAATTTATAATTATAGTCTGATTTCATGCAAATGAGGGCATTGCATGATCTCAAGTGTGAGGAAGGGTTATAAATTCTCTCGGGTTTACACTTAGTTAAATTGCCAAATTTTGTGAAAATTTGAAAAATTTTCAACTAAATGAATTCAAAATCATGTTTATACATATTTATGAATGATAAAACTAGGTGTTAATGCCGAAATTATTGTTACCTCGGAGAGAACATAAATGGAGAAACAACCCAAAACTCTTGAATTCATTTAAAATGGAATAAAAGAGAATAAAAAGGTAAAGAAAAGAATAAATAAAAGGTAAGTGTGGGAAGAATTTACCAATTTATTTAAAACACATATCACATATTTGGTACAGATTATTGCAGGTACTTTTGCTTTGGACTAAACTAATCAGTTTTACCCGATTAACTATAATACATTTGAAAGAAAATATGGATCTACACGATGAATCAATTCCATCATTAAAATGAAGTAAAGTCTTCAGAAAAAGACACGCGCTTCTTGATTTAGGTCAGGAAGTTGTCGTCCAGACCAGCTGTAGGTTGGCGAAAAATCTAGAAAAGTCATCTCTAAAATCAGCAGAAAATCCACGGACCTCAGCATCAAACAGGGTCGCAAAGTGGTCAGATTTATCCTAACCATGAGAAGGATTTATCTCGTAAAAAGGGGAGGGCGCCGTGCAAATTAGCTTGATAAGACTAATGAATCAGACCCCCAAAAAGGATAATCTCCTTAAAGATTAAAAATCAGCTTTTAAGCCTGATATTACTCAATCCTTGATATTGACCTTAAAGATTGAGAATTACAAACTCATGGAATTCGATGATATCTAAACTCGAGCTTGAACGAGAAAATATTTTGATCAAAATTAAAACTGATTTATTTTCTGAAACCCTATTTTCAATGCGTTCATTAATATTGAACGTAAAATCCTAGGAATTCACCTGGAATTCATTAGGTCTCCTGAACCAAATCGGGTGTCAACCGTAAGAATGGAAGTTGCATAGCATGGTCGAAGACAGGACCTTGTGTCAGACCGAAAAACTATAGGGTGATCTTTACTATTGCTCATACAAAGGATAGTAATTGCATCCGACACGTTATAGACCATAATCAAAAGCATGTCACGGGACATTGCCTTAACAGTAGCTTGTTCAACGCTTTCCTTTACAACCGGACGGTAGTTTACCGAAAGGTAATATACGGAGCAAGTAAACTGGACGTGTGCTTTCCTAATACAAGGTTAGCAAGTGGGTGACACAAAACCGCAAGTGTTGAGATAAAATTTTAAAATATGAAACCCACACAACCCACAAAAATAATTTACAAACACCGGTGAAGGGTTATTCCGAAAAACTTATCTAGGGTAAAAGCTAGATTGAATTTTCAAAAGGTCAAATGTTTTCATAAAGATTCAATTTCCTTAAAGGATCTAAATTTTCATAGTCATGTGGGACTGTAAACCACATCGTTACTATAATTGTTCATATCGCCGTATCAAAATCACTGATGTATAAAGTGTGAGAATAAAAAAAAGTGATTCGAGTGAAGTGTGATTTTATTTTGAGTTCTGTATTGCTTGAGGACAAGCAACTCTCAAGTGTGGGGATATTTGATAGTGCTCCAAATGAACATATATTTAGGCACAATATCCTTCCAATATGTAAAGCTTTTAGATGTAATTGTTCTATTTTTATGTAATATTCGTTTAAATAAATAAGTGCGAAGACAAAAGAAGAAAACGGCGATTTGAAGACGCAAATGACCAAAAAGCTAAAACGTACAAGTTACAATCCAAGTCGTTCAATTTATTGATGAAAAACATCTAAGAATTACAAGAGTACAAGTCACGGAACACAAAGTACAAGATATCTAAGCGTACGAAAAGGCATTCGAAAATTCGGAACCGAGACATAAATCGGGCGTAAATGTAACGGAGCGAAAATTACAAGTCAACTATGCACATGAATATAATATAATATAATATATATATAATTATAAAAAATTATATATATATTATATATATTAAATAAATATGTCGACAAGCTAGGATCCAAAAAGTATGTGACCAGGAAATGACGGCCATGCGATCGCATGGCCAGAAGGAACAAAACTCATGCTACCGCACGAGTTACTGTAGCAGGCCAAGTATTATAAAAAGCCAGTTTGCTCGATGTTTTAAACACAAAAATATCAATCTCTCTTCTCTATATGTAATATATTTATATTATAATTTTAATTTTAATTTAAGATTAATAAAAAATTATGGTTTAGTTGGGTTATTGTAATAAATATTTTACGGGTTTTAAAGTCAGAACTCTGTCCGTGTAACGCTACGCGATTAAATACGACTGTAAGCTATGTTCTTCTTTTTTTAAATTAATGTCTCGTAACTAAGTTATTAGTATGCTTATTTGAGCCGAAGTAATCGTGATGTTGGACTAAAATATTAAGATGGAGTTATTAGATTTTGTACTATAATTAAGGTTTGGACAAAAGACCGACACTTGTGGACATTGGACTATGACTATTAATAGATAAGGAGTATTGTCTAATTGAGCGACAACTCATTGGAACCTGTCGAACCTATCTTCAAATTAGTTATTCTAATAATTATTAAAATGATTATGTATGTTCTATTTAGTGACATTTATACGACATCTTTTTCGATCATTTAATTAATTATTCGGATTGGGTAATTGATTATTCATTCTGATCAAGTGTATAAATTAATATTCATATCTCATTAAAACAGGGGTGGATTACATACAAGGATAATTGGTGTATTTGTTAACAAAGTATTAAAACCTTGAATTACGCGCAGTCGATAACCTGGTGTAATTATTAACAAAGTATTAAAACCTTGTTACAGTTCGAATACCTAATTAGTTGGAATATTTGACTTCGGGAATAAGGTTAATTTGAAGATCATTTTATAATTATGACCGATGGACTATTATGGACAAAAACCAGATAGGTATCAAATAAACCAGGACAAAGGACAATTAACCCGGGTAACAATTAATTAAAATCAAAACATCAAACATCATGATTACGGAAGTTTAAATAAGCATAATACTTTTATTTCATATTTCATCGTACCTTTATTTACTGTCATTTTAATTACTGCAATTTACTTTATTGCAATTTAAATTCTGTCATTTATATTATCGTCATTTATCTTTACGCTTTATTTAAAATCGACAAACCGGTCATTAAACGGTAAAAATCCCCTTTTATAATAATATTACTATATATAATTATATATATTTTATACAAATATAGTTTTTAAAATATAGCGTTAAACTTAGCCAGCTCCCTGTGGAACGAACTGGACTTACTAAAAACTACACTACTCTACGATTAGGTACACTGCCTATAAGTATTGTAGCAAGGTTTACGTATATCCATTCTATAAATAAATAAATAACTTGTGTAAAATTGTATCGTATTTGTATCGTATTTCGTAGTAAAAATAATAGTATTTCGTATACACCTCTGCACACATCAACTGCTCCTAGTACAATCTTTGGCATTCGCCTCCGGGTACTTAATTTTCTGCTCGGAGGTGAGAAGGCCTTGAAAGCTTCTAGTGAGAGAGTGTATTGTGGTGAGTGACGGAAAAGAGGTGTGTATAAAATGGAAGATAAAAGCTCTTTATATAAGCTTGAATTTTGCCTGCATATGGCTGGCAAGCCGTATGTCAGACCGTATGGCAGGCCGTTTAACCAGGCCGTTTGGGTTGCAAGCCGTTTATTGTGCCCATTTGCAATGGTCGTATGGCAGGCTGTTTTTCACACTGACAGGCCGTATGCAAGCTGGATTCCAAGCCGTATGGCCTGCCTTGTTAAGCTTGTTTGCACTAGATCATAACTTGATTTCCTTGATGGTGACTTCGTTTTTCGTCTTTCACCGTTTTTGCTCTAGAATATTCGTTTTAGCTCCGATTCTCTTGATTCTTTTTGCATCGTCTTTGTAATTGTAAATTCTAGAAAATTAACTGACAAAGTGAATATTTTGCCAACAAAGCTTGGAACTTTATTAATTTTGGGCTCTAATATCGCAGTAAAAACGTGACTTTTTAGCCGATATCAAATATCCCACACTTAGACTTTGCTTGTCCTCAAGCAAACTTTTGAGCTTTTAGTACATAAGATTCCTATTCATAGTGATCAAGCGATCTCTGGTTCGCAAGATGTAGCAGTGAAAACTTGGTTTTATACTTTTGGTTATTCCCGAACCTTTTTCCGTAAGCATGGGAGGAGGTTACATAACAAAGGCTATCTCACTCGAGTCACTCAATTCACTAAAGTGTATTGGGTGTCCTATAGTTCTAAGAAATGAAATTGCTGATAGCCAGTCATGTTTGCATTGTTCGTCATCGGCTTGATCAAGACTCAAATCTCCATCACCTTTTTGATCGAATTTTCAGTTATAGGCACAGCTTATTTCGTGAAGAGATGGTGGTTGGAGGCTTGGTTTGTAAAAGGGTTTGGATAGATAGGAGTTTTTCTAAGGATCGATCTTTGAAACTCCTTTCAGCTTTTTGTCGGGAATTTCGGAGTGAGCATCTTTATTTTTGACTGCCAGTTCGTTTCTCGAATCTTGTTGGTTCCGCTCCTTTTCTCAGAACCTTTATATATATATATATATATATATATATATATATATATATATATATATATATATATATATATATATATATATATATATATATTTTGGCAAGCATCTTTTGCTTTTCTCTTCGAGGTTTCCTTTTGTTGGCGATCTCCTTGATACTTGACTTGGATGCTCGCATTTTTCTAATGCAGTTTTATAGAGGATTTCTCGAAATTTATGATTTTTTCGGGATTTATTTCTTTTATGAAGTAATTGAAAAGGATAGGTAGTGGTAGATGGATTTGTGGTGAGTGGAAGTGGAAATGAAGGTATTTGATGGGGGTGTTTTATGTCACGAATAGCTGAGATTTCTAACTTAGTAATTCTTGTCAAAAAGTGTGTTTCTGAAATGTAGATCAATAGCAAGTTCTGATTCAGAGATGCTAACTTCGGCGCACTCAACGGGAATATAGTGAAGTACTAAAAATGTGTGCTTGTCAGGCCTTATTTTGTAGTGCCTCACAACAATTATAATGAGTCGAGTTGCACCTTTGGTTATGCAATGCTCTTTTGGAGATTTTGGTTCGGTTTTCGCAATAAGTTTTGACCTCATTTTACTCTTTTGTCTATTTTGTAAAAAAAAAACTTTTTTATCATTTATAGAATTTGTAATCCTAAGTGTTTTATGGCTCGAAAAGTTTTAAATTTTGTGAAAAATTTAGTCTTTTAAACACTTGAGGATTTTGCGAGAATCATTATGTGCAATATATTGCTATCCCATACTTTAAAATAACATTGTCCTTAATGTTAAGGATACGGCGTATCCCACACTTTAAGTTTTGAAAAAGACATTTTGTTAGTTAAAGTTTATGTTGGTAGGGTTTTTAATCCCACACTTAGTGTTTAAAGTGGTCTAGTATACTGCGTATATTCTATTGAAAATGTGGTGAAAATGTAGTACTCCCCTATGGTTGCAAGGTGTGTATGGATGGTTCACCGATTATGGTTTCTTCTATTCTTGTAGTGGCACCATTCTCGTTCAATGCGTCCTTGCTCCCAGTCGTACATTCCATCTCGTGTATGGTCTCGATCGTCGTTTGTTTGTGACGTTTATTCATGCAAATTTATTCTACCAATATCATACAAACTAAACATAAAAACAGTTATGCCCAAGATTGGCGTACAGAAATAATGTAATATTGTATCATAACATCACATATGGTTATAAATGAAATAGAGAGATAGGGTAGAATCATGGCTAATCTGGCTGGTGTGGAGGGAGAGAATATGATACGCTCGTGCGGGGTTGCCTCGAATATCTCAGGTCTGATTGTCCTTCATCGGCGATTTCCTCATCGGTGGCCAACTGTCATACCCATCCTGAAGTGTTTGTGCCTGAGGATACCCTAAAACGAACCTCATCTGAACGTGCAATCAGTCCGGTAAGCGATGAAGTACTGGTAAGAATCATAGGTCTCGTACGCCAACCCTCCCCTTCTTGCAGATCTCTACCCCAATCATGGTTTACACACATTCCTCCTAAACCCTACGTCATGTCCTTAGCTATACCCTGGCTTACAGCTTGTTTTCATGCAGAAGTCTGAGCATCAGCAGATGTATCTCTATGTGTGTTGACGCGGTTTTGCCCGAAAATGCTGTTGGCCAAATCCTCGTACCCTGTGCTCTACTCTTGTGGCTGGGAAGGAATAACCATGTGCTGTGTGAAGTGATACTGAGGAGGAGGAGGAGGAGGAGGAGGAGGAGGTGCTGGAGGCTGATAGCTGGTCCCGGCATCTCTAGGCTCTCTATGGGCGACCATCAAAGGATATTGCCAAGGATATGGTGGGATATTAAGTTGTCTGCCTGCATAATGTGTGAAGTGATCCAGGTTCTGGAATATCACATATAACAACCCGTCCTAATTCATCTGGACGAATACATTACATTTGGTTACATCACGAGGTACTTGACCTCTATATGATACATTTTACAAACATTGCATTCATTTTTGAAAGACAAACTTTCATTACATCGAAAGTTGACGGCAAGCATACCATTTCATAATATATCCAACTATAATTGACTTAGTAATAATCTTGATGAACTCGATGACTCGAATGCAACGTCTTTTGAAATATGTCATGAATGACTCCAAGTAATATCTCTAATATGAGCAAATGCACAGCGGAAGATTTCGTTCATACCTGAGAATAAACATGCTTTCAAGTATCAACCAAAAGGTTGGTGAGTTCATTAGTTTATCATAATAATCATTTTCATAATTTTAATAGACAACAAGATTTCAATTTTTCCATAAATATACATCTCATATCAGGCATTTCGCAAACTGTATAGAGATAAAAAAATCATTCATATGGTGAACACCTGGTAACCGACATTAACAAAATGCTTATAGAATATCCCCATCATTCCGGGACACCCATCGGACATGATAAAATCGAAGTACTAAAGCATTCCAAATTCCAGAATGGGGCTTGTTGGGCCCGATAGATCTATCTTTAGGATTCGCATCAATTTGGGGGTCTGTTCCCAAATTCTTAGGCTACCAAGCTAACAAGGGGCATATTCAGCTTCGATCCATTTAACCATATAATGTAGTTTCAATTACTTGTGTCTATTTCGTAAAACATTTATAAAAATAGCGCATGTATTCTCAGTCCCAAAAATATATATTGCAAAATCATTTAAAAATGGAGCAAATGAAACTCACAATACTGTATTTTGTAGTAAAAATACATATGATGACATTGAACAAGTGTAGGGTTGGCCTCAGATTCACAAACCTATATCATTTGTATATATATATTAACACATATAATTAACATGTAATAATAATCAAACCCGTTTGTATATATTAATTATATATTACTTATTTAAAATAGTATTGTAATATTTATATAGGTATTTTTATTTTTATATAAATAACTTTTGGTTTGTTTAAAATAATGACTTTACTAATACTAAAATAGATTTAATAATAATTAGTTTTAATAATGAAAAATACTAACTTTGATAATAATACTAATGATTTTATTTGTAGTAATAATAATAATAATGATAATAATAATATATTAAAAGTAATGATACTAAAAAAAATAATACTTTTGATGATACTTTTTAAAATGATAATTTTAATTATAATGATAAGTTTAATAATAATGTTACTTTTAATAATAATAATTTTTAATGATAATGATAATGATAATATTGATATTAATAATAATAATAATTGTAATAATATTAGTAATAATTAGAAGAATAATAATAATAACATTAACAATAAGTAATAGTAATAATAATAATGATACCTTAAAAAAAGATAACAAATATGTCACGGCTCGGGCTCGAACCCAAGACCTCTCGCTTCCCCTAACACCCTATTAACCATCCTTCTGTTGTTACTTTTGTGTTATAATCCGTATCCTATATTTATTTAACCCGTACTTTCGTTTCTACCTTCTTCTTCATTAAACCCAATTCATGATCATCATCTATAATCATAATCCTAATTATAATCACTTAATGATCGTAACCAAACCCTCATCATCAACTTAAACTTAACATGATATCATAACAAAATCATAACCTTTCATTTATCACCACCATAATCATATCATAATGATCATCATCATCATAACCTATCATTCATCACCATCATAATCATATCATAATGATCATCATCATGGTCTATTACTTCATGTATCATTTACTGAATATGATTATTATCATAATTTGCGATTTATCAATCGTTTTCCATTTTCTAACATATCTTTTCGGGTCAACCTCAAAAGAATACACAGCTCAATAGTAGGCCCAACACAAATAAAGATAAATTATAGATTGTATATGCAGTAGTCCACTTCAAGAAATCCAATTTCAAGTTTTAAATGGCCCGTTAAATTGAAACCCGTTAATATCAATAAACATGTTAGTTTGATAGTTTTTCGTACGGCTTCAATCTAGGTCCTCATCCTTGGTCATCATCCATTATATTAAGTTATCAAATCATTATCATCTTTAACACTATGTCGACATAATCATCAACTTTATTACTATAGTCTTCTTACTAAATGAAAATTAAAAGTCACATATTGTGAATCATATTGTCGGCCACATGCACTACCATTTTATTTTTGTTTCCTTTAAAAAAAAAGACAACAACATCAAGACAGAAAAACAGAAAATAGGTAGCAGTTCGAACATCAGCAATTGATGTTTGTTTAATGGAGATAATCGAAGAGGGTGGTGTTCCAAAGGTGGGGTTTTTGGTAGCTTTTCTCGAAGAAAACATATGCCTCAGCAGCTGTAGCTGCAACTATACAAGCGTTGCAATTAGCAGCAACCCAATAGTACGCAGATGGGGTGTTTTAGTTGGCGGATCACCTCAGAAAACTGATGTAGCAGTTTTATGATTTTAATGGTGATGGTTTACATAAATGAAACATAAAAATTAAAATGGTTCGATGGAGTGGTTTAGTGGTTTGGTGATTCACAATAAGAAACAAACAGAAATAAATAAAGGTGGTGGTTAAATGGGTTTCTCAAAATAACACGGTAACAAGGGGTTTCGGGTTTGGTTTTGAAGTAGAATGGTTTTGTTTGGTTGGTAATTGGGTTCACGAATAGAACATAAATAGTAGAAGTGAGAGTGATTGTTTTTGGTTTAGATATAAACAAAGAAAAATGCAAGTAACAATGCAAGTAACAAAGGGTGACGGTTGAACGGTTACAACTTGTTAGGAGTCTGGTGGTTGAATATGGTAATCAAAACAACAAATAGGAATAGCAGGCTTTTGTTGAAGCATGATATCGAGTAACACTAAATAATAGAGGTGATTTTGTAGTAAACTAGTGAAATAGAAAACGAACATGAGATTAAAGTCGAACTTACAGGTCGAGCAGCAGTAGTTAGGAGACTGCAGGTGGCGGTGGAATGATTGTTTTGGGTGTGGTGTTGGTAATCAAAAGAAAGAGAAATGGAAAATGGTTGTGATCGAAAAGAAGAGAAGTGGGTTGGTGATTCAACGAATTAGAAAATAAGAATGGCAATAGTATGAAACTTTAATCACATAAAGTGGGGTGGAATGCTCGTATATGTAAATACATATAGGTAAAGAATATATTAGACAGATGGTGGAGCAAAACGTACAACACATCCTCATTATTGAATCTCAATTCACGGATTAGCTAACTATTAGTCAATCAAGCATAAATTAACAACAGTAATTGATAGAAAATAATAATAATTTAATAATTATAATAATAATAATTTAATCAACCGTGAATTCAGTTAATCTCATTTGAAATCTTATACCGACAGTTTTCACGGAGTGCTATTATTGTTTACTAAATAAATTTGAAAACATATATGTATATTCAATATACTTTACATATATATATAGATTTATTTTTATTAATAATATCATCTATTATTTTATTTACATAATTAACTAACTCATATAATATTTTAAATTATATTTCTAATTATTATTTATATATATATACACACATATCTATTTACAAATAATTGTTCGTGAATCGTTGAGAATAGTCAAAGGTCAATTGAATATATATGAAACAGTTCAAAACTTTTGTTGAGACTCACTTTACAGACTTTGCTTATCGTGTTGGAAACATATAACGATTAAGTTTAAATTTGGTTGAAAATTTCTGGGTCGTCACATCACAGACTCAGCAAACCATCTCTCCGTTCCAGGCACATCCCCCATGTGATAATGATATGGCTCATAATGTGGCTGAGCCCCCGGACGTACTGGTGAATGCCATTGGGTGTCACTATCAGTGGGCCCACAATACATCGTGGGATCATCCTCATCCCTTGGCTCTTGTGAACCCTGTCGTTCCTGCCATCCCTCGTCCTTGGGTCGGGCCTAAAAACTCTAACTGTCACACCAGGCACAGTCCGATCGATTGAATCTGCAATCGTCGGGTTAGCTAGAACTATCAACTGCTAATCCCTTATGTGAATGAACTTCCAGTTGTGCAGCAGCTTGTACCCGATCTCCTCTGACTCAGTCACTCTCCGATAACCCATTGCTTCAATACTGCCCAAAATGTGCATCCGACGAAGAAGTCTTGTAACCACGGCTCCCTAAACTGTCTCAACTGTACCCGGTGTGTTTCTCACTTTAGTGAATGGCTGGGCTAGAAGGTATGCAACTTGCATGTTCCGAGTATGGAACATGGAGTGCATAAGACGCATGTCAGCAATGGTAACTACTCCGCTATAGTGGGTTTTTGGATGAAAAATCTTGACTATGAGGTGGTGGAGGATTCGATGGACTGGGTTAGTGAGACTGGAGGCCTTTTTCCCTGACCTCCAGGCGTCTTGATTGGTGGTGTAGGTTTTCCAAAAAACATGATGATCAAGTGTGGGTTCCAAAGTAGTGTACCTTCTTTTGAATACCGAGCGGTTTACATGAGAATTCTTGTAATAAGTGGCGAACTGTGCAAGAGTGAGGTGTTGCATGATATTTTGGTGGCAAAACTGTATGCAAGGATGGGTGTTGTACTCTTCTGGGTCAACTTTTGCCTCAAAATTCCATGTAGCCATAAACTCAGCAAACGGCTCTTGATACACGCGCTCGTTAATCTCAAACAGCTTTTGCCAGGCACTGTGAGTTTTTCAATTTGTCTGAAAACTGAACATTCCTCTCAGTTCATCCGCCCACCCACATTGTTTCATTATTTCCCAATTGATGTACTTATTATGACCATTTCGCCTGTTTGTCCAAGTCCTCATAAACGGCTCATTCACCCCCGGATTATCTTGTCCGTGAATATAATGGGGCAACTCATATTCGTCGGGAAGATGGTTTCTATTTGGCATATGCAATAATTAAACAATGTAGGTTATGTTCCAAAATAATAAGACTTATTATAACAATTAGAAATGAAAAATACATATATTTTTCGAAAAAAATTCAAAATGAGGGCTTTAAAAATGGCATTTTCCATATCCCTGTTATCGTCAATTATAGCCAAAACTACTGCAAACAAAATCCAAAATAACTATAAATTTATTCTAAGCAAAATTCAAAGTGTACCCGTGATTGCAACAAATAGTGCGAAAAATAATAATCATAGCGAGTTAGTTGTAATAAGTAGTTTTGATCAAAGTGAGATTATTTCTAAGCATACAATGATCCTAATGACCATTTTTAATTACCTTAAATATTTTCAAATATCAAACTTTGCCTATAATGTCCTTAAGTCATGATTTAAAACCATTTTTGTCGAAAAATATTCATTTTAACCAAAACGTACAAAATAAGAAAAATCAAAGATTAGGTTCCAATTTCATTCTTAAGTCAAAGATATCTTAATTTAAACTAGTTTTCGTATATTTTTATCAAAATTTCAATTTTCAATCAAACGATCCTAAATTGTTCCAAAACTAGTTCCTAAGTGTATTAGGTGAATCACTAAGCCTAAATAAGCTAGCAAAACATCAAATTTCCAAGAATTTCACCAATTTCTAGCCTAAAACTCAAATTCACGGATCGTATGCCAAAAGTGAATCGAATCTAAAAACTAACACATATCAATCACATTGTCTAACTAAGTATGTAGGGAATCAAAATTGGGCATAAAACACAAATTTTTACCAAAGTCAAAAATTTTACCCTAAGCAAAAACTTGATTTTTAACCGTGAAAGAGTACCTTACTTGCGAAATTGACAGCGGAAATGAGTTTAGAAGGTATGAGAGACTTAGATTAGTGCTTTAATTCGTCGAAAATGATCAAAAAATGGTGATGAAGGTGGTGGTGTGCGTCAGCCGAAGTAGGGAAGGAGAAGGGAGAAGAGAAAAAGAAAGAAAGAAAATAAAGAAAGAAAGAAGAAAAAGGAAAGAAAAATGGGCCCGTGTGGCTCAGAGGCTTATTTCCCCGATCCGACTCACGATTTTTTATATTTTAAAATTTTTTAAATTTTATCACTAAATTAATAGAAGTTTTATGGAATTTTACTTCGGGTTTTAATCCGGTTATTTTTATCAGTTAAACTAAAATTTAAAAGAAAAAGATAAATGGACACATAAAAACTCTTATTTTTATTAAAAGCACAAATGACACAGGTTGTTCCACAACTAAGTTCCATAAATTACGCGGAAAGAAAGATAAATCTAAAGCTTTTTTGACCATCAAGAGTAAATCAGCGGAGTGTACTAAGAATATTTCCAAATCACTTAGCATTTTACGCTCACGCTTTTGTAAATCTCCGATGTCGTCCATAAGTTTAACCAAAGCCCTTCTAACTTTCTTAATGTTTGAAGTTCCATCCCTAGGTCCAGTATCTCGATAATTAAGTTCGAAAAAAGTTATGACACTGTGTCTTGAAATAAAAGATCTTCCACGGTGTCGGGATTACCGATAGTAAATTTAAAAATTTTAGATATTTCTCGAATGAACTTTCTTTGCAGAGTTGTAAATGGAAATTTTGACATAGTGAGGATTTGCACGAGTTCAGAATATATTTCCTTTCTTTTTGTGAAGAAACTCTGATGTATTCTTTCCTCGTTTGAATACGGAAAACTTCAATTAATCTTTTGATGAGAAATGATGTTGGATCAAAGTAGAAGAAATCTCGATTTCCATATTTTGAAATAGGGTTAGGTTTTTTGCTTTCAATCTAAAATTCTAATTCAAAAATCATTGCGGTGACATAACGGTTGATATGAATTTGAGAAAACTCCTTATCATCGATATGAGGTAGAAAATTGACAAATGACTCTAAATCAAATTTGAGGTCGATTTCTGCATCCAGATACTTGAGAAAAATATTATCCCCACATTCCTTTAACAGTTTGTGAAGAGATCGAACTTGACTACGCAGCTCTTTTAATAGATTTATTTGAAATTTTGAAAACGTTAAATATGAGGAATAGAGGTGTCTAACAAATTCTATATAGACGTCTAACCTTCTGCTAAGATTAAACAAATTTCCAGTCGACGGAGGATCTGAGTTATCAACGTGTCGTTTCTCTCTTGGAATATATTCAAACAAGTTCGGATATTTGAAAATAGTTTGGTATTCTTCTCGTATTTCTTCTTCCATAATGAGGAGTTCATTAAGACTGAGCTTTCCTTTTGGATCATGGAGAGGGTCGAATCCTGGTTCATTTGAGTAAAACTTATCCCAAAGCAATGAAATTTCCATGTCGGATGAAGTTATCCGGCTTCTTGGACTACAAGGATCAAGAATTAATTCTTGATGAGACTCATTAGGGTTTAGAATCATTTTATTTTTATAAAGGAAAACTTCTCCGGTTTCCGAAGTCGTGGGAGAGCAACTGCCTTTCGCACTTTCTTTGTAATCGGTTAAGTTTGAAATGGAATCTACAGAAATTAATACCATAATAAATATTTTTATTTTGTGGTTTTAAAAGGGTTTACTATAATGGCGACTTTAAATCCTATACTGATAAACTCTCTATTTGTTAAGCATATGTGTTCCTTATCAATTTATCTTTGAAACAAGTGGCCATGCCGATAACGGAGAGGCAGGATCCTTTTGGTTCCAATATAATTGGAGACTGTTCGAAAAATCCAATAATCAAGTCCGTGTATGATCGATCATTGTTTGACGCGATCGTTTGTACTTAAATTTGATAAAAGTGATTACATTTAAGTAAAAAACAAGGTACTTTGATGAAATTTCGTGTACTGTAGGTGTGAAAAGAAGTTAGTGCAAAAAAGTGCGAAAAACGGCATTTGAAGTCGAGTTGTGGAAAAAATTGGAAAAATCAGAATTTTAACACTAGAGTAATTTACGCCACATCAGAGTAAATTACGCCAGCTTTTATGCCAGTACAAATATGGGCATAATTTACTCCAGCCCGGCATAAATTACGCCAAGCAAGTTTCAAGATCAGGAAAAAAGGCATTTTTGGGCGTACAATTACGCCAAATTTTTACGCCAGTACAAATATGGCGTAATTTACGCCAGCCCGGGGTAAATTACGCCAATTCAATTTTGCTGATGCCGGATTTTGAGAGATTTTTGCTTTGGGAACAAGTTATTCATTCCCTATATAAGGGAAACCCTTAGCCACGAATTAGGGACCTTTTTTCTCCAGTTTTTAAGCCCTAAACATCAACCCTAACATCAAAATCATCAAGGTTTCAAGGATCGAAGGCGAGTTCATCATGGTTCATCAACAATCCATCATGTTCTTCATCATCATCATCATGCTCGGCTAAGTTCCTTTCTTTATTCCTTCCAATGAACATTTAGAGTATTGTTTATTTATTCAAATATGTGTGTGGTTTGTAATTTTACAATGATAAAGATCGTTGATTAATAATTTTGTAAATTGTTCAAGTGATTTTTAATGCAAGTTTATTGATTTTGATTATTGCAAGATGTATTATTGTGATTTAACAATTGTGCTTGATCCACTTAGTGTTAATTTAGATCAGGGATGAAGACAAGTGTTTAGGTTACATAATCGTGCCCAATATAATTGTTTTAATGAATTTAAGAATTCATGTCTATGTGATTTGGATAATAACTTGTATAAGAACACATGTTTGTTTGAATGAATGATACCTATTTGGGATTTGAAAGGGATAAAGCTTTTTACCTATTGATCACAACACATCACTTTTAATTACTAATTTCATTCCCGTTACTTGAAATTCATAAAGTTTAAGTCATTTTCATTTAAAGTCTTTTAATTAGTTTTAATTTAGTTTTAATTGCAAAATCAACTCTAAGAATTTCTTGCTTTTAACCACAACCTCTCTTGGAACAAATCCTACTTACCCTAGCTAAGTTAGTGTAATTAGATCATTTTTGGTTGGCCCTTCGACACCCATCAGGGTATATTTGTCTTTCTTAGACACCACTCAAGAATCTCAGATATCTTGACAGATCAATGATTAACTTAACAAACGTAAAATTCGATCCCCGGCAGTGGCGCCAAAAACTTACTCTGCTTATGATATGGCCAAAATGGACGGTTTTTTGTGCGGTGTCATTAGGTCGCAAAACGTCAGAATCAGTTAACAAAAGGGAGTAATGGTTTTATTATTTATATTTAGCTGGGTTTCCTAGCTATATTTCACCTACTTGTCTTCCTTTTAACGAGTACGTGGTAAGTATAACTTAGGTTCGTATTTTTGTATGCTTGCTCAGTAATGTGGGATAAAAGTGCCTAAATACTTACCCTAGTGACAATTGGTGATAGAGTAAGATTAACTAAAGGTCATACAGACTATAAAGAAAAAAAGGGAGAGGTATGAGGAATAGAATACTGATGGAGAACTATTACAAAAGTCCAACTTCCTAGAATGAACACTAAACCTCAATTAATTGGGCTATGAATCTAATCAATTTGTCAATAAGAGTTTAGGCTTTGAAGATTCTGGCTAAGATAGATATCGCTACTCTCAACGTTAACCTTAGAAGGTTTAAATGACCTTATGGATAGAATCCTAGGTACATGAATAAAGTGGTATATCCCTAAAGGAAAGTCTCAGCTTTTCTTAATCCTACTTGGTCTAACTATAGTAAAATTCCTCCACTTAATACTAAGCTATGCCTTAACATTAACAAATGCGCAATCTTAGGTATTCTAAGGTACTGCTAATTGGATTAGAGATCTCTCCTTTGCGATCACTTACTCAACCCCGGATCATATTACAATATCTCAAGAACATTGCTTCTGACGCGAATCATGCTTTTGAGTATGCCAGTGTTCACTGAACTCTATATTGCCTACTCTAATCAAACCTAAATGGGTAGCTCTTATTTGACAGATAAATGATTAACCGTACGTAGGTACTATATCCCTATTGGGACGTTAAGAACACATAACTACTTACCTCGTATCTTAGGGTTGATCAGGTCCTAATACTAGGTTATAGCCACGTGAATAAGTGGAAAGGGTGATCCGTAAATTAGACTTCTAAACCGTCAAGGTTTCAGCACAACAATAGCATAAGTTTCAGATAAGATATTCAACATGTAATAAACATTTGCAACGGATAGATAAGCATGCAAGATGAAAGCAACTTAAAGTAAAAGATAACTTTATTAAATTAAGGAAAGCATTCACCGTTTACAGACGAGATCTTGACCATTACAAGTACTGACATCCTCTAGATCGCTCCGAGTACAATCTTCAGCGTTCACATTCGGGTACTTAATTTTCCGCTTGGAGGTTAGAATGCCTTGAAAGCTTCTAGTGACAGAGTGTATTGTAATGAGAGAGTGAAAAGAGGTGTGTGTAAAATGGATGACAAAAGCTCTTTAAATGAGCTTGATTTTTTCTGCATACGGCTGGCAATCCATATGGCAGGCCGTATGGCAGGCCGTTTAACCAGGCCGTTTGGGATGGTAAGCCATTTGTTGTGCCCGTTTGAATGGGCCGTATGGCAAGCCGTTTTTCACACTGGCAGGCCGTATGGCAAGCCAGATTGCAAGCGGTATGGCCTGCCCTGTGTCATAACCCAGAATTTTCCATGATTATATATTATATGAGATTAATATTTACATGAATAAATGTTTCCAACATGTTAAGCAATCAAATTTGTCAAGACTTTATTAATTGAAACGGTTTTTATGTAAACGTTTGACCACCCAGTTTGTCCGATGATTCACGAACGTTATAACTTGTATATGACATGATTATATATATATATATATATATGGACTTATGTATTTGTTTAACATGATGAAATGATATTTATGTATCTCATTATGTATATTAACAACAAACTTTATACATAAAACAAGACTACTAACTTAAGGAATTCAAAATGATATCTATATGTAACGATTATCGTTGTAATAACGTCTTAATATTTATATATCATATTATGATATATTAACACACTATGTTATCATGATAACATTAACCATTTAACATCTCATTAGATATAATAACAATGAGATTAATTACATTTAACTAGATCGTTAACTTAAGGTTTCAAAACAACGCATGCATGTAACGACTAAAGTTGATTTAACGACTTAATTAAAATGTATATATATGTAGTGTATTAGGATGTATTAATACACATTTGAAGGACTTCAAGACATATATCAAAACACTCATACTTAACAAAAATGGTTACAATTACATTTCGATTCATTTTCATCAAAATTCTACTCGTATTCATTTAGTATTCGTACTCATGTAATACCCAGCTTCTAAATATATATACTATTGGTATATACACTTCAATGATCAGCTCTTAGCAGCCTTAATGAGTCACCTAAACATGTGAGAACCATCATTTAACATCTAGCATGAAATATCTAACAAAATTACAAACTTATGGAGCCTATATCTTGACTCCATATTCATGTGAACTTACACCAACCATAAACACATTTTGATTCCAACTTTCATGTGTTAAACACATTCGACTGAAATTTGAATCTCTTTCAAAAATGACTTGTAACCTGTAACTCCAACTATAAACCATCACTTTTTTTGTTTAGTTTCATATATTTTAGTTCGATACGAAACCATAGCAATTTTATTCACTCAAAACGGATTTATAACGAAGAAATTATGGGTAAAACAAAATTGGATAGAATTACTAGTTTTAGCTACGGAAATTTTTATAACAAATCTATACTAACTATATCGTAGCTAACTTTCTTGTATTATACATGTCTTGATAGACCATAGACCGTATACAATGTTTTGACATATCATATTGACATCATCTATATATATTATTTTGAATAACCCATAAGACACTATATGCGGTAATGCTCGAGTTAGCATATAATGGGTCGAGGTTAATTCTAAAATAATATATATACCATGGGTTGTGATCGAGTCTGAGACATGTAAACAATAGGTTGTGGATTGATTCGAGATAATATGTATAATATGGGTCTTGAAAATATTAATGCAATATGCTATATCGATTTATTTATGTACTACTAACTGTGGACTACTAATTGTAGACTACTAACGTTGGACTACTAACTTAACAACTTAAATCGTCAACACGTAATAAAAATGTTGTGAATATATTTCGATCATACTTTGATATGTATGTATATAATTATTATAGGTTCGTGAATCGACCCGTGGCAAAGTCTTTTTTCGACGAAGTAAAAATCTGTGAAAGTGAGTTATAGTCCCATTTTTTTACGATCTAATATATTTGGGATGATAATACATGCATTTTTATAAATGTTTTTCAAAATAGACACAAGTAATTGAAACTACATTCTATGTTGAATTACTATACCGAATATCACCCTTTTTGAACTTGGTAACCTAAGAATTAGTGTTTATTATGATTGCCACTAATTGACGTGAATCCTAAAGATAGATATATGGACTTTGACACGCCCCAGTCAGAGAATTTGAACTACTTTAGTACTTCGATTTTTCTCTACAGACGAGTGGTTCTGTGTTGGGGATATTCTAGATGCATTCTGTTAATGTCGGTTACCAGGTGTTCAATCATATGAATGATTTTTATGGCTATTTACGAAAAATGAAATCTTGTGGTCTATTATTAATTTGACACCAACATTTTTGTTGACGTTTTAAGCATGTTCATTCTCAGGTGATTATTAAAAGCTTCCACTGTCGCATGCTAATTAAAGACAAGATTTGGAGTCTGCATACTTGTATAATATTGTTTAAAAACTGCATTCGAGAACTTATATTATTGTAACATATTATTATTGTAAACCATTATGTAATGGTCGTGTGTAAACGTTATAATTTTAGATTATCATTATTTGATAATCTATGTTATGTCTTCAAAATCTTTGTCGATAAAATAAAGGTTATGGTGTGTTTTAAAAATGAATGTAGTCTTTGAAAAACGTCTCATATAGAGGTCAAAACCTCGCAATGAAACCAATTAATATGAAACATTTATAATTGATATGAACGGGGTATTTCATTTGACATCGGAGCGTTAGTCTTAGAGAACTAGGAATTTGCATTAGTGTGTCTAACCAAGTTTGTTAGAATGCATTAGTGAGTCTGGACTTCGACCGTGTTTGTTTTAAAAACGATTACTTAACACTTTTGTTGGAAACTATATATTCTTAACATGTAAATATTATGTGATATATTAATCTCTTAACGTGCTTGCTATTGTGTGATAGATGTCTACTTCTAGTACAAATTCCATCGACTCACCTAATAACAATGATGAATCAAATACATTTTGGGAAGATTCACAAATTCTGGAAGAAGAGGAATCGGAAGAAGAAGAAGAAGAAGAAGAAGAAGAAGAACCGGAAGAACCGGAAGAAGAAGATCCGGAGGAGGAAATGTTAAAAACCACAGAAAAATAGTTAAATAAAAGAAAATCCTCAACCAATGGAGCAAAGTTAAAAATAGTCGATGGTGTCTCCGCTGAGGAGGAAAATATTGGGAAAATTACCAATTTTCTGATGAATCGGATCCCGATGAGGATTCCGATGAAGTAATAGAAATTACCGCGGCCCAGTTTATTAAAGAAAAAAGAAAACAATAAGGTAAAAGCTATCAAAATAGAGAAACCTGACCCCAAACCCGATGAACTATATGTTAACATGAAATACCCTGACGGAATCTACCGTAAACACCCGTATTTCTTAAACTTTAACTATAGCCCGGGAACATCTAAGGGACCAGATTTTTCCAAACCATTTGTGAAAAGGACTCCTCGTATGAGTACTGGCCCGTTTATCCCTAGGAATTTAGCATAATGAACCGAGTCCGGGGAAGATGAAGCAAACAAGGATGAATAAAAGAGTTGAAGTCATTTACTCTTACCATGTCTTGTAATATATGTATGATAACGTGCTTGTACTTTTATGCTATATGTAAAATAGCGGTATGATATGATTGTAAAATATTGTATCGAAAGTTTAAGCGTGAAATGATAATGAATTAAAGTTTTTCATGATAGAATATTATTTTGATAGTAGTAGTAAATTTTTGAACTAGCTATTAAGTATGAACTTTAACGGGTAGGTATCACCCGAATTAAAATTATAAAACGCTAATATGAAGAAAAGGCTTTTATAATAAGTTCATATTATGCTACAAAATACTTCTCTTAATATTCTATATGATTAACTTAATTCTTTTGGCTATTTTTGAAGGAAATGGCACCGACTACCAGGAAAAACTTAAATATGAGCGAGGAAGATTTCCGTACATTCTTTGCTGCAAACATAGCAGCAGTACAGGCCGCAATGCAAAACAACAACAATAACTCAGGGTCTAGCAGTGGAACTAACTCCACAAAAAACCGTGTAGGATGCACCTACAAGGCTTTCACTGCTTGTAAACCTCTTGAGTTCGATGGAACCGAAGGACCAGTCAAATTAAAACGGCGGACTGAAAAATTCGAATCTGTGTTTGCTATAAGCAAATGTGCTGAGGAAGACAGGGTAAAGTACGCCACGCATACTTTCACAGGTACTGCGTTAACATGGTGGAACACCTATCTCGAACAGGTAGGACAAGATGCTACTTAGCACTACCATGGTCAGCATTCAAACATTTGATGAATGAGCAGTATCGTCCTAGAAATAAAATCAACAAGCTCAAAACAGAGCTTAGAGAATTACGTACGCAAGGATTCGATATTACCATATACGAACGACGATTCACCAAGTTGTGCCTATTGTGTCCAAGAGTGTTCGAAGATGAAGAAGAGCAGATCGATGCATTTGTGAAAGGGTTACCAGAGAGGATTCAGGAGGATGTGAGTTCAAGCGCGCCCACCTCAATGCAAAAGACAAGTCGAATGGCTCACAAACTAATAAACCAGATTGAGGGAAGGATTAAAGAGCAGGCGGCCGAGGAGGCCAAAATGAAACAAGTCAACAGAAAGTGGGAAGAAAACAGTGACAAGGATCACCAATACAACAACAACAACAATCACAACCATAATCGCAACAACAATCACAACAACTGCAATATCAATCGCAACAACAACAATCGCAACCCCAACAGCAACTGCAATAACAACCACCACAACCACAACAACCGTCCCAACAACAATAATAACCGCAACAACAATAATCTCAACAACAACAACAACAACAATAACAACAATGACAACAAGAGGCAGAAAATTCCATGCAAAAGGTGTAAAGGATACCATCCGGATAAGTTCTGTGAGGTAGTATGTACCAAGTGTAACAGAAACGGTCATAGTGCAACGAAGAGTGACATCTATGGACCGACGGCCAACAAAAATAACAGAACAAATAATTCTATTATTTGTTACGGATGCGGAAAGCCGGGCCATTTCAGCAGAGCATGCCCAAACCAAGGAAATACTAATGGGCAAGGCCGTGGAAGAGTCTTCAACATCAATATGACTGAAGCGCAGGAAGACCCAGAGCTTATTACGGGTACGTTTCTTATTGTTGAAAAACCTGCTTATGTTTTATTTAATTCGAGTGCGGATAGAAGCTATATGAGTAGAGATTTTTGTGCCAAGTTAAGTTGTCCTTTAACGCCTTTGGATAATAAGTTTTTACTCAAATTAGCGAACGATAAATTAATTAAATTCGATAATATATGCCGGAATCGGAAAACTAAACTGATCGGCGAAACGTTTAAGATCAACTTAATAACAGTAGAGTTAGAGAGTTTTGATGTGATAATCGGCATGGACTGGTTGAAAAAGGAGAGAGCAGAGCTAGTTTGTTACAAGAATGTAATTCGTATTCTGCGCGAAAAGGGAAAACCCTTAATGGTGTACAGAGAAAAGAGCAACGCGAAGTTAAATCTTATTAGTAGCTTGAAGGTGCAAAAGCTAATAGAAAAGGTTGATATGCCATTCTTGCACACGTCGAGAATATCAATTCCGAAGAAAAGAACATCAATGATGTTCCTGTCGCAAAAGAATTTCTCGATGTATTTCCGAAAGAATTATCGGGACTACCTCCACACCGATCCGTCGAATTTCAAATACACCTTATACCCGGAGCTGCATCGATAGCTCGTGCTCCTTATAGACTCACACCCAGCGAAATGAAAGAATTACAGAGCCAATTACAAGAACTTTTGGAGCGTGGTTTCATTCGACCAAGCACGTCACCATGGGGAGCTCCAGTTTTTGTTTGTCAAGAAGAAGGATGGTACATTCAGGTTGTGTATCAACTACCGCGAGTTGAACAAACTTACCATCAAGAACTGTTATCCACTACCGAGAATCGACGACTTATTTGATCAATTGCAAGGTTCGTCGGTTTATTCGAAGATTGATTTACGTTCTGGGTATCGTCAAATGCGGGTGAAGGAGGATGATATTTCAAAGACTGCTTTTAGAACACGTTACGGTCATTATGAGTTTATGGTTATGCCGTTTAGTTTAACTAACGCACCAGCCGTGCTCATTGATCTCATGAACCGAGTGTGTGGACCATATCTTGACTAGTTTGTCATTGTTTTCATTGATGCCATACTTATTTACTCTAAGAATGACCAAGAGCACAGAGAACATTTGATAATGGTTCTAGAATTATTGAGGAAGGAAAAATTGTACGCTAAGTTTTTAAAGTGTGCATTTTGGTTGAAAGAAGTTCAATTCCTCAGTCACATAGTGAGCAAAGAATTTATTCAGGTTGATCCGACAAAGATTGAAACCATTGAAAAGTGGGAAACCCTGAAAACTCCAACACAGATACACCAATTTTTAGGATTGGCTGGTTACTACAGAAGATTCATCCAAGATTTTTCCAAAATAGCAAAACCCTTGACTGCATTAACACATAAAGGGAAGAAATTTGAAGGGAAGCATGAGCACGAGAAAGCATTTCAATTGTTGAAGAAAAAGTTAACTACGGTACCTGTATTTTCATTTCCTGAAGGGAATGATGATTTTGTGATTTATTATGATGCTTCAAAGCAAGGTCTCGGTTGTGTATTAATGCAACGAAAGAAGGTAATTGCTTATGCGTCTAGACAATTGAAGATTCACGAGCAGAATTATACGACTCATGATTTGGAATTGGGCGCTGTTGTTTTTGCATTAAAGATGTGGTGGCACTACTTATATGGGGTCAAATGTATCATATATACCGATCACAAAAGTCTCCAACATATATTTAATCAAAAACAACTGAACATGAGGCAGCATAGGTGGATTGAGCTGTTAAATGATTATGACTTTGAGATTCGTTACCACCCGGGGAAGGCAAATGTGGTAGCCGATGCTTTAAGTAGAAAGGACCGGGAACCTACTCGAGTAAAAGCTATGAATATAATTATTCATACTAACCTTACTACTCAAATAAAAGAGGCACAACAGGGTGTTTTAAAAGAAGGAAATTTGAAGAATGAAATACCCAATGGATCGGAGAAACAACTTAATATTCGGGAAGACGGAGCCCGGTACATGGCTGAAAGAATTTGGGTACCAAAGTTTGGAAATGTGAGGGAAATGGTACTTAGGGAAGCACATAAAACCAGAAATTCAATACATCTCGGAGCGGAAAAGATGTATCAAGATCTCAAGAAACACTTTTAGTGGCTGGGTATGAAAGCCGATATTGCTACATACGTAGGAGAATGTTTGACTTGTTCTAAAGTCAAAGCTGAACATCAGAAACCATCAGGTCTACTTCAACAACCTGAAATCCTGAAATGGAAATGGGAAAACATTAAAATGGATTTCATTACTAAATTACCGAGAACTGCAAGTGGTTATGATACAATTTGGGTAATAGTCGATCGTCTTACCAAATCAGCACACTTTCTACCAATGAGAGAAGATGATAAAATGTAGAAGTTGGCACGACTATACTTGAAAGAAGTCGTCTCCAGACATGGAATACCAATCTCTATTATCTCTGATAGGGATGGCAGATTCATTTCAAGATTTTGGCAGTCGTTACACCAAGCATTGGGGACTCGTCTAGACATGAGTAATGCCTATCATCCACAAACTGATGGGCAGAGTGAAAGAACAATATAGACACTTGAAGACATGCTACGAGCATGTGTTATTGATTTTGGAAATGGTTGGGATCGACATCTACCATTAGCAGAGTTTTACTACAACAACAGTTACCATTCGAGTATTAATGCGGCACCATTCGAAGCACTTTATGGTAGAAAATGCAGGTCTCTGATTTGTTGGAACGAGGTGGGAGATAGAGAAATTACAGGTCCGGAGATAATCCAAGAAACTAATGAGAAAATCATTCAAATTCAACAACGGCTGAAAACTACCCAGAGTCGACAAAAGAGCTATGCAGACGTTAGAAGAAAAGATCTAGAATTTGAGATTGGTGACATGGTCATGCTTAAGGTATCACCTAGGAAGGGAGTCATTCGCTTTGGTAAATGGGGGAAACTAAACCCGAGATACATTGGTCCATTCAAGATTATTGATCGTGTTGGACCGGTAGCTTACCGACTTGAATTACAGCAACAACTCGATGGTGTACATAATACCTTCCACATCTCGAATTTGAAGAAATGCTTAGCTAAAGAAGATATCACTATCCCTTTAGACAAAATTAAGATCAACGAAAAACTACAGTTCATTGAAGAACCCGTCGAAATAATGGATCGTGAGGTTAAAGGACTTAAGAAAAACAAAATACCAATCGTTAAGGTTCAATGGAATGCTCGTAGAGGACCCGAGTTCACCTGGGAGCGTGAAGATCAGATGAAGCATAAATACCCGCACTTATTTCCAGAAGATGAGACAACACCTACAACAGCTTAAAATTTTGGGACGAAATTTATTTAACGGGTAGGTATTGTCATAACCCGGAATTTTCCATGATTATATATTATATGAGATTAATATTTACATGAATAAATGTTTTCAACATGTTAAGCAATCAAACTTGTCAAGACTTGATTAATTGAAACGGTTTTTATGTAAACGTTTGACCACCCAGTTTGTCCGATGATTCACGAACGTTATAACTTATATATGATATGATAATATATATATATATATATATATATATATATATATATATATATATATATATATATATATATATATATATATATATATATATATATATATATATATATATATATATATGGACTTATGTATATGTTTAACATGATGAAATGATATTTAAGTATCTCATTATGTGTATTAACAACAAACTATATACATAAAACAAGATTACTAATTTAAGGAATTTAAAACGATATCTATATGTAACGATTATCGTTGTAATAACGTCTTAATATTTATATATCATATTATGATATATTAACACACTATGTTATCATGATAACATTAACCATTTAACATCTCATTAGATATAATAACAATGGGATTAATTACATTTAACGAGATCGTTAACTTAAGGTTTCAAAACAACGCATGCATGTAACGACTAAAGTTGATTTAACGACTTAATTAAAATGTATATATATGTAGTGTATTAGGATGTATTAATACACATTTGAAGGACTTCAAGACATATATCAAAACACTCATACTTAACAAAAATGGTTACAATTACATTTCGATTCGTTTTCATCAAAATTCTACTCGTATTCATTCAGTATTCGTACTCGTGTAATACCCAGCTTCTAAATGTATATACTATTGGTATATACACTTCAATGATCAGCTCTTAGCAGCCTTAATGAGTCACCTAAACATGTGAGAACCATCATTTAACATCTAGCATGAAATATCTAACAAAATTACAAACTTATGGAGCCTATATCTTGACTCCATATTCATGTGAACTTACACCAACCATAAACACATTTTGATTCCAACTTTCATGTGTTAAACACATCTCTCTCAAGTTTTCTCTTGATGTTCTAAGTGTTCTTCATCATCTTCATCAAAACCTACATCAATCTAGCGCATAAATTCAACCTTTAATCATCATACAAAACAACTACTCAATAACACATCAAGAACACTTACAAGTTTACTAGATTACTTCCAAGCTTTCTAATCCATTCCAAGTAATCATATAAGATCAAGAAACCTTTGTTATTTACAGTAGGTTATCTTTCTATTTCAAGGTAATATTCATATCCAAACTTTGATTCGATTTCTATAATCATAACTATCTTAATTCAAGTAGTAATCTTAGTTGAACTTGTTTTCGTGTCATAATTCTACTTCAAGAACTTCCAAGCCATCAAAGATCGTTTGAAGCTCAAGTTATTGTTTCATCATTTCTAGTAGATTTATCTACTATACTTGAGGTAGTAACGATGTTCATGTTAGGACCCCGAAGTTGTATAGTGTTAATGTGAATTAAGCTTAAATGAAGGTTCCTTAGAAGAGGGCAATATAAGGAACCTATGTAGTCCTAATTAGATAGCCATTGTATTGTAACTGAGTTCTAGAAGCTGTGGAACTTAATTTGTACTGATTCTCTCTCATACCGAGTCTTCTTCCTATATACCGAATCTCAATATATCTTATCTTTTCTCTCAATCTCAACATGATCTGACCTATCATTTGGTATCAGAGCTTCCAGGAAGTGATTCTACATCACTATATCGATCCAGAGATTGTAGATTACAGAATCTGGATACTCTCAGTAGAATGAATCAGATTCGGTATTATCGAATTTGATAATCTGACGTTCAGATTCCTGTGATAAGTTTGGCGAAGGTGTATTAGGTTTATTAGAAAGAGTTTCGATCATCATTACAGCTTTTTAACTTCAATTATGGAGAATCAAATTGATTTTTAGAGTTTGTGGCTAAAACTCTCGGTATTGCTTAATTCAAGCTTGATTCTGGTGTTTTGTGAAGATTTAAAGATTCAGTTGTGTTCGTGAGGTGTTAAATCACATTTCTGTCGGTTCAATTTCTCCAATTCTTCAAGTTTTGAAGATTTGATCAACACTCAGTATCGTAACTGTCATACCGAATCTGCTTCAATACTGGAAATTCATCTTAAGTGTTGCAGATTGTGGTGTGTTTGTGATTCTATCACATTTGGTTTGTTCATACGCAGCTAATTGGTGTGGTTTGTGAAAGGATTCTGTTATATTTCTAAGTTTTAGACTTAGTCTCGGTATTGTCAACTGCTACAGTTGACATTCGGTATCCTGAATCTTCGGTATCATTGATATTCTGTTTGTTACTAACTTGTTTTCTTGTGCAGCAAGGTTACCGGATCTAATTTAAGGGAATTGGATTGAGTTTACACATAATATTTTACAGAATTTGACTACCGAGTCATTTACCGAATCAAAATCTCGGTTTCACTTAATTCTTTGATTTTAAGTATTCTGAGGCTTCAAGTTGTGTGGTTACCGAATCCATACCGAATTTGGGTGTGTTACTTGTGATTCTTATCAGTTTCTGATACAGAATCTGGTATACCGAATTGTTACCGAATCTGCTACAGTACCGAACCACTTATCGAATCTGTTACTGTACCGAATCTTTACCGAATCTGACATTCTTGTTAGATTTTATACTGAACCCTGATCATAGATTGTGTTTAATACCGAATCTATACCGAATCTACCTCAATTTAAGATGTCTACTCAAGATACTCTTATCATTGGATCAGATTCCCGACCTCCAGTGTTGTTTGATGGCAAGTACACTCAGTGGCTTCATCGTATTACTCAGTACATAGACTATAAGGGTGAGAAAGCTAAACATATTTGGGCTTCTCTGAGAGATGATCGAGTTGTTGATTTTCATCCGGATACTGGTATGCCAATTCCAGTCTATGAACTTTCTGGTGATAAACGTGAAAGAGCTCAGGGTGACATAGAGGCTAAGAATATTGTCATGCAAGCTATCCCATATGAGCTATTTGAAAATGTTGATAGCAACACTACTGCAAAAGATATATGGGATGCGATCAAACGACAACAAGAAGGTTATGACATGTCAGACGTTACTAAATTGAATAAGGCTCTGGGATTGTATGAAGATTTCAAGCAGGAACCAGAAGAACTACTCAAGGATACCTATCGTCGTTTCAATGGAGTTCTCAATGAGTTGAAAAGGTGTAAGATTGTAAAAGTACATGCTGAAGTCAATGTGAAATTCCTCAAAAAGCTCAATGCTGATTGGCTTCCTTATGGAACCATTGTTCGATCTACCAAAGAGATTGACAAGTTGACTATTCATGAGCTTGTTGGAGTTCTTATGCATTACCAACCTGAAGTGTCTAAACTTCAAGAAGGAAGGAAAGAGTCATCTCCAAGTGATCCTCTTGCTCTAATTGCCAAAAAGAAGAGAAAACATTTTCCAAAAGCTTGTCCAAGAAAGTGCTTGTTGAAGAATCAACTGATTCTGAAGAGTTGAATCTTTCTGATGCTGATGATTCACACCTTGAATTAGTCAAGATGGCAGCCATGTTCACAAACGCTTTGAATAAACACAAGTTAAAAGGCAAATCAAGCAATCAACGCAAACACTCATCATCTTCCTCGTACTACAAGAAAGATGATCAATCCAAACAACAACGTGCTGATGATTCCAGGAAGGAAGATGCAATCTGTTTCAATTATGGCAAAGCTGGTCATTACTCTCGTGAGTGCAAGATGCCTAAGAAGAAGGATGCAGCTTACTACAAGAAGAAAATGTTGATGACTAAGATTGTGGAAACTGGGGGAGAGCTGAAACCGGTTGATGATACTTAGTTTAACTGGACTGATGATTCAGACTCAGAGGTGGAACATGCAAATGTTTGCAAGGTGACTAAGCTCATCAAAGCTAAGGAAGCATTGGAGAATTCTGACTCAACATCTGACGATGATGAGGTACAATCAACTGAAATCTCACCTGATTTTATAAAAATGCAAAATGACTTGATGAAGAATCTGGTCTCAATGTCAAAAGAAGTCAAAGGCTTAAAATATGAAAACAAGGTTTTAAAAGACAAAATCAAACTTTCTGAGACCAAATCATCTTCATCCAAATTACAATCGGAATTACAAAAGTTGACCGTCCAACTCAGCTCCTCGGAATCAGAGTTGGAAGATCTTAAAAAGACAATTCATTCGATTAAAGTTGAACGAACTGATTATCGTTTAAAATCTGAAAGACTTGCAGAAAAAGTTCAATTCTTAGAAAAAGATCTTTCTGATTTAAAAAACCAACATGAACCCACACTTTCAAAGCTAAACAAGAAAATTATTCATTTGGAAAACGCAATAATTGAAAAAGACACTGAAATCTCTTCATTGTCAAAAGAGTCTGTTCTAATGAAAGCTCAACTTGCTCGATATGAGGAAAAACTCAATCGAACAGAGAAATCCAAAGCTATCATGGATATGGAACTTTCAAAATAAACGATTTTCATGAATAGACCAAAAACGATTCATGGTGAAAAGTAGGGGTTGGGTTTTGAAGATCCTAAGATCTTAGATGGAGCTTCCAAAAAGATTCCAGGATTATATCATTCTGATTACTTTCAAGCTGGTTTACCACCTCATTTTGTGCATTCTTCTGATGCTGATTTTGATGATATTATTGTTAATCGCAAATCTAAAAAATATCATCAAATTAGCTTAATGTATGAGAAAATTAATGCAAAAATGGGTAAATCAAATCCTGCTTTCTTGAAGGAACTTGTTGAAACTGAAAAGAATGTGTAATGTGCTAATTATGTACCGACACGTAGATTGGTTTACATTCCTACACTCATGCTAGAAAAATACATTTTAATGCTTGAGAATGACGTGTTTAACAAACCTAGTTCTAGCATTGTTAACATAGATGAGGTGTTTGATGAACCAACTTTTGATGTGAAACCAGTTCTACCAGCTTTACCTGCATGTTCTGATAATGTTTTCTGTGAAGTCCTAGCACATGAACTAACTGTTTTCTTTGAGACAGAATCTCTAGGTCAAAATTCTTTAGATGAAAAAGCAGAATCTCATACTGAACCGATCATTGTACCTTTGATAGATTTTGAAAGTCAACTTGATCCTTTGCACTATTATTATTTGCATTTACCTGCTGTACATAATTTGAATCGTATAGTAGCTCAACTAGAAAAGGAGAATATTGACTTGCAACTTAAGTACCAATCATTAGAACAAATATTTGCTCTGTGTGATAAATTGCCTTCACTGCCTAAGAAAGAATGTTCCTATGCTTTTAAGGAGGGTGAAGTGATAGTTTCTGCTGAAGAATTATGTCTTGAGATTAAAATCTTAAAACAAAAGATAATTCAACTGAAACAGGCTAACACACTTAAGCAATCGTCTAATGTTGAAACCAACGTGCTTGAATGTATTGGTGTGATTACTAAGAATGGAAAGGGAATGTCAACATTTAAGGATGTAAAACCCATTACTATTCGTAAAAATCCTTTCCGTTCTCAATTTGGCAATTGTGGTTCAAAAGTTGTTTCTACAACTCAATTTGTTGTCAAAAAGGTTCATTCTCCCGATGGTTCTGTGTCAACTGAAAAGATTCCTATGATTCCAATGAAAAATACTTCAAAAGTGAGTCTTTTAACGACATCAGTTAAGTCTACACAACACACAAGTCCTAAACCTGATTTAAGTGAGTATGATGCAAAAGAACGTAAAATCAAATTGAAAATTTTGCAAAATCAATCATCTTATGTGTCAACTGAAGAGTTTGGACGTCTAACTAACAAAGGTGTTTCTCGTGTCACAGGTCATAATCCAAACTTGAATTACAAATCTGTATGGGTTCCTAAGTCCACGACTAAGAAAGTAGCAACCAAACCAACGCAATCTGCTAGTCGGCCTAGGAAATCATCTCATGTTTTTCAATTTTCATCTGTGAACAAAACATCTACTTGGAATAAGTTGTGAGTTAAGACTTCTAATAATGATGTAAAACTTGATATTGCGTATGATGCTTCATGTAATGTGGTTTTAAATGATGCTTTATTGTCTAAACTGCATGATGCTTTACGTGATTATCTTGTCGTTGATCCAAAGTTTATTGTTGGTACTAACCGCAGAGGACCCAAGAAACTTTGGGTACCTAAACTCTAGGAAATTCACATTTATAGGGTTTCGACTTCTGTGTTTGGTATATTGATTCCTGTTGTTCTCGACACATGATGGGCGATAAATGCTTACTTGTCAACTTCATTGACAAATTCCTAGGAACGGTTACTTTTGGAAATGATGAAATTGTAGCGATAACGGGTTACGGAGATTTTGAGCAAAATGGCATAACAATCAAACGGGTTTCATATGTTGAAGGTTTGGAGTGCAGTTTATTTAGTGTAAGTCAATTCTGCGATGGAGATCTTAAAGTTCTGTTTGAACGTCGACAATGCTCAGTGCAATCCACCGAAGGAAATGATCTTCTTGTTGGTAAACGTTGTGCTTCACTATACACTATTGACCTCCATGATGCACCTTCACATACAACCATGTGTTTGGCCACTCGTTCTACCAAAGAAAATTCATGGTTATGGCATCATCGGATGTCACACCTGAATTACATGGGTATCAATCGACTAGTCTCTAAAGACTTAGTTGATGGTATTCCTACCTTTCACTATGATAAACATCATGTGTGTCCATCATGTGCGATGGGTAAGCTGAAACGGACTAATCATCCGCTTAAACAAAACCCCAGTATTCATCGTCTTTGCAACTATTGCATATGGACTTATACGGACCCATGCGTATTTCTAGCCTCAGTGGAAAGAAACATGTGCTTGTCATTGTCGATGACTATACTCATTTTACATGGATTTTTCTTTTGCGAACTAAGTCAGAGACCCCCGTCATTATCATTGATTTCATTAAAAAGACTCAACGCTCTTTTAACAAACATGTTAAGAGCATTCGAACTGATAATGGGACGGAATTTAAGAATGACCTGCTTGATAGTTATTTGAAAGACCAAGGCATTGAACATCAGTTCTCTGCTGCTCGGACCCCCCAACAGAATGGAGTCGTCGAACAACGTAATCGTACGTTTTGCAAAGCAGCTCGAATGATGCTTGCTTACTCCAAACTACCTCCAAAAATGTGGGGGGAGGCCATTTCAACTGCATGCTATACCCAAAATAGTTGAATTATTAATAAACGTTTTGATAAAACTCCATATGAGTTATTATATGGTAGACGCCCGAATGTCAAATATTTCTGTGTCTTTGGTTGTATATGCTATGTGCTTAACGATTTTGACAGCCTCGGAAAGTTTGATCCAAATGGCGATCAAGCCATATTTCTCGGATATTCTTCGAACAAAGTTGCTTATCGGGTTTATCACAAACGGACAAAAACGATTAAAGAGAGCATCAATGTCAAGTTCGATGAATTTTCGGGAATGGCTTTTGAACAACTCAGTTCAAAACCTGATCCTAACCTGGCTACTTCTTCTTCCGCGCAAAACTCAATTTTCTCAACGAAGGGTGTTCCTACGGTTACATCAGAGGAACTGGATATCTTGTTTGATAGTCTTTATGCTCCTCAACGGATTTCAAATGTTCAAGCCGTACCGGTTACACCGTCACAGTCAACTACTATGGAGACTCAACAAAGTCTTTTTGATGAAGATACAACACCAACTGATTCACCTGTTGTTTCTTCATCCTCCCTACCACCTCCTGTTACTAATAATCTTGAACCAATTCAAGATTCATCAGTTGATACAACTCCAGCTGTTTCTCCGGATACTCAATTGAATCCATTAGATAACGTTACATCAGATCAAGCAGATCAAGGCTCAACGTCAACAACGGTTGATGTTTCAATGGATACCACTGATGTATAACCTCTTCCACACAACCGATGGACTAAAAGTCATCCAATAGATCTTATTATTGGTGATGCATCTGCTACAGTCTCAACTCGAAGGGCTACTTAGAATATGTGTTTATATACTGCCTTTCTTAGTAAGATTGAACCAACAACGGTTGTTCAAGCATTACTAGATCTGAACTGGGTAGTTGCAATACAAGAAGAGATCAATCAATTTGAACGGTTGAAAGTATGGCGATTGGTTCCAAGACCAACTGGTCAACGACCAATAGGGGTTAAGTGGATTTTTAAGAACAAGAAGGGTTCTGATGGAATTGTGGTTCGGAATAAGGCACGTCTTGTGGCCAAGGGATATCGACAACAAGAGGGTATTGAATATGACGAAACGTTTCCTCCTGTTGCTAGGATTGAGGCTATTCGTCTTTTCCTTACATTTACTTCTCACATGAAGTTTACGGTGTTTCAAATGGACGTCAAAACTACTTTTATGAATGGTCATCTTCAAGAGGAAGTCTATTTCGATCAACCAGAAGGCTTTGTCGATCCCATTCATCCAAATCACGTATACTACTTGGAGAAAGCTTTATATGGTCTGAAGCAAGCACCACGTGCATGGTACGAGACCTTAACAAAGTATTTGCTGGACAATGGCTTCTCTCGTGGAACAAATTGATACAACGCTATTCATCCGTAAACCCCACGGTCACATTCTCTTGGTTCAAATTTACGTTGATGACATTATTTTTGGTTTCACGTCCCCGGCCTTATGCAAAGAATTTGGTGACCTCATGGCCAACAAATTCGAAATGAGCATGCTTGACCAGTTAAATTTCTTTTTGGGGTTACAAGTAAAACAATTACCAAACGGGATTTTTCTCAGTCAGACAAAGTATATCAATGATATGCTAAAACGTTTTAAAATGACTGCTTTAAAACCAATGACAACCCCAATGAGGACTTTACTGGATGCTGATACTAATGGGGAACCCTTTGATGTTACACTTTATCGAAGCATGGTTGGTTCTTTAATGTATCTGACTGCAAGTCGACCCGACATTACACTTGCTGTAACTGTCTGTGCCCGATTTCAGTCAAACCCTAAGAAATCTCATTCCAAAGCGGTTGTTAGGATTTTTCAGTACCTTAAAGGTACACCTAACCTTGGGATATGGTATCCTCATGGATCCGATTTCAATCTCACTGCTTACACTGATGCGGATCATGGCGGTTGTCATGTTGATAGAAAAATCACATCTGGATCAATTCAGATGTTGGGGAATAGGCTAGTTGGTTGGTCATCTAAAAAGCAGAACTGTGTGTCTTTATCAACAGCTGAGTCTGAGTACATTGCTGCAGCTCATTGTTGTTCACAAGTTTTGTGGATGCAAATTCAACTTTCAGACTATGGCTTTAAGTTTTCGAAGACCCCGATTTACTGTGATTCACAAAGTGCTATTGCAATAACAAGCAACCTGGTCCAGCATTCTAAGACTAAACACATAGATATTCGCTATCATTTCATTAAGGACCAGGTAGAGAAAGGGGGTGTAGAGTTATACTTTGTGCCTACCAAAGTGCAATTAGCTGACATGTTCACTAAGCCTTTAGATGAACTTAGGCTAAAGTTCTTGATCAAAGAGATTGGCATGGTAGAGTATAGTGCTTGATATTCCTTAGATCTGTTGGGACTTATTCTTGGGATCTTGTGTTTAGGAGGAGTAGATACTTTCTAGGGGGAGCAACTACTTTCATATGCTTTGGATATCATCTTTTAAGAGGGAAGCCTTTATATTTATGATAACTTCCTGGATATAATTGTTCAATGGTTATGTAAGGGGAAGGTAACTCATTGATATCATATTTCAAGGGGGAGTTAATTCATTTTCTGGGTAATTTTATCAAAATGCTGATTTACTTTCTTGTATATCACATTTTGAGGGGGAGAAAAAGGGAGAAAATGAGAAAATGAGAAAATTACTCAAAAATATTGTTTTTCAAAAGTGAATTCATAAATTCTTTATTTTATATCTGAAATAATTCACTAAGGCTTGTATACATCTCATTATGCAACCCGTTTTAACAATTGGTATCACTGATGATTTGTACTTTGTTTACTAATTCAAAGTTCTTTTAAGTACAAATCTTATTTTGGAAAATTCATAAAAATTGGAAAAGATAAAATCCAAAAAATATTTAATTTTTACTGAATAAATGCTATTTTTAGCATTATACCGAATCTGACATCCAACAGTACAGATTCGGTAAGTTCAAAGGTTTTCAAAAATTGTGTCAGAATTGTTTTTCATGAAAAGATTGAAATGAATTTTAAGAGGAAAAGTCAATTTGTCAAGATTTTGAAGTTAAATTGATAAAGTTTTGAAAAGTGGACTGTATTCGGTAAAATAGGCCCATTCGGTAAAGCCCATTTGGTATTTAATCTTCAGTATCTATAAAAGGAGGTTCAAAGTCAAACAACTCTCTTACTGTGCTTAATTACCTACCGAGTCTTACTGATCATACCGAATCTGTATAATCTACCGAATCCGTTATTCTGTTTCTTCAAATCTTTGGTATAATTTCATTTTAATCATTGCTTTAGATACATACGTGTAGATCTGGGATAATTAAATGTTTTTCAACCAGAAAAGATCAAAAATAACTAGATTGTGACTCTTAATTTTGAAATTCTGTTGATTATACCGAGTCTGAGTCGTATTCTTTTAATCTTTGATTAAACTCAATTGATTTGGTTAATTAACATGAATTCTTGTCTACTCTGAGTTATATTGATTGATCTATCATTTGACCAAGCTTGATTACATGCTTAATTGATTATTTTATGGATTCTGTATCTACCGAATATGTTCTATCTACATTACCGAGTCTGTTCATACGATTAACATGTTAATCTGCTTCTAATTGAGTGGTTAATTGATTATGGTTGTGATTTTACATGATAGAATATGCATGTTTGAGTGACTTTATGTTAATTTTGGAGATACCGAGTCTGTTCTTCTCTTGATACCGAATCTGACTTTTGGTACCTTGAAACTTTCTGATTTTTATCTTCAATCACTTAGCATGTTTATTCTATATCTTTCTGATCTGAAAACTCAAGCTTATTTGGCTACAGAATCTCAAGTTTTCATGACTACCGAATCTGCTTGAAATGTGTTTAAAAAATTGACCAAGTGTTGTTCTGATTCTTTGTGTTATATAATTGATTTTGCATGATGAATTTGTATTGTGATGAATATCATATGAATGTCATGATTATCAAATACTTGTTCATATTTGAGAATAAAAGATTTTTATATCTTAGAAAAACCATAAAAATCATAAAATATAAAAGATAAAACATATACAAAGGATTTCAAAGGCAAATAAGAATAGAGATATATGCTTAATGTTAAATATCTTGTGGTCTTCTATTTCTTATTTATACAGCTAAATGACGAACAATCACTTCATCAACTCTGAAACCAACATTCCCTGCAATTACTGGACTGCAATTCTAGAGAGGCACACTCTGTGGCCTACTCTAAACTCTACAGTCAGTGTACCTGTAACAGTGCTGGAGCTACTTAACAGAATAATTAGGTTTGTGGAAGCTACACAACCTACTGCTGAAAATCTAGAGGGAACACAAGCTCGTTTTGAATTTCAATTGAGAGGAGTTCAAGAGAGGAGGAGTATCACTAAGGCTGATTTCAGGAGGATATTCAGACTTCCTGTTGTGCAGAATGCTCCTGCTTTTCCTGCTACTCAACAGATGATGTCATCTATCTTTGATCTTGGTTATGTTGGAGCCCGCAATGTTCCTCCAGCTAAGTTTTAGAAGAAATATCTGCATTCAAGGTGGTACGTGATCTTCTCAATCATCAACCGATGCTTGCTGATGACAAGGAGTGGATCCGACAGCCTGACTGTGCCAATGCTGAAGTTGTTCTACTCTTTCATAAGAGTAGAAACTCCTGACTATGCAGAACTAATATGGGATTTGATTCAAGCTCAAGTTGATAAACCAAGGGGTTCATACATTCCTTGCGAAAGGTTTTTCTGTATCTTTATCCATGATGCTATAAATGCTTGCAGAAATGCAAATATATTTGTACCAGATACACATGGATTACAGATGAAACGATTTGCGGAGCTGAAGATGAATACCTCGATGGTATCTGATAATAAATTCACTGCGTCGATTCCAAATTGGCTAGTGAGGCTAGCTGAACTCCAAGACGCTCGTATACGTTCTTATTTTGAGGCTGTAGGAATACTTCTTCCGAACTCGGTACAACAAGAACAAGTTGAACCCGCCGTGGTTCCAGCCCCAGAGGTTGTAGAGGAACCTGTAGTTCAATCACCCGGGCCAGCTAATCCTCCACTTAGGGTGAACCTTAAACGATCTAGGGCAGCACACCAAGCTCAACTCGTGAGGATCAGGAAACCTAGTCCAACTAGGATTGAACCAACCCTTTCCACAACACCCGAAGTAAGCAGTGACACCGACACTTCAGCAACAGCATCTGAATCGTCTCCCGAACATTCTCCTAAGAGAACTCGATATATACCTGATGAGATGATTCAGACTCCGCCAACCCAACGAGTAACTAGATCTAGGACTTCGACACCTATCGTCCGCCAAACAGTTACTACTACCGTTGGTGATACGGACCATGACCTAGAACCAATTAGGTCACCCTCACCCATCTCCGTATCACATCCAATAATAACAGTAAGCCCTACACTAAATGAAGCGCAAGTTTCGGTAGGCAAGAGATCTAAACGTACAGATGGTAAAAAGACCACTAAGCCCATCCAATCTAAACAGGACTTAATAATAAATCCTACAAAGCAAGGTGCTTTGGCATCTAAGGAAGTAAAGTCTTCCTCTACAGTAAAGTCTGCGTTAACTCAATCGATTGAGGAAACTCAATCATTGAAGTCCAGAACGGCCGAAGGGGAGCCGAAAAGTCTTGAAAAGGCACCCTGCATATCGGCTGGAAATTCTCCTGTGCCTCAACGTACAACAGGGTCTCGAGGTCCAGCTTATCTTGATGAGGTAGATCTGCCGTGTCTCATGGATATGAGTCAACATGATAATCCTTCAGGATATTTATCAGACTTCCAGCAAACTGATCCCTTGATTCATGAAAGTGATTCATTGGATCAAACCACTTCTCTTCCGGATTTTGAATCTCAGGGTCTGGAGGAAGAGTCTTTAACTGAAAGAGATTTACCACCTCATGGTATATCAATGATTTCAGGAGTCGGAGATAGCAATATCTCTGCGAGAGCTAAACCGACGGGTAGTTCTGCTACTCTGTCAGAGTCCCATGAGACTAAAGTCATGGAGGCGGATGCTTCGAAAGAAACTTCGCCGGTGACAACTCCGGTTGTTACCCAACCTCCATCAGAAGGGGATATCACGATTCTGACTAGTAGTATGTACATCCCTACATATAAGAATAATACCGCACAATCATCCTTACCTGCCCTCACGGCAACTCAAACACTTCCATCGACATCGCCTTCAACAGATGCTGCTGATGCTGCTTTTGTTCATGGTTACACCGTTGTTTCACCAACTGGGTCACCTTCTCGGATCTCAAATAGATATGGATTACAGTATCTCTCTGACAATGAGGTGGAGGAGCTCTATCTTGCTGAGTTTGCTAAATGGACTGATCTTGATGAAGTTCGCGAGACTATGATGATTTATCTTGAGCAAGCAAGGATAGTGTATCCTTTCTCTCCATGCAAGTCACCTGGACCAATTCACATGCCTGATCATGATGATTTCAATCTCGACAATCTTCATGAGGGGGAGAATAGACAAAGTGGTCATCGGTCCAGTGGTTATGAAGCTGGTACATCTAGTCAACAGAAGGATAAAGATGTGGTTGATATATCTGATTCCGGTAGTGTTGAAATTGAGGAAATCCAGCAGTGTGAAAGTTTTCTAGATGAATCAGAAAGTCAGAGAGAGGGTGACTCAGGGATGTTAATGATTATGGATACAGCTGATCAATCGGAGAATAAGTCATCTCAAGAGAACAATCAAAATTTGGACAACATTGAAGATATTTTGAAGGGATCATCGAGTATCGCCAATGAATTCAACAATCATCAATTTGTTAACTTGACATCTCCAACTGATGAATTCGGAATACACTTCGAAAAGGAGATTTTCTCTAATGGCAAAGAAGATACTACGACTCCTCCTGATTTGAATGTTCCATTTCAAACTGCAGAGATTGTTCTTGAGCGTGATGCTGATTACCAACTAAGTGAGGATGAAGAGAAAAAGATTCTTCGTTCACCATTCATTGAACAACAAGCGTATAGAATCTATGGTGATTCTGATCTTATCCTTTCTGCATCAATGAGTGTTCTGGGTGCATGGAAATATCATAAGAAACCAGAATATCTCAAAGCTTATCTGAGTGTTCGCAATAAATTTAAATTGAAGAATGAAGAGAAACTTCAAATTCAGCGGAATTCAGAGATCAAAAGCATAAATAAGATTTTGATGATTAATAAGGATGAAGTGAAGATGCCATTGTTTCATGTTACAAGAATGGATGATGAGGATTATCAGTTTTCAGAAGCGAATTTTGATAAACTGAAGATGGACGACATTATTTTCATTTACAATTATTTGATTAACTTGAATGAATCTGCAACAACTTATCATGCTACTGTAATGAAGGTAGTCTACAGGTTTATTCTTGATTCGATGAGATGGATATCTGTTCATGATTTTCAAATGGGATTGGAATCTGGACACAAAAAGCTCGGAATCAAACCGCCAAATCAAGTGATTGAAGAGCTAAGATACATGTCCTTACTTGAAGTGAGCGATTGTCCATATGGGTTTGCATTTGTCAATTCTCACTATACAAAGATCTTTATCAGAGTCTCAGATTTCAGAAGATACTCAGACGGAACGTTTATGTATGCTTTCAAATACATGAGATGAAGACTGATCAATAACTGCTATTCAACTGAAGATAATGAGATTGTCAAGTACATTCTCACAAGATTGAAAAGTCGTCTCAAAACAAGAGTGAATATACGAAAATATTTGAATCTCAAGGGATTCAAATCTAAATTCCACTTCAGAGGAACAAAGTTCCTTTAGTTTTCGATAGGATTATATTGTAAAGTTCACATTTAACACTAAGGGGGAGATTGTTAGGACCCCGAAGTTGTATAGTGTTAATGTGAATTAAGCTTAAATGAAGGTTCCTTAGAAGAGGGCTATATAAGGAACCTATGTAGTCCTAATTAGATAGCCATTGCATTGTAACTGAGTTCTAGAAGCTGTGGAATTTAATTTGTACTGATTCTCTCACATACCGAGTCTTCTTCCTATATACCGAATCTCACTATATCTTATCTTTTCTCTCAATCTCAACATGATCTGACCTATCAGTTCATAACATCATTCGATTCATATATATATATATATATATATATATATATATATATATATATATATATATATATATATATATATATATATATATATATATATATATATATATATATATATATATATAACTATATTATTCGAAGAATATAACTTGTAATTACTAGAACATAGTTTAGTTAATTCTAAACTTGTTCGCAAACAAAGTTAATCCTACTAAATTGACTTATGAAAACAACTTAACACATGTGTTATATCTATATGATATGCTAACTTAATGATTTAAAACTTGGAAACACGAAGAACACCGTAAAACTGGACATACGACGTCGTAGTAAAACCGGTGGCTGTTTTGGGTTGGATAATTAAAAACTATGAAAATCTTTGATTTCAAAGTTGTTCTTCTGGGAAAATGATATTTCATATGAACATGAAACTATATCCAAAAATCTTGGTTAAACTCAAAGTAGAAGTATGTTTTTCAAAATGGTCATCAAGACGTCGTTCTTTCGACTGAAATGACTATCACTTTCAAAAATGACTTGTAACCTGTAACTCCGACTATAAACAATCACTTTTTTGTTTAGTTTCATATATTTTAGTTCAATATGAAACCATAGCAATTTGATTCACTCAAAACGGATTTATAGCGAAGAAATTATGGGTAAAACAAAATTGGATAGAATTACTAGTTTTAGCTACGGAAATTTTTATAACAAATCTATACTAACTATATCTTAGCTAACTTTCTTGTATTATACATGTCTTGATAGACCATAGACACGTATACAATGTTTTGATATATATCATATTGACATCATCTATATATATTATTTTGAATAACCCATAAGACACTATATGCGGTAATGCTCTAGTTAGCATATAATAGGTCAAGGTTAATTCTAAAATAATATATATACCATGGGTTGTGATCGAGTCTGAGACATGTATACAATGGGTCATGGATTGATTCGAGATAATACGTATAATATGGGTCTTGAAAATATTAAGACAGTATACTATATCGATTTATTTATGTACTACTAACTGTGGACTACTAATTGTGGACTACTAACGTTGGACTGCTAACTTAACAACTTAAATCGTCAACACGTAATAAAAATATTGTGAATATATTTCGATCATACTTTGATATGTATGTATATAATTGTTATAGGTTCGTGAATCGACCCGTGGCCAAGTCTTTTTCTGACGAAGTAAAAATCTGTGAAAGTGAGTTATAGTCCCATTTTTTTTACGATCTAATATTTTTTGGATGAGAATACATGCAGTTTTATAAATGTTTTTCAAAATAGACACAAGTAATTGAAACTATATTCTATTTTGAATTACTATACCGGATATCACCCTTTTTGAACTTGGTAACCTAAGAATTAGGGTTTATTATAATTCCCACTAATTGACGCGAATCCTAAAAATAGATCTATGGGCTTTAATGTAGTGACCCGAACTTTTCCATGTTTATATATATTAAATGAAATTGTTATTTACATGATTAAGTGTTTCCAATATGTTAAGCAATCAAACTTGTTAAGACTTGATTAATTGAAATAGGTTTCATATAGACAATTGACCACCCAAGTTGACCGGTGATTCACGAACGTTAAAACTTGTAAAAACTATATGATGACATATATATGATTATATATATAACTAACATGATATTATGATAAGTAAACATGTCATTATGTATATTAACAATGAACTACATATGTAAAAACAAGATTACTAACTTAAGGATTTCGAAACGAGACATATATGTAACAATTATCGTTGTAACCACATTTAAATGTATATATATCATATTAAGATATATTAATATATCATAATATCATGATAATATAATAATTTAACATCTCATTAGATATAATAAACATTGGGTTAGCAACATTTAACAAGATCGTTAACTTAAAGATTTCAAATCAACATTTACATGTAACGACTAACGATGACTTAATGACTCAGTTAAAATGTATATACATGTAGTGTTTTAATATATATTCATACACTTTTTAAAGACTTCAAGACACTTATCAAAATACTTCTACTTAACAAAAATGCTTACAATTACATCCTCGTTCAGTTTCATCAACAATTCTACTCGTATGCACCCGTATTCGTACTCGTACAATACACAGCTTCTAAATGTATGTACTATTGGTATATACACTCCAATGATCAGCTCTTAGCAGCCCATGTGAGTCACCAAACACATGTGGGAACCATAATTGGGCAACTAGCATGAAATATCTCATAAAATTACAAAAATATTAGTAATCATTCATGACTTATTTACATGAAAACAAAATTACATATCCTTTATATCTAATCCATATACCAACGACCAAAAACACCTACAAACACTTTCATTCTTCAATTTTCTTCATCTAATTGATCTCTCTCAAGTTCTATCTTCAAGTTCTAAGTGTTCTTCATAAATTCTATAAGTTCTAGTTTCATAAAATCAAGAATACTTCCAAGTTTGCTAGCTTACTTCCAATCTTGTAAAGTGATCATCCAACCTCAAGAAATCTTTCTTATTTACAGTAAGATATCTTTCTAATACAAGTTAATACTCATATTCAAACTTTTATTCAATTTCTATAACTATAACAATCTTATTTTGAGTGGAAATCTTACTTGAACTTGTTTTCGTGTCATGATTATGCTTCAAGAACATTCAAGACATCCAAGGATCCTTTGAAGCTAGATCTATTTTTCTCATTTCCAGTAGGTTTCTCCACAAAACCTAAGGTAGTAATGATATTCATAACATCATTCGATTCATATATATAAAACTACCTTATTCGAAGGTTTAAACTTGAAATCACTAGAACATAGTTTAGTTAATTCTAAACTTGTTCGCAAACAAACGTTAATCCTTCTAACTTGACTTTTAAAATCAACTAAAAACATAATATATATCTATATGATATGCTAACTTAATGATTTAAAATCGGAAAACACGAAAAACACCGTAAAACCGGATATACGCCGTTGTAGTAACACCGCGGGCTGTTTTGGGTTAGTTAATTAAAAACTATGATAAACTTTGATTTAAAAGTTGTTCTTCTGGGAAAATTATTTTTCTTATGAACATGAAACTATATCCAAAAATTATGGTTAAACTCAAAGTGGAAGTATGTTTTTCAAAATGGTCATCTAGACGTCGTTCTTTCGACTGAAATGACTACCTTTACAAAAAATGACTTGTAGCCTGTAATTCAGACTATAAACTTATAAATTTTCTGTATAGATTCATAAACTTAAGTTCAATATAAAACCATAGCAATTGGATTCACTCAAAACGGATTTAAAACGAAGAAGTTATGGGTAAAACAAGATTGGTTATTTTTGCTTGTTGTAGCTAAGTGAAAATTGGTAACAAATCTATATTAATCTTATCCTAGCTAACTCATATTATTTTTTACATGTATTCTAATGTAATCTTGGGATACCATAGACACGTATGCAAATGTTTTGACATATCATATCGACCCATGTATATATGTTATTTGGAACAACCATAGACACTCTATATGCAGTAATGTTGGAGTTAGCTATACAGGGTTGAGGTTGATTCCAAAAATATATATACTTTGAGTTGTGATTTAGCCTGAGACGTGTATACACTGGGTCTTGGATTGATTCAAGATAATATATATCAATTTATTTCTGTACATCTAACTATGGAATTCAACATAACAACATGTTTATAATGTCAACATAATCACAAATCCATTTTATGATAGTAAAGCAAGCGGAAGCATGATGATTAATAAAACAAGTTTGTATGTTAAACCATTTTAGATGAATTCCATATAGTTATCAAGTTATTAAATAATGCTTACATATAACAACAAAGGAAGTAAGATTAATACCTCCTCAAGTGAGTTTGAGGGCTGTTTTCAAAGTGGTAAGATGATGAAGAAGATGATGAATGAAAGCCTCTAACTTGAAGCCTCAAGTGTGTAATACCCCAAGCTTTTGATGCACCAACACAACCTTAAATTGGTTAGGATTTAGAACACTTAATCACTTGATTTTACAAGCAAAATGCTCCCTTTTTTTTTCTTAAAACAGTTCGGCCAGAATGCCCAAAAAAAGTGAGCTGAATGCAGTTTTTTTTTTTATCACTTATGTCATGTATAACTTGAGTCAAACCTTGGTTTTAAGACCCTTGCATGTACATAAGGAATATTGTATTAAAAGTAACAAAATAGGCATGGGTTTGTCATCCTTGGAGACACAAAATTCTGCCCATATTTAATAAAATAACAATGTCTTAATATATATAAAACTTGTTATATTTATATAAAACCATGTATTTTTATTAAGTTACTTACTTATTTTATAAACCTTTTATAAAATATAACACAATATAATTATTTAAACCTATACATAATTAAATATAAATTATCCAAATAATTTATCTCAAGTGATAATATTTTAGAAAGTCAATTTTCTAAAGTTCAAGTGTCACGTATTTATTTAACGATCCAACCGTTGAGATTAAATACATATAAAGTGTCGGTAAGCTTGTTATTGGGTATGATCCGAATTGGGTCATAACGTATTAGCCACATTAATTTAATATGTCTCTCGGGCCTAAGAAAAACCTTCAATCTCCCACTTGTACGAGAACATAAGAAATTAATGCAAGTGATGAATACCACCTAACGACCGTCCATCACCCCCAATATGTTATGACTTTGTGCCATTCAATAACATCATCCCTTTCGAGTTCCCATCTCGAATATGATTAGGTGAATCTTTTCATTATATCCTTTCATCCTAGATGTCATGTTAAATCCAAGAGATACAGAGTGATCACTCTCTTTTAGATTTAACTTTATCAGGCCTTAGACATCTGACTCTCAATGAATAAGAGGGACAAATTCCATCTTGACTACATACATCCTAAATATATATACCTTGCATTATGCCTGAGTTCTTCCTTGTGAACTACCATATTTTAGAATAGCGAAGGAAAGAATCAAGGCACAATACTTGGTAAATACATGAACCCAATATGTATCTCAGGTCAGAGGATACAATGATATTCGCCTTTACTCAAGATTACATGTGATCAACCACAAAGGCTCCATTCAGTAAATCTTGAGGGCGGGTCTTCCAATATTTGCATCCCACAAATATCTATGAACCTTGTTTGCAACCTTGTCCCACATCCATCCCGTGAATGTATACCAATCCAAGTTCAAAATAGTCTAAACCTCACACTTGTTTCCATAAATGTAATCGACTACGGAATTTAGAATAATTACTTATTCATGGATAAAATATGCAAAACAGGAACATGACACAAGATTAATAAATTAACACCATAATTATATTAATGAGTTTGAACAATTTCGTTCCGTTACAATACTTAAAACAGATCACAACCAATCACTAGAATATCGAAGCCCTAATGCACTAACATGCCCTTGATGTTTTGCACCATGTAAGAGCTTCGTGAGTGGATCCGCTATATTAAGATCTGTGTGAACTTTGCGAATACATATCTTTCCCTTTTCAACTTCATCCCTTATGTAGTTGAATCTCTGCTCAATGTGACGGGTCTTTTGGTGAGCACGAGGTTCTTTGATTTGAGCAATCGCACCCTCGTTGTCACAAAAGATCTCAAGAGGGTCCTGAATGGAAGGGACTACTCTTAAGTCGTCGATGAATTTCTTCATCCATGCAGCTTCCTGAGCTTCCAATGATGCGGCGATGTACTCCGACTCTGTAGTGGATAAAGCAACAACATCCTGTTTTGAACTCTTCCAAGAGACCGCACCTCCATTTAATGTGAAGACATAACTGGATTATGATCGAGAATCATCTCGATCAGTTTGGAAACTCGCATATACGTAACCTTTTACAGCGAGTTCCTCCTCACCAGACCCATATATCAGAAACATATCCTTAGTCCTCCTAAGGTATTTCAATATACTTTTGACAGCAATCCAATGACTGTTTCCTGGGTTATTCTGGTATCTACTTGTCAGACTAAGAGTGCATGACATGATTGACCCAATGGCAGACGCATATGGGACTTTCTTCATTCTCTCCTGTTCATCTTTCGTGGTGGGGCACTGAGATGAACTGAGAAGTGTTCCCTTTTGAATAGGTACCAAACCTTTCTTAGAGTTCTCCATCTTGAACCTTTTCAAGATCTTTTCAATGTATGCACTTTGATTCAAACCTATCAGTTTCTTGGATCTATCCCTGTAGATCCCAATCCCCAAAATGTATTGTGCTTCTCCAAGATCCTTAATGGAGAAGCATTTACTTAACCAAGTTTTAACTCCTTGCATTGCCGGAATATTGTTCCCAAATAATAATATGTCATCCACATATAATACAAGGTGCATGATAGTGCTCCCACTAGCTTTCTTGTATACACAAGCTTCATCACCATTTTTAATGAAGCCAAATTTCTTGGCCTCCTCATTAAAACGATGATTCCATATTCTAGATGCTTGTTTCAATCCGTAGATTGACTTCTTTAACTTGCATACCTTTTTAAGATATTTCGGATCAACAAAACCTTCAGGCTGAACCATATAGACATCTTCCTCAAGATGTCCATTTAGGAAAGCGGACTTGACATCCATTTGCCATATTTCATAATCATAATGAGCAGCAATGGCAAGTAATATCCTAATAGACTTTAGCATTGCCACAGGCGAAAAAGTTTCATCATAGTCAACCCCTTGAGTTTGAGTGAAACCTTTTGCTACAAGTCTAGCTTTATATGTATCCAAATTTCCATGTATATCGGTTTTCATTTTGAAAAGCCATTTACAATCAACTAGCCTTGAGCCAGTAGGTTGTTCAACAAGTTCCCAAACTTAGTTGTCATACATGGATTGCATCTCAGCGTTCATGGATTCCTGCCATGTATCCTTATCAATCCTTGATAAAGCATCTTGGTAGTTTGTTGGTTCATCCAAATCAACCACATAGCAACCATCCATGAGAAACCCATATCTCTCAGGAGGATTACTAATCCTACCAGATCTGTGAACGTCTTGTGTATTTTGATCATCCTTTTGATCACTCTCAACATTTTCATGTTGAGTGCTAGTGTCAACCAATTGTGTATCATCTACTTGATCTTGAACCTCTTCAAGATCTATCTTCCTTTCACTATTTCCTTCCATTAGGAACTTAGTTTCAAGGAATTCAGCCTTTCGAGCAACAAATACATTTTGCTCGGTTGGATCATAGAAATAGTATCCCATATCATCCTTGGGATATCCTATGAAGATACTCTTTGTGGATCAAGCATTCAACTTATTAGGGACGTAACGCTTAGGATAAGCTTCACATCCCCTCACCTTTAAGTATGATAGAGATGGAGGTTTTCCAAACCACATCTCATGAGGAGTTCATTCCACTTTCTTGGTTGGGGCCATATTTAGAATACGAGCCGCGGAGCATAGACAATAACCCCAAAATGATAGAGGCAACGAGCTTCTAGCCATCATAGATCGAACCATATCCATTAGGGTTCGGTTCCTCCTTTCGGAAACTCCATTAAGTTGGGGTGTTCTAGGAGGAGTGAGTTGCGAGATAATCCCACAACTTTTAAGATGATCTTGGAAAGCATCGCTTAAGTATTCACCTCCTCTATCGGTATGAAGTACCTTCATTGTCTTACTGATTTGATTTTGTACTTCGTTTTGATATTCCTTGAATGCTTCAAAAGTTTCGTCCTTATGTCTTAACAAGTAGACATATCCGAAATGACTAAAGTCATCAATGAAAGTGACGAAGTATCTTTCACCTTTCCTAGTCATGGGCTTAAAGGGTCCACATACATCCGAATGTATTAATCCCAATAAGTCTTTAGCCCTTTCATAGGTCCCTTTGAAAGGTGCTTTAGTCATTTTACCTTGTAAACAAGATTCACATACATCAAACGAGTCTAGTTCATTTGATTTCAAAAGTCCATTCTTTTGAAGTGTATGCATACGATTCTTGTTTATGTGACCAAGGTGGCAATGCCATAAGTAGGAATCACTCAAATCCCTTTTGAGTATCTTGGTGTTTACATGGAACATTGAGCTATTGTATGATGTGTCATCATGAACCAATTCATAAATACCATTCGAAGGCGAAGCCTTGAAATAGAACACATTATCTAAAGAAACATGGATATCATCATTAATGAAATTAAGATTAAAACCATATTGTTTCAAACGGGATACAGAAATAATGTTTCGTGATAAATCGGGTGCATACAAAACATTTTTCAAAATAAGCTCCAAACCACTTGGAAGCTTTAAAACAAAGTCTCCATGAGCTTTCACTTGCACCCTTGCTCCATTTCCCATGAAGAGACTTGTTGTTCCCGCATCTTGATTACTTCTTTTGAACCCCTACAAAGAATTGCAAATATGAGTTCCACATCCTGTGTCTAATACCCATGTATTAGAAGAAGTAATACTAAGCTCAATGTATACCATATATACATTACCTGAGGTTTGCCCTGCATCCCTTTTTTCCTTCAACTCCTTAAGGTAGACCGGGCAGTTGCGTTTCCAGTTACCCATTTCACCACAACCAAAGCACGGATCTTCCTTGGGGTTAGCCTTTCCGGTAACCTTTTGCTTCTTGTTGTTGTTGGTTGGGGTAACCATCTTCCCCTTTCCCTTGCCCTTGCCTTGGTAGGAGGGTCCTTTCCTCTTAGCCACCTTCGGCTTAGAAGTGTTATTGTTTTTGGACCCGCCTTCATTGATTGTAAACACGGGTGAAGCCCTTTTACCCATGCTTGCTTCTGCCGTCTTAAGCATGGCATGTAATTCGCCAATGCTTTTATCCCAACCATTCATGTTGTAATTCATTACAAATGTGTCAAACCTTTTTGACAATGAGTTGAGAATAAGGTCTGTGGCTAATTCATTAGACAAATTGCAATTTAGACGGTTTGCTCGATCAATTAGGCTTTTCATCTTAAGGACATAAAATGAAACGGATTGGGAGTCGTCCATCCGACATGCATGAAGCGCTCGGACCGTTTTAAAGCGCTCGATACGAGCTTGTTGAAGGAACATCTCCTTCAACTATGTGATCATGTCGTATACACTATGATGCTCGAAATCCTTTTGGAGTTCGGGTATCATAGTCTCAAGCATTAGGCAAGAAACTTGCAATGAATCGGTGTAATATTTCTCTCAATAAGCCATGCCTTCTGTATCATCCTCGTCTGGTTGATCGAGAATGGGGTCTTCCAACAAATACACCCTATCCTCTAATTTAAGAACAATTCTTAGATTGCGAAACCAATCCATGAAGTTCGTATGGTTGAGTTTTTCCTTTTCGAGGATAGACCACAACGATAGGTTGTTAAAGTTGATTGGTGCGTTTGGAATGTTGTTGTTATTGGCGGCCATCTACAAAATTTAACAAAGTTGTTTAAGTAGCAATTTTAATTTAACAATCAATACCCTTTAAATCCAATTGATATTTATTAAATTTTAGAATCCAACGGTAAACCAAATTTCGGTTAGGTAACCTTTATCCCGTCATTTGATTTAGCTAGGTAGTCATTATATGACAATTGCAATCCTTTTGCAACTTCTAAGTTATGGGATCATGCAATCCTTTTGCATGGCATATTTATCCCATCAACGCCTATTTGTTCCTCATGCTTCGGTGACCCTAAGTTCATGATTCTCAAATCAAGTCATCCTACTTGTGTAAACGTGTAAATTCAACATACAAGTGGTTAGGTGACCTTTATCCCACAAGTGTGCGAAATTCACCTTAATCATATTAGTTTGCTCATAGCGGTTAGGTGACCTTTATCCCATTATGAGTTCCTTAATATTTTTAAGTGTTGCACAAAAGGATGTCGTTTAACTTGTTTGCCTTATTAATTAAAGGGAATTTAAGTTTTCATAATATCTAGTTTAAGAAAACTTTTATACCATACACCAACATGCATTTAGTGTATGGTTCATTTGAAATCCATTTTCAAGTCTAGTAATCTTAGCCAATTACTTGATATAAACCATTTTATATATATGATCCTTATCATGTTCTTAATAACCGTTTATTAATGTCCTTTTAGCCATTTTTAATTTAACCATTTAAATTGACGTTTTGCATTTCTTTAATAATGTTTAATTTAACCAAATAAATTGCCATTTTGCTTGTTGTTGACATGTGTGATTAACTTGTAGCAACCAAACATACAATCCAAAATCAAACAAACAACCATGCATGCAAATCAATATGTTCACAATCAAGCCATTTTGGTAGACATTTGTTTAGCCGAAAACAAATGCCACCGGATAAGGGGTTATAACACAAAGTTGGAGATTTTAAATCTCCCACTTAATCTTGCATCCAAATGCTTCTTCTTGTGTTCTTCAAGTCTTCATCATCTTCATCTTTTGCAAAATATATCCTAATACATTTTGTCTAAAAAATGAAATTACAACCTAATCTATTTTACATACCAAATATAAAATAAATTACATAACCAAAATAATATTATTACAAACCAATTGAATAAATAATATTACAAACAAAAATGAATGAATATTACAACCATATCAAAATAATAAATCAACCAAACAAATATCCATTCAAACACAAGGTCTTGGCTTTGATTGTGAACATCAATGTCTCAACAAATATGAATCAAAAGGCAAACCGAAAACCACTTTTGGACCCCTTTAGAATTCGGCTAAAATGACTAACCCACCCAAATCCATCAATTTTGCATTCAACTTTCATGCAAGTTAATAAAATGCAAAGTTGGTGGGTTTTAAAGACCATGTATAAGAAGCATATTTCATAGACTTCGGCTCTAGATACCATTGATGGAATTCAACATAACAACATGTTTATAATGTCAACATAATCACAAATCCATTTTATGATAGTAAAGCAAGCGGAAGCATGATGATTAATAAAACAAGTTTGTATGTTAAACCATTTTAGATGAATTCCATATAGTTATCAAGTTATGAAATAATGCTTACATATAACAACAAAGGAAGTAAGATTAATACCTCCTCAAGTGAGTTTGAGGGCTGTTTTCAAAGTGGTAAGATGATGAAGAAGATGATGAATGAAAGCCTCTAACTTGAAGCCTCAAGTGTGTAATACCCCAAGATTTTGATGCACCAACACAACCTTAAATTGGTTAGGATTTAGAACACTTAATCACTTGATTTTACAAGTAAAATGCTCCCTTTTTTTTCTTAAAACAGTTCGGCCAGAATGCCCAAAAAAAAGTGAGCTGAATGCAGTTTTTTTTTATCACTTATGTCATGTATAACTTGAGTCAAACCTTGGTTTTAAGACCCTTGCATGTACATAAGGAATATTGTATTAAAAGTAACAAAATAGGCATGGGTTTGTCATCCTTGGAGACATAAAATTCTGCCCATATGTAATAAAATAACAATGTCTTAATATATATAAAACTTATTATATTTATATAAAACCATGTATTTTATTAAGTTACTTGCTTATTTTATAAACCTTTTATAAAATATAACACAATATAATTATTTAAACCTGTAAATAATTAAATATAAATTATCCAAATAATTTATCTCAAGTGATAATATTTTAGAAAACCGATTTTCTAAAGTTCAAGTGTCACGTATTTATTTAACGATCCAACCGTTAAGATTAAATACATATAAAGTGTTGGTAAGCTTGTTATTGGATATGACCCGACTTGGGTCATAACGTATTAGCCACATTAATTTAATATGTCTCTCGGGCATAAGAAAAACCTTCACATCTAACTATGGACAACTAGTTGTAGGTTACTAACAAGGACAGCTGACTTAATAAACTTAACACATCAAAATGTATTAAAAGTGTTGTAAATATATTTTGAACATACTTTGATATATATGTACATATTTGTTGTAGGTTCGTGAATCGACCGGTGGCCAAGTCTTACTTCCCGACGAAGTAAAAATCTGTGAAAGTGAGTTATAGTCCCACTTTTAAAATCTAATATTTTGGGATAAGAATACATGCAGTTTTATAAATGTTTTACGAAATAGACACAAGTAATTGAAACTACATTATATGGGTGAATGATCGAAGCCGAATATGCCCCTTTTGCTTGGTAACCTAAGAATTAGTAAACCGATCTACTAATTGGCGCGAATCCTAAAGATAGATCTATTGGGCCTAACGAACCCCATCCAAAGTACCGGATGCTTTAGTACTTCGAATTCTTTTATATCATGTCCGAAGGATTTCCCGGAATGATAGGGGATATTCTTATATGCATCTTGTTAATGTCGGTTACCAGGTGTTCACCATATGAATGAATTTTATCTCTATGTATGGGATGTATATTGAAATATGAAATCTTGTGGTCTATTATTATGATTTGATAATATATAGATTAAACCTATAACTCACCAACATTTTTGTTGACATTTTAAGCATGTTTATTCTCAGGTAATTATTAAGAGCTTCCGCTGTTGCATACTAGAATAAGGACAAGATTTGGAGTCCATGCTTGTATGATATTATGTAAAAACTGCGTTCAAGAAACTTATTTTTGATGTAATATATTCTTATTGTAAACCATTATGTAATGGTCGTGTGTAAACGGTATATTTTAGATTATCATTATTTGATAATCTACGTAATGCTTTTTAAACCTTTATCGATAAAATAAAGGTTATGGTTGTTTTAAAAATGAATGCAGTCTTTGAAAAACGTCTCATATAGAGGTCAAAACCTCGCGACGAAATCAATTAATATGGAACGTTTATAATCAATATGAACGGGACATTTCATTTGACACGCCTCAGTCAGAGAATTCGAACTACTTTAATACTTCAATTTTTCTCTACAGACGAGCGGTTCTTTGTTGGGGATATTCTAGATGCATTCTGTTAATGTCGGTTACCAGGTGTTCAATCATATGAATGATTTCTATGGCTATTTATGAAAAATGAAATCTTGTGGTCTATTATTAATTTGATATATAGGTTAAACATATAACTCACCAACTTTTTGTTGACATTTTAAGCATGTTCATTCTCAGATGATTATTAAGAGCTTCCGCTGTTGCATTAAAGACAAGATTTGGAGTCTGCATGCTTGTATAATATTGTTTAAAAACTGCATTCGAGAACTTATGTTGTTGTAACATATTATTATTGTAAACCATTATGTAATGTTCGTGTGTAAACGTTATAATTTGAGATTATCATTATTTGATAATCTATATTATGTCTTTAAAACCTTTGTCGATAAAATAAAGGTTATGGTTGTAGTGAAACGAACTTTTCCATGTTTATATATATATATTAAATGAAATTGTTATTTACATGATTAAGTGTTTCCAACATGTTAAGCAATCAAACTTGTTAAGACTTGATTAATTGAAAAAGGTTTCATATAGATAATTGACCACCCAAGTTGACCGGTGATTCACGAACGTTAAAACTTGTAAAAACTATACGATGACATATATATGGTTATATATATAGTTAACATGATTTTATTATAAGTATGTATCTCATTAGGTATTTTAACAATGAGTTATATACATAAAAATGAGACTATTAATTTAAGAAACTCGAAAACGATATATATAACGATTATCGTTATAACAACGTCTTACTAGGTACATATGAATCATATTAAGATATTGATACACTTGGTTAATTATGTTAAATGATAAGTAAATATATTATTAAGTGTATTAACAATGAAATACATATGTAAAAATAAGACTACTAACTTAATGATTTCGAAACGAGACATATATGTAACGATTATCGTTGTAACGACATTTAACTTTATATATATCATACTAAGATATATTATATATCATAATATCATGAAAATATAACAATTTAACATCTAATTTGTTATAATAAACAATGGGTTAACAACATTCAACAAGATCGTTAACCTAAAGGTTTCAAAACAACATTTACACGTAACGACTAACGATGACTTAACGACTCAGTTAAAATGTATATACATGTAGTGTTTTAATATGTATTCATACACTTTTGAAAGACTTCAAGAAACTTATCAAAATACTTCTACTTAACAAAAATGCTTACAATTACATCCTCGTTCAGTTTCATCAACAATTCTACTCGTATGCACCCGTATTCGTACTCGTACAATACACAGCTTTTAGATGTATGTACTATTGGTATATACACTCCAATGATCAGCTCTTAGTAGCCCATGTGAGTCACCTAACACATGTGGGAACCATCATTTGGAAACTAGCATGAAATATCTCATAAAATTACAAAAATATGAGTAATCATTCATGACTTATTTACATGAAAACAAAATTACATATCCTTTATATCTAATCCATACACCAACGACCAAAAACACCTACAAACACTTTCATTCTTCAATTTTCTTCATCTAATTGATCTCTCTCAAGTTCTATCTTCAAGTTCTAAGTGTTCTTCATAAATTCCAAAAGTTCTAGTTTCATAAAATCAAGAATACTTCCAAGATTGCAAGTTTACTTCCAAGTTTTCTAAATCCATTCCAAGTAATCATCCAACATCAAGAAACCTTTGTTACTTACAGTATGTTATCTTTCTAATACAAGGTAATAATCATATTCAAACTTTAATTCAATTTCTATAACTATAATAATCTTATTTCGAGTGGAAATCTTACTTGAAATTGTTTTCGTGTCATGATGCTGCTTCAAGAACTTTCAAGCCATCCAAGGATCCTTTGAAGCTAGATCTATTTTTCTCATTTCCAGTAGGGTTATCCAAGGAACTTGAGGTAGTAATGATGTTCATAAAATCATTCGATTCATACATATAAAGCTATCTTATTCGAAGGTTTAAACTTGTAATTACTAGAACATAGTTTAGTTAATTCTAAACTTGTTCGCAAATAAAAGTTAATCCTTATAACTTGACTTTTAATATCAACTAAATACATGTTCTATATCTATATGATATGCTAACTTAATGATTTAAAACCTGGAAACACGAAAAACACCGTAAAACCAGATTTACGCCGTCGTAGTAACACCGCGGGCTGTTTTGGGTTAGTTAATTAAAAACTATGATAAACTTTGATTTAAAAGTTGTTATTCTGGGAAAATAATTTTTATTATGAACATGAAACTATATCCAAAAATTATGGTTAAACTCAAAGTGGAAGTATGTTTTCTAAAATGGTCATCTAGACGTCGTTCTTTCGACTGAAATGACTACCTTTACAAAAATGACTTGTAACTTATTTTTCCGACTATAAACCTATAATTTTTCTGTTTAGATTCATAAAATATAGTTCAATATGAAACCATAGCAATTTGATTCACTCAAAATGGATTTAAAATGAAGAAGTTATGGGTAAAACAAGATTGGATATTTTTTCTCATTTTAGCTACGTGAAAATTGGTAACAAATCTATTCCAACCATAACTTAATCAACTTGTATTGTATATTATGTAATCTTGAGATACCATAGACACGTATACAATGTTTCGACCTATCATGTCGACACATCTATATATATTTCGGAACAACTATAGACACTCTATATGTGAATGTTGGAGTTAGCTATACAGGATTGAGGTTGATTCCAAAATATATATAGTTTGAGTTGTAATCAATACTGAGATACGTATACATTGGGTCGTGGATTGATTCAAGATAATATTTATCAATTTATTTCTGTACATCTAACTGTGGACAACTAGTTGTAGGTTACTAACGAGGACAGCTGACTTAATAAACTTAAAACATCAAAATATATTAAAAGCGTTGTAAATATATTTTGAACATACTTTGATATATATGTATATATTGTTATAGGTTCGTGAATCAACCAGTGACCAAGTCTTACTTCCCGACGAAGTAAAAATCTATGAAAGTGAGTTATAGTCCCACTTTTAAAATCTAATATTTTTGGGATGAGAATACATGCAGGTTTTATAAATGATTTACAAAATAGATACAAGTACGTGAAACTACATTCTATGGTTGAATTATCGAAATCGAATATGCCCCTTTTTATTAAGTCTGGTAATCTAAGAATTAGGGAACAGACACCCTAATTGACGTGAATCCTAAAGATAGATCTATTGGGCCTAACAAACCTCATCCAAAGTACCGGATGTTTTAGTACTTTGAAATTTATATCATATCCGAAGGGTGTCCCGGAATGATGGGGATATTCTTATATATGCATCTTGTTAATGTCGGTTACCAGGTGTTCACCATATGAATGATTTTTATCTCTATGTATGGGATGTGTATTGAAATATGAAATCTTGTGGTCTATTGTTACGATTAGATATATATAGGTTAAACCTATAACTCACCAACATTTTTGTTGACGTTTAAAGCATGTTTATTCTCAGGTGAATACTAAGAGCTTCCGCTGTTGCATACTAAAATAAGGACAAGATTTGGAGTCCATGTTTGTATGATATTGTGTAAAAACTGCATTCAAGAAACTGATTTCGGTGTAACATATTTGTATTGTAAATCATTATGTAATGGTCGTGTGTAAATAGGATATTTTAGATTATCATTATTTGATAATCTACGTAAAGCTTTTTAAACCTTTATTTATGAAATAAAGGTTATGGTTTGTTTTAAAAATGAATGCAGTTTTTGAAAAACGTCTCATATACAGGTCAAAACCTCGCAACGAAATCAATTAATATGGAACGTTTTTAATCAATAAGAACGGGACATTTCAGTTGGTATCCGAGCGTTGGTCTTAGAGAATCAGAAATTTGCATTAGTGTGTCTTATCGAGTTTGTTAGGATGCATTAGTGAGTCTGGACTTCGACCGTGTTTTCTTTAAAAATGATTGCTTACCATTTTTGTTGGAAACTATATATTATTAACATGTATATATTATGTGATATATTAATCTCTTAACATGTTTGATATTGTGTGATAGATGTCTACCTCTAGCACAAATCCCATTGACTCACCTAATAATAACGAAGTGTCGAATATATATTGGACTGATTCACAAGTTCCCGAAGAAGAACCGGAAGAAGAATCAGAACTGGAAGAAGAATTAGAACCGGAAGAGGAGGAACCGAAGGAGGAAATAGAACCGGTGGGGGAAATAATAAAACGGTTAAGTAAAAGAAAATCATCAACCAACCGACCAAGATTAATTATGGTCAATGGTGTTTCCGCCAAGGAAGCAAAATATTGGGAGGATTACCAATTCTCCGATGAATCGGATTCCGACGAGAATTCCGATGATGTTATAGAAATTACCCCAACTGAATTTAAAAAGGCAAAAGAAAATAATAAGGGAAAGGGCATAAAAATAGAGAAATCTAATTCTAACCCCGATGAACTTTATATGTATCGTCAACCCCCGAAGCCCTTAAGTTGTAACAATGACCTGGGAACCTCTAAACCACCAGGTTTTTCTAAACCGTAGTGGAAAACGACAGCTCGTATTAGGGGAACATCATATATCCCTAGAAACTTGGCAAAACGAACCAAAACCGAAGAAGAAGAAACGAGCGAGTCAGAATAAGATAGTTGTATTCGTGTGGTGTAATATATGTAATATAGTGTGCTTATGCTTTATGATATATGTAAAAATTGCTTGTATTAATAAGTATTTTTTTTTATGAATCTAACTCTTGTCTATTTTACAGTTTAAAAACACAAAATGGATAGACAACCCAATATTTTAAGAGACCTACCCAGAGACATGATTGATGAAATCTTGTCTAGAGTCGGTCATAATTCCTCGGCACAACTATTTAAGGCGAGATCAGTTTGTAAGACATTCAAAGAACGTTCCAAGAATGTATTGGTTTATAAGAGACTTTCGTTTGAAAGATGGGGGATATCACATTGGGAAACCCATAAGTTACGATGTGTTTACTTTGACGCATATATTGTGGGGAACCCAAATGCTATTTTACGCAACGGGTTAAGAAATTATTTTGACTCAATGTATCCGAATATAGGACTTCATGATTTAGAAAAAGTGGCTAACATGCAACATAAAGAAGCATGCTATGCTTACGGGTTAGTAATGTTCGCTTCTCACCAAAGTGAGAAAAAGAACATCGGGCTACAACTATTAAACAAAACGTTCCCACAAGTGACGGAGTCGGTAATTGTTGTAAGAAATGAGGTTTTTAGGTTATTACGAGACTGTTGGTCATTACGTAACCCTCGTCCCTTTGACAACGTTACAACACGATGTCTTATCAACGGCCATAACGGTTATGTTCCACAAGACCAAGGATGGGAAGTAGTCCTAGTAAAACCAGAATGCATGACTTGTTTCTAGACGTATGAATTACGTGTCTTTATTGCCTTTGCTGAACGACTTGTGTACTAGCTAGAATTATCTTCACAACTATCTTGTATCAAAGTTATTGTGTGCTATATTTCATGCTTTATGTAAAATAAGCAGTTTTGTAAGTTTGTAAAATATTGTATAAAAGTTTGAACGCGAAATATTATTATAATCAGTTTTTCATATAGAATTGTAATAGTTGAATTGTAAATAAGCTACTAAGTATGAACTTAACGGGTAGGTACTACCCAAATTTAAACTTATAAAACGCTAATATGAAGAAAAAGCTTTTATAAATGAGTTCATATTATGCTACGAAATACTATTAACTACTCTTAATATTCTGTATGATTAACTTGTTCTATTTGACTATTTTGAAGGAAATGGCACCGACTACTCGACACACCGTGAATATGAATGAAGAGGAATTCCGTACTTTTCTAGCTTCAAACATAGCCGCAGTACAGGCTGCACTACATACCAACAATAACCTTTAATCTAGCAGTACAGGAAATCGTGTAGGATGTACCTACAAAGAATTCACTGCCTGCAAACCTTTGGAATTTGATGGAACCGAAAGACCGATCGGATTGAAACGGTGGACCGAGAAGGTCGAATCGGTGTTTTCCATAAGTAAGTGTACTGAAGAGGACAAAGTGAAGTACGCTACGCATACCTTCACAGGTTCTGCATTAACATGGTGGAATACCTATGTAGAGCAAGTGGGACAAGATGATGCGTACGCACTACCGTGGTCAGCATTCAAGCACTTGATGAACGAGAAGTACCGTCCCAGAACCGAGGTCAATAAGCTCAAGACAGAACTTAGAGGGTTACGAACCCAAGGATTTGATATTACCACGTACGAAAGACGATTCACAAAATTGTGCCTATTGTGTCCGGGATCGTTCGAAGATGAGGAAGAGAAGATCGACGCGTTTGTGAAAGGATTACCGGAAAGAATCCAAGAAGATATAAGTTCACACGAGCCCGCCTCCATACAACAGGCATGTAGAATGGCTCACAAACTAGTGAACCAGATTGAGGAAAGAATTAAAGAACAGACGCCTGAAGAGGCCAATGTGAAGCAAGTCAAAAGAAAGTGGGAGGAAAACGGTGATAAGAATCACCAATATAACAACAACAGCAATTACAATAATAATCGCAACAATTATCCCAACAATCGCAACATCAATCGCAACTACAACAAACGGCCCAACAACAACAACAACAACAACAACAACAACAACAACAACAACAACAACAACAACAACAACAACAACAACAACAACAACAACAACAACAACAACAACAACAACAACAACAACAACAACAACAACTACTACTACAATAATCATCCCAACAACAATAACAACTGCAACAACAACAACAATCAGAAGCAGCTATGCCAAAGGTGTGAAAAGTATCACTCGGGGTTCTGCACCAAATTTTGCAACAAGTGTAAAATAAATGGTCATAGCGCGGTGAAGTGTGAGGTCTACGGACCAGGGGTTAACAGAACGAAAGGAACAAATGGTGTCGGAACGAGTAATGGCGGAGCAAGTAGTGTCGGAGCAAGTTATGCCAATGTAGGTTGTTATAAATGTGGAAAACCGGGCCACATTATTAGAAATTGCCCGAACCAGGAGAACACGAATGGACAAGGCCGCAGAAGAGTTTTCAATATTAATGTGGCAGAGGCACAGGAAGACCCGGAGCTTGTTACGGGTACGTTTCTTATTGTCAATAAATCTGCTTACGTTTTATTTGATTCGGGTGCGAATAGAAGCTATATGAGTAGAGATTTTTGTACTAAATTAAGTTATCCATTGACGCCGTTGGATAGTAAATTTTTACTCGAATTAGCAAATGGTAAATTAATTTCAGCAGATAATATATGCCGGAATCGAGAAATTAAACTGGGTAGCGAAATATTTAAGATTGATTTGATACCAGTAGAGTTAGGGAGTTTTGATGTAATAGTTGGCATGGACTGGCTGAAGAAGGTAAAAGCAGAGATCGTATGTTATAAAAATGCAATTCACATTGTACGAAAAGAAGGAGAACCCTTAATGGTGTACGGAGAAAAGGGCAACATGAAGCTACATCTTATTAGTAATTTGAAGGCACAAAAACTAATAAGAAAAGGGTTGCTATGCTGTTCTAGCACACGTCGAGAAAGTACAAACTGAAGAAAAGAGCATCAATGATGTTCCCGTCGCAAAAGAATTTCCCGATGTATTTCCGAAAGAATTACCGGGACTACCTCCACATCGATCTGTTGAATTTCAAATAGATCTTGTACCAGGAGCTGCACCAATAGCTCGTGCTCCTTATAGACTCGCACCCAGCGAGATGAAAGAATTGCAAAGCCAACTGCAAGAACTATTAGAACGTGGTTTCATTCGACCAAGCACATCACCATGGGGAGCTCCTGTTTTGTTTGTCAAGAAGAAGGATGGTACATTTAGGTTGTGTATTGACTACAGAGAGTTGAACAAACTTACCATCAAAAACCGTTATCCACTGCCGAGAATTGACGACTTATTTGATCAACTACAAGGCTCGTTGGTTTATTCGAAGATCGATTTACGTTCTGGATATCATCAAATGCGAGTAAAGGAGGATGATATTCCAAAAACTGCTTTTAGGACGCGTTATGGTCATTACGAGTTTATGGTTATGCCGTTTGGATTGACTAACGCACCAGCTATATTCATGGACCTTATGAACCGAGTGTGTGGGCCATATCTTGACAAGTTTGTCATTGTTTTCATCGATGACATACTTATTTACTCAAAGAATGATCAAGAGCACGAAGAACATTTGAGAAAAGTGCTAGAAGTATTGAGGAAAGAATAACTGTACGCTAAGTTTTCAAAGTGTGCATTTTGGTTGGAAGAAGTTCAATTCCTCGGTCACATAGTGAACAAAGAAGGTATCCAGGTGGACCCGGAAAAGATCGAAACCGTTGAAAAGTGGGAAACCCCAAAAACTCCGAAGCATATACGTCAATTTTTAGGATTGGCTGGTTACTACAGAAGATTCATCCAAGATTTCTCCAAAATAGCAAAACCCTTGACTGCATTAACGCATAAAGGGAAGAAATTTGAATGGAAGGATGAACAAGAGGAGGCATTTCAATTATTGAAGAAAAAGCTAACTACGGCACCTATATTGTCATTGCCTGAAGGGAATGATAATTTTGTGATTTATTGTGACGCATCAAAGCAAGGTCTCGGTTGTGTATTAATGCAACAAACGAAGGTGATTGCTTATGCGTCTAGACAATTGAAGATTCACGAGCAAAATTATACGACGCATGATTTGGAATTAGGTGCGGTTGTTTTTGCATTAAAGACTTGGAGGCACTACTTATATGGGGTCAAAAAGATTATATATACCGACCACAAAAGTCTTCAACACATATTTAATCAGAAACAACCGAATATGAGGCAGCGTAGGTGGATTGAATTGTTGATTGATTACGACTTTGAGATTCGTTACCACCCGGGGAAGGCAAATGTGGTAGCCGACGCCTTGAGCAGAAAGGATAGAGAACCCATTCGAGTAAAATCTATGAATATAATGATTCACACTAACCTTACTACTCAAATAAAGGAGGCGCAACAAGGAGTTTTAAAAGAGGGAAATTTAAAGGATGAAATACCCAAAGGATCGGAGAAGCATCTTAATATTCGGGAAGACGGAACCCGGTATAGGGCTGAAAGAATTTGGGTACCAAAATTTGGAGATATGAGAGAAATGGTACTTAGAGAAGCTCATAAAACCATATACTCAATACATCCTGGAACGGGGAAGATGTACAAGGATCTTAAGAAATATTTTTGGTGGCCAGGTATGAAAGCCGATATTGCTAAATATGTAGGAGAATGTTTGACGTGTTCTAAGGTCAAAGCTGAACATCAGAAACCATCAAGTCTACTACAACAACCTGAAATCCCGGAATGGAAATGGGAAAACATTACCATGGATTTCATTACTAAATTGCCAAGGACTGCAAGTGGTTATGATACTATTTGGGTAATAGTTGATCGTCTCACCAAGTCAGCACACTTCCTGCCAATAAGAGAAGATGACAAGATGGAGAAGTTAGCACGACTGTATTTGAAGGAAGTCGTCTCCAGACATGGAATACCAATCTCTATTATCTCTGATAGGGATGGCAGATTTATTTCAAGATTCTGGCAGACATTACAGCAAGCATTGGGAACTCGTCTAGACATGAGTACTGCCTATCATCCATAAACCGATGGGCAGAGCGAAAGGACGATACAAACACTTGAAGACATGCTACGAGCTTGTGTTATTGATTTCGGAAACAGTTGGGATCGACATCTACCGTTAGCAGAATTTTTCTACAACAACAGCTACCATTCAAGCATTGAGATGGCGCCGTTTAAAGCACTTTATGGTAGAAAGTGCAGGTCTCCGATTTGTTGGAGTGAAGTGGGGGATAGACAGATTACGGGTCCGGAGATAATACAAGAAACTACCAAGAAAATCATCCAAATTCAACAAAGATTGAAAACCGCCCAGAGTCGACAAAAGAGCTACGCGGACAGTAAAAGAAACGATATAGAGTTTGAAATTGGAGAAATGGTCATGCTTAAGGTTTCACCTTGGAAAGGCGTTGTTCGATTTGGTAAATGGGGGAAACTAAATCCAAGGTACATTGGACCATTCAAGATTATAGATCGTGTCGGACCAGTAGCTTACCAACTGGAGCTACCTCAACAACTCGCGGCTGTACATAACACATTTCACGTCTCAAATTTGAAGAAATGTTTTGCTAAAGAAGATCTCACTATTCCGTTGGACGAAATCCAAATCAATGAAAAACTTCAATTCATTGAAGAACCCGTCGAAATAATGGATCGTGAGGTTAAGAGACTTAAACAAAACAAGATACCGATTGTTAAGGTTCGATGGAATGCTCGTAGAGGACCCGAATTTACCTGGGAGCGTGAAGATCAGATGAAGAAGAAATACCCACATTTATTTCCAGAAGATACGTCAACACCTCCAACTGCTTAAAATTTCGGGACGAATTTTATTTAACGGGTAGGTACTGTAGTGACCCGAACTTTTCCATGTTTATATATATATTAAATGAAATTGTTATTTACATGATTAAGTGTTTCCAACATGTTAAGCAATCAAACTTGTTAAGACTTGATTAATTGAAAAAGGTTTCATATAGACAATTGACCACACAAGTTGACCGGTGATTCACGAACGTTAAAACTTGTAAAAACTATACGATGACATATATATGGTTATATATATAGTTAACATGATTTTATTATAAGTATGTATCTCATTAGGTATTTTAACAATTAGTTATATACATAAAAATGAGACTATTAATTTAAGAAACTCGAAAACGATATATATAACGATTATCGTTATAACAACGTCTTACTAGGTACATATGAATCATATTAAGATATTGATACACTTGGTTAATTATGTTAAATGATAAGTAAATATATTATTAAGTGTATTAACAATGAAATACATATGTAAAAATAAGACTACTAACTTAATGATTTTGAAACGAGACATATATGTAACGATTATCGTTGTAACGACATTTAACTGTATATATATCATACTAAGATATATTATATATCATAATATCATGATAATATAACAATTTAACATCTCATTTGTTATAATAAACAATGGGTTAACAACACTCAACAAGATCGTTAACCTAAAGGTTTCAAAACAACATTTACATGTAACGACTAACGATGACTTAACGACTCAGTTAAAATTTATATACATGCAGTGTTTTAATATGTATTCATACACTTTTGAAAGACTTCAAGACACTTATCAAAATACTTCTACTAAACAAAAATGCTTACAATTACATCATCGTTCAGTTTCATCAACAATTCTACTCGTATGCACCCGTATTCATACTCGTACAATACACAGCTTTTAGATGTATGTACTATTGGTATATACACTCCAATGATCAGCTCTTAGCAGCCCATGTGAGTCACCTAACACATGTGGGAACCATCATTTGGAAACTAGCATGAAATATCTCATAAAATTACAAAAATATGAGTAATCATTCATGACTTATTTACATGAAAACAAAATTACATATCCTTTATATCTAATCCATACACCAACGACCAAAAACACCTACAAACACTTCCATTCTTCAATTTTCTTCATCTAATTGATCTCTCTCAAGTTCTATCTTCGAGTTCTAAGTGTTCTTCATAAATTCCAAAAGTTCTAGTTTCATAAAATCAAGAATACTTCCAAGATTGCAAGTTTACTTCCAAGTTTTCTAAATCCATTCCAAGTAATCATCCAAGATCAAGAAACCTTTGTTACTTACAGTAGGTTATCTTTCTAATACAAGGTAATAATCATATTCAAACTTTAATTTAATTTCTATAACTATAACAATCTTATTTCGAGTGGAAATCTTACTTGAAATTGTTTTCGTGTCATGATTCTGCTTCAAGAACTTTTAAGCCATCCAAGGATCCTTTGAAGCTAGATCTATTTTTCTCATTTCCAGTAGGTTTATCCAAGGAACTTTAGGTAGTAATGACATTCATAACATCATTCGATTCATACATATAAAGCTATCTTATTCGAAGGTTTAAACTTGTAATCACTAGAACATAGTTTAGTTAATTATAAACTTGTTCGCAAATAAAAGTTAATCCTTCTAACTTGACTTTTAAAATCAACTAAACACATGTTCTATATCTATATGATATGCTAACTTAATGATTTAAAACCTGGAAACACGAAAAACACCGTAAAACCGGATTTACGCCGTCGTAGTAAAACCGCGGGCTGTTTTGGGTTAGTTAATTAAAAACTATGATAAACTTTGATTTAAAAGTTGTTATTCTGGGAAAATGATTTTTATTATGAACATGAAACTATATCCAAAAATTATGGTTAAACTCAAAGTGGAAGTATGTTTTCTAAAATGGTCATCTAGACGTCGTTCTTTCGACTGAAATGACTACCTTTACAAAAACGACTTGTAACTTATTTTTCCAACTATAAAACTATAATTTTTCTGTTTAGATTCATAAAATAGAGTTCAATATGAAACCATAGCAATTTGATTCACTCAAAACGGATTTAAAATGAAGAAGTTATGGGTAAAACAAGATTGAATATTTTTTCTCATTTTAGCTACTTGAAAATTGGTAACAAATCTATTCCAACCATAACTTAATCAACTTGTATTGTATATTATGTAATCTTGAGATACCATAGACACGTATACAATATTTCAACCTATCATGTCGACACATCTATATATATTTCGGAACAACCAAAGACACTCTATATGTGAATGTTGGAGTTAGCTATACAGGGTTGAGGTTGATTCAAAAATATAAATAGTTTGAGTTGTGATCAATACTGAGATACGTATACACTGGGTCGTGGATTGATTCAAGATAATATTTATCGATTTATTTCTGTACATCTAACTGTGGACAACTAGTTGTAGGTTACTAACGTGGACAGCTGACTTAATAAACTTAAAACATCAAAATATATTAAAAGTGTTGTAAATATATTTTGAACATACTTTGATATATATGTATATATTGTTATAGGTTCGTGAATCAACCAGTGGCCAAGTCTTACTTCCCGACGAAGTAAAAATCTGTGAAAGTGAGTTATAGTCCCACTTTTAAAATCTAATATTTTTGGGATGAGAATACATGCAGGTTTTATAAATGATTTACAAAATAGACACAAGTACGTGAAACTACATTCTATGGTTGAATTATCGAAATCGAATATGCCCCTTTTTATTAAGTCTGGTAATCTAAGAATTAGGGAACAGACACCCTAATTGACGCGAATCCTAAAGATAGATCTATTGGGCCTAACAAACCCCATCCAAAGTACAGGATGCTTTAGTACTTCGAAATTTATATCATATCCGAAGGGTCTCCCGGAATGATGGGGATATTCTTATATATGCATCTTGTTAATGTCGGTTACCAGGTGTTCACCATATGAATGATTTTTATCTCTATGTATGGGATGTGTATTGAAATATGAAATCTTGTGGTCTATTGTTACGATTTGATATATATAGGTTAAACCTATAACTCACCAACGTTTTTGTTGACGTTTAAAGCATGTTTATTCTCAGGTGAATACTAAGAGCTTCCGCTGTTGCATACTAAAATAAGGACAAGATTTGGAGTCCATGTTTGTATGATATTGTGTAAAAACTGCATTCAAGAAACTGATTTCGATGTAACATATTTGTATTGTAAACCATTATGTAATGGTCGTGTGTAAATAGGATATTTTAGATTATCATTATTTGATAATCTACGTAAAGCTTTTTAAACCTTTATTTATGAAATAAAGGTTATGGTTTGTTTTAAAAATGAATGCAGTCTTTGAAAAACGTCTCATATAGAGGTCAAAACCTCGCAACGAAATCAATTAATATGGAACGTTTTTAATCAATAAGAACGGGACATTTTAATGGTGTGTTTTAAAAACGAATGCAGTCTTTGAAAAACGTCTTATATCAAGGTCAAAACCTCGCAATGAAACCAATTAATATGAAACGTTTATAATCGATATGAACGTGGCATTTCACCCTGGTCAGCTTGTTTTCACTGGATCGTAACTTGATTTCCTTGATCGTGACTTGGTTTTTCGCCTTTCACCGTTTTCGCTCTAGAATCTTCGTTTTAGTTCCGATTCTCTTGATTCTTTTTGCATCGTCTTCGTAATTATAAATTCTGCAAAATTAACCGACAAAGTGAATATTTTGCCAAAAAGCTTGAACTTTATTACTTTTGGCTCTAATATCGAGGTAAAAACGTGACTTTTTAGCTGATATCAAGCAACAAATCCCGATTAGTGAATCGGGGAGTGGATTAAGGTGGATTAGTTAGCATCCACCCGAACCACTATAAATCCTTGTGTTTATGTTCTTTACTTTACTCTCCGTATCATTACAAACATAAACACACCACATATTAGTTTGAGTTGACTAACATGATCAAGCATCGTTCATATCGTATTGATCATCGAAAAAGTTTTTAAAATCGTATTAAGTAACTATTCACCCCCCTCTAGTTACTTACAGTCTATTTAACTTTAGCTTGCAGGGGTCAACGGACGAGGTCAACGACGGTCGATTAAATACAAGTTCACCTTGGTCAAAGGGAAGGCTAATCATCCAATGGAAGACTACCACGTCGCCAATTTTATTCTGTATCAAATACGCGAGCTTGGACAATTTGCCATTTATGATGAGCATCTAGGGCATAGTGTGCCCTCATATCTTCAAAAGCATTTGTGGATCCAGTATAATAAAGAAGGTGAGTATTAAATTAGTCAAAACAAGCTAATTACTATTACTATATTATCTAATTGACAAAAATAGTGAATAGTAATACTATATTATTTAATAGACAAAAATGGTGAATGGTAACTTGGGGCATTTTCGTTCTTTCACTTTTTTTTAATTCTCATTAAATTTCACTACACCAAAGACGCCCACACTTTTTTCAAATATCAAATCGGCCCCCCAAACAGGGGGTAAAGTGTCAAATAACCATTTTCATAAAAAAATCTTAAATAAACTCCACCCAAATATTCAACGGGTCATATCTTCTCGCTCGCAACGAGTTAAATTTTTCCGACACCATCGTTAAACTCGAAATAATTTTAGGAACACAATGTCACTAACTATACGCAAAACGGACGCTTTATAAAAAACGCTAAATATTTTGGGTACTTTTCATACACGTTGATTTTTCATTAAATTTATAAAAGTCGATAATTACATAGCTAAACGCGGAGATGGACATATATTGTTAATTTAAAATAACATTTAAATTTTTCACGAGTTATACCTTTTAGTTCGACTTGAGTTGCCCTTCAACGACATCATTCTTTAGCCACGAGATAATTTTAAAAACTAAACGCAATAAAATACATTGAAAATCGAACCCCCGGCGCGAAGCGAGGGTTCAACAACTAGTTTTGACTAATAAAGCCAACTTAGTAACAGGTCTAAAAATGTGTAATGATTAACTATATTCTATAAATTAGAAAAATTGTATTTGTTGTTGTGACTCTTAGAATTTGCCGTCATTAGTTTTAGATTTGTAAATATGATATTCTGTATTATAGATTGTAGGCATCATCACTGTTACTATTATATGTATTTCTATCTGAAACAGTAAGTTTATCTAATACCAACTTTGAATATAACAAGACGATGGATCACGCGCTTCGTGACTAAGAAACGTTTGCAATTGTTTAAATGCGTATTCACTATGCATTAACTTTATATGGCAAAGCATTTTACGGTCCAAAAATTACCATCATTACCAAAATTACCTAAGCAATAGAAAATAAATACAGCTACGGTATACATGTATGGAAATTTATGTCACAAGTTAAGCACATGAACCTCTACATCCATATAAATATAAAACGTATTATCATAAAGTAGAAAATAATCAAATGGCGGTACACTTTGAGCCTCTATAGAATGATCTCCACCGGCTAAATAATATGAATAATAACCATATATAAGTAATGAATCAAGAACCTTTGAGTCAAAAAAATAAAAAAATAATAAAAATAAAAAATAATAAAAAAAAAGAAAGAAAAAAAAACCAGCAAGTAGTATACAAATAGAAACACTCGCTGATTCATCTACAGATACGTGAGCCTTGTACTCTACTACTGTCCTACCACCTTCATATACATAAGCGACATGTAGTGAACATGTATATTAAAGTTATACATAAACCTCATTTAGTAGAAGCAAAATCGAAACAAAATGTGTAGCATGAAAGTGTATCAAAATTTGAAAGTCTAACCTGCTTCCAGAGTCCTCCTGCATTCTTTGTACAACCACACATTTCTGCCACATCAGATATGACTACAGTCCATTTATAATTTATAATTAATAACAGTGAAATCAAATGCAAATATTCTCACAAAATTAGAATAAACAAAGTAAAAATAGAAGACGCGTACAAAAGTGGAGACCTTGTAAAGGATTATTAAATGAGACCTGAAGCAATTGAATAGGATCTTATATGCTTGTATAGTCTTTTCTCCATTTCTTCAGCTAGTAAGAAGCAATGGAATTCTTCAGCTAGTAACAACCATAATTGTTGATTTTTTCGAGTCGTCGTATATCATATCTAGTCCTAAGTTCTCTTAGGAATCGTGTGAACTAGGTAGTTGTGTGGGTCTTGATCGAGTATGTCGTTAAGGGTTATAGCTTGCCGGATCGTGAAGTCGTGTTGGTTTGAATCGAGTATTTAGGGTCTTAAATCGAAGTTTGTAGGATAAATGTGCAAGGTACAACATAACTATATGGCTAAATTCATTTGAGCCTTCGGGGTCACACATATATACACCTAGACGTCAAATAAAATATATATATGATGTATATATATTACTCAAGTGATGAAACAAATTAAAATACTCCGTTATGAATTTATTGAGTGATTAATTTTGAGTTAATTAATTATGATTACATAAATATTTAATGTTGAATTAAATAATAAACAATATGTAAATATTGTTGTCTTGGTGGCTACGTAAATTAAAAGGGGATATAATTTGAAATCAAATAGAATTGGAAACCGAATAATAATATACGCGTTAATTTATCACCGACTTATTAATCGTTTATCCTTTTACTCCATATTATATATATATGGATGTTTTGGCCTTGAGAAACATACACGAATTTTTACTCAGAGAAACAATCTTCAAAACTCCTTTTGTGATTGCCGTACAAGACAAAAGGAACATTTAGTTTCTTTTAATTTTTCTTTCCGAAAAGGTGTTCGAGTCAAATTCATACGGAGTATTATTTATTTTATTAATATAACTAGATTATATTAATAAATCACTTGGGTTGGACTAGCATTCATTGGCGTTGTCTGAAAGTGTAGTGGACTATCCAAAGAGACGGTCATACGCTTTGATCGTAAGTTTCTCTCCGTTCATCAGTTTCTTGAAGAAAGGTATACCGTTTACTCCTCTTTTATTCTATATTCATGACAATTATTATGGTGTAACTGGATCCATTGGATAAATTAATCGTGTGCATGTTTTTAAATAAGTGATTATTTAATTTTTGTAATTTTTGTTCATAAAATAATAAAAGATTATTATTTTAATTATCCGATGCGTTAATCTGAATTGTTAAAAGTACACACGATTTTCCATCAGTGGTATCATGAGCCGATTTTACACCGTCTTAATTGTCGCGTGATTTTCTTAGATCTAGCTTTGTGGTGAATTGGTAAAAGTCAAAACCCTTATGGTTTTTGAAAGTCAACTTTGTTGATTACCTCACGACGCACAAATAAGATCTGAAGAAATTCATTATTTAAATTTTGAATTTAGAAAGTTATGGCTTGGATAATTGTTGGTTATTTAATATTTATTTTATTCCATGGTTATACACATGCATTGTAACCATGGACAAGCCATATATAGGTTTAATAATGTTGTTATTAAATTGTGATTGCATACATAGCCCATAATGCCCCGACCAATGTGTGATTGTTGTGATTGTTGGTTACGACAATTTTATGCCATGTTGTTTTTGATTTAATTGGAGGCCATAGAAGCCAAAGTTGTATTTTGTTTATTTTCAATTTCATAGTATTGTATTTAGGTTTATTTCAATTTGTAAATGTACTAGACTAGTCGTATTTTCAATTTTGAATAAATGTAATAAGATGAAGATTGAAGATAAAGATGCAACTTGGAGCTTGACTTAGAAGATGGCGAACAGGTCAAGTTAACAACGATAGCGTTCGGCAAGTTTTCACTTGGATCTTGATTCAAGTGGGAGCTATGGTTTGTCCTTAGTTTGACCTCTTGATCCCATGACGGCTCATGGGATCAAGCATAGAATATTTTGGGCTAGGCTATGTATGTGTGTGATGCATGGTTGTGTTTTATTTATTGCATTTTATATTTAATTGCTGATTATAATATATGCAAATTGTTTTTGATGAAAACATCAAATAAAATCGGTAACGGGTTTCAAAGATTAAAATTGATGATTTTAAATGTTAAACTCTAACGAGTTTAAAGTTAAATGTTTTTGAAACTCAAATAATATATATGATCGACATCTTTTAAAATTGTTTTAAAACGATACACATTTGTGTATTTGTTAATTTTTAGATAAAATAACAAATTAGACACACAAACACTATCGACATATATAATTGGTTAAAATGTTTTTAACAATCAGTGTAATGAATCTTGTGTGCATGCATTATTCGTTAACACAAACTTTTTCAATATACCCGTCAAATTTAAGTCATGCCATCCAATGAGCTTGCAAACACTCCTCGTTATTTTTTGATTACGGTGAGACCTAATTGAATTATAGCCACGAGGTGGATTTTTAGTTACGAGTGAGACTAGGCTAAATTTCCACTGTTTCCAAATTGGACGACTTAATCGTATTCACGGTGAGACCTGAGTTCGAGGCAAGGATGGGACAAACATGCCAGTAGATAATAGTGGTTTGTTGGACTACACATATCTCTAGGTCCCATAAAGATCTAAGAGTTGTACTTGTGATGCAATTGGTACCCGCTACCTACCAATAGACTCCATACCTGCTAGCTGATCAACAGATGTGGCTATGGAATCTCTATGTGGATCTTAGGCTTTCGTAAATTAATTGTTTTTAAAATATATAAAAACTTGGGTAGTTAATTTATTAAAGTTTTATATCGAAAATACTAAATTGAATCTTGTTCTTTTGTAGATGTCAAACAATCAAAACGTAAACCAAAACAATCTCCGTTCTTTGTTGGAGAAGGAGAAACTCAATGGTTCAAACTTCCTAGACTGGCACCGCAACTTGAGAATCATTCTCAAATATGAAGGGAAGTTGAACAAAATTGAAGAACCCTTACCCGAAGCTCCTCCTGAGACAGCTACTGCTGCTCAAAAGAATGCTTATCAGAAGTTGTTTGATGAGCAAGAGAAGATAGCTTTAATCATGCTTGCTAGTATGACTTCTGACCTCCAAAAGGAAATGGAAGATCGTACAGCATATGATATGATGACTGAGCTGAAAAACATGTTTCAGAAACAAGCTAGTCAAGAGTTGTATGAAACTTATAAGCTTCTTCAAACATGCAAAATGGAGGAGGGTCAGTCAGTGAGCTCTCATGTCTTGAAAATGAAAAGCTACATTGACCGATTGGAAAAACTTGGAACTACCTTGCCGCCTAACTTGGCCGTGAACACGGTTTTGGCTTCACTACCAAAATCGTATCACCAATTTGTAATGAATTACAATATGCAAGGTTGGGAGAAATCTCTGGCAGAGGTGCACTCGATGCTCAAAACTGCTGAACAGAATATTCCATCTAAGGTTTCCAATCCGGGTGTCCTGATGATTAGGGATGGTAAGGTGAAAAAGAATAAGCCGAAAACTTGGGGAAAAGGAAAAGGAAAGTCAATTTCTAAGAAGAAGATTCCACCACCTCCCAAGAAAGAAAACCCAGCGAAAGACGCCGAATGTTTCCACTGTGGAAAAGTTGGCCACTGGAGGAGGAACTGTCCCTCCTACCTATCTGAGTTGAGAAAAGGCAAGGCTGGCGAAGCCAGCAAATCAGGTATATTTCATATACAGTTATATACTTTTTCTAGTGATTCCTGGATTTTTGATACTGGTTGTGGTACTCACATCTGTAACAATATGCAGGGAATGAGAAGAAGTAAGAGACTGAAGAAAGGCACACTGGATTTAAGAGTGGGCAATGGGGATCGAGCAGCTGTTGAAGCTATTGGAACTTATGAGCTTACTCTACCCAGTGGTCTTATTGTTTTGTTGGAACAATGTCATTATGCTCCTAGTATTACGAGCAACGTAGTTTCAGTTTCTCTTTTGAAAGATGTTGGTTTTGAACTTACATTTACGCACTTTGGTATTTCAGTTTCTAAGGATAATATTTTTTATTTTAATGCTTATCCACGTGATGGTATTTTTGAAATTGATATGCATGGTGTGATTTCAAATAATAATTCTGTATATACCTGTACTGCCAAACGAATCAAGCAAGACTTGAATAATACCTATCTATGGCATTGTCGTCTTGGTCATATAAACAAACAACGCATTTCAAAACTCCAATCTGATGGGCTTTTGGAATCAACTGGCTCTGAGTCATTTGATGTGTGTAAGTCATGTTTATGTGGAAAGATGACAAAGGCTCCTTTCTCCGGTTTAGGTGAAAGAGCTAAAGATCTTTTAGGACTAATACATACTGATGTATGTGGCCCTTTTAGAACTATGTCTAGACATGGTGAATCATACTTCGTTACATTTACTGATGATTATAGTAGATATGGTTATGTTTACTTGCTGAAACATAAACATGAAGTTTTTGAAACGTTCAAAATCTTCCAAAATGAAGTAGAAAATCAACTTGGAAAGACCATTAAAGCCCTTCGCTCTGATCGAGGAGGGGAATACATGAGTCAAGAGTTTTTGGACCACCTGAAGAATTGTGGAATCATCTCACAGTTCACTCCACCTTACACACCACAACACAATGGTGTGTCTGAACGGAGGAATCGAACTTTACTTGATATGGTTCGATCTATGATGAGTCTAACTACTCTACCAATGTCTTTTTGGGGTTATGCATTAGAGTCTGCTGCACGCATACTCAATATGGTTCCAACCAAGAAGGTAGAAAAGACACCATATGAGCTATGGCATGGGAAGAGTCCCAAGTTGTCTTATTTGAAAGTCTGGGGTTGTGAAGCGTATGTGAAACGTGACACTTCAAACAAGTTAGAACCCAGAGGTATCAAATGTTACTTTGTGGGATACCCAAAGGAAACAATGGGTTACTACTTTTACTACCAAGCTGAAAACAAAGTGTTTACTGCTCGGTTTGCTGAATTCTTTGAAAGAGATCTTCTCTTACAAGAAGTCAGTGGGAGTAAAGTAGATTTTGAAGAAATTCAAGAATCACAAAGTGACATACCTTCTGAAGGCACTAGCCAACCGCACGTTGAAGCTGAACACACTGTTGGTGAGCCAGAATGTGTTGCACCTGTAATTCGTAGCTCTAGTAGAACTCCTCATCGACCAGAGAGGCTAAATCTTCTGATTAATTCAGATGAATCTCATCTAGGGGATTATGATGAACCCTCTAGCTACGGTGAGGCCATATCAGATCCAGAATCTGAAAAATGGCAAGATGCTATGAAGGCAGAGATGCAGTCCATGAAAGATAATCAAGTATGGGACTTGATTGATCTTCCACCCAATTGCAAGACAGTGGGGTGTAAATGGGTCTTCAAGAAGAAGGCTGACATGGACGGTAATGTAAACACTTTTAAGGCTCGGTTGGTAGCAAAAGGTTATACTCAAACTCAAGGAATTGATTATGAGGAAACTTTTTCACCAGTCGCGAGCATTAAATCAATTAGGATACTTATTGCCATAGCTGCTTTTCATGATTATGAAATATGGCAAATGGATGTCAAAACCGCTTTCCTAAATGGCGACCTAAGCGTGGACGTATATATGGTTCAGCCAGAAGGGTTTGTGAATCCTAAGCATCCTAATAAAGTATGCAAGCTTCTAAAATCCATTTATGGATTGAAGCAAGCATCCAGGAGCTGGAATCTCAAGTTTGATGAGAAAATTAAAGAGTTTGGTTTTTCTCAAAATGGAGATGAGCCCTGTGTTTACATTAGAGCTTGTAGGAGTAAAGTAGTCTTCTTGATCTTGTATGTTGATGACATACTACTTATTGGAAATGACATTCCAACTTTGCAAGATGTCAAGTCTTGGCTTAGTAAATGTTTTTCTATGAAGGATCTTGGAGAAGCTAAATATATTCTTGGAATCGGGATCTATAGAAATAGATCAAAAAGGCTTATTGGTTTGAGTCAAAGTACATACATTGATAAAATCTTGCGTAGATTTAGCATGCAGAACTCTAAGCGCGGAGCATTGCCCGTGCAAAAGGGTGTAATCTTGAGCAAATCTCAAAGTCCTATCACACCTGATGAGATAAGACGTATGAAAGGTATCCCGTATGCTTCGGCTATTGGATCCATCATGTATGCCATGTTATGTACTAGACCTGATGTCTCGTTAGCTTTAAGTTTGACGAGTCGTTATCAACAGAATCCAGGTGAAGAACATTGGATGGCTGTTAAGAACATTCTTAAGTATTTGCGGAGAACTAAAGATATGTTCTTGGTTTACGGTGGTTTGAAAGAAGAGCTGAGTATTAAGTGCTATACAGATGCTAGTTTTCAAACTGATCGAGATGATTCTCGATCCCAGTCAGGATGTGTCTTTGTCATGAATGGCGGAGCAGTTGATTGGAAGAGCTCGTAGCAGAGCACAGTTGCACAGTCTACAACGGAAGCAGAATACATTGCTGCCTCAGAAGCTGCACAGCAAGCTGTTTGGATTCGGAAGTTTATTGCTGAACTCGGAGTAGTTCCCAGCATTGAATCCCCTATGGAAATGTACTGTGATAATTCAAGTGCTATTATACTTGCGAAAGAATCACGTGTACGTAAGGGTAGCAGACACATTCTTCGAAAGTTTGACTACATTCAAGAAGTCGTTGAGAGGAATGATATTAGTATACTTAAGGTTCATACAGATGATAATGTGGCTGACCCGTTCACGAAGCCCATGACACATAACAAGCATGATGAACATGCTAGTAGTATTGGACTTCGTTATGCTGCTGATCTTTTTAATTTGTAATTTAGTATTTGGATATTTTTGGAACATTAAGCAGTTTTATCTTAATGAATTGATATATTGATGGTATGATCATTTTCATTTATATTACTGTGTTCTGTATTAGCATGTTTAATCCATGAATAGTTGTTGATTATTCAAAATCTCCATAATCGGTCATGTTATGGGAATAACATGAATTAAGATTAATATGAATGTTTGGTTATATTTATTGATGATAAATAGTTAACTTGTAGAGTCCAAAATTCATATGTATTCATTGATGATGAATATTGGAATGACCCATCCGAGATGTCACTACATGGATCGTTGTCAGTAGTGAATATTTTAGTGATTATGTCTTTATGTCCTTAGACTTGAGATGCACGCCGGTTTCGATGTGTGGAACATTGTACTTTGATATGGTTAAACGCTGTCCTGAATAAGGCTGTAATAAAGGCCATTATTGGGTATAATGTAAAACTCGTGAGAAACACGTGTATGCAATATAGGATTTGTTCCTCCAAAATGTTTGGAGTTAGATGCTTTTGAGCTCCTCGATGAATGAATAAGATATTTGTGTGGCCGCACCCAGATGTAATTAAGATGATACTTAATTAGTTTGGTGATCTAATTCAGTTCGAAGATCGAGAAATAAAATTGTTAAACAATTGAGAATGACTAATGATCCATTACTCAAGTTTAACTAAAGTATCTGAAACAAAAGGACGAATGACATTTAACACTTACTATAAGCAGTTCCGAGAAACTAACCTCACATGAATTTAGGGACAATGGCCTGTTGCTAGATGGTATCCATTGTTTGTATAGTTATTTGGTGTTGTGCCATGCACAAGTGGGAGTCTGTAGGATAAATGTGCAAGGTACAACATAACTATATGGCTAAATTCATTTGAGCCTTCGGGGTCACACATATATACACCTAGACGTCAAATAAAATATATATATGATGTATATATATTACTCAAGTGATGAAACAAATTAAAATACTCCGTTATGAATTTATTGAGTGATTAATTTTGAGTTAATTAATTATGATTACATAAATATTTAATGTTGAATTAAATAATAAACAATATGTAAATATTGTTGTCTTGGTGGCTACGTAAATTAAAAGGGGATATAATTTGAAATCAAATAGAATTGGAAACCGAATAATAATATACGCGTTAATTTATCACCGACTTATTAATCGTTTATCCTTTTACTCCATATTATATATATATGGATGTTTTGGCCTTGAGAAACATACACGAATTTTTACTCAGAGAAACAATCTTCAAAACTCCTTTTGTGATTGCCGTACAAGACAAAAGGAACATTTAGTTTCTTTTAATTTTTCTTTCCGAAAAGGTGTTCGAGTCAAATTCATACGGAGTATTATTTATTTTATTAATATAACTAGATTATATTAATAAATCACTTGGGTTGGACTAGCATTCATTGGCGTTGTCTGAAAGTGTAGTGGACTATCCAAAGAGACGGTCATACGCTTTGATCGTAAGTTTCTCTCCGTTCATCAGTTTCTTGAAGAAAGGTATACCGTTTACTCCTCTTTTATTTTATATTCATGACAATTATTATGGTGTAACTGGATCCATTGGATAAATTAATCGTGTGCATGTTTTTAAATAAGTGATTATTTAATTTTTGTAATTTTTGTTCATAAAATAATAAAAGATTATTATTTTAATTATCCGCTGCGTTAATCTGAATTGTTAAAAGTACACACGATTTTCCATCAAAGTTATCATTTAAGATCCTTGTAATTACTAGCTTCTTGCTAGTTTTAATTTTTATCAATAAAATTCTTGCCTTTCAAAAAAAAAAAAAAAAATGGAATTCTTGATAAAATAGCAAATAGAACTAATCATTTAAGCACATAAAAAATTATAAAAAGGGATCAAACCTTGATTAAATAATTAACATCTTAAGTGGTGTGATATAACACCTTCGGCGGGCACAAAAGGAACCGGCAACCACCATTTCCCGTCTTTCCTCTGAGGATGAGGAAGTTTCGAAACGATCATGTTCGTGAATTATTTGACATGCTTCCTTGTTCCACATACCAAAATTCTGTTTCTTGGAAACTTTCCAATATTTCCTACAGAAAAATGCACAAAGTCTTGGTTAAAGAAGCAGTGTAACTTCTATATGTATAGTTAAAGATTCGGTCTTAGTTTAAGAATAGGTCTTAGTTAAAGGCTTAAAGCTCAAAACTTGGAAGACCAAAAGTTCCAGTCAACCCAACTCAACAGATGTAGCAAACATTACCCATTTTGGCCTGCTAACCAACCTTCCCCCTTATGAAAACTCTAGCACATAGGTTGATCTCAAATTTA